>NC_138082.1:88368700-89568700 GCF_964212035.1 Myotis nattereri | reverse complement strand
TCTTTTATTTCCCTAGTCAGGCTTAAAGTTTCCCCAAGACACAGTATCAACTACAAAGTCAGCTTCGCTCCAAGTCCCTGAGTCACCTCTGTGCTAAGTGAGGACCTTTAAAGGAATGGTGTTTGGTCCTTTTCCAGTGCCCACCGATGCTCTCCCAGGCCCGGCGATTTCAGAGTTTGTGGGAGACTCAGGAGCCAACACAATGCTGTGCATGTATGGTGATGCCCATGCATTACAAAATGTGATGCGAGGCTCCAGGGAACACGGCTGGGCTGCATCCAGCTCCGGCCCCTCCAGTGGCTGAAGTAGCAGTGTCCCCCATGCAATCTGTCATTCCCTCCTTTCGGGACCTGCCCACTCCCTAGAGATTGAGTAGCTGCTCCACCGGGATAATTGGATTTAGTCTTTATAGCTTTATTTGACTATAAGATGATCTTCCACATCCAGAAATGCAGTAAAACTAACAGCTTAAAATAGACATAAAAAACACCTCCCTATTCTTCCTCAAATCTTTCATCCTATGCTAATGTACCGCTATATAATAAACTATCAGGAAGTGAATGGCCCATTGAAATGTGTGTACAGTACCTGTAATGGGTGTTACTGTATAAATAAGAAAATATTGCCCTGCTAGTTTCCTGAGAATGATTAATTTCATACCTTCCACTTCATAATAAATGATGCTTTCTGATTGTTACATCACCTCTCCCAGAGGCAAGGGGAATTCTGATTGTCTAGGAGTTGGTTGGAGTCTCACCAATTTATTTTATTGTTGAATTTAAAATTATTTTTTATTTAAAAAAAGAGCATAGTAAAAATGTTCATGTTAATGTGCTTTGATTTCAATAGAAGGGAAGACAAAATAAAATGGTTATAGTAGAGCTCTGGTTACAAAGCTCCATTGGCTTTGGAGCTAACTGACCATGTCAATTCACTTCTTTGCCTTTGTCTCCAAATAATGGAAATCAAGGCAATGGATGGGCGATGGCCAATACGAAGCATTTACAATGATGCCCACACCATTACGGCTAAAATTGCTAAACAGTCTAGAGGGAAGCAGCACAGTCTTCTCAGCTCACTGCTCCTGGCAGCACCAGAGTAACATAAGGGGTGATGAACTGCTTAGGTTCCTAGTCCCCAATCCATGCTCTCTCTTAAATATCTTAAATGATATTAAATAAAATTAAAGATGTAAAATAGGGACAGTTATAGAATCAAACTGAAAGTGTTATTGTGAAGATTGACTCTGTATTTGGCACAATACAAGGCCCACCACAGTAAGCACTCAAAAAGTTGGACCTGTTATTAAGAAAAATTTCTACTCCTCCATTTGACTGAAGTAGGCATGCAAATGACTTTTTATTTGTCATCTTAGATAGACAATTGATGGATCACATACAATTTGCATTCTATAATCAAAGTAGATTGGAGAGAGCTCATGTTTTACCTCCGGAGTCTGAAGATTAGTTTACTCAAAGACTGTATAAATTATTAAGTGAGTTTTGGGTTAAAGACATTACAAAACTTATTCATCTCATTCATTTGAGAGAATTTAATGACCAGTTCTAGACCAGACTTGCTTAAATGATGTGCTCCTATAAAAATACAGCCTTTAGAAAAGACGTTACCCAGTGGACTGGGAATAATAAACATACTAAGTAACAGTGGGGGATGGGGAAGTTTATTACCTTCTGTATCCCTCTCTCAGTCATTCACCTTATTGGAGCATAATTGTTTATTGGAGCATAATTGTTTATTTCTTGCATTTCTGAAGCCAAAGAAATGCACTCAGAAACTTATAAGTGTACAGATGACAACAGACACACATTCACATCTGAAGTCACACACACACACACACACACACACACACACACGTCTAGCAACCTTTGTCTTACCTTCCTATGACCCAGAAGCTCATGAAAATTGCTCAGCGAAGACTCCCTTGTGTCTAGTGAAGCCTATAATCTCTTGAGCTTGTCCCTGGGATCATGTTTCATCTCTGGGGCCTGCTCTGTGATAAATTATACTTTGCTTTGATGGAAGACATCATTTGAAAAAGCACTGACATATCATGTCTTCTCTCGGAGCACTCCTGCTGTCTCCCACGGCCATTGACCAGCCTGACATTCACGTCACCTGCTTCTACACCCTATGCTCCTCATTCCCTGGAAAAATTATTTCCAAGTTATTAGCATCCAGAGGAGTTACTTCCTTTCTTTCTTTGAAAAAACTGAAATAGTTTCAAGGTCATATGAGAAATCATATGACTTAAGACTTAAAAAATAAAATAACAATAAAATGGTCATCCTCTCTGAAAATTATTCTACCTTATATCAGTGTTATAACTTTCTTTTTGAAGGTGACCTGTTTCATTAGCTCATATAAGGAAATCATTACTTGAAGTTATTAAAAACTACTTTAGAATGCTAAAACACACACACACACACACACACACACATATATATATATATATATATATATATATATATATTCCTGAAAAACATTTGGAATATACAGAACACACAAACAGCAGCCAGATAGAAAAACACCATTCATTCATATATATATATATATATATATATATATATATATATATATATATAATTTTCATATTTTAAATATATATTTTATATAGCATATTTTATATAGCATATTTTATTGAAAGCTTTATATCTTGTTTTTTATGGTTAATATTTTCATTAAATACTTTCTCTCTTTAAATTTTTATTAAAACTATTTAATATATTTATTTATAAGCATCAATACCTCATTTAAATGTTAAATAAATTCACCATAGTTTATTTAATATTCTATCATGTTAAATTTAGGCTTGGATTTTTACTGCCATAAATAATTACAAAAATATATATTTTGTGACTCAACCCATATTGTTTAAAGTCTTTACCAACTTCCCTACCCCCACACAGTGTACAGAGGAACATGAGTCTCCTGCCAGTTTCACCTTATGCTTTCCAGCCATTTGAATATTCAAATGATTTTAATGGGGTTAAATTAAAGTTGGAATGAACTCAGTTTCTATTCAAACTTTCAGCTAATGAGCTGAGCATGTTTATTTTTTCCACAATAATAATGCCAATTATAGTCCCTTCATTTGAAGACATTTTGCTTCAGAGAACTGTCCTATAGACAATGTCAATGTTAATTCCAGAGGACAGTGAGAGGAATGACAGATGGACCTGCCTTTGTATTAGGTCTTATGTCCCTAAAACATCTGTGAGAGGCAGACAGAGGCAGACATTATAATCTACTTTTTATACTAAAGGTACTTATGCTCAGGACTAGGCAAAGTCAATGATATATAGTCAATGACTGAGTCATTCACAGTCTTCTTCCTCTTCTTCTGGAAAATACTACACTATCAGCTTTTGTTATTTTTATTATACATCTATTTTTCCTAGGGCCCTGAATGACTTTCATGTCAAAGTGAAGAAAGCAATTCAAAGCTGGACAGATTCATGAATAGCGCCACTGACCTGGGAATTGAAGACCAATGAGATGTTTCAGAAATGGCCCCTATGTAGTTTGTTAATTGTCAAAAAATGTTCTCTTGGGTGCCTCTTGCATGTAAGAGCTTAGGGGCACAATCCTTGCCTTTGGCAAGAGAAAGAAAAGTGGCAGCAGAGGGTGGAGTGTCTGGGGGGAGCCTAATTCCTGAACCCAGATTGCTGTAACCCTGGCATGAGCTTCTAACTGGTCCCAAAGCTCTCAGTGTGTCTAGTCTCTGGCATCTGGCTGCCAGACTCTTCCTCTGAAGATTAAGGAGATGGATGAGAACCTTGTATAGGGATTAAATGCTTTCTCAGAAACTCAGCCCTCTGTTAGCAATGGCCCTTGTAGTTCTACAAGGTGAATAGAAACTTTTGAGCTTGGGTTTTGAATCCTTCCTAATCCAATATAT
Source organism: Myotis nattereri (assembly GCF_964212035.1). Lineage (NCBI taxonomy): Eukaryota > Metazoa > Chordata > Mammalia > Chiroptera > Vespertilionidae > Myotis > Myotis nattereri. The sequence continues at coordinate 89,564,781 of NC_138082.1, read as the reverse complement.
AAAAGTTTATTTCACATAGTTTCTCACCAGGGCTTCTTCTTTCCCAGCCAGGCATAGACTATCTGCTCTTCCTGGAACTCACTCTATGCATGGCCTCCTCTAAGCCTTTCATTCTGTGCTCTCTCACACCAGCTAAGATACCTTTCTTCATCTTATTTGATGCCCCAACCCCAAACTAGCCATCCTTCTTCAGTACACCCTGAACCATAGGGATGCTCAAAATCTTTATCTGATTCTCAGAGGCAGAGCAGGGTTGTGGAGCCCCCAAACCTGTGTCAACCAGGGAACCTTGAATTTTGCCTTGGGGAGAGGCTCAGAGTAACTGGAAGTCAGGCAGAGAAACCTAGGTTTCAGGGGCTTTGGGACAAACAATTGGAAAGTTTTAAAATTATAAAAATGGAACCACTGTTAGGGTGTACTAGTGTGAGCCCTCTGCATGTCCACCCTGAACGAGTCCTCTCCAGTGGATTGTCTGTGCTAGGAAGTCCTGGGGCCAGGTGCAAACTGGATAAAAGTAGGTGCTACAGTTCATAAGCAGAATCCATGGGTTTAGGAAAATAGTGGCGTAGAATGTGCTGTCACTCGCCATGTTAGTGCCTTTCAGATTCACCTTCTCCTCAGAACTTCTCTCAGGCTCTCAGGTCCATTATACTTTCCTTGCTGTCACCCACACATTTACGTGATATGATGCAACTTAGCACTTGATTCATCATCATCATCAAAATAATGTTTTTGAGTACTTACTGTGTTCATGAATAATGATCCTTGCCTTTAATGGATGAGGAACTTTAACCATTTGTATGCCATAAGTGTCTATAGAAGCAAGCAGTGGACCTTTTTTTAATTAAATTCAAAATATCGTGGCCGTTAACTGGTTAAACCTCTCTGTGCTCCAGCATCCACACACCATTTCAGTATTCAAAATTCAAAGCTGATGCTCTGACGTTGGCCATAACCTTACAGGTGCTTCCTGCTCTCTTGCCCACCAACCATTTTGATGGCCACCCCTCTTCTTCTCGCCGCACTTGACTGTGTGGTTTGACGTGTACTTTTTGTTTGTTTCACCACATTGATTGCTCTTAATAAGTACCTCTGGTTTCTCCACAGCTTTCTGCTTCGCTGCTCTGACTACACCTCATGCCCTGCAGCCTGAGAGGCTGACAGTGCTTCCAAATACCACCTACCAGCCACTGCTCACTATTGGCAAAGTCACAGGCAGCCTACAGGTTTAGAAGGAGAGGTCACAGGGATGTTAGCCAAGCAATACTTAATGAGAGTGTGGGAACTTGACATGAACATTGAAGAATGATATCACTTAAATAATTCCAAGGTGATAAGAAGGCAGTCCATGCAGAGGAATGTCTATGCAAAAGCTCAAGTATTTCTAGGGAACAATATGTTTTATTCCAGTCTAATTGTTTGCAAGAGTTTTTCCTATCACCCTAAGTATTTTGAAAGTTTCACAAAGTAACCTTAGCTTTCTGTGTAACTCACAGTGTTGAATATGTGACAGTAATTATAGATAAAGGTGTTATGTGTTGAGAAAGAATAGGATCTTCATTTTTTAAATTTTTCCTAAATATATTTTCACTGAGAGAGTGAGTGGAGAGAGAAAGAGAGAGAGAGAGAGAGAGAGAGAGAGAGAGAGAGAGAGAGAGAGAGAGAGAAACATTGATGATGAGAAAGAATCATTGTTCCGCTGCCTTCCTATTGGGGATCCAGCCAGCAACCCAGGCATGTGCCTTGACCAGGAATTGAATCAGGACCTCCTGGTTCATAGATCAAAGCTCAACTATTTAGCCACACTGGCCAGGAAGGATATGAGCTTGAAGCCAGTAAGGTTAAACCTCAGAACTACTGCATAATAACTATAGAATCTGGATATAACAGTCAATCCTGAGATAATATAGGCCTTGAATCACTAACAGTTAATAACAGTGTCACAATTATATTTATTACCCCATTTTGCTCATCATTTCTTATTGTACGTTCCCCACAAAGAAATAGTTCTGTGATTGTGTCTCTCCTCTTCTGTAAATAGCCTTTTGCAAGTGCAACACCGAAGACTGCAGATCAGTGATTACTAAGATGTTAAGGACACCCACCTCCGTAAGAATATAATGAAAACTAGGTACACATTTTATTTTGAATAACATTTTAGGGGCACAGAGATGTGCTGAGGCCTCCATGAACCACAATCAAGAGCTTCAGGTTAAACTTTGAATTAGGAGAATAGTAGATAAAATTAAATTTTTTCTCCATTTTTACAAAACCCTAATCATTTTATGTAAGTGTTCCTTGTTCAGTCACCAGGACCCTGATTAAGCAGTTCCATGTGGGCTAGCTGGGCTATGGGCTACTTCTCAGAAACTCTCACCTTCTTTCACAAGATTTAGAGGACACCCATATCTGCCATGGTGCAGGTTATTTGAAATGGAAATTTTTAATATAAATATTGTTAGCTAGTAGAAGATGCTTAACTATTAAAATGTTGTAAGAGGATTGTGAGGGGTTTAGAAATATCAAGTACAAGAAGTCAGGTCCTTCCTCTAGATGAAGAGAGTATATTGAAGAAACTAATGCCCAAGAGAGCTCCCCCTGCCCACCTCCCAGGCTGAGATCCAGGGAGTCATGATTGCCAGGGGAATCATGCGGCCCACAGACAGCAAAGATGCTCGCCAGAAAGCATAGTTCTCAGCTGCCTGTGGAAGCTCACCAATGAGGAGTGTGGGCTGAGTGCACACCTGGAGCTCAACTCTGGGGATCCACTGGGCTCCCACTGACAAACACTAATGGAGGAAAGGGACCCGGGTGGGAGGGAAGTATCTCCAAAGGCGATCCCCAACCCTGCAGTGCCCCTCCATACCCTCTACTATAAAGCCTAACTTTTGGCCAGGGCACGAAAGAGAAATGTTTATAGGGTCCAACTCCAATAGCAACATCAGGACAAAGAAGCTGGCTTTGGAGCTAAGATTCAGAAAGCTAACCTTTTTTCTTTGAAAATTTAGATTAAAAATTAGATACCTTGGACATCGACAAGAAAGGGTTGGGGACACAAAGGGAGGCACACACATGTTCATGACTCAGTGTAGCCTGCCACAGCCTTAGGCAATAATGGCATGTCTCACAAAGGTGTGAAATACAATTTATTTAACTCAGTCACTACATATTTGCTTAATAAAAAATATAGTGGTAGTACAACCACTCTCTTTAGGCATCTATGTACGGAATTATATTAGAGAGAATTTCTTGTCCTCAAAGATTAGGGCCCTCTGGAGTAGACTTGCTTTGGAAGTACCCAAACAATTTACCACTGGACACACATTGTGCCAAATATGCATATGCTACAATTCTCACAAAACTCAAATTATACCTAAAGGTTTTCTCATGCAGCTTGCTCCCCCTCTGCCTTTGAAATTGTTTTAATTTCTCACTATTGTTTTTGTGTTTCATCTAATACCTTAGCTGAGCTCATCACTCCATTTCCGTCATCCCTCAGGATTACCCGTTCTTCCCGTGGCGACCTTCCTAATGACACAAGAAGTCCCAATTTCCCCTTGCTTCAGCCAAGAAAGCAGGTCCTTTGAGAGGCATTCATATCTGCCCTCACTGCATCAATCCAATCTGTCTTAGCTATTTAAAAATAATATGTTTAATGCAAATTAAAAGATTGTCTATGCCTGTAAGAAAGTAGCTCAGAGACCAGAATGAGGTTGAGAGGACACATTTAGCCTCCAGCGCTCACATCTGATGTGTCTGGTGGAAATGCACATTTGAACGGATTTGGGATGGTGGAATGCCCTAAAGCCCACGATTCACTTGAGTTCTGGGCGCTGCACGGTGAAGGCCTGCGAGCACAGAGTTCTGTGAAGATTGCTGCGGCAGCCACAGCTGAGGATCGCACTGAGAAAGGACCACTCAGTGCCAGCTCCCCGAGGCGAGTGGGGCTCCGGCTGCACCAGCAGATGCCCCAGTTTTCTAGGCAGCCTTGGATGCGTGTTCCTCATTCCACATGCCTGGGCAAATATAATGCTTCACCCTGGAAACAGAGTAATGACCCATTCCACATGCTTTTAGTAAACTGGGAAGCATGTGAATGTATCAGACTTTTAATTCAGTGTGATGAGCACCGAAAAGAAGTAGGACAATCTAAGGATCTTTTCTTCATGTTTTTACCCATAAACCTAAGTGTGATAATGAGGGATTGGCCTTCTGTGCTGTGTTGTCTGATTTTGGGGGCTAAAGAGAGATGTCCTGCAGCCCTCACACCCCCTGTAGGGAGCAGTGGCCCTGTGTTTCGGAGAGCCAGGAGGTGATCAGGGCAAACGCTGCTCTGGGAAAACACAGGAACCCCAGCCCTCTCAGTCATATAACTAAGCAACCAATGGATGAACCCAGAAGTATTTTGAAAATAATATACAATCCTCATTTCCATTAAAAATTGATGTTTACACAGTACAGGAAATTTTGGTAAAAACAGAAAAGTAGAAAGAAAAAAAGTACCCGCTTGCTCAACAAAGCCTACCACAATATTATAAAAATATATGTTTTTTAGTCTTCATTTTTAAAGGAATATCTTTAAATATTCTTTGTCCACATTTCCTTTTCTTATCTGGACACCAGTCAGATTGGCTTGTAAGGCCCACTGTGATGGCCTCATTTTGTCATAATCACCCCTTTAATGCCCCCATCTCCAAATATGGCCTCATTCGTAGATACAAGGGGATAGTGCTTCAATATTCAGCCCATAATACTCACTTAAGATTTATTATCTGGAGACCACTTACTTTGCTAGTATCAGCTACCTATTGCAGAGGTGCAAAAATAATTTTCCTCTAGTCTTTCTAAGTTTTATTTTTTGATGGGTTAATCATGAAATTAACATGAGACAGCTTAACAGGAGGAAATGTGCAAAGTTACCACATGTGTACACACGGGGTTACACAAGGAAAGGAAACTCCAGAACACACTGGCCGTGAGGCTCATGTGCCATCCTGGACTTCGGAGAGGGAGGCGGGGCTGGGACCTCAAAGGGAAACCAGGCAGGTGAGAAAGAGCCAACATGTGGTCGACGGTCCCGCTGGCCGCCAGGAACCATGGCCACGGAGGGTACTGACGCTGCTGGATCCCCCCGTCTGCGTGTGGTTCACATGTGCTGAGGGGAGCATGCGGGGGCTGCTCCCTTCCTGCAGCAGGTTCTTCTACCTGAATACCTTTAGGCAGGTGGTGGTGGTGGGGAGGGGGGTATCAAAGGTTTTTTCTAGTTTCTTGCTTCTTAATAACCAGCTTAAAGTCAATATCTCAAAAGGCATATGTTGGGCTGTCAAATTCTGCTCCCCTTTAGTCTTGCCTTTTTAAGTTTGAATAAGAAGTTTCTGATCCGGAAGGTAAATGGGTAGATTGCTCAGTTCAGCATTGTGTCTCACTTCCAGGGGAATGATGCAGGTGGGCTCCTAGCCTATATTGCAAGTAAGCAATCAGGTGCTCAATAGGAGGCACTTCTGTAGAAACAAGATAAAAACAAAGGTTAGCCCTAGCCTGTCTGGCTCAATGGATAGAGCGTGGGCCTGTGGGCTGAAAGATCCTGGGTTTGATTCCAGTCAAAGACACATGCCTGGATTGTAGACTCAGTCCCCATAGAGGGTGTGCAAGAAGTGGCCAATCAATGAAGATCAATGATTTTCTTTCATCATTGATGTTTCTATGTCTCTCTCCCTCTCCCTCTCTCTGTCTCTAAAAATCAACAAAAATATTAAGACAAAACAAATAGAGAGCACCCAAAGGACTTGTATGCATGCATATTAGTATAACCAATGGACACAGATGCTCGGGCAGTTGGGGCTTGCCCAGGGTGGGAATGGCTGGGGGAAGGGGGGAGTCAATCGGGGATAAAGGAGACATATGTAAAACTTTAGACAATAAAAAAAGGTTAATGTTTAGAGCAGATTATAAATAGCTTTTGAGCCTGAGTCATTGACAGTGGAGAGCATTTCTGATGTCAGACTTTGCCTAGAGTACCTTTAGATTTGGGTCAATTTTTCTCTTCTCAAGTTCCCCAAGATATTGTGATATTTCTATGCCTGCCAGAGGTTGACTTCTTTACTCACCTGGTAAGGCTGCTGTTGTTTTCCAAGGCCTTTCATAGTCATTCTTGTTTCTTCAGAGCATGAATGCTCCTCTCAAACATGACATTCAAGCAAAAGTTTTGTTAATATAACAGTTTCTGTGTATGTCATATTGCAAATAGATTATTATTAAACTTAGGCAAATGACCAGATTACTATGAAAATAATACTCACTGAGTTTTTAAATTCTGGAGGGATAAAGTAGGGAGAAAATGATAAATGTTTTAATTCTGCTTAAAAAGGTATAATTTATCGAATTGCTCTAAGTCATATGTAGTTTAGGAGAAACATGTTTCCTTTTTTCTGGAAAATAAAAGGTTAAAAAACAATCAAATATTTTAAACAAAAAGTCTTAAAAATTATAATCATCTTCATCAATTCATTCAGTCTCATGTAATTAATTCCTATTTATCTTTCTCTCCTGTTACCAGTTTTATGAATCCAGTTTTTCTTAGAGTTTGGCAAATCTTCATCAGTTTAAAGGTATGATCTGAAAGTTTATCAGAAACCTGTATTTTAGAATAAGTCAGAGACCCCTCAGTGGATCCTTCTAAAGATGAAACAGATTTGCAAAAACACCAAAGCAAAACAAGAACTATCTTTAAATGACAAAACAAAAACACCTTAGAATGACATGGTTAAAGGTTTAAATACAATGAAATTTAAAAAAAGTTTTTTTGCTTTTCTTTATAACACACAACATTCTGAGATAACTATAATTGCAATTGAAAATATTATATCAGGACATGTCAGAAATTTAGAAATTTCATATGATTTTTTTAACATATACTGATAGTATTACCCATGTAAAAATACTAGAGGCCCGATGCATGAATCCATACATCTGTGGGGTTCCTTGGCCTGGACTGTGGGGTTGGGCTGAAACTGGCTCTCCGACATCTTCCAAGGGGTCCTGGATTGCAAGAGGATGCAGGCCAGGCTGAGGGACCCCACTGGTGCATGAATGGGCCAGAGAGAGATGTGGGAGGTTGGCCAGCCAGGGAGGGACCACAGGAGGGTTCCAGGGTATGTCCGGCCCATCTTGCTCAGTCCAGATCGGCCAGACCCCAGCAGCAAGCTAACCTACTGGTCAGAGACTCTTCCCTCTGGTTGTCAGTGCATGTCATAGCAAGCAGTTGAATGGCCTTAGCATACCATTAGCATATTACCCTTTGATTGGTTGAACAGCCAACCAGATGACCACTTAGCATATTAGGTTTTTATTATATAGGTACCCTGGAAGTTTTTCATCATTTACTTTACAATGCTGCCTATGCAATTTAATTCACCAAATACACCTAAGTAGTTTAATATTTCTCTTTTATAAGAACAAAAAAACTAATATTTTGAGGTATTCCAGGTCAAGGAAAGACTTCATCTAAACTTTGAATTTTGAGAAATTTGTCAAACATATTACAAGGTTTGGACATTTGACTAACAAGATCACAGATCATTATGAAACAATATTTAATTAGTCACTTAACCAAAGTGACAATAAAAGATTTCAAAAGACAAATAAAAAAGGTTGAATTATTTGTTATCAAAACTAGTTTTTACTATTGACGAAATTCAGTTTTCCTAGTAGTCAGGACCTGATTACGACAACATAAAGCACAGAAAATTATTTTGGTAAAACACAGAATCTTTGCTTCCTAGGCAGAAAACTTTATATAATTTTATTATGAGTAAACCAATCAGTACAGGAAAATTGTCCCTTTAATAGGGAAAGACGAAACCAAACTCTAATTTTGCATGACCTTACTTTTGATATTTAAATTCACTTAATTAAATTCATTTTAATCTTATTCACCTTATCGCCCATGAAATTTTCTTTCTAAAGATTCCATTTCATAAGCCTTCTACAACTTTTGTTGTAATTCCCTCAAAAATAGCATTTCCATAATTTATACCCTCTTTTACCCAAAACATACATTAATTTCATTTCATCTTAATTAGAAATTTCAATCATTAGAAACCTTCATGCTTAGTAAAAAAAATAATAATAAAAATAAGAAATTAGCTTCTTTTAGACTGGCCTTGAAGTTGTTAGGGACTCTGATGCTTGGATCCTTATGGTTGGCCATTCTTACCCTGTTGCTTCACCCTGAAGGTACCACAGGCTTCCAGAACCATGGGCCTTCCATCCACATGCACAGCTACAGAAGAGCAAAAGGAGAGAAGGCTAAAGCAGTGTCCTGCCTGCTGAGAGAGCACCCCTCAGGGAGCCTCCCAGGAAGCCCCACACAATGTTTCTGCCCTGCCTTACCTCCTGGGCCAGACCCAGTCACCTGGCCACTAATACCTGCAGGGCATGCGGGGAAATGTGGTCACCCAGCTGACCATAAATTGGAGTTCCTCTACCGGGAAAGGCAAGGAGATTTGACTTTGAGTCTTGACTAGGTTTCTCTGCCAAAATCTCTTTGAATACTAAGGTCAGAGTATGGCAGTTCTCACATAAGAAATGAAAGAATTTCTATTTCAGTGTCACAGTAGGAAAGCCCAATTCTAACATCACCATTATAGCAAGGCTCTAGATTGTGCTGTCCTATATGGTAGTAAAGCCATATGTGGGTATTGAGCATTGAAATGTGGCTAGGTCAAATTGAGATGTGTTATAAGGGTGAAAAAATCTCAATAATTTTAATACAGACTGCATGTTTAAATAATATTTGTATATATTGAGCTAAAAAAACAATATTCAAACTAAGGTTAAGTTAATATGTTTCATTTTACTTTTTAAAAATTACTTATTTAATAATTTTATATCAATACATTATTTTTAGGTATATAACATATATAACATAATGACTCAATATTTGTATACATAGTGAAATGATCATAAATCTACTTAAGATTTTTTTCTATAATTCTTTTTCATGACTACCAAAAAGTTTTAATTGGATATATGGCTTTCATTATATTTATATTAAACAGATTTTTAAATGTCTTTATTGTTGAAAATATTACAGATGTCCCCTTCCCCCCAACCCCTGATTGAGCCCCTGCTTCTCCCCTCTCCCCAGGCCTTCACTCTGCTATTGTCTTTGTCAATTGGTTATGCAGGTATGCATGTAAGTTCTGTGGTTTGATGTAGACTATCTATTACCACAAATTTACATAATGTAGTGCATGCTCTATCTTTTCAAATCATTTTCATTAGAAAAACTTTTAATGTTTATATATAGTGATAATAGCAATAATCATAATTACATATGATTCTTGCCATCTTATAAAGCATTATTGATGCAAATGAAATGCTGAGTTTTATAAAGTACTTATTATTGAGCTACAAATGTACTTAGTTTTCTAGGCTAATTGGTGAAAGTTGCTCTTCACACTTATTTGCTCTTTTTCCAATCTCTACCCAAGAACCAAGAAGCACACACTGTGTTTTGATATCTCAGAACTTTTGTTCCTCACTAAAGAGAATGTGGTCATAATAGCACCAATGTGTGCTTATAGAGTGGACAGTCGCTTTGTGTGTGGAACAAGCAAAGTAGTTTAGAAAAGAAAGTTTACTCCAAAGGAAAAAGTTCACACACACACACACACACACACACACACACACAAATACTGTCTTCCTTTGTCCTTATACTACTGTAATAATTTGTTACCTTGGCGGTGAGTAGAATAGACACACAACTAAAGATTGCAGTAGAGGGAACATACAATTATGGAATTACTCAGAAGTGGAAACCATTTGAAAAATAATAGTCAAATGAGGGTTTCATAGCTAGCTGCTTCTATCCCTACTTAGATTAATGACTATTTTTCCTCAATAATCCACACTAATGCCCTTGATAGTAGTTACTAATCCTGAATATTGCAATGAAAGCTTTTAAGTGAAATACTTGGAAAGCTATTTCACCAACCTTCTTCTTTGTAATAAATTAAACATTGAGAAAAATTTAATTATGTAAATAAAAATAGATATACTTCCACTTCCTAGATACAGTCAATATTTTACAAATTAGCTCTGTTTTATACCTACCTATTTATTCAGGTCTACTTATATGGGCAAATTTGTATCCTGTTTCCTTTATTTGGTATTATATTATAAACAACTTTATGTTTACCATAAACATTGCTAATAGTGATGGCAAAAGAGTATGTCATGTGGAAATAGCATAATTTATCTAAGTATTTCTTCAATTTTAGACCCAGGTCTTTATTATTACAAATAACAATGCTTATTGTATAAATCATAGTCCAATGTCAAATTATTTCCTGAAAATAAATGTCTAGAAGTGAAAGTTAAGTACCAAAAAATATTATTAATATTTTTAAGCTTCTTAATTTATATTTTATATAGCTTTGCACAATATTTAGTGCAAAAAATAGCGAATGTTTAGAATAAAGTTATAGCTTTATCCTGTGCCTTAAAACTAAGGGCTTATCACTTCAATCATGGGTCTACTTTTCATGACTTTCCATTCTCCAATTCCCAAAGTCTGGATTTTATTTCTAGGTAAAAGGAGCTCTCTGCAAAATCCAAAAACTCATATGGGAGTGTTCATCTTTGATGTAAAGGGAATAAGCACAAAATAGTCAGAAACAGAGACACACACTGACAGGAGGAGCAGGAAGTGGGAGTTGGTAGGCCCAGGAGAGGCAAAGGCAGGAGAGAGTCTCTAAGGCCAAAGGTGGTCTGTGGCTCTCATTGGAGCTCCATTTACTGGTATGTGTAGGCAGCCAACTCACAGAGGGTCAGAGGAGAGGGCTGTGTGAGGGAACACCTGCGAGCCTGCCCTACGTTTTGGCCAATGAGTAGGCATTCCCTCCAATCTAAAGATGCTTCTCTCCTGAGTGTCCCACAAATGAAAACCCAAGGAAAATTATTTCTATCCTTGAAGTTTTTTTTTTTTTTTTTTTTGGCAGAAACAAAATGTTGCATTGTATAGATTAATGACAAACAACTAGTCTACCTTAAATTTTAAAAATGCACTTTTTGTCTTCTCACCCTTTAATCTATTCCTGCTCACAACTCCACTCCTTGCTACTTATCATCCCAAGCACAGATCAAATCAAAAAGGCACCTTTCTCACTCCTGGTGAATGCTGTTCCAGCAACAGACTTCTCTCCAGCATTACTGACAGCGCGGTGGCATGGTCCCCGTCCAGAAGCAACGCAAGCTCCAGGAGGACAAGGGTTGAGCCCGCCTGTCTCTTGGGCTGTGTCCTTCCCACTCTTCCCAGCAGGACCTAGCCGGGCCCATGTGAATTACTTAATACGAATCTGTTGAATAAATCAACTCGAGAATGAAGGAGCCTATCTCTCCACAAACATAAAAAAAAGAGATTTATTTTGGTCCCCTCCTCTCCCTAGTTTGTAAATTGGGAAGACAGCTTTAGTTCACACTGCAGCCTTTCCCTTACATTTGCTGACAGATGCTAGTCAGTCCTGATAGTTTGAAGACAAATCAAATTAGAAATGGTTGTACTCATTTGGAAAATCAAGAACTGGCTTTGAAATCTTTTCCCACAAATTAGATTAAATCAAGAGCATTCCCCTACAGCTTATAAATGCTTGATTGGCTTTGTTTTGGTGCCTCATAATTGAAGCTCAGATTTGCACTGCTAACTTTTCTCCCACTCACCAGGGAGTTGCCATGTCTGGATGATGATTAAAAAAAACACAGCCCCAATGGAAATGCTTTATAAATAACAGCTCAGCACAGTGATATAACCCTTGGAAATGTCACATTTAGGAGACTCTAAAGTCAGTCAAGGCAAGCAGAACTTCAGCTGGGTCTGCTGCATTCTCTTGAGGCCTAAAAGTTTGTTTTCTGCTCCTCCATATCTGACATATCATCTCCACTCACAACTGAAGGAAGGGATGTACCAAGAGTTGGCTGTAGAGCACTGAGGAGTCCCAGTGGGAGTAGGCTAGATGCCCATCCATCACCACCCTTGCCCACCAATGCAGTCCCTTCCTCTAGCTACTGACCTGACTGCAATCAAACTAATTCTACCTTTGGTCAAGGCCTATTCTCAATCTGTTTGTTGTTAATTTAATGTTGAACAAACTCAAGAACAGTGGATACTTTGCTAGAAATCAATGATAAGGATTTATTCAAGGGTCTTAGGGTTTGCAAATTGAAAACACCACCAGGTGATACACAGAGTTTTCCAAAGAAGAAAGAAACAGTGAGGGTTCTTAGGATGAATAATATATTCTTGAGAAGAATCAGGCCAGCATTATCAGCCTCCGGATTGGCCTGAGATGGTGATCCTCCAGATGACTTGTGGTCTAGATCACAGATGTCAAACGGCCCTGAGAATACATGACAGGTGGACAGTACATGTAAAATTTTTGCTAAGTCCTACAGGGAGTAATTAAGGTGTTATCTGGAGGTTTCATATATATTCAGCGATTGAATCAGGAGTGAATAATTCAAAAGCTTAAGTTCTCAGGTTAGTTAAACAACAACAACAAAAAGACTAAAATTGTCTCCTCAGCCTCAACCTATTTGATTTTAGTAATTTACCATCTTGACTATAGTGAATTTATTTTATTTCTTCACTCTTTCCTCACTATCTGTGACTTCAGGTCCTTTTACAGCAGAGTGGTTCACTCTTTAAATGCCCTCCTCTTTTTCTATTGGGGAATATCTAGCAGAGAGACTCTTGGGATAAAGATCCTGGGCCCCAGACTGGTCAGATGGATTTCTGATCTATCAGTAGGTACCCTTCCAGCTGACACCAAACCCTACCACCTTCCACACACACACATCAGAAGCATATGGAGGGCTTTTGCCTGATGGTCATATAGGGAAACAATGACTAGAGCAGCAGGTGTAGCAAACCAAGTATGTCACTGTAGTGAGGCCAAGGCTGCCAGAGCCCTGGTACTGACACAGCTCCTGGGAGCCAGTCCCATGTCTGAGACTGCACAGCCCAAGCATATAAGTTCTACTGCACATCCAGGGCCATTGACCTTGCATTCTCCTCACAGGCCTTTTGTCTGTAGCTTCTCTATTTTCAGATTATCATCTAATGCAGAGCTGAGGATAACTTTATGGTGCCTGTCACAAAATAGCTAAGTGGCTTTATTGCTATCACAGGCAGTAAGTGTCTTTGGGCAGTGAAATGAATGCAAAGGAATGCATTTGCCAAACCAAGACGACTAGAGAAAGATGGTGGCTGTCATCACTGCCCAAGGCTTGACTGGAGGAAAGTGCTCACAATTGAAAAATACCTATGAGCAAATCATCAGTGTCGGCCCCGTTAGCCATAGCCTGTGGTGTGTGCAGCCAACAGGAGACCAGCAAGTAAGTAGACATCTGAAAAGGCAGTGGGTCCCTAACAAAGAGATAAGATGAGAAATTCGGGCACAGTTAACTTTTGCTGCTAAGGTCTGATGTCTGCCATGTACATTCACAACTTCAACTGAACTTGTGTTCAATCATGAGACACAAATGAAGCCATCTGGGAATTTTGTTCTTCTCACTTCTGCAGGTTCCCCATTCCAGCCTAGTCAATTATGACATTTTCTTCAGTGTTAAGACCTGGCTAACATTCCCCATGGCCCATGAGCAAGTGATAATGGAGTCCATGCTTAGGAATGCTTGACAAACATGGAGACCATTAGCTCACTGTTTAGTACATTTCAGTCTGTTCCATCCATCATGCACTCACATTCAGACCATGAAGGTGTTTCCTGCACTGTGTCCATAGGCAGAACAGCATCTCTGAAATTGGCCCCTCTGTACCAGATAAGCTCCATTTCTGACAGCTCATCTGATCCGTGCCAAAGACTTAATTGATTCGGAGTTCTCTCTGTTAGATGTTCCTTGCCCACCGAACTGTAACATCTTCCTTTGGAGGAGTCTCCTCCACTATGGGGTGGGTTTTATTGGATTTCTGTCAACATTTGACAAACTTCGAGTTTGGTGGAAACCTGTTGTGGATGTGTTTGGAGGAAGGTGCTGCTCAGAACCTGCCTTCACTCAGGGCTTTCTCATGATTCCCATGGCACAGACCACGGACCAGCTCCCAGTTTAGGCTCTTACATATGACGTCTCTCATTTTATCATCTCCAAGAAAGTTTTAGCTACCTCAATTCCTGGGAATGTTCAGCATTGACCTGGCATTCTCATTGTAAAGTATTTTTTATCCTTTTTCTGAAAAGGGGAGAGAAGGAGGGATATTCAATGGATTGGTTGTTGTACCCTGATTTTACAAATTAGGCTTTGTTTTTAAAAAATATAAAACAGGATTATCTTCTGTTTACTTACTATTTTTATATCATTATTTATAGAATCTCTTGCTCAATTCCCTGTAGTTACAAAGATATTGGTAGGGAAAGGCCTACTTTCCTTCCTTATGCTCTGAACTCATAAAATACGGTCTTTTAAAATGTAGATGCTTGGTTACAGTTCTCATGACAATGGAAATGATTCAGAGATGCCTATTCACCGCCCAGAGAGAACATAGGTGATAAGAATATGTGTTCAGTATCAGATACCCAAAGAACGAGGGAGTGAGTGGAAACCTTAGAACCACCCGTTCAACATCCTCAGGTTGCAAACAAGAAACCAAGTCTCTAGAAGTGACTCCAGGAAAGCTGAGCTGGGATTGCTCACATCCCTGGGAGAGCAGGGTCAGATTGGACAGAAGGCTTTTCCCATCCACTCCACTTCTCCTACTCTACTCTTCCTAGGACTCTGTGTTGAAGAACACAGTAGTGGGTGCTCTAAAAACAGAGCTTTGGACATTTCAGGCATGAGGGCAAAGACAACAGGGCACAATCTGAAGGGAAGCCATCTAAATGCCGAGTACACACCCCAATGCATTTTCAGGTTGTGTTGGTCATCACACAGCTTCCCTTCACCAGGGAGAGGAACTCGGGCTGTATTTGGAGTCCTTGCCACCAGAATCTAGCCAGGGACACTTGAGTGTCACATGCATGCCCCTCATGAAATGCTGAGTCCTCTGGCCTGTTGAACAAGAGGTCGGTGCCCGTTAGACATTCACTAGGACGAAGTGCATCTGAGCAGGGAGGTCC
Organism: Myotis nattereri; assembly: GCF_964212035.1. NCBI lineage: Eukaryota > Metazoa > Chordata > Mammalia > Chiroptera > Vespertilionidae > Myotis > Myotis nattereri. Next base: position 89,549,650 of record NC_138082.1, on the reverse strand, counting down.
CAGGCAGATGTGAGGGAGCTGATCAAGTAAGGGGAGAATCTCAGCTCCTCAGGACCCCAAGTGTCCAGAGACCCCACTTCCATGGCTTCCAATCCAGAGGACACAAGGAAAATGGCTAGGATTGATCTAAACACCGGATTTTTCACCCATAGGATGTGGGATCCCAAATGAGTGTCCTCAGAGTGTGGCAACCTGGCATGGGGGTGGGGGGTATTTCAAGCTGAAATCAAGTGAAGCTCCAGGCACTCAGGAAGAGTGTGTTTGTTTGGTTTGGTTCACGTTCCCCTTCCTTCTTAAAGGAACTCAGATAAAAAAATAAAAAAAAAAAACAAACCTGCGGGGGGTGGGGGGAAGATTATACTCACCTCCGCTTATTCACTTGAGCACATGTGGATTGAGTGTGGTAGGCAGGGTGTGTCCAGGCCAGTCTCTCCGCCTGGTTTCCCTCTGTCCCACTGTTTCTGACTGGTCTAGCAAGAATGTGTTTGCCACTTTCTCAGTTACCTACGAAATGCCTATTACCGCTTTGAAGTCTCAAACCCATTTCCCCCTTTCCCCTTTGTCCAAAATGACATTTATACCATATTTGGCATCACTGGTTTTAGAATTTTCATGTTGATGTGAATCCCTCATGCACATGCATTATACATTTGATTTTCTCCTATTAGAATTTCAATGTTTTTGTGTGTGTTTTATTATCCTCACCCAAGCATATGGTTTTATTGACTTTGAGAGAGAGAGAGGAAAAGAGAGAGAAACATCGATTGGTTGCCTACTGGCATCCAACCCACAATCTAAGTATGTGCCCTGACAAGGAATCAGACCCACAGCCTTTTGGTGTATGGGTCACCATCCAACCAACCAAGCCACCTGGCCAGGGCTGCTGCTAGTCTGCTTTATGCCATTTGCATTATTGGATGAGCCAGGAGAACTAATGGGTAAGAGAAAAGTCCCTGGCCCCACAGGAGAAGGGAAGAGGGGCATTGCTGTGACCCCCGCGCTTCTGCCTACAGCCTATCACTGCTGGCCAACCATTCCCTCTACACAGCCTCAACCTGGGGTACAGCTTTGCTCTGGCGAGTTGGTCACCAGAGGATGTGAAACTGACCTCAGGAAGGAAAGGGGGAAGAAAGGTTCCTGCCCTCTCTTGACCTCTAGAGCAGCATTTGTGATTTTGATTCTCCCGGAAGAGAGCCCGCCTCCATGAATCTGCCAGCAGTGGGGACAGTGTCATTCTTGAATGGAAACCCACCAGAAACCAAATAAAAGCACATTGAAACAACAATGCAATGTCATGAGCAAGTGGGTAGATTCTTAAATGGTGGAAGCCAGTACGGAAGAGGGAGGTGTCAGAGATGGAAGCTAAGGCCTCCACCTCAGGTCAGGTAGGCTGGGCTGGGCTCCCTGTCCCTGCTGAGGGGGCTTTTGTGCAATTGCCTCCCTTTTGGAAGTCCGGTTGGTGCATTCGTTAAACCCACACAAGATTATTGTGCAGAATGGATGGCTCTGCGTGGAAGTGCTCCGCCTCCTGCCGGAACAGTGGGCATGTTTGATAGATAGCAGGAGCTTTACCCTTTGACACATTAATTACCTTCTGGGGACCTAAACTTCAGAGAAGAAAACATCTAAGCAACCAGAGCCAATGATTAATGCAAGGATATGCTCATGGCAGCCTGCTTGCGGAGTGCACCACTGGAAACAGACTGTTGGTAGAAGGTTGTGTGGAGACTGCTGCGTGGTTTCAGAAATACCAGACAATCGTGAGTGTGCTTGGGACTGAGGGAGGTGTTTCCAGATTCTGAAATGTTTGGCGCTGCACCATTCACCTGCTCTGGAACTCAGAAGTGCACTAGTACCTAACCCCTCTACCTGACACCTTAGGGGAAATTGAACTCAGCAGCTGGCCAAGCCAGGTGCTCTCCCTGTGGAAATACCTGACTCTTGCATAAGTGGCACTGGCCAGCCGGCCTTGGGAGGAAGGATTTACCTGGAACTTGATGCGTCTATGACTATTTAGATGAAAATATTGCGTTTCACCAGGCATGTAAAACTTAAAGGCTAACACGGGCCAAATAAACAAGGCATGCGGCCCGTGGGCTGCGAGTTTGACATGCTGGCGTTACACTCACCTGGGTACATTTGCTGCATTGTCGTAGGGATTAGTTTGTGTCTAAAATTGATGAATGATAGGGATGGAAAACAGCATGCGGTTGGCTATGGGGTTTGAGATAAAAAATCCAAATGGTTTTCATAATGTAACACCTCTTCACAATTTATAAGGCACCCCTGCTACCTCCTCATTCACCTAGTAGAAGTGAGTCCTGCACATGGCTCAGGTGGGCACATCCCTTTTCTCTGTAACTTCCCGCTGCAGAAGCTTACTCTAGTCATTGCAGGCAACCGTGGAGCAGTTCTCCTCACCTGTGCAGACGATAATCATCTTCCTCTTCTTTCTGGTTCTAGTGGATGCACACTTAACATTCCACCCTCTACTGCCTGTGTCTCCGAAAACATTCTTAATGAGTTAAAAATACGGCCAAAGCCACTCAGCTGCTTCTGAGTTTGAATGATAACATTAGCAAGCACAAACGGGCTTTTAAACACTGCCTCATGCCCCTGACCCTCTCTGCCCCACGTAATGTTTAGAAATGTCAAGTTCCCTGTAGTTCCCCAGGAAGGCCATTTTGTAATTTCTCTAAAGCTTTACACATCCACGTGCATTTTGCTGAAAAGGTTGAGGGCACATCCTGCCCCTCTTGCCCACTTCCTCCAGGAAGCATCACTTCTCTGGTGAAAACTTCACTTGTGTCCTGATTTCTTCTAAGAATCCCCAGGAATTCCCTAGCCAGTTTGGCTCAGTGGAGAGAGCATCGGCCTGTAGACTGAAAGGTCCCGGGTTCGATTCCGATCAAGGCATGTACCTTGGTTGTGGGCACATCCTCAGTAGGGGGTGTGCAGGAGGCAGCTGATCAATGTTTCTCTCTCATCGATGTTTCTAACTCTCTATCCCTCTCCCTTCCTTTCTGTAAAAACTCAATAAAATATATTAAAAAAAATAAGAAGCACCAAGAGCTAGTGTCTATCTTTCCTTTAGCACATTCCACATTGTATCTGTTTTTCAGGTGTATCTCTTTAAAAATGATCCTTGTGCTTGGCACATAGGTGACTTACAATACATATTTGTTCAGTGAATGGATGTAATTATTTTATATCTGGTTCTCTAAAATGCAGGGATGCTTGCCATCCCCCACCCTCCCAGGTCCTGGATGGCCCCCTTTGCAGGCAGCACCGTGAACCTTGGCCCAGGTATGGAAACCACCTTGGGGGTGTATATGAACAAAGCTGACACATTTTTCCTTTAAAATCTTGCAGCTGAATGTGAACTGATCCTGAAATGAAGGTCAGCTCCAGGTGGTGGTTTATATCAGCTGTCAGGTTGCAGAATAAAAAAATGGCTTTTATATGTTTGATTTTTATTATTTTCCAGGGCAATGTCACTTTTTCCTGCTCCGAACCACAAATTGTTCCCATCACATTTGTGAACTCCAGCAGCAGTTACCTGCTGCTGCCTGGCACCCCCAACATCGATGGGCTCTCAGTGGGTTTCCAGTTTCGAACGTGGAACAAGGATGGGCTGCTTCTGTCCACAGAGCTGTCTGAGGGCTCGGGGGCCCTGCTGCTGAGCCTGGAGGCCGGGACCCTGAGGCTCCTGATTCAGAAAACGACAAGACGGGCAGCGGAAATCCTCACAGGTACCATCTGCTCACTACCTCTAGGTCAGTTTCTGATTCAGCCAAATCAACGAATGTGTTGAGGTTCTGACCAACGTGTACAGACTCCAGCTCCAGGGCTGGGGGCTGACCCAGTGCTCACAGAGGCTCTCAGTCCGCCCCACGGGCAGCAGCTGTAGCTGGGCAAGCCTCTACACTTCCCCATCCCTCAGCGCTTTGAGCTGGGAAGCAGGAATGAGAGTCCCATCTAGCACCGTGGAGCAGAATGGAGACAGTTCACAGAGCACTTTGCTGGTCTCCACAGGCAGGGTCTATGCCAAAGAATCGTCACCATGCTCGCTCAGGTAAGGCATTGCCCTCACTTTACAGACGAAGGTTCCTGGAGGCTGGAGACTGGAAGCTAAGCAACTTCCCAGCTCACATGGCTACCGGCGATGACCAGTTTCATCTTGAATCTGTCTGACCTCATTCTGTAGCTTTGCTGTATGCTCCCCCACCATCAACGTTTTCAGCCACCTCATTCTATTTCAAGTAAAAGTTAGTGAGTTTTAAAAAAAATATTTCTAAATATACATTTTTAAGTTATTAAGAGAGTGCTGCTACAGATGGCATCTGGCTATGATGAGACTTAAAATTGTCCTTAAATAGTTGGCATCTGAGAGCACTCACTGTCTGCAGCGACATGGTACCGATTCTAAGGATAGCAACATGGAGCCCGTCTGAGAACATGACTCTGGCTCTGCCGTTTCTTCAACAAAACGGTGGGACTTCCCGGCCTTCTCCATCTATTGTCTCACTGGCACCTCTGACTTGCCACAAGAGATGCTGACTAAGTTAATGAGTACCTATGGAGGTCAGACCACCTGCCCTGCCTTGGGTTAGGGCTGAGGCATGCTATGAGGCCAGCATCCCTTTGATCAGCCCCCCCTGGATACACAGTGTGATTCAGATTCCCTCCGCCACATACCCTGGGCCAAAGTTCATCCAGGATATTGCACAACATTGCATTTTCATTTAATTTAAATGACTTCCTTCCCACGCTAGACTGTGAGTTTTGTGATCCAAATAAATTAGAGAAATTCAAGTTAAATTGTAAAGGATGTTACTTAACAATCAAGATTAGGTCAGACTATGGGAGAGTCGCAGATGCCTCCAACCCCTGGGGATAGCTGCGATGCCTGGGTCTTGGAATCAGACAGGTTCAAAAGGCACCTCTCGCCCTGGCTGGTTTGGCTTGGTGATTAGAACATCGCAGGTTCGATCCCCGTCAAGGGCACATACCTTGGTTACAGGTTCGATTGGGAGGCAACCAATGGATGTGTATCTGTCATGTCCATGTTTCTCTCTCTCTTCCTCCCTGCCTTCCACTCTCTGAAAATTAATGGGAAAAATATCCTCAGGTGAGGATTAAAAAAAGAGGCACCTCTTCTCCTTGCTACTCTTTAGTCCTTGATAAACTGTAATGTCTTTACATAAGTGGTAGTGTGTTGGTTACCTAGGGCTGTATGACAACTTACAGCAAGATTCAGTGGTTGTAAGTGAGATGCCTCAGTATCTAAGAGTAGGCCTCCAGGTCTCCTTGACTGGGTGAGCCTGGCTGGAAGGGCACAGTCATCTCAAGGTACAACTAGGAGTGGTCTGCTTCCATGCTCACTCCTGTGCTGTGGGCAGGTTCAGAAGGTCATGTGCATGCTCATCCCCTTGGCCTCTGCAGAGGCTGCCCATGCTGACAGCACTCTTACCCAGAGGGAGGGAGCCACAGGCAGAGGGAGAGGGCACCCAGGACAGAGCCTGGTCTATGTGGAACCCAGTCCTGGAAGTGGTCTCCCACCACTTTGCCGTGTTCTGTTCATTAGAACCAAGTCAGTAAGTCTAGTCCTTCCTAAGCCGAGAGAATGTGCAGGGGTGGGTAGAAGCCATGGGTCAGTGGGACCCTCTGAGAGTCTACCTGAAAAAGAAGATAAAACCAATTCCTCCATCACAAGCCTGTGATGTCTAGAATCCTGAGCATGCCAGGAAGCTATTGCGCAATGTTTCTCCTTCCCATACTGACTCAAGACCTATCGCTAGAAAAGGCCTCATGCCATAGAGTCAGAAAAGCTACGTGAATGTGTGCAGTCACGGGACTTTTATGAAATGTATAAGATTTCCTGTAATGGTGATGAATTAATAACTTAGAATCATAATATTTTATGTGTCCAGTTATAAAAGTTAAACCTCAATTATCCTTATTTGAAGTAGAAAAACATAAACTGGCACTGGGCAATTTCTATCCAATCGGCAAAATGTTTGAGTACAGAGACTTGTCAGCCTCAGGTCAAAAATGCAGTTTTAATATAGTGCAAGCCCTGGCGGCCCCTTGCTCAGAAGCACCCAGGTGCGGCCAGTATTATTAAGCACATGCCAGTCCAAGAAAGAATGTTTCTGAGTGAGAGAGTGGCTGGTCCAAGCTGCCAGGAACCCAGCAAAGAAGGGGAAATAATTAGTTATTTCAGAGCTCTCTCAAGAAATGAGTAGAAGGGGGTTTTAAAAATGTGCTGAGTGCCTCAGATGTGTCTCAGAAGCTTGATTCTTCTCTCCATTTTGGAAAAATTGAGCTTCTTTAATCTTTCTTCGAAATGGATCAAGGTTTTGTGTCTGCTGGCATTTTTCTACAGAGGGGATAAAAAACAAAGATACAAACAAACGGAAACAGCTTTCCTCTCCCTTACATTTTTAAGGAGACTTATTTCCCTGGAACTTGAGATAGTATTGCCTTTATAAGAGACAACAAATTCCCATAAGAAACTAGAAAGTAATGACCATTGCCCCAATAGTTTCTGAGGGACCATGGGCTACCCTTGACACATGGTAATCACAGGAAATGGGAAATAGCACCACACTCTATCAATTGAGCAGGGATCCAGCTTCTCCAGGTTTATTTCAGAAAGGTCCCGGTGTTCCTAGTGCCTTGGCCACAATGAGCAGGCGACCCTGGGAGAGGCAGGACCCGGCGCCTGGCCCAGCCACTCCTGCTCCAGAGGTCTGTGCTACGTGCCTGGGTTCCGGGTCACTTGGAGCTTTCTGCATGGCGCCCAGGGAGAGGAGTGCAAGCGAAAGGCATCCTCACAATAGGAGGGAACTGAACGCCGTTGCTCTGCGGGACAGCGTTCCAAACAGTGAAGGAGGACAGTGTGATGCCTCCCTTGTATTTTCCCTTATTTTCCATTTTTGTCGTCTTCCTTCTTGAGAGTCATACACATGTGCATGCGAGGAGAAACCAAGGGCACCATGTCCCCAGAGGTGACGTGGGAGTAGAATCAACAATGCCATGGGCCTCCTGAGGCCAGAGCTTGAGCTATCACCTGCCAGGTAATGGAAAAATCCGCTCATAACACTAGGAGGCAGGTGTCAGTTTGCCGACATGCACAGGAGCAAACTGAGAATCAGAATTAACTTATAATGACCAAGATGGGTCCCCCCTCAGGCCTTTCCTTTGGATTCCATGTGCGTGGTCTTTATACTACATCTTGCCGCCATCCATAGTCATGTTTTCACACTGGCAATTGCTTAAATAATTCAAATGCAAAAACATCCTGCTTTAGAGGAAAGATTTGCAGACAAATGTACAATAGGCTATTAATGAGAAGAGGCTATTTAGGATCAAAAGTTGAATTTTCCCAAAACAGTTCTGTTACTCGGTGGTACTCTTATTTCCAGAATCTTCTGTGACGGAGGACTGACACAGAGGGAGCGCTTGTCGTCTTGGCAGACTTGTGGTCTCATTTAGCTCAGGCTGCTGTGTACTGCTATAAAGTAAACCACACATATCTGCATGTCAACACACACCTGTGAACACACACACTCCCACACCCCAACATTTATTTTCTATGTGCGACATACTTTCTAAAGACTTTTCCAGAGACTTGATGCTGATTCTATAGTAAGAACATCAGCTAAGCACTACGGGAACTAAGTGACATAGCCGCTAGGAGGAGGCTGTCTGTCTGCTTCCAAAGCCTCTGGCCTCTACTGTGCGGCCGGTCCCACTCAGGTCACCCCTGCACCCTAAACCCCATGGAAACCTGGGGGCTGCACCGGAGCGGAGGGGGGGTACCTGCAAGGAGTCCCACCGCATGTTGATCCTTGCCCTTTCCCCCTTCAGGACTCAGAGCAGCCATTCAGGCAAACCTCCACTTAATGGACCAACATCTGGTTTTCCTACTATAAACGTTTTAAATCTCAGCTCTTTAGCACTTCTCCTGAGGTACTATGTACTGGCGGACTCTGTCTCTCAAGTCCACACCTGTTCATTGAACAATAGGTACCATGTTCTATTTTTAAAAAGGGAATAGCTGCCGTTTTAAAGGCTCTTAAGAAGATGCTTAGAATGGAGCCTGGTATTATCCACGCCTGAATTACTGAAAATTGGGAAGTTTTATAGAGGTAAAGGAGACCACCTGGTTTGTTTCTTTGGAGAGTCAGGGCACAGTGTTGGTGAGGAGGTATCAGAAAATGAAAGGCATTCAAATTGTATCCATAGAGGTACTAGAGCTGCTTTATGTGGAGAGAAAATAAGACAGAGACATAATAATGGTCTTTGAACATGGGACACGCTCTCTCACAGATGAGCGTTTATGTCACTGCAGGATGCAGAACACATACAATAAGATCAAATGGCAGAGAAACCACTCTTGGTTTTCATTAGAGAGTATCCCATTCAGAGCTTTCCAGCTTCACTGCATGCTGCTCTCATGTCACTAGGGCTTCCATCATAGAGTGGAATTCTCAGCATTTGGGGATGAGTCTCGGTGCCACATAATGGGACCCAGAGATGGGGAAGGAAGCCTCAGACAGGACCTCTGCCCGGCAGCTGGGCACCACTAATGATTATAGGAAGGTGAGGCCCATTGCCAGGCACAGAATTCCTGGGCAAAAGGAAACACAACTAGCAAAGGTCCAGGAATCAACCAGGTGCCATGGAGAAGTTTTCATTTCAGGCAAGTAAGTGACTTATTGAAAAGGCCATCTCAGCTCAGTCCATTTAATTCCTCATAGGAACAAACAATGGTGTTCTTCATATTTCCTCAACCACATTATAATTTCTCAGTATTTCTCTAGTTTCTTAAATAGTAAGAATGAGAAGGCTTTACAAAAATAACAATGAAGCAATCCATTCTAATCAGTAGTTAATTTTCTATACTTAGTAGACTTCTGCATTTGACTTGTTCTTTCTCTAGCTGAAGAGGTGACAAAATTCTAATAAAATAACCTTAATCAGCAGCTATCCTATCTAGTCCTATCTAATAAAAGAGAAACATGGTAATTAGCGTACAACCGCTGCCCTTCCCATTGGCTAATCAGGGCAATATGCAAATTAACTGCCAGCCAAGATGGTGGCCGGCAGCCAGGCAGCTTAAAGCAAACATGAGGCTTGCTTGCTTCAGTGATGGAGGACTACAACGTTCCCCGCCTGCCGCTGCCGGGCTCTGAGCTGCAACTCTAAGCAACTATGTTACAAATATAGAAGCTAAACAAAACCCCAGAAACCTGCTGGGCTTCAGCCAGCAGGATTGCGACATTGTTTCAAATACAGAAGGTAAACAAAGGCCAGAAATCTGCTTTCAGCAGTGGAGGCCTAAGAGCTGGAGCCAAGCCTCAAAGCTAAAGCTGGCCCAGAATAAAAAAAAAAAGAAAAAAAAGAGTGGTTGGGAGCTTCAGTCTGAAAACAGCCCTCAGCCCCTCACCCAGACTGGCCAGGCACCCCAGTGGGGACCCCCACCCTGAAGGGTGTGTGAGCAGCTGCAAACAGCCATCATCCCCTCACCCAGGCTGGCCAGGCACCCCAGTGGGGATCTCTATCCTGATCCAGGACACCCTTCAGGGCAAACCAGCCAGCCCCCACCCATGCACCAGGCCTCTATCCTATATAGTAAAAGGGTAATATGCCTCCCAGCACCAGGATCAGCAGAGCCACCAGGCCTCCCAGCACTGGGATCAGCGGAGCTGAGAGGCCTCCTGGCACCAGGATCAGTGTGACAGGGGGCAGCGCCCAAACCCCCTGATCGCCCTGCAACTCTGTGTGTGACAGGGGGCGGGGCCACAACCTCCCTATCCATTCTGCTCTGTTGTGACGGGGAAGGCACACCAACCCCCTGATCAGCCCTGCTCTGTGCCTGATAGGGGGAGCTCCCCAACCCTCTGATCGCCCTGTGGCTCTGTGTGTGACAGGGTGCTGTGCCCCAACCCCCTGATCGGGCCTGCTCTGTGGGTAATAGAGGGCAGCGCCCCAACCCCCACCCCACGGGCCCTGCTCTGTGTATGATGGGGTAGAGCCATAACCTCCCCATTGGCCCTGCCCTGAGTGTGACAGTGGCAGAACCCCAACCCCCTGATCGGCCCTGCTCTGTGGGTGACAGGGGGCGGTGCCCCAATTCCCCTATCGGCCCTACTCTGTGAGTGACAGGGGGAAAATTCCCAACCCCCTGATCGGCCCTGCTCTGTGGGTGATAGAGAGCGGCGCCCCAACCCCCTGATTGGCCCTCCTCTGTGCATGACAGGGGGTGGCACCACAACCTCCCCATTGACCCTGCCTTGAGTGTGACAGGGGACGGTGCCCCAACCCCCCAATTGGCCCTACCCTGAGCGTGACTGAGGGTGGCATCACAACCTCCCGATTGCCCTGCTCTGTGCATGACAGGGGCAGCGCCCTAACTCGCCCTGCTCTGTGCATGACAGGGGCAGCGCCCTAACTCCCCAATCGGCCCTGATCTGAGCCCGACCAGGGGCTGCACCTAGGGATTGGGCCTGCCCCCTGCCACCCGGGAGCAGGTCTAAGCCAGCAGGGCGTTATCTCCCAAGGTGTCCCAGACTGCGAGAGAGCACAGACCAGGCTGAGGGACCCCCCTTACCCCCCGAGTGCACAAATTTTTGTGCACTGGACCTCTAGTAAATTATATTTATTTGGTGATTCTTGTGTTTCAATTAAATAAGTCATTCTACAACTATGGTCAACAGGATCCCACTTATTCTTTAGAATTCATAACAACTGTTATTCTTTCACGAAGCCTTGCAATAGCAGGCCAGATGCCCTGTTATCCAGTCTTCTAGAGAGTTTGCTTTGTGGCATTGAACCTAAGTATGTGTGTATATGTATGCATTAGTTTGCTAGGACTGCCATACAAAACATTGCAGATTAGGTGTCTTAGAAATTTATTGTCTCACAGTTCTTTAGCGTAGGATTTTAAAATCAAGGTGTCGTTAGGGTTGATTTCTCCTGAGGGCCTCTCTCCTGGCTGGGAGGAGGTTGTCTGCTCCTTGTGCCTTCACACGGTCTTCCCTCTGTGCCCATTTGTTTCCTACTATCCTACTCTTGCAAGGACATGGAGCATATTGTATAGGAGTCTGCTCATATGCACTCATTTTACCTTAATTACCTCTTCAAGGTCCTGTTTCCAAATGCAGGCACATTCTTTGGCATTGGGGGTTAGGATGTCAGCATGTGCATTTGGGGAGGGGCACAATTCAGCCCATGACAATGGGTGTTAATCATATGTCTATACAGTTGGTTGCCCAAGGCTCCTCTCACCACCAGGTTGCACAGTCCGTGGAGACAGGAGCTCTGCCTGCCCCGCTAACCACTGTTTATCCAAGGCCTCGTGGAGCACCTCACAGGTCCTCACACTATTTACCACACATGCGGGCAGCTGTCTGAAGGAATTAGCTAGTAGGACTGACCCCCAAAACATTTCTAAAAGATAAAATCTGTAACAGTGAAAAAGGGAATTAATAGTGATTTTTAACAAACAGTCATGTTACAATGATTACATGCTGCAGAATGTGTCAAACCCAGGAATGAGCTACATTCAGGGAAAGCATTAATTAGGTAAAGGCCAGCTGGGCTCCCAGAGCTGGGAGAGCTGCATCGTGAGGAGTAGAAGTACACAGTCTGATTAATACTAGAGGCCAGATGGTGTTAGTCTGAAGCCCTGCGGTCAATAGCACTGATCCCCAAATATTGCCCTTTTCCATATAAGCCATTTGTAGATAGTCACCATCTGCACATCAAGTAAATGATAACTGTGTGAACTTCATCCTCTGCTTCAATTCAGTTGTCTGTAATGTATCTGTGCTTTAGCTAGACAGTGTTGGTAAGAAAATCCCATTAGTGAGGGTGAAACAATAGGTAGCCATGAGGCTGTGGCTGTCACCACAAGCTGTCCAGCTTCAAGATATCAGTCAAAGCCTGGGAAGGTTTCCCAAGGTAGTGATGTCTTTGGCAACTTCAGCTCTTTCAGGTCTGAGTAATGACCCCAATACAAGCATTTTATTTAACTTACTCGTTGTTTTTCACCACTAACTGACAAGAACAACAGAAGGATCTAGATTTTTATTAGTACAGCAAAATAATCCAATAGTCAAGTCTGCTATCACTTCCTTTGATCTTTCATAGTTCCTACTTTCATAATTTCCTCATGTAATGCACTTGGCCTCCATTTAATTCAGGAGGCTGTTGCCGTGTCTACGTTGTGCTGGTGCTATACTCAGACCTGAGGATGGAGGCATGCCCTCCAGGAGCTCACGTGTATGGGTGGGAGCTCAGAGGAGAGGCTCCAGGAAGGGTGAGAAAGGAAGGTTTCCTAGGAGTGAAAAGGACACAGCTTGGTTTTCAAAAATGAACAGAAGTTGGCCAAGCTGAGAAGAACAGACAGATGCTGTCCAAATGGGTAGAAATGGGAGGAGATCTAAAAGGGTCAGATCCCAGAGACGGCTGAGAACACTGGGCCAGCGGGAAGGTGGGCAGGCAAAAGATGCATCCACATTTTGGTCAAGGACACGGCGTTTGGGCTTTGTCCCGAAGGGCACAGGGAACTATGGATCTCTGAGTTGAGCTATGTTTTTGTCACATAGACATTTGAGCTGAGCATTCACGTCGCCTTCACCACCAGCACAGACATTCTCATTTCCTCTCTGACTGTAGCGGGTGGCAGCCCAGCTGTTTGGCTCTCCTGTGCTGACCCAGGGTTTTGAGGATCCAGGTTACTGTGACATGTGAGCCTGCCCGGAAAGGTCTACCTGTGAGTTATGGCCCATGTTCTGCCACAGACACTGGGCAGTGGAATTGAGCTGGTGTGAAGCTCAGGCAATCAATGAGCATGCGGAGAGGCACAGTGTGCCTGCGGATGCTGGGGTCAAACACCAAATCCTGGCTCGGCCTCTGACCCCCAGGAACCTGTCATGGCCTTGGGGAGATAAGGCTTATAGAGATGGACTATTAATGAACAGTATAAGGCAGCAAATAATATAAACTGAGCATAGATCAAACAGCAGCTGCTGCAAGAATTTTTGAAGAGGAATCAGTACATGCTGGTTTGGTCAGGGAAAATCTGCTTCATTCATTGCATGGTTTATTAACTTACTTATTCCATCTTTCAGCACTTTTTATGTGCCCTCTACTATGCAAGGTGACAGCGTCAGAAAGTAAAATGTGTGTGTGTGTATGTGTGTGTGTGTGTGTGTGTGTGTTTATGCTTACCGGATCTATAGTTTAGGAAAGGCAGCACTAGGACAAAACTGGGCACTGGAGGACAGGAGGACAGGGAGAGGAACTAGATAGTGGAGAGCTGGGAGGGTCACATAAGGCTCCACGCGCAAGCAGCAACCAGTTAAGTGCATTCAAATGGAGAATATTGAATGCACTAGCAACACTAGAGTAGTGAATTTGTGTAGGAATATTGCAAAATGAGATTGAGAGTACAGGTGGAAACTTAATTTTAGAAGGCATGGATTGTCAAGATAAGCAGTGTGAGTTTCCTCCTCTGGGCTCCATGACTGACTGGAGGGATTTTTTTTGCTGTGAAATTGACAATAGCTGCTTGTTAGACAGTTCAACCTAACAAGGTGCCCTGAAGCAGAAAGGGTCAGAGGCTGGAAAGAGGGAGCGCATCACAAAAATCACAGCTACACTGATAAGGGATGGGATACAAGTTGGAGATGGAGTTTAAGAAATGTGTGAATTCAACCTAATGCATGTAGGAAAGGGTTAATAGAATTTTATAATTGATAGACAAATGGCTTCCAAAAAACATCGGGACCCAGGATCTAAATTGAAGTATAATGGTACTAATAACTGAAATGTTCTTAAATCATGTAATTGACATTTTAAATCTGCCTTATTCAGTTATTTATATAACCTCACTTAGTTCTCTCAAAAATTGAAACTATCTTTCAACTATGAAATAAAGGTAGTTATGACAGGATACAGGAGTGGTGGTGGGGAAGCTGCACTGGGTTTTCTGTGGAAGATAAAGACTAGACACTTTCAAGTAAAGCCAGGCAATTCTGTCGCTGTTACAGATGAGAAAGCAGGTATAGAGAGATTAAGAAATTTGTCTAAATTGCTAGCAATTATAAGTGGCAGGGCTTTGAGCCAGAGGTAATGGGTGAATAAAGGCATCAAATGAAGTTGTTTCAAATTATTCCTGGGGTTGAAAGTAGAGTTTTCGGGAGATCTGCCTTGGCCTGCGCTGCAGCCTTGCATGTCCACATGTCCTGCAAGGACTGATCCTTAGAGGTCCTTGGACAGCCACTCCCGTCCCATGGTTCTGTCTTCAAACCATACAGAAACAGAATGGTTAGGGATTTGGCAGAGAGATGAGAGAGACGAGAGAGAGAGAGAGAGAGAGAGAGAGAGAGAGAGAGAGAGAGAGAGAGGTAGCACAAGTGTCAAGGATCTGTAACCTCAAATTTATTCCTTCAATCCACTGGTTCTAAACCAAGGGAAGTTCTCCATTTCCACCCATCCCAACCTCCCATGGATACCAGGGCCAGCGAGCAGGAAGTCTTCCCAGGCTGTGTCTCAGAGAGTCAAAGAATGAAGCGGCGGACCAGAAGAGTTCAAGAAAGTTAGCAGTTTATTGCAGGCAAACACAGGCTCCCCCTCTTGGGAAGGGGACCCCAATGATTGCCTTAAAGCACTCTGCTCTTCCCCTTATATCTGCTAAAGTCCTGCTCTTTGTCTGTCTGTGCCGTGCCCTGATTGGTTCCTGGCCTGTTGCAACATTTTATTTTGCACTTGCAAGTAAAACATCCTTGTCTCAAAACATCCTGATTTCTGACATCCTGTTTCACTGCAAAACATTTTGTGATTTCAGCTCTGTCACATCCATCCTTCCTCCTTCTTCCACCCCTTACCCTGTCTGCCTAATCTTGCTTCTAACGCTTCTCACCATTACCAGACCCCCCTCAGGGGACTTTTAGTAATGCCTGGTAACATTTTGGGTGCTGGGGATGGGGACCTGTTATTAGCATATAGTGAGTCAGGGATTCTCCTAAAAATTCTATGCCTCTGGGGATGCCCCACCACCCACTAAGAATTATCTGGTCCAAAATGTCCAGTGCCAGTGTTAAGAAACTGCTTTCAGCAAAAAACCTTATTCCTATATGAGAGTTTAGGGCTTTAGAATATTACTTAACCATTCTGAGTCTGTTTCATCAAATGAGAACTGTAAATTGGTGTAAAGGTCTCATTACAAAAATAATAAAAAAAGACAAATGTTCAATAATATTATTATCTATAAAAATTAAAGTAAAGTAATAACAATTAGCTAGATTTCCAACGTCAGACCCAAGTAGACATTCTGCGGTACAAATTTGAATCGTACTTAGATTTTTCTTAGAATCTAGAAGCTCCACAAAAGACAGGACCAGAGTTTGAACTCAGTGCTGCAAGAGGAAAGTTGCCTGTGGGAATGTAAACTGGGACAGCCACTTTGGAAACCTTCTGGCAGTTCAGTTCCTTAAAGGCTGAGGATGGAGTACACATACGACTCAACAATTCCACTCTAGGTGCACATAAGAGAACTGGACACACAGGTCCATGCAGAAATGCGCACACAAATGCTTACAGCAGCAGCGTTCAAAACACCTGCAGAGTGGAAACCGCTCAAATGTCCATCAGCTGGTGGATGGATACACACACGCGGTGCCTCCATACAATGGAATGTCATTCAGCCATATAAATGTGCTACACACGCTACGACATAGATGAACCTGAAAACATTGTGCTAAGCAAAAGAAGCCAGTCACCAAAGGACACAATGTATGGTTTCATTCAAATGAAATGTCCAGAATAGGCAAATCCATGGGGAAAGAAAGTAGACTGACTAGGACTGGAGGTGGGGGGTGATAGCCACATATTACAACGTTGCTTTTGGGGATTATAAAATGTTTTAAAATTAAACGTTGTGATGGTTGCCTAACTCTGTGACTATATTAAAAATTATTGCACTGTACATTTAAGATAATGGATTATATGGTATGTAAATTTTATCTCAAAAAAGCTGTTCCAAAGAAAGAAAGAACGAGCCCTAGCCGGTTTGACTCTGTGGATAGAGCATCTGCCTGCGAACTGAAAGGTCCCAGGTTCAATTCCAGTCAAGGGCACATGCCTGGGTTGTGGGCTCCATCCCCAGTGGGGGCGTGCAGGAGGCAGCTGATCAATGATTCTCTCTCATCATGGATGTTTCTCTCTCTCTCTTCCTCTTCCTTCCTCTCTGAAATCAATAAAAATATATGTTAAAAAATGGAGCTGCAAAATATTTTTTTTAAAAAAAGAAAGAAAGAGCAAATCCAACAACAGAAAAAGGAACCTTGCAGAGGGAATTTCACATGGAGGGGATTCTAGAGCAGGGCAGGACTGGCTTTGGAAGTGTGGAGAGAGGATGGTGCTCAGCCTGGGTGCCTGATATCTCCCTCTGAATTTTGGCTCCACCCCCAAGTAGTCATTGGACCTTGGGTAGCTTCTGACTTTCTGTTTTAGCTTCTCTAACCTGCGGACAATAAAACTTGGTCTTTGGGACTCTTGTGAGAATTAGGGAACATATATTTAAAATGCCTGACACACTGTAGATATTCAGTACAGGTAGTGTGTACTATTAGCTATTTTTTACAACTGGGTCTTTTGCAAGTTCAGTTGCAACCATGAAAACTGTCTTTTTTCTTAGTCTTGGTTTGGCTCCTGAGCAAGCACAGAGCAGCTTACTTGTCCTGTCTGTTGAGGCCTTTTCTACAAATGCCCTGGGGCAAACCCAGGACCTGGGAGTTTGCTGACACAGTAAGACCAGGAAGTGGAAAGGAATGAAAACTTTTTTTCCTACCCTTATCTCAGTTGAAACAGTTTGTTAGCTTTAAAAATTAATTATTAATGTTGTACATTTTCTTTTTAGAAACTGAAAATTCCAGTAGTGTGTATAAGAAAGAAAAAATAATAATCTGTGATTCTATCATTCAATGCCATTCCAGTAGTTCTCTTTGCAGCAATTTTTTTAAAAATATATATTATTGATTTTTTACAGAGAGGAAGGGAGAGGGATAGAGAGTTAGAAACATCAATGAGAGAGAAACATCGACCAGCTGCCTCCTGCACACCCCCTACTTGGGATGTGCCCACAACCAAGGTACATGTTCTTGACCGGAATCGAACTTGGGACTCTTCAGTCCACAGGCCGACGCTCTAGCCACTGAGCCAAACTGGTCAGGGCTTTGCAGCAATTTTTAACAAAACCGGAACAACACTACCTATGCTATTTAGCCAGCGGTTTTCAAATATCAGCATATCACTAGCATTCTTGGGCATTATGATTTTAATGACTACGCTATAGTCCATAGCATTAAATATACCACATTTGATTTAACTAATCTATTATTATTGGAAATATTGGTAGTTGTGAAATTTTGCTATTATAAATAATGATTTTATGAGGTCTTTTCACCATAAATCTTGGCAGTAGCTCTATTACTATTTTAGGATGAATTCCTCAGGATAAAGTTCATGGGAGACGATGAATGACTTCTTTGGGGGATATTGACAGGTATCAGTATGTTGTCTTTCAGGAAGGACGTACAAACTTATGCTGCCTCCAGCAAGGTAACAAATGCCTACTCCCCTATTTGTCTGCTAACTGAGAGTATAATTGTTTTTTATTCCTTGCCAGTCTTGG
Organism: Myotis nattereri; assembly: GCF_964212035.1. NCBI lineage: Eukaryota > Metazoa > Chordata > Mammalia > Chiroptera > Vespertilionidae > Myotis > Myotis nattereri. The sequence continues at coordinate 89,531,940 of NC_138082.1, read as the reverse complement.
AGATGGCAAGTAATATTTGACATCACCTTAAACTTCAGAAGTTTTATGTTTGTCATTACCCAATAGTCTTTTCAGAAGCCAAGTCCCACCTTTGAGGCCTCAGCTCTTAAATCATATAAGAGCTTAGCTCCACAACTACCCTGCTTTGCCCTATGAAGGCATACCTGCTTTCCTGTTCTCCCCTTTGAAACGTCTGTTTTCTCAGAGCTATGTATTTCAGGGAGGTTTTGGGGAAAATGTTACCTAAAAGAATTGATTTTTTCTAATTTGTGAACAATTAATAGCACTTAAACCTGTACCTTCAAAAGAGTGTTCTTAAAAACAAAACCTTGAGAACCTCCAGGCGTGTTATTTGGGGACATTAACAGAATTAAGTGGAAAAGAGTATGAGACAAAAGCGGGTTGTAGGAGAAACATACCATTTCGCTTGCTTTGGAATCTATTCTGAGATAAGCTCCTCTAAATTAGTCCTGTGGGTTGCTTTTTTCTAGCTTCTTTCCCTCCTCTTCTGTAACCTCTAATAGAGTAGTTCTCCACCATGGCTGCACAGCTGAATCTCTGGGGATCTTTGAAATGTCTAAGGCCAGAAACCACCCCAGCCGGTGCACCAATTAGCCTGCTATGGAGCCCAGGGCCTCTCTACTCAGAAGTTCCCCATGTGACCGCTTTGTGTGGTCAGTATCAAGAGCTCCTGTTCTAATAATTGTCCTCTAAAGAGCTAAGATTTCACACAGGCCCCCTCTGCAGAGACTCCAGACCATGTAGGCACAAAGCAAAAGAGATCAAATCAGATGGAAAAGCAGACCAAAAAGAGAAAACCAAGCAAGGAAGCAAACCTTCATTAAATAATAATTTTAAAGATAAACTTGGAGAGGGAATTCTGATCAAGATGGCTGGGTAGGTAGATACAGTACTCGAATCTTCCCACAACCACATCAAAACTAAAACTAAGCTACAGGCCAACCATCTTTCAGAGCCACCTGAAATCTAGCTGAACAGAAATCCTGAAACTGAAGATTTGAAGAAAAAACCACATTGTCGGAGGAAACGAGAAAAAAAGCTGGTTCCACACCCATCTGTGGGAGGGATGTCTCAGCTGCAGGGGGTTCCCCTGAGAAGTGAGGGGTTCCAGCCCTACACCAGACCCCTCAGCCCAGGGTTCCAGTGCCAGGAAAAGAAGAGCCAATACGTCTGGCTGTGAAAAGCAGTGGGGATTGTGGCTGAGTGAGATGGAGGCTCCTGGGACGCCAGGTGTTCCTCTTAAGGAGCCCATGCACAGACTTAGAGCTCACTCCCTCTGAGCTCCAGCACTGGGGCAGTAGAGTGAAAGGCACCAGACACTTAAGGGAGTACTTTTTCTATAAACAGGGTGAGGGTTGGCAGGGCAGCTTTCTCCTAGGTAGAAGTGCTGGCAGAGGCCATTATGTTTCTTTTTTCTGAGTCCTCTGTCAACAGAGCTGACAGGCAGGCATCATATCCAGCTAACACTGCCCACCTTTTCCTGGTGACTCCCTAGACCTCACCCCACCCAACTTACGGGCTTACCCAAGCTGTTTCCAGTGGTTTTACCATATGAATGGTCTATCTTGGATCTTGCTTCAGACTTTTCATAAGCTTTTAAACAAGCAGCATCTAGCCTTGGCCTGTCCCTTGCATCTTGTTCAGCAGCCCCAGGGTTGGCACTAGTGACAGCCAACGTTGGGTTGCAAATTAGCTTCTCGTGGGAACCTCAAAGCCCAGCACAAGTAACAGCCATCTGCAGATTGCTTTTTAGCTCATGCTGGGTGGCCTCAGGCAGAACACAGATGGTGCTGACTGACTTGGCCTGAACCTCCTGGGAGGCCTCAGAGCCAGCATATATGGTGGAAAGCTTCAGGCCATGTCAAAGCACCACCCAACCACCTCCACAGGGACACTCAAAGGGCACTGGAGTCTTGTTGAACTAAGTCCTGCTCAGTGGGGTGACCCTCCACGGTGCTCAAAGCCAGTCCTTACAGCCAATCAGCCTGGGGGTAAATTCCTCCTATTGATATGCCAATAGCAATCAAGGTTCAACCACAATAGGATGGTAGTATACACAACCTGCTGTGCATTGGTTGAGGGATTGGAGTAGACAGCTGGAGTGATCGAGGAAGCTGTGATGATGGACCTTACAGAAAACTTGCTACATTAGGCCACTTACCAAGCTCAAGAAACATAGCAGCTTCACCTAGTACATAGAAACAAACACAGCATGGTGGCCTAAATGAAGAGACAAAGAAACATGTCCCAAATGAAAAAAAAAAAAAAAAAAAAAAAAAACAGAACAAAGCTGCAGAAAGAGAACTAAACAAAATGGAGACAAGCAATCTACTCAATGATCTACTCAATGCAGAGTTCAAAATACTGGTTATAAGGATATTCTATGGACTTAGGGAAGGAGTAGATAACTTTAGTGAGAACTTCAACAAAGAGATAGGTAATAAAAAGGGAACTAGAAAACGTAAAAAAGAACCAGTCAGAAGTGAATAATACATTAACAGAAATGAAGAATACATTACAGGGAATGAACAATGGAGTAGAGGAAGCAGAGGATCAAATCAGAGGTTTAGAAGATAAGGAAGCAGAAAAAAAAAAAAAAAAAAAAAAAAAAAAACAGAACAGCAAAAAGGAAAATGAATCCAAAAAATGAGGATAGTTTAAGGAGCCTCTGGAACCTTCAAGTGTACCAACACTCACATCATGTTGGTACCAGAAGGTGAAGAGAGAGAGCAAGATATTGAAATCCTATTTGAGAAAAGAATGACAACAAAACTTCCCTAACCTGGTGAAAGAACTAGACATACAAGTCCAGGAAGCACCGAAAAGCCAAAACAAGATGAACCCAAAGAGGTCCACACCAAGGGACATCATAATTAAAATACCAAAGGTTATAGAGAGGATCGTAAAAGCAGCAAGAGAAAAGCAGTTAGTTAACCTACAAGGGAGCTCCCATAAGACTTTCTAATTTTTCAACAGAAACATTTCAGGCCAGAAGGCATTGGCAAGAATTATTCAAAGTGATGAAAAGCAAGGACCGATAACCAGGATTACTCTACCCAGTGAAGCTTCATTTAGAATAGAAGGGCATATAAAGAGCTTCCTAGATAAGGAAAAGCTAAAGGAGTTCATCACCACCAAGGCAGTAGTACAATGAATGTCTAATTAGGGGTCTTCTTTAAGAAGAAAATAAGATGAAAACAAAGATAATAAAATGGTAATAAGTACAAATATATTAAAAATTTAATCTAAAAATAAAATAAATGAATAAGCTGAACAGAAACAGACTCATAGAACATTTTGATGGTTGGCAGATGGGAGGGGATTGGGGTGATTGGTGAAAAAGTAATGAGATTAAGAAAAACAATTTGGTGGTTACAGGATAGTCACAGGGATTAAAGTACAGGATAGGGAATATATTTAAAATATCTTAATAACCATGTACGGTGTAAGATGGGCACCTGATTTGTGGAGATGATCACTTAGTAAGTTATATAGTGTCTAATGACTGGGTTGTACACATGAACAAATATAATATTATATGTCACCTTTAATTGAAAAATTAAAACAATTTAAAGAAAAACAAAACAAAACAAAACTGAATAGTGAGGTGGGACGGGGAGAAGACCCAGAATCATGCTGATGCTCTGGCCCTGCCACCTCACTGAGAAGACTTTGCTCTTCAGCCTGGTCCATCTGTGATATAATTAGAAAACGTATCCCTAATTAGATGGACACTTCCTGTGGCCTCTGTGTGTAATTCCTACCGCAGGGCAGCTGATGCCAGCAGGGTGCTGGGCCCTTAGGGCTTATTTACTCCCTCTTTGTTGAACTCCTTCCTGACCCCCAACCCAAACAGTCAATAGTCTGTCTGCAAATGCAGCCTCATATGTTATGCCGATGTATTTAAAGTACTATGAAAATGAAGTTAAAAGTGAGGACCTAAAGCTGGCTATGTCCCTGAGAGTATTCAAATGTTCATCCCCAGGAAACACCTGACAGACCCTCCACCTCATCAGAGGAATCCCTGTGGTTAGGGACCAGCGCTGGGCTTTGGGGGAAGGTAGGGGACCAGGATGAGCAGCCCCTGGGTTCTCCTCTTCACCCCATAGGTGTTCAGGGCTGCAGGAAAGATGGGCTGCCAGGGAGCGGCTGCAAAAGCAGGAGGGGCCCTCCATATGGGCTGTTCTGAGCAGGTGGGACAAGCTGCCCATCGCCATGGAATTGGGCCTGCAGCCTTGTGCTGTGCTCTCCCCGGCAGCTTCCCCAGACATCCAGGGCTCAGGCACAAGCATGTCAGTGGTTGTCCCGAGGAGCCTGTAGACCTCTGTTCCAATTTCGAACTCGTTCTTTCTAGCTGGTTCCTCCTGGAGGCTCCAGAAGGCTCTCCCAAGTCTGATCTCTTCTTTCTCAGGGAATAGCTCTTAATCCACCCCTTACTGCCCCTTTTCACGGTTGTTACTCTGGCTGAGACCTCATCCTTCTGTCTCCTGGGGCTGTGCAAGCAATAGGCCCCACCAGTCCCGCTTCTAGCCTGTCTCCTCTTAGCTCGCAGAGTCTTTTAATATGTCCCTCCAGCCAGGTGATTCCCATGCTAAGGAAGCCCATGGACTCCCACGTTCTAAAACAGTGATTTTAATTCCTGGCTGGACATTGGAATCACCCATGGATGCTTTTTTAAAATGCAAATGCCTGGGGCCTCATCCTCAGAGACTCTGACAGAACTGGCTTGGGTAAAGTACCCTCCAGAACCACATGTCAAAGCACTTCGTTGAAACCCCTTCCTTAGCGCTGCAGGCGGGGACCCAGGGCGAGTGTCTTCTCTGCACCTGCCTTCCTGCTGTTCTCCCGGCCTCGCACTCCAGGCCTTGCTCTTTGTGCAGGCTCTGCATCTCCTGGAACTCTGGCTGCGGGAGTGGCAAACTCTCGCTCATTTCCAAAGCATTCCTAAACTGCTACCCTCTCTTTCGTGAATTCCTAAACTGCTGCCCCCTCTTTCATGAAGCCTGTTAGGGTCCTCACATGAAGTTGGTTAGGTCTTCCTTCTTTCCCCTTGGCCACACATTCACTGTTCTCCTAGAATTGCAAGAGCCTGCTTCACTGTCTGTCCCACATGCGGCTCTTTGGCCCCTTCAGTGTGGCTCTTCCACAAAATACCATGTGCGGGCGCACACGTATAATGCGATTGAAACTTCGTGGCCCATGCACAGAAGTCGGTATTTTGTGGAAGAGCCACACTCAAGGGCCAAAGAGCCGCATGTGGCTTGCGAGCCGCGGTTTGCCGAGCCGCAGTTTGCCGACCACTGCTAGCCTGACACACTCAAAGGACGGGGCTTTTATCCACTTTGCATATGTCTCTTCTCTTAACCATGGCCTACCCAGGACAGAGGCCATGCGAGGTCAGTGTCTACACGCGTCAGCGCAGGGACTGTCTTGTAGTCACTGTGTGCCCATTTGTTTTAACATTATCTTCTTATTTCGTGATATAAACTGTTCGCATATGCTGCTCTGCTAACAATACCCTCTAAGTGTAACCGTTATGCCCATTTTGCAGGAGAGGAAACTGAGGCAAAGTAAAGGAAGCAGGATAGAATACATGAGTGTGTAGAAATGTGTGGCTCCCTGTTCTTGTATAGACAACCATGGTGACTCATCTGCTTATGGGGCTGTGATCTTCCGCAAGCCCTTTGCAGTAGCAAAGCCTTCACAGATGACAAACTTTTGGAGGAAATAATTGCTACCCTCATGACTAATTTCCAACACAGTCTCCTTAGTAAGGTCGGCCAGCAGTGTAGTGTGCACCAAAGACATCTAAGCCAAAGAACAAGAGAGGAATGAACTTTTAATAAATACCTACTATGCCGCCATCTGGCCCAGGCCTGATGGTAACTCTTCCCCTTAACAGTGACACAGAGGAGAAATGATGGCATTGCAGGCGATGAAACCGAAGCTCGGGCATGCTGGTCACTCAGCCAGTGTCCTATCAGGGGCCAGGGGAGGTGGGAACTGGCTCGTCTGTACCTCTCCAACAGGAGACCTCCTCTGCCTGCACACAACTCCGGCTCCAGCTTTCCTCTTCTACCTTTGCCTTTAAAAATACTTTATTTACATATGCATTAGTAGAAAAATATAAGAAAACAAAAAATGCCTGTAACCTGACAACCCAGAGAGAAAACCACCAGGAACATTTTGAGACTTTTTTTTTGTTTTCAGCATTTTGCTCTGCATTTATATCTCAAGGGATCAATTAATGTGTCCTGTGCCCTTGATTGTAGTTTACATACAAATCTATGTTTTCCCCTTTTGTTCCTAAAGCAAGCAGCTGAAGTTGTTCAGCCACTTAAAAATAGACATAAGTGGTAAAAAGAGAAAGAAAAATGAACCCTGTGAGGGTTTGGTTTGAGCAAAATGATGAGTGGGAACCACTCAGAGAACTCACAGGGACCGTGGCCGGGAAGGAGCGGGCCCCCTCCCCGAGCTCTCGGCCATTCATCCCAACACCTGCTCTCCCTGTTTCTCTTGCAGGCAGCAACTTGAACGATGGCTTGTGGCATTCAGTCAGCATCAACGCCAGGCGGAACCGCATCACTCTCACCCTGGATAACGACGCAGCGTCCCCTGCTCAGGACACCAGCCAGATACAGATTTATTCTGGAAATAGCTATTACTTTGGAGGTAAATTACTCAGCTTTGAGGCTGAAAATAAAGGAGAGAGGGAGAATGTAGTGGGCAATTATTTTACTATGATGATTCTTCCTTTGTCAATTAGACCATACTTCCAACACACACATATTCACACACACTCACTCACACAGGTGCCACCTCCCCAAACATACAGAGAGGCACAAACACCCACCCCAAGCCCAAAATAACGGGAAGCAAGCCCTCTCACAGCTGTGCAGATATAAATTATCTAGGTCAGTGCTGAGGAAAAAAAGACTAGCAATAAGAGCTGGTGTTATGTAACTCATCCAAAGGAGATTTTTTATAGCCCAGCAGGCTCCCTGATCACACTCGAAAGGGGAAACTCAGCTGTAAACTTGGAGAAAGAACCAACAGTCAACAGTGCCTAAAAGAGGAAGTATCCAGGGGAGAACGCACAGCCAGCACGCTCACCCACAAGGCCACTCCTCTGGCACCTACTGCCTCTGTCCCCACCTCCCTGGAGCCATGCCCATGAGGAAGACCTAGGAGGCCCATGAGCAAGTAGCTCCTTGTGGAGCAGCCAGAGACCCCACCCTCTCCAATGTTGGGTGAATCCTCGGAGCTTTTTATATAGCAAAACACAGGCAAACAGCCCTAGCTGGTTTGGCTCAGTGGATAGAGTGTTGACCTGCGAACTGAAGGATCCCAGGTTTGATTCCAGTCAAGAGCACATGCCTGGGTTGCAGGCTCAATCCCCAGTAGGGGACATGCAGGAGGCAGCTGATCAATAATTCTCTCTCATCATTGATGTTTCTATCTCTCTCTTTCTCTCCTTTCCTCTCTGAAATATATATATATATATATATATATATATATATATATATATATATACACATATACATACATACAACAAACAAACAGGTAAAGATTAAAAAATAAAAGCACAAGCATACATGTAATTAGCCACCTACTGCATTTTTATAGATGCAGATATATTTTTATTTAGTCTTTTTCAAGGAATTTCCTTCATTAAGAAAAATAATACCTAACTTTCTGCCCATGTGTTTATATTTTTTAAACCATCTCTAAAGAGCAATTAACCTCAGTGTCTATCTGACCATGAGCAAGACACTTATGGGCCCTGAACTTCCCCATCTAGGCGATGAGAGACAGAGCAGAATTGTTGGGACAGTTCCTTGGGGTCAAAGTTTACATGCCTAACACAGGGCTTCCCATCTGGCAAGGAATGGACAAACTGGCTTCAGACTTTGTAAATATAGGCATGGACTGAGCCTGGTCGATGGTTACCAATCCTTTTTCCATGAGGAAACTGAAGAGAAATGGTGTGTAAAATCATAAAGTGCAGTCTCCAATAGAATTTACAAATCACTTTTCTCAGCCCACTGACATGTGATTAAGCTTTGAAATGTAAGAGATACTTTGCACAGAAGCAGTACACACATGGGGGTGTCCCAAGAGGGAAGCAGTGGAGCCATCATCTATTTGCCCTTTGATTTTAGGGCCTCAGGAAGGGACTCTGTCCCTCACTCTGCATCTCCTCCACGTGTACATGACAACAAAGTCCTTAAAGGGAGAACACTTCCGTTTTCTGCAAGTGTGTTAGCTCACTTAATTCATGTGGTGACTTTGTGAAGTAGGTAAATGTAGCCCTGATTCATAGAAAGTAAGAGTGGTGTTTGCTTAAATGAAATAATTTGTGTGAGTAGCAGAACCAGGATTCACCCCCAGATCTGTGTTCTCCACAACATACAACAAAGGGATGCCAATGCATGTAGCACAAAAGCGAGTAATTTTGCATCACATGCAATGCTTCTAACAGAGAGAAAAGTGATCTCATAGTTATTATTTTGAAAAGTGCTGAGCAGTAATTATGATGTGTAGCACCTGAATGCCTCAAAGTAAAAATGCCCCCTGCCCCAGTTGAAGAAGTATTCCTGGAGGTGATTCTTAAGGGCACTGCACTCAGAAGGTAAAGATGAATCTGTGATTTGAGCAGCGTTTGAAAAAAATGTCCCACAAGTAGACTGTAAACTTAAGGAAGGTAAAAAACGAGGTTGAGTAATAATAGTCAACTTACATAAATTCTCTCTACAGCCTCAATTAGAAGTCGTAACATTTCTCTTCACTTTATAGTGTGTGCTTGTGGGCTGTTAACCAGCTGCCAGACTTCAGCCCAGCAGTGACTGTCTATTAGAGATGGCGGAAATAATTCCCAGTTATTTATGGGTTATTGCCATGTTTTCAAGCTTGCATTCCCATATGGTCTGAACCTATTAAGACAATTAGGATGTAGTTTATAAGGTGCTCAAGCACTGATATACCTATTCACTTTCTACCTGTCTTGATGAGGAGTAGATGCCCAGGTGGCAGGCTATGCTAAATATACATGATGCATTGTTTTTAAAAGAACACCTTTGTAAAAATGTATGGTGTTAACCTTTCGCGCTTGCTCTTACAGTCCAATAACTGTGTGCATTTAAACCCTTAGTCCCTTTAGTGTCTGATTTAGTCTGCACAACACTTCAAAATTCCAGTTATGTTTCTACATGTACCTTTGTCAGGTGCATTTAGTCTGTTAAGGCTGACAATTAACCAGATAATCACTCTGTCACCATCCTTACCCAATGCATAATTTCCCTTGAAAGTTAATCCAGAATTGAATTGTGCAGTTGGAAGTGTGTTTCAGGACAGAGCCAGCATCCCTGGGTAGTGATAAAGTGTTGTGTTCTTGAAATGAGTGAAGTGTCCCAGGCAGAAGACTGGCACACAGCTGATGCAGGGAAAAATGAAGAACAAGATGCATGTTACGGCGTTGGTAGTCCCTTCCATACTTTTGGTTTTAGCTCTGTACAGTGATGGAGGTTGCCCCCTTTTGAACCAATTCTGTCCCCTCTCTGAAAATGCTAGGATTTACAACTACACTGTGTGCACTTCTGTGAGTGAAAAAGCACCACAATAATTGGACCTCAAGGTCTCCCATGGATAGGTCGCCAGAGCAATGACTGATCATCTCAGTGTTCTTCATTTTTTTCTCTGTCCCACAGGCTGCCCTGACCATCTCACCGCCCCCCAATGCTTAAGTCCCATCGAGGCTTTCCAAGGCTGCATGAGGCTCATCTTTATTGATAACCAGCCCAAGGACCTCATTTCAGTTCAGCAAGGCTCCCTGGGGAATTTTAGTGATTTACACATTGATCTGTGTAGCATCAAAGACAGGTAATTATTGCCTCTTCTCCTCTGTTCTCCCACCCCCTCTTCCCATTCTCACTGTTCTAAATATGTGTTCTTTAAGCAAAATTCTAATCCACGGACTTTAGCCACTTTAGATATAATTGAGTTGCCTAATGGAAAATATCTCTGAAATGATTTCAGATCCAGAGAAAAACGGTTTAAATTAGTTGAGTCTCTATTCATGTTGACTTGCAGTAAATGGGTTATGCAAGTTAAATCAAACTACAAATTTGTGAAAGGATTAAAGTTTTGTGCATAAACGCCACTTGATGACTTTGAAGATAAGAGTAAAGTGAAGAGGAGGGATGAATCACTTTTTCCTCCTAAATCATCACGTTTTTCAGTGCAGTAGGTGTCCTCTCGCACACCGTGAGCCTCGGGCCCTCTGGGACCCTAGAGCAGCCGTGGGCAAACTACGGCCCGCGGGCCGGATCCGGCCCGTTTGAAATGAATAAAACTAAAAAAAAAAAAAAAAAAAGACCTTACCCTTGTATGTAATGATGTTTACTTTGACTTTATATCAGTTCACACAAACACTCCATCCATGCTTTTGTTCCGGCCCTCCGGTCCAGTTTAAGAACCCATTGTGGCCCTCGAGTCAAAAAGTTTGCCCACCCCTGCCCTAGAGTATAGGTTGGGCAGTGCCCACTGTACACAGACAGGCCCGGAGCCCGGCCTTGGAAGTCACTGCCCCTCAGTCTTTTCTTCTGGGGCTCAGCAGAGACCAGACTCTGTCAGGGAACACCCGCACATTCACTACAGCCACACATCCTGCAGGAGCTGTGTCTCTCTTTCTCCTGGGATCTGGCTTCTCTTACATTGGAAGTTTCTAGATTCAAAGACACACTGAAGACAATTAAAAAGGATGATTCTGAATTTTCAACTAGGTTTGCCATGTTCCCCATTTTTCTTCTCTAGTGCTTGCCTCCTTCTCTCTAATTCTACTCGCCCGGGTTAAAATACCATCTATTAAATGGGTGAATGATGCGTGTTAGTTGCAAGCCTATGTGTTAGTGAAACAGGGTCTTTACTCAATTTTCACAGGAAATAAATTAGCCATTACAGTGAAGGGCAATAAATGACCAAGAAGTCACCCTTATTTGTAGGACATATGGCAACAGCAACTTCGCCTGGCGCAGAGAGAATGAGGGCGATACGGTTTTCAGAAAGTGTGCTGAGCTGAATCTTATAGGACAGGGAGACCTGCCTGAGGGGGGAGGGGGTGGAGGAAGAGTTGACAGGAGGCAGTATGTCAAATGGCACAGAAATAGGAAGGGCCATGCTTGCAAGTATTTCATTAATTCAATACAAATATTACAGATTCATTTTAAAATCTGTGATATTTGGATACATTTGAGAGCTGATAGTAATAGTTTAATTGGCAACATTTACTTATCTTATTGGCATATAAAATAGTGGAATGTCTTACAAATAATGGTATATTAGATTTAATAAAATACAGCTCAGTGAGGATGGCAGGGCACTGTGGTGCAGCACATGGTGAGAATATGGTTAAAGATGGGGGTCAGGGGTCAGTATTAACATGAAGAACTTTGAGTGCCCATGGAATTTGTCTTCATGCTCTAGGCAAAAATCAGAAAAGACAGCATCAGACTGCCTACTGAAATAGTACTCAGGAAATAGTAAGAAAGATGGCTAGAAGGAGAGCCATCCCTGAGCTTGAGGTACTGTCCCATTCCGGGGAAGCAGTGAGAAGTAGTAGGTCCCTCTCGTGAGCACAAAGTCAGCTACACAGATCAGTCTCCTCTGATGCTCAGAAAGACCAGTGTGATTTGGCGGACCTTTATGAGAATGTATCTCTGCTAATACCACAACACACGAGATGGCCATTGAATGGCATAGACTTTCTGGCTCTTCTACTTCATATTTTTTTCTTATATATTTTTATTGATTTCAGAGAGGAAGGGAGAGAGAGAGGGAGAGAGAGAGAGAGAGAGAGAGAGAGAGAGAGAGAGAGAGAGAGATCAATGATGAGAGAGAATCATTGATTGGCTGCCTTCTGCATTTCTGCATGCTCCCCACTGGGGATCGAGACTGCAACCCAGGCATGTGCTCTGACCAGGAATCAAACCATGACCTTCTGGTTCATAGGTTGATGCTCAACCACTGAGCCACACCAGCTGGGCTGTCTTTTTTCCTATTTGACCGGACATCTGGGTAATAAAATGTGTGCTTCACCACGATATGCTCATGTCGGGACCTGAGCATAAAAGATACTACACATAGTGGCTGCCGCCCCTGTAGTCTTTACTGATGATGAGCTCTGTCAGGCAGCTCAGCCTTTGCAAAGTGTAGATCAATAGAGGAAGCATTTATCAACAGAATCTCCAACCATACCTTAATTTCTAATCAAGGAAGCTCTCATTTTTGCTGACAGAAAGTCATTGCCATCTACACTGCATCATTACTTTTGTGTGATTGTAGTCTGTGTAATTGTATTACACACAATTGTGTTTTGGTTAATTGTACAATAATAAGGCATTGTGCTTAGTTTTGTGGGTAAATGGTATGTTTTTCTTCATTTGCCAGACAGTGTCTCTAACAGAAGGGAAAGCCATGGTAAAAGGTTTTGCTTAATTAATTATCTCTTGAACGTACATTTAATATTTGTTGGAAAGGGACATGGTTTCTGAGTTTTGTGTTTTGTTTTTAATGTGTTAATTAACGTAAGCCTGGCTGAAGGGCAGGCTCAGTCTTTGCCTTCAAGGACCTTGCCCCTTGAGGATGGGGTGGTTGTGGTGGCAGAGATGGGGGTGGAGTGGAGTCTGACTGTTTTTCTTGTGTTCTTGTCTGGAAAGTTCATGGAGGGCAGCCTTTGATCTGGCCTAAGAGTCTCTTCTCTCCCAGACCAGGCTCCTCTCTGCCCCTTCCTCATGGGCTCTGTATGGAGATGCAGGCTTCCTCCTTGGCCTCAAGAGGCCGCCCTACCCACCCCTCCTGCCTTCCCTCAGACTGCTCTCCCGGGCTGTGCAGAGGGGCCAGACTTCCCAGCTCCCCTTCCATGTGGCCATGTTTCACATGCAAAGGCTCCTACTGCTGGTCACGGTGGGGAAACCCAGGTAGCCTGCACAGAAGAAGCACACAATGTTATGAAATTGTAGGAGCTTTCTCCAGTGGGGGTTCTTCAGGCATGTTCCCTGGAGATGGTGCCTAGCTCTGCTGGCCCAGCCTGGGCAATGCTTTGAGAGGAAGTGGAAGTCACACCTGATAAAACCCATTAATTCACAAACCATCCTTGGAACAATGCTTTTTGTTGAAGCTGGAAGAGTCCCTTCCTAGGGACCAAGGACCTAAATAACAATTTTTATCTTAATGATTGTCAAATCCCAAATTCTCTGGCCTTGGGGAAGAAAGGACATGGCATCACTGGCCTGGCTACAGCTCTGGCAACAGGAAAGTGCTTGCTTTAAGAAGCTCCAGCTGCAGAGCTGCCCCGTGTCTGGCAGTTCAAGGGCAGGTTGGAGAAGGGGGCCAAGCACCCTTGGAGGAATCGCAGTTGGGGCCAGAGGGGTACACTCCAAGCATGCACTTGCGCTGGTCTGCCTACGCCTCCAGTATGGACTTGAGATAGGCAAGACATGATAGTCTAAATTGTCATAGAGCCAAGTCACCCTCGATAAATGCTTTATTCCTTCCACACTCTTTATCACACTCTCAGTTATTTGGCATTACAGATGGGCAGTGGATGAATAGGTGAGGCAGTCTCATATATACAGTGGAGTAAGATAAGATGTGCTGAGAGCTGTACAAGCCATGGGAGTTCAGGGCGAAATACACAATCTTCAAATGTGGTCTAAGAATTTAAATACAAGACAGGGTTCAAGGTGGGGAGGAGCAAAGGGATGCTGATGAGTCAGCTGTCTGACATGAGAGGAAGTGGAAGTCACACCTGAGGAAATCCATTAAGCCCAGTGTGACTGTCAACAACTCTGAGCAATAGTAAGCCTGTTTAATTCCCAGTCCACTACTCATCAACTTGGATGACACATATTATTTAACCATTTTTTATTCTTTATTGATTAAAGTATGACATATGTCTTCTTTTTCCCTCATTGACCTCTCCCCAGCCACTCCCACCCCCCAGCACATCCCCTCACCCCCCTAGTGTCTGTGTCCATTGGTTATGCTCATATGTATGCATACAAGTCCTTTTAATCTGTTTTCTCTTTTGCAAAACCAAGCTCATAAAACCTTCCTTTGCACTGAGCATGAGCCTGTGAGAAGCAGGGACTCAGGGGTGTGTCTAATGAGCAGATACACAGTAAATGTTGCCATGTGAATTCCCATGGTGAAAAGTTTTCTAACTCTACTTTCCAAGGGAACAGGAGAAGCCCAGGTCTCCCTCTGAAGCTCCCCCAACCCCCACCATGGCCAAGGGATCCCCAGTAGTTTGTGGGGTGGATCCCCATAGATATACTGCTCTACAACTCCCTTGGGCTTTGATCCCCACTTATTGAGAGGGCTGTCTCCTGGAAAACCATTCACCACCCATTAGGAACATTTGGTGCCAAGGGGGCTCTGGTCATTAAATTCTTCTAAAGCATTGGCCTCAGGGCCTAGAGACAGTGACAAAAGCACATGATGTGCCTAGGGCACCCAATTTAAGGTGGTCCCTATTTCCAAATGCATGCATATGCAGACTGGACCTGGAAGTGAATGCCTTCTTAAATTTTGTAGGTCAATTCCAGCATAGGTGCACCAGAATCCTCAGAAAGGTTTCTTAAAATCCCAGTTGCTTGGTACCACCCCTAGAGTTATTGTGAAGGCCAATAAAATTTACATTTATATCAACTTTCAGGGTGCTGCTGTGCTGGCCTTGGGACTAGACTTTGAGAACCACTGCCCTAAAGCTTTTCTCATCCTGGAGGACAGCAAGTTGCATGGATTCTGTACAAAAGGGGTGCAAGGGCACAGGAGGGGTGGCTGTGGCTCCAGCTGAGCCCCCCCACCCCTCCTCAGCAGCTCTCCTCCTCATCAGGGTCTCACGGGCTCTGAGAAGTCCCGGCAGCTCTATCTCGATGTCCTTCTCCAAACAGGTGCAGAGTTCAGTCCAAGGGACACTGGGCATCAACTGAATCCCCGCTCCTCCAGTCATCCCTGGTCTTTGTCACTTATGACCCCCCCGCCCCCTGCTTCCCACTACAAAGGAAGCATTCATGGCTATAAATAAGCAAAAATCCTCAGAGGATATTTTGGTTGGAAGGTAACTTGGTCTTAGAATAGCTGCAGCAGCCAACAAACGTGATTTGTCTTTGCTATTTTGAGGACAGGTGACTCTCTGAGCCCATTGAAAGTCACAGCTTAATATTTCCTTCTAGACCAGCTTCATGCCCTGTGTGTGCGGGGGTCACATTATAAAGCACATGAACACCAAACACCAAATATTGCTCCGTACCTTCATAAAGATCAATAGAGGCTGATTCCATCCAGTTTTCTGCACCAACAAAGGGTTGCTGGGACCCACCTGCTTCATTCCTTGGGTCCTTTCCTTAGAGGAACAACACTGGGGAAGGCCCCTGGAGCTCAGCGAGCTCAGGTTCTCTCTGGAAGGAAATGGAGTGTCAGTGTGGCCCGTGTGGCGGCACCAGGTGGGAGCGGGTCTCTGCTCAGGGCGATGCTGCTGCATTCTGGGTCGTCCCTTTGCTGCAGTCCTTTCTAACATTTAAGAATTTGCTTGTCCTGACTGAGTGAATGACATGTGGGTGACTGCATTAAATGTCTTGCAGCCAACGAAATTATGATCTGTAGCTTTTCACTCCATAATCACTTCCCTTTCCCTCAACACTCATTCTTTTAACAAAAGCATCTGCTAATCTCCCTGGCCAAGATTCTGACCTTCTTGGTTCAGATGCGGGTGTTGGAAACACTGAGGGAAACAAGAATTCTGTTGGATGACCTCCCATAAGCAGACTCATGCTAAAAACTCACCCAGTGCGTGGGAGCTCGTTAAAAACAGTATTTTATATAAAGAGATTACATTTCAGGGTAATGCATATGTTTTAGTTCTTCTCTAAAATTGAAAACCATTACATTGGATGCCGGGAAAGTATTATAAGGGCAATGCCCACACAATCTGAGCGCCTATCTCTAGAGCCAGAAATGCTGCCTGTAATGTGATGTTCTCTGAACTCATGGGATAGGGCAAAAATCAAAACTGAATACTTCTGCTGTTTTTATTTATTATTTTTAGTCTACTTCATGCAGGAAAAGAAAGGTTATATTTTACATAACAGTTACTGAGCAAACATTCTCTCAACAGTACTTCATTTAATTATCTACACAGTCCTGCAATATCCTCAAAATGGCTCTCAGAGCCTGGCTCTCAGCTCAGCATCACCTGGCAGCTTTTGAGAAATGCATGTTCTCAGGCCAGGCCCTTACCTGCTGGGTCAGAACCTGGAGACAGAGCCCATCTGAGTTTTAACAAGTTCCCAGGTGAATCTGAAGCACACTCAGACTTGAGAACCGTTGGTTTGCTTCATCGTTGTTATTTTACAGAGACTAGTAAGACCAGTGGTGTTCTCAGAAGCTCAGTAAGCTCTGAAGGTTGCAGGGTTAGTGTTTGGTGGGGTCAGTATTCATGAAGAATTTGCTGATTCTGCTATCCACATAAATGTGGATGCCTATTGAGTGAAGGCCAGAGAGCGAGGAGAGATGGCTTGGGCAGCCAGAATGTGTCAAGGGAATATCACCAAGGAAGTGAGATTGAAGAGGAATTGGAAGGCTGGGCTGAGTGTAGGGAGGTCAAGCAGGGTATTCCAGGTGGGTAGAGCATGGGGCTGGGACTGAGAAAGGGAGGTGCTGGCATCTGCCTGCCAGGACTGGGTAGCATACCTTGTCAGCAAAGGTTGAAAGAGAACTTAAAGCTGAGGCCATAGTGTACTTGGAAGCACACAGCAGTTTAAAATCTGAAGAAGACACAGTATCAATATCCAGTCCTTAACTGCAGCTTACTGTGCCCCAGGCATCCCGTGTGTGTGTGTGTGTGTGTGTGTGTGTGTGTGTGTGTGTGTGTGTGTGATATACTCACAATAACTTTGTGAAGTAGGGAATGCTATTAACTCAACTTTACAGAATGAGATGAATAAAGCACAGAGGCACTGAGTAACCTGCCCAAAGACACACAGCAAGTATATAGCTGAGCTTGGCCACAAGCCATGGCATTTGGTTGCAGAGATTACACCTGTCTTTGCACTGTACCACTTCTGACTTTGCAGTTAGGAGACATCCCACATGGTTCAGCAGGATTGCAAAGCAGAAGATGATGTGTTTTCATCTTGGGTTCAAATCATGAAGCAGGTTGTGTTAACAGAAGACAAGGGATATGGGCGACAATGTGTGGACCACCACAGGTGCCACCTATTGTTACACTTGTGACAAGCCCCCTGAGAGATACTCAGAGATAGCTCAAGGCTCTTCCAGGAGAGTCGCCCTTATCTATTTATTTGGGCTGATTAGTCTGGGAACTAGCTCAGAAGGGCTATCAGGAGGAGGTCGATTCTGAGCTGATTTCTTGGGACTTTCCATCTGGAACTTCCTAGAAAAAGTACTGATTAATGTCTCTCTTCTTAAAAGAGGGCTACTCCTCATCACCTGCCCCCACCTCTTCAAATGTCAGTAGGGACTAGGAGCTTCAGAGGAGGTTAAAACCTGGATTTGACCTGAGCAAGTGACATTAAATAAGTGCATGCGTGTTCTGTAAGCTACCTCCCTCCCTCACCGTATGAAAGGGTGCTTCTCTGCCTGTGCATGAGGAAGGACACCAGACACCTTTGATTCATGAAAAACACAGAGTTCCCACCAAGCCAAGGAAGCACTGCATTCTATCCAGTCAGATGGCCAGACTCTCCCCAACAACTGGAATCGGAGGTATCTATGCTGAGCACAAAGCCAGCCCAGTGAGCTGGGGATGCTCACAGCCCCGCAGAAGGCGAGGACCCATCCCAAGGGCTACAGGCTTGAGGCTGAGGTGGGCATGCGTGTTCAGAGAGCAGGAGGAAATGTGCACCCAATCATCTCTCCTGAGAAACACTAGCTCTGAAATTAGGAGGGTTCAGATGGCACAGAAGCTAAGGAAATCTTTTGATCTGGATTGAAACATGAAGAAAAGGTTATTTTAGATCCTCAAGGCACCACTGTGAGACGGTGCTTCTGTTTAACTATGCGGAAAATATTCCTAAATTAGTAATCAGAAGAAAGAGGTTCTTCTTTGCTGCTCCCTTCACACAATCAACACCTCAGTGAAGCCACCCTCCATCATCCAGGTGACGTCCTCCCGTCTGCTCTCACATTCTCCAGAGTCCTCCGTTCGTGTGGCCAGTGTCACCTCTGGTTTCTCCTCATGTGCACTGGTGGCCACCGATCGGGCCGCTGGGGCAAAGCACCTGTGGCCTTTCACACTGCGTTGCTGGCGTCCAAGCCAATCCCTTGTCGGCCCTGAGTAAGCACAGTTTATAAACGCAGCTGGAGGGCAATGGAGCGTCATATGCTGTGAGTTGGGAAAAAAGTAAGCCTGGCCTGTGATCAAATACTCTCACTTATTTTGGCAGTGAAACCTAAAATTAAAATTAGCTCTGTCATTTTACCCGGCGTTAAGTATCTGTTGGGAAGCTCACAGAGCGGGAAAGCGGCCTCCAGGGCTGTCCTGCGCCTGGACTTCTGAAGGCTGCTAGGCCCACTGCTCAGACACAGCACAGGGCGTGGTCAGCAATAGCCCACCATTCGCTGCAGCTTTTGAATATCCTAAGGGCCTCCCTGTGGGCAGACGAGGAGAGGACTGACAGCGTAAGCTTAGTAACTGACCTCAAAACATGATCACACTCAGGATTTTGAGATGGTAAAGCCGCTGCTGTTTACATTTTAGCACAACTTTGGACAAAGCTAGTCACTCCACCGCTTCATAACTCAGCCCGCTCTATTGTCAAACCGGGAGGGTATTCACTGTGGAGGGCATTAACCAAGGCAAGGTGCTGGTGGCCGTCCCCCCTGGGGTGGCAGTGTCTCCCCACCCCCACTGAAATAGTGTCCCCCAGGGGCGACAGCCCCCCCTCCACAGGTGGCAGTGTCCCCTGGGGGTGCGGTGAGGACTTGCTGAGAGCAGGAGGGTGAGACTTCTGAAATTTAGGAGCAAGAGGGACAGAAACGGGGCTCCATGGCCTGGGCCCACCAGACTGGAGAAAACCAACACAGGCAGGCAAGGGTGATGCCTTCTAAATATCTACAAGCATCACCTATTTTATTTTCTGGACAATTTTCCCTCCTGGTTCAACTTCATCTTAGAAAGACGCTTCAACATGACTTACTTGGCTGGCCAACTGTGGGCCTTTCTCTCCCAAAACCAGGATAAAATGGGGACCAAGCAGGAGATGTCTCAACACCTGGAAAAGGCCAGGGAGACACATCAAGCTGCACGAGGGTCTCTGTGAGGCCACGTGAATGTGTCCGACTTATGGTCTATGACCTCCTGCACCCAGAACACCACTAAACCTATTATGACGGATGTTATCATAATCTGGCTACTGCTTTTTCCATACTGAAAAACATTATTTTCTTAATATTTTTAATTTTTAATTGCAGTTAATGTACAGTATTATATTAGTTTCAGGTCTACAACCCAGTGAGTAGACATTTATAGCACATACAAAGTCATCACTCTGATAAATCAATACCCACCTGGTACCATATATAATCATACAATATTACTGATTATATTCCTTATGCTGTATTTTACATCCCCTTAACAATTCAGCAACTACCAATTTTTGCTTCTGAATCCCTTCACCATTTTCATCCTCTTCCCCAACCTGCCTACCTTCTGGCAACCGTCAAAAAGTTCTTTGTATCTATGAGTCTGCTTCTGTTTTGTTTGTCTATTTTGTTCTTTGGATTCCACATATCAGTGAAATCATATGAAGTTTGTCTTTCTCTGTCTAGCTTATTCAATAAACAAACAAACAAAAAAACAGAGTGGCTGCCCTGTCCAGGTGGCTCAATTGGTTGGAGTGTCATCTGTAGAAGGTCACAGGTTTGATTCCCGGCCAGGGCACATACCTAGGTTGTGGGGACAGTCCCTACAAAGGGTGCTTATGGGAGGTAACTAATCGATATTTCTTGCTCACATCTCTCTCTCTCTCTCTCTCTCTCTCTCTCTCTCTCTCTCTCTCTCTCTCAAAAATAAAATAAAATAAAAACATATCCTCAAGTGAGGATTGAAAAAAATAAAAAACACAAGGGTGGCTCAATGGATATGAAAACGAGACCATTGCATACGCTGTCTACAAGTGACTCCCTTCAGATTTAAAGACACACCCAGACTGAAAACAAAGAAATGGAAAAAGATAGTTCATAAAAATAGAAACAAACAAACAAAAGCTAAAAAAGGCAATAAGTATACCAGACAAAATAGACTTGAAAACAAGGGTTATCCCAAGGGACAAAGAAGGACCGAACAATTTGACTTCTGGGTATTTAACCGAAGAAACCCAAAAGACCAACTAAAAAAGATACGAGCATCCCTGTCATTAGTGTGGCATTATTGACAATAGCCAAGAGCTGGGGGCAATGCAACTGCCATCGATAGATGAGTGGGGAATGAAGATCATTCTTTTCACTGTAATAATTAGCGAGGGGGCCATTCCTGCTTTAAAAATGAAAATGATCCCAGAAGTGATTCTGAAGCAACTCAGGGCTTATAGACCAAATACTTTATGAGAATCACAGAAGTTCATACTCTAGATGTCATATGATATCACTGATACGTGGAATCTAAACAAAACAGAAGCAGACTCATAGATACAAAGAACTTTTTGACAGTTACCAGAAGGTAGGCAGGTTGGGGAAGATGGGTGAAATGGTGAAGGGATTCAGAAGCAAAAATTGGTAGTTACTGAATCGTTAAGGGGATGTAAAATACGTGGAGACTTGCATGCCTCCCTGTCAGCATGTGGTCCATGCAGGTGGTTAGATGCTCACGCAGCAGGCGTGACAAGACACACCGAGTCCCGAGGCCCTCCTGCTCCTCTGGCTGCCGGATAGGCTGTCTCTGCTGGTCTGCATGTGACTTGGCTGCTCCTTCAGCTGCTCTGGTCCCTGTGCAGCCAGTTCCTTGTCCTGAGATCCAGGAGAGAACAAGACAGAGAGTTGCTGGTTTTCCATGCTCCGGTCTTCCTCCTGTTCTTGGATTGGAGGCTGTTTTTCACTATCCATTTGGCCTTTCTTCCATTTATTCACTTGTCCATTTATCCACTCATTAATCTGTCTCCTGTATTTGGGACATCCTGCTGTGCCAGGGGCTGGGTAGGAGCTGAAGGTGTAGCTGAGTGCCCAACACAGTAGACTCTGAAGAAAGTTCCATGGAGGTCCAAATAATGGTGAAAATAAACATATATGTTCCCAAATACTGGCATGAGGAACATAAACAGTGCACGAGGAGACCACCTGGGAGGCAGGCTGGTTACTGGAGCTGGATTAGTGTGGCCGAAAGGGCGATGTGTCCTCAGGGTCTGCAGTGCCAGGCTGCTATGGTCACTGCCACCTTAACCAGTGCCCTCCAGGCCTCCTGCACTCCTCGCCAGTAATCCCGACCACAACCTCCTGCCTGTGTGCTCCGCTGAAGTCACTACAGTGAGGGTTCAGGGCTAAAAAGAAAAATTTTGCTTTCTTTAGTGGTAAGAGGCTTTCTAACTGAGATTTTAGCTAAAAGCAAATTTCCTATGTTTTCCCAAAACACTGTGCTGGGAATTCTTCTTCCTTTAGTAAGATCCCGTTACTGAGCCCCTCCCCATTGCCCTGACTTCAGTGGGTAAGGGTTTACTCCTAATAGTATTTTGGCTACACCTACACTCAGCGAAACAGGAGAAGAAAAAGACCCAAGGTAAACCCCGTGTCACGGCGGGAATGGCATTTCAGCTGGCAGGTGGGAAATCAGAGAATCAGGAGTGAGAGGAGGGCTGTGCCTGTGAAAGGTCATTCCAATCACTACACTTACTCACGTTAAGCAGTTGCCTCCTGAGTGTACATGAGAAGACACACATGTTGGGAAATGAGAACATGTTGCTGGAACGGACTTGAGCAAAGAGGGAAGAGAATGTTACAAACTACTGTTGTTTCTAGGGAGAGGAAGAGAATCTTCAGCCTTCGAGATACCTGGGAGTGTAGGAAAGCCCAGCGTTGGCCCAGAGAAGAGCAGGGCCTCGCAGCCCTAAAAGCCTAGGATTCCAGCAAACCCACATTCCCCATAGTCCTACGGGAACCCACACAAAGAGGCCCCAAGAATGAGCTCTCAACTGCATTCAAATCCACTTTAGTCTCCACATCATAGTGAATCCATAACACAACTTTCTCGATAGAATCATTCTCAATGTAAAAGCACTTTTTAGAAAGGGAAGTAAAATGTTTTCTCAGTGACAATTTGCCTCATACTTCTCTCCCACTTTCTAAAATACGAATTTTATTGCAACTCTAGCTCTGGTGAAATTCAGATTCCATACATGCATTTCACATGCCTTCCAGCACATGATGGAGCCTGAGGCATTCGTGTGGGTCCAAATCCTCCAGCTGACTTTGCCTCTTCCTTCCCTTCCACATTTATTATCCTCATCTTTTTCTCTCCTATATTAATCCATCATTTGTCTATATGCATTTGCTAAGCATCTGATATATATATATCTTATCTAATAAAGAGGGAATATGCAGATTGACCATCACACAGTAATGGTCAAAATGGCTGCGCCCACAGCAGAGGCAGGGATTCCATAACACAAGATGGCTGTGCCCACAGTGGAGGCTGGCTTCCTCTAAGGAGCCTTAACGAGCAATCAGCAGGGACCTAAGGCTGCACCCCCCTGCCTGGTGGGGTTTGACAGGGGACCTCAGGCCGCACCCCCCGCCTGCCTGGGTTTGATGGGGGACCTCAGGACATGCCCCCTACCCTGGAACTGGGCCAGGGGAACTGAGGCTGTGCCCCCCACCCAGTGGAGCTTGACAGGAGACCTCAGGTTGTGCCCCCTGCCCAGTGGAGCTTGACGGGGAACCTCAAGGCATGCCCCCCACCCCAGCCTGGGCTGGGGGATCTGAGGCTGTGGCCCCACCAAGCATGGCTTGATAGGGACCTCTAGGTGTGCCTCCTGCCCTGGCCTGAACCTGGACCACAGGCCATGAAACCTTCCCTGGGCCAGGGGACCTGAGGCTGTGCCCCCTGCCTGTCAGGGCTTGACTGGGGACCTCAGGCTGCACCTCCTGGCCCAGGCCAGGGGTCCTCAAAGTGCACACCCCTGCCTAGGCCAGGGGACCTCAGGCTGCATGATTTTGAGGCTCACATGGGTGGGTGGGGACTTGACTCTACTTTCTGTGGCACACCCCAGACTCTGACAGGAGGAAGATTTTCATATATATTTTACTAATTTTCTTTCATCTCTGACACTGCTATTATAAAGAAAGGGCAATAGCGATATTAAAATATTTCCTCTATTAATTCCCTTTTAATGTGCACAAATTTTGTGCACCAGGTCATTATATATATACATATATATATATATATATATATATATATATATATATATATATATCTTCTGTCTTCAAGAAGCTCAAGAGCAGGTGAGCCAAATCTGAAGCCAGAGATTGTGCACAAAGCAGCTCACAGCACTGTCTGATAGGCTACACCTGAGCTGCATTTTGGGAGGCAAACAGAAATGGGCACAGGGGTGGGAAGTCACTTCCCAAATGGACCACGCTGGTCTCATAGCAGCCATCTCATTGCAGCCTTCAGGCACCTGCTGCTACTTCACTGCGTTCCCTTCTCAGTTCTTTTTTGCTTAAATTCTGCCCATCTTTCAAAGGCTGGTTCAAATTGTGCCCACTCTGCGAAGTTTGATGTTCAGGATTATCTTCCTCTCCTAAGCGTTTCTGGCACTTTCCTTCTCTAGCTCATTTTGCTCCCAATCAGGATTGTTACCTGCTTTGTGTCTGTGTTTTGCATTCCCAGAGAAAGACCTTGATCCATTCATTTGAGAGCAGGTGTTTTGCTATTATTTGTTGAATAATTGCCCCTTCACAGCATTTGCTCTTAGTAGCTGGGGGTGAGCTACACGTGGAGCTTATGAAAATCAACACACTTCCTAGAGTTGGATACAGTATTGCCTCGAGATATGGAATGAACTTGATAGTCTTTAACAGTTTTACACATCCCAAACTCTGTTGACTGCTGTCCAAGCTTTGGAATTAAAGCCCTTCATCTCTTTCTCATCTTGAAAACTTCCCAGTGTGGTTCACACCGTATAGCTCTTTATTTGAATGGCAGTGGTGCCCACGACAAGCAGCTGGCGCCAGCTGTCATCGCTCACAAGGTGCTAAGTGCTCCTTCTGCAAGAGCTAGCGAGCGAGAGTATTTTCATTTAGCAAGGCCATCACAAACTTAGACAAGCAAACCACAGTAATGTATTTGAGCAATGTAATCTATAAATATTGCAGTGGAAGGAAGCATGCCAACACATTATCCTTATTATAATCACGTGCTTTAAGAAACGGGGTAGCTCTGCAAGAGAACTCAAGTTTGGGAAGAAGGCAACTCTAGAGAGCACGCAGCATCTCCTTGGTGACTGAAAGAAGATGCCATAGCCTCCTGGTGACAGAGGTGGGTGTGCCCCCTGTGGGTTCAGTGAGCTCCAAGCAGCTCCTGGAGACTAATCTGGGAAACTTGTGAAATTGTCATTGTTCACCTATTAAAAGTGGGACCAAAAAAATGTTAATGACGGGAGGCAACGTGTCTGCTCATTATCAGAAAATGAAGTTATTGCACTGCATTGGCTATGTCACTTTCTCCAGTCTTTCACCATAGAAGTTACCTTCAATGTTTTCTAAACACCATCTAAATCCTCTTTGTAAAAAACAAACAAACAAACAAACAAAAAACACCTTAGCCCATTTGGCTCAGTGATTAGAGCATAAACCCAAGGACTGAAGAGTCCCAAGTTGGATTTTGTTCCAGCACAAGTACCTTGGTTGCTAGCTCCATCTTTGGCCCTGGTCTGGGCATGTGCAGGAGGCAACCAATCCATGTGTCTCTCTCACATCCATGTTTCTCTCTGTCTCTCCCCCTCCCTTCCACTCTCTCTAAAACTCAATGGAAAAATATTCTCTGGTGAGGATTAACAACAACAACAAAAAAAAGGATACAGAAGATGATTTTTTTTCTGTGAATTTTGTCCTATTATTGTTTCTACACTGCACTCTAACCAGAGCCACCTACATTTAGTAGAATTCAGCCAGGAGCCAGTGGCCATGCTGGGCTTTCCCTCTACTAATCCAGATCTATGGAGAGAAATATTCAAATGTTAAAATGACCTGTTTCTATTTAACAAACAAGGAACTGAAGTGTGTGGGTGTTAAATGAGTTTTACAATATTGCATAGTTAACAAGTATTTTTCAGAGAAGTTAATGGGGCCCCAAATGACATAGAAGTAAAAGAAATAATGTTGCTCTTTGAAAGTTAAACTCAACATCAAAAAGCCTTAATGTATTATCTTGAAGACACACATGGTGCCCAGGCTAGGCAGGACTATGCCTGGACTCAAGATAGCCTTTCTGAAGAAAGAAATGTCCAAAACAAACAAAAAAAATGTAGGTGGGTGAGAAAAATCATAAATAATGAAATCAAATAGTTAAAAGTAATTGTAGCTTAAGAACTTAATTGAGACCTCTTTAACATCAGACATTTAAAAAGGAGTTCATTCCTGTAGCACAACATCACGTGGGAAGAAATGAAAATGGCATTGGATGCACACCCTGCTTTTCTTGCTCCCGAGTAAGAGGGAAGGGCCACTGTGGGCCCCCATAATTCTCTCTAGAAGTGGATGAAGCCTATGGCACTGTAATAAGTTTGCTTCAGTGAATCAAACACTAATTGGATGAGGCCAGCATGTCCAGTAGATCATGGAAATTACCCCACTTATGCTGTCCAACACCAGTCACCAGCAGCTATGGAGAAGTTGAAATGTGAATATTATGACTAAGAAGTAAAATTTAAATTTGATTTTAATACATTTAGATTTAGATAGCCAGGTGTGGCTGGTGACTACCTAGCTAGTTAATCCAGGACTGGACACCCTCAGGACGGGACTCCTAGAGCTGACAGTCCCCCCGGTCCCCTGCCCCCCGAGCCCCACATGCTGCAGTTGGGGTGATTCTGATGATGAAGTTTTGAGGATTGGGTCTCAGAATGGTGGCCTGGTGGGTACATATGGTGCCACCACGAGCAGCCAGTACTCCTTCCCCAGAAGAGAAAGGCTTATCATTTTTTTTTCTTAATTTCTCCCAAGATCCTGGAAAACAAATGCTTTAACTGTTATTAGTTCAAAATGCTAGAAACTTATTATTACTTAATAAGATAACTTTATTATTTCAAAGTATTATTTTGCTATATCTTCTAAGGTCATTTGGAAATGACCTTCTAGGTACAAACATATTTTGAGTAAATGTGTATTTATAATTTATAATCTAATTATAGACCATCTATTAGGCTTTGGCTTCTAAATTTCTTAAGAAAATAATCTTTTTTTTTTTAAATTCCAAATATCATAGTGAATGCTAGAGTTATTGACAGATTTCTAAATAACTTCCTGGCCAATCCAAGGCACTTGGAGCAAGGGGTACCCGTTGGGCCAATAAAATCTGTGTGAGTTCGGTCACTGGGGTAAGTTTGCATCAGTCAGTCTGCCAGGAAGCAGTGGCATTAAATCTAGAACTCCTGGACCATCCTGTTCTGGTTGCAAGTTTAATTTGGCAAACTTCTAACATCTTGCAACCCCATGAAGTTAACCTAAAGAAAGAAGATGTGTGTCAATCAGGTGAAAACATTGGGCCCTTTGTGAATCATAGCTTTCAATGTTAGTGTATGAATTGGAATTCTAGTACACACCAGCCACTTGTGAGACACAGTCCTGGTAACCAGTGTTCCTAGGAATTTGTCTGGATAGGATTTCAGTGTTCTCCATGTTGAGAGCCCAACCTTTGGATGCGATGCTTTTCAAGGTAAAGGCCACCTAAGGGGTCTCTGTAACTGCCAGTTGACTTCACCAAAATCCTTGTAGAGATACGAATGGCCTCAGATAAAGACACTTGCTGGACTGCAGATATTAACCTGAAACAATTTCAGTGATACCACTGGGTTACAAGTAATCTTAAGATTTTACCCCAGCCCTGGCTGGGTTGCTCAGTTGGTTGGAGTGTTGTCCCGTACAACAAAAGGTGAAAGGTGGTGGGTTTGATTCCCACTTAAAACACATACCCAGGTAGCCAGCTTGATCCCCAGTTTGGGCACGAGTGACCAACTGATTGATGTTCCTCCCTCTATCTCTTCCTCTCTCTAAAATCAATTTTTTAAAAAAGAGTTTTGACCCCACCCTTATTAGATAGTAGTTTCTGATTTTAGAAGGCAGGCAAATGACTTGGAAAGGTCTTTCCAAATGCACATTTCTGGACCCTGGAGTCTGATTAAGTGGGTCTGAGATTTGGAATCTGCATTTTATGAAACACCAGCAAATCTGTGGATCGGTCTTTCATAAAAATTGTGTCAGAAGATTTAAAAAAAGAGCTTTGCAATTGAGCTCATCGTAATATTGCCTGATACAAATTTCTCTACACAGTGGGGGACTAGACTCCTGGTGCTGCTGACGTTAGTGGCATTTTGTGTGAAATGATTCCTTGTTCATGTAAGTTTGAAAAATCACTGGATAAATTAGTGTTAAATGGGATTACTCATGTGAGTGTGAGTGTGTGTGTATGTGAGAGAGTTTGTGATTGTATGTGTGAGAGTATGTGTGTCAGTGTGTGAGAGTCAGTGTGTGAGTCTGTGATTATGAGTATGTGAGTGTGTCTGTGTGTGTGATTGTGTGTGAGAGAGTGTGTGTGTGAGAGAGAGAGCATGTGTGTGAGAGAGTGTGTGTGTGTGTGAGTATGTGTGTGTGTGAGAGAGAGAGAGAGAGAGAGAGAGAGAGAGAGAGAGAGAGAGAGATTGTGTCTGTGTGTGTGTGTGTGTGTGTGTGTGCAGGTGTATCCATGATCTGATGGCCTGGGCAAAAGGGAATTAATTAGAAGGTCACAATTTCACAAATTTATTTAATCATGAATCCTTTCTTTCTACAAACTACTCATCCATATAACATACTTTTAGAAATGCTGCCCTGGAGTGTAGGAAATCAGAGCGATCACCAGGAGGTGGTCAGTGGGGTAGACAAAGTGGCTTCAGAAGCCAGCATGAAGAGAACCAGAGGCATAAGTCAGCACTAGCCTTCCCTTTCCTCTTTTCTCAACAAAGCAAACATTTACCCAGCACAGTCATTCTTGCGTCTTTTTCCCATATTAATTCTAATGCCCAGGACACCTGGTTTTGAATGTGTATACCTCCTAGATTTACAGCTGCCTTTTAAAGTTCTGTGATCTTAAATGAGCTGCTTAATTTGTGATCCTCACTTTCCTAGAGATAGTGATTGCTTTCTTAAAGGGTCGTTTTAGTGATTAGCTGAAATAATTGTTGTGATGGCCTAGCATTAAGTCTAGCACATTAAGTGTAGCTGTAGCATTTAATAAATGGTAGAGAGGTTAACATTATTCCACATATGTAAACATTTTGGGCTACTCACTGTGATGCTGCCCTCAGACAGTATTCCAAGGGATGACGGAAACTCAGGCTTCTAGGAGAAAGACCGGTGAGCAACTAGAGGTGTCTGCCACAGACGTAGGAGGGAGAAAAAGTAAGATGAGTGGAACTTCTTTCTTAGTCATGCAGGGGAAAATGAAAGTAAACAAATGAGAGGTGCCCTTAGTCCCCTAAGACTGACCATCAGCATGCTATTCCAGTCCAGCGGAATAACAATGCAGTGATGAATTGTTAAGGACTGAACTTTGTGGATTAATTGTGAGAAGAAACAGGCTAGTGTGGGCTGGACCAAACATTCATTTCTGGGCTATAACTTAAGCTGACCTGAATGCCAGGGAGGTTTTCATTCGGAGGTGAGCGACGCTGAGTGCAGATGTGCATGTTTGCATGTGAGAGTGGGACCACAGGAAGCCCTTTAGAAGCCATCCATTGTTTTGTCTAAGATCCCACCTGCTATCATCATCTGGGCTTGCTCTTTCTCTCTCCATTCCTCCTCCTGGTTCTGTGACACTTCTGCACTCATTTTTTAAAAATTTTTATCCTCACCTGAAGATATGTTTTTATTGATTTTAGAGATAGGCAGGGAGAGAGAGAGAGAGAGAGAGAGAGAGAGAGAGAGAGAGAGAGAGATTGAGATTTGTTGCCACCTGTATGTGCCCCCAACCTGGGATGGAATCCATGCCTTTTTGGTGTATGGGCCAATGCCCAACCAACTGAGCCACTGGCAAGGGCAAAACTCTTTCATTTTTATATGACTCCTGTCTGTGGTCAGGAGGACTTTTCCATCAGGATGGGCCAAGCCTCTTCCAGGACGTCCAGCACTGAGATTAGAGAAGAAGCTTATTTTCTAATAGAGGAAGCCTTAAGTAGTGGAACTTAGAAAGTGGCAGCCATGCCCCAGCTGGTTTGCTCAGTGGATAGAGCATCAGCCTGTGGACTGAAGGGTCCCGGATTCGATTTCAGTCAAGGGAACATGCCCTGGTTGTAGGCTTGATCCCCAGAAGGAGACGTCAGGAAGCAGCCAATCAATGATTCCCTCTCATCATTGATGCTTCTATCTCTCTCTCCCTTTCCTTTCCTCTCTGGAAATCAATAAAAATAGATGTTTTAGAAAGTGACAACAAATTCCTTGCAGCAGGGAGGAAGTGGGGGCACAGGCTGAGTGAGTGAAGTCGGTCCACAGAGAAAGCAAAGCCTGGCGTGGGAGGAGCGAACCCCAGCCGTATGCCAGGGCCCGTGTGGCTTTTCCTGTGGCCGCTGCTCTCCCTGGGGCTGGGCCTCAGCTCTTAATTGGACTCATATCTCCATGTCTCCTCCTTGACCCAAGGTGACTAACATTTTGAATATTTCAAGGTTTTCATTAATATAACACATTTTAGACCTCATTTTACATAATTTTAAGTTTAATAATGAAAAACTGAAATAAGTAGAAAGGAAGAAATAGGATTGTGTGAGGCAGAGTGTGGCGTTTTTCTTCTTGTGTATGTGTTCTCCACAGAGCCCGTGTGCGAGGGCGCTAGCACATAGGACGAGTCAGATTCAGAGCCAGCCCAGAGCGGATGCCAAGTCAGGGGCCAAGGGAAGTGCTGGTCGGCTGCTGTTGGTGTTACTAGCAACATGCGTGGCCACTAGCGGCTCTAGGCAGAGGCCATGCATGGCCACTGAGTTTGGTTCCCGTCGCTGCTGCCACACCACTCAGGCCCCAGGTCCCGCCCCAGGTCCAGATCCGAATTGAAACAGAGCAGTAGGGTCAGCGTTTCCTAAGCCTGGCGCTGCGCAGCTGGACGGGACACTGATGGAACGTAAATGAGGGAAAATGAAGTGACCTTTCGTGGCAGCCCCCGAAGTTAGCAACTGAGGGAGGAAATGCCAGATCTGCATACGTGGCTAAATCACAGGCTGAGCTTAGCACTTGCAGACGGAACCTCTCTCCCCAAAGCGGGAAAAACATATCCATTATGAAAGAGGAGAAAAACCCACATTCCATGTCTCTGTCACAAGCCACCTGCAAGACAGATGAAAATAATAAATATTTACGCTTATTCAATAAGGCTTTATTTAATTCCCGAAATAATTCAGAGATTGTCTTGATATCACTAGGAAGAAAAGTGAAGTCGGAATCCATTCCAGATGTCATGCAAGCTAGAGAGTGACAACCCTGGGGTTTGAAGTCTCTCTAGGCTGAAGTATGGGTTTCTCGCTGCACCCTGTCGCCTCTGTGAAGGTGATACATTGCACCTCAATTGGGACACAGGGGACAGTGCCAGCCCAGCCCTCACTCTCCCATCATGAGCTTTAATTTAATGCATGACCTTTAAAGTGAAAAACCAAAGAACCTTACAAACATGTCCCAACAGACCAGCACCTGGGGAATCCAGACCCTGCTGGGATCATGTCTGTTCACACTTCTGTGGGACCCAGACGACTCGTCTCACTGGACAATGAAACCTTGGGAGGAGCCTGGATAGTAAAACCTGTAGGAAGATCGATAAACCCGATTCTAACATGGGTCCATGGCTTGTGTCATGTGAGTTGGTTTCTTGTTGCAGGGAAATATATTTATTCTATGAAATAAAATCATAGGACCATCGATACGAGACAAAAGCAGCATTGGAAAATCAAATTAAGTACTTCTACACTTGGTCTGTGAAAATAAAGAAAGGCTCACAGGCTGCAGCCAGGCCTTCGCCTCCACACCCACTGATAGCATTAGGATATTCTTGTGTCCATGAATACACAGGGAAGGCATGAGGAGATTCTCATCAACATTTCCAGGGTTAACCTGGAGTACAAAGCTAGCATACCCCTAATACACTGTTTTAAAATCTGATACCAGAAAGCTATAACATTTTAATTTAAAAAATGGAAAAATTTGCAAAAAGAGACTAAAAAATCAGCTCCAAGGTTTGCAAGCCCCTGACCCCTCTCTGCAGGGTGCTCACTGCAGTGTGAGGACCAGCAGCCTGGCTTCTCCGGGAGCCGCAATCAATCCAGAGCCTCAGGCTCCACCGAGACCCATTGTAGCAGAGTCCACCTTTTGGCCAACATTTGAGAAGCTCTGAATGAGACAATCAGAGTGTACTTATTTATAGTGGGATAGGAGGGATGTCCTCAATTTAAGAAGGCCACCCTGATAACGTGGAGAGCTCGACTGTCTGCTTTCCTCAACATAGCCGTTAAGACATCTATATAATGCGAAACCAAGCCATTGTATTTCCTGGCACTTAAAAGTTTTCCCCTCACTGCTGATATATAGGGAGAGTAGAAGAAAGGGGGAAAGACAGAGAGAAACATCAATGTGAGAGAAACACATCGATTGGTTGCCTCCTGCACAAGCCCCAAGCAGAGCACTGGGCTGAGGAGGGGCCTGCAACCAAGGTACATGCCCTTGACAGGAATCCCGGGACCCTTTGGTCTGCAGGCCAATGCTCTATCAACAGAGCCAAACCGGCTAGGGCTCCCCCCCTCACTGATATTAAGTAGAAAAACCAGACCTGGCTTTCCTCTCATAAAAGCCAGGGCCCATCAGTAGTACATGGTGTTGTGCGTTTTCATTCCTATGAAGCACTTCTAGCCACTGAGACAAATTGATCAATTAGAGAAATTTGATTATATCTTATTGAGTCAAAATGACAGAGAGTTCTCTTCCCCTGTGATAAAAACACAACATAGTATTTCATTATTTGGAAAAAGACAGTATGTATTTTTGCTTCTTAAGTAACCAGGTAGCAATGATTTGCTATTGGACTCATGACCTCAGGTTGCTTCTCATATTTACAGTGTTGGAGTGGATAACACTGGGAAGTTGATTAAAAACATTCTCCGCTTTGAAGAGAAAGCCTTTGAAGAGCATTGGGCATCTGTTGATCGTAAACTTTAGGTTTTCAGAAGAGTAGAAAGAGGGCTTTCTATTTTCCTGTTCATTGGCCACCACAGCTAGTGGCAGCAGGATAGCACACTGTGGGTGTCCAGGTCTGTCTTGAAGCCCAGCAGGTCTACTGGGATCACTGATGTGCCTGCCAGCTCATTTGACCATCAATGCTTTGTCCATATCTAGGAATCTTCTCAGCAACAATTGCCGATTGACTCCCTGTTGTGAACTAGACCCTGAAAGGTTTAGGAACTGACTTCTTACAATTTTCTTATATTCACTTCATTCCTTAGTGTCTGCATCTGCTGTAATTACAACGAATTTTAATTATAATGAAAGTCCAACTGTGGGGTAAAATGGGATTATGGTAATTGTTGGAATGGAGAGACAATGAAATAGGTTTCAAAAGCTTTCAGAAAGCTATCTGACCAAAACAAGATCAATGCTGTCAGCTGCTAATTAAAGCAAACAGACAAAGGAAGGTAACCTAGCTGATTTTTAATGTAGGAGCTTCATTAAAATGCTCATATTGGACTGTTGAAATGTTTTGTTCATTTGTCTCTAAGGAAAGAATATAGAAATTGAAATTGACCTTCAACTGTATAAAAAAGGAATGCGGATTTTTCAAAATGGAAGTAACATTTATAGAACAGGTATCATTGAAATTTGGAGCATAAATACATTCAAACTCACTTATACATAACCATTTATCTGTACATTTGGGAATTTCAAAGGCTTATCAATAGCTATCCTATTTATTGCAACCTGTTATAGGAACTGGAGAAGAGAGAAATTTAATATTGAGGGAAATATTTTCATAGATGTTCATATAAATTCACTGAGTATTTTTGAGGCTGATTTATGTTTTAATAGATGACTTCCTCCAGATGAGTTCAAGGTGGGGATCTGGAGTAAACATGTGTCTAAACTATGCATACGTTTATATAGTCACTAGAGCATCAGACCCAAAGTTAACCATTGTGCTCTTTTTTTAGACAGAAGATACTTTTATTTTAATTTTTACAAGTGACTTTTAAAATTTTCATGGCTCGATAGAGAGCCCTAATAAATGGTGATCATTAGGCCTGTATTACCAATGGGCTTAGTTCCAAAGAGGAAGGTGCCACACACTGAGTTTTATTTCCAGAGTTTAATCAGGGAGGTGGACCGTGGTCAGCTATACCTGGGTTGAATGTTCGCTCTGCTCTAGCTGGTGACCAGGGAACTGACTGAGCCTCAATCGCTTTATGCATTAAGGGAGGCTCATGCTCTGGGACCTCTTCTCATGCCCGCTGGTCCAGGCCCTGTGCTGGGAAAGTTTGGGGCAGCAAGAATGTCTCTTCTAAGAGACCATTTCCTATGTGGGCAGAGGTCCTCTTTGTTGTTTAATAGCAAAATAAAATATTAATTTAAACCCATGTACATATTCAAGTTTCGTTGTCAAAACCATGACTGACCCAGAATACATAGAGACTGCGATGAATTCCACAGTTAACTTCTATTAACAGATTATTTATGTGCTCTATATCCTCACAAACCTTATTCTCTCTATGTGATGATAAGACCACTAACAGCAGAAACTACCCATGTTACACTCAATGTGCTTTTGGCCTTAATAGTCTATTACCCATGGCAAAGTTTCCCACATTGACATGCATATTCATTGTAATTGCTTCATAGCACACTACAGTATGAATGGACCATCATTTATTAACCATTTCCAAAATGATAGACTATTTCTTTTTTAAAATCAGTTACTAATGTTAATAATTTTATATTTATCTTTGTATGTTAAAAGGTATTTCTGGGGAATTACAGTAAGAAATAGAATTTCTAGGTCAAAGAAGATACATAATTTTAAGTTTTGGAAATGCCACCTCCTATGTCAATGACAATGGCCTTCACGTGTAGCATGAGAAGAAAAAAGCATAACAGGGAAACAAAGGGAAAGGCCACTGGGACAATGTGTAAAACATGAGGAAATCCTTGGAAAAATTTAAAAATCCAATATTTTAAAAATAATGCATATGAAAGGAGGTGATGAATTTTCCTTAATGCTTGCAAATTAAGAAAAATAAAATAAAATTCAAGGTTGGCTAGATTTGAATAAGTGTCACCTAAATACTGTTTAGGGAAGTTTAGGGAATTTGGGAGGAGGATTTGGCTAATAGATTAAACTTAAAACTCTGTTATTTTCACCCAAAAGTACTCACTAAATTTGACAAAGAGACCCAGAGAAGCAGGGGAAGTGGTGGCGACATTCAGTGCTTTAGGCTCAGTAGCTGGAAGGCACTCCCAGGGGGAAGCTCAGGCCTGTGCCAAGCCTGGTGGGCGAGCACAGTGCTCCCTCAGAGTGGGCTGGGGAGGGGGCTTCAGATCTGAATCAGGAGATGCACAGGTACAGAAGGACATCTATGCCCACAAAGATGACTTGCATTCAGGTAAGAAGCTGTGTTTACATGTTTATTTACTTTTGAGGTAGATCAATTCACTGCATTAAAAAACAGAATGCCACAAATATGTGTAAAACTTAAATATTCAGAAGATGAACATTTAACATTGGTGAACTTAATTTACATGAGACATTCTACTATGGAGGTTTGTGTGTGTGTGTGTGTGTGTGTGTGTGCGTGTGTGTGTGTGTGTTTAATTGGAATTTACAAGGCTTATACTCAAATAGGTCAAATCCCCTTAAAAATCACAAATACCAAACTATTGATTTTTTTTTCAAAGTTTGATTACAGTTTTCCTACAAGGTAAAAGACCTATCTCAGGCCAATTCAAAGATCCATTCTGGTCAGGTGTCTTTTTAAAAAATATGATTGATAGACAATTTCATGTTAGTTTCAGATGTACAACATAATGATGCAACATTCATATACCTAATGATATGGTCACCTCCATAAGTCTAGTAACCACCTGTCACTACATAAAGTTATTACATTATTGATTATATATTCCCTGTGCTATAGATTGTATCCCTATAACTTATTTATTTTATACATGAGAGTCTGTACCTCTTCTTCCCCTTCACTGTGTTCAGCAGCTCCAGACCCTCTGCTGTTCTGCAGCCCATAGTTTCTTCTCTGTATCTATGAGTCTGTTTCTGTTTTGTTTGGGGGTTTTCCAGTTTCCACATATAATTGAAATCATATGATATTTTTCTTTCTCTGCTTTATTTCACTTAACATAATACCCTCTAGGTCCAACCATACTGGCACAAATAATAAGATTTCATTATTTTTTATTGCTGAGTAATATGTCATTTTTTTAAAAAAAACTTTATTTTTATGGTTAATCCTCACCTGAGGATATTTTTCCATTGATCTTTATGGAGAGTGGAAGAGAGAGGGAAGGACAGAGAGAAACATTGACATGAGAGGAACACATTGATTGGTTGCCTCCTACACGAGACCCAACCAGGGTCTGGCCAGGGAGGAGCCTGCAACTGAGGTACGTGACCTTGACCAGAATCATACCTAGGACCCTTAGCTCTATCCACGAAGCCAAACCAGCTAGGACTAATATGTTAATTTTTAAGAAAGGAGACTTAGAGGTTTCTTGTTAGAATAAAGCATAAATTAAAAAGCCATTTAATAATTATTAGACTCCTTGTCTTGATGCAAGACTGTTTAATATCCTAAATAAGGTTCCTGGTAAGGCTGACAATCAACTGGCATTGATCTTAAGTCTATTAAAAACCATTATAAATACCCTTAAGCATTTTTTTTCAAAGTCAAGAATGCTAGTTTCTTCCCAGAAAGTTGCAGGTTACATTATATAGATGTTCTGGCTAAGATCAGCTTTGGGGCCATCTTTATCTTTCAGTACATATTACTTCTTCATGCCAAAATATTAATACTAAGATTTTATTTATTTAAAAATTTTAATACTGAACTCAGGAATCTCTGGGATTAAAAATGTCACACTTAAAGAAGACATTGACTGTGCTAAGTGATGAAGGTACAGGCATGGATCACTTTGGCCCTACATATAGGTGCTCAATCAAAGGCTCCTAATATCCCTGCATCAAAAACCAAAGAGAGACTCGCAATGTATTCTCCATTTTGCTTGCCAGTCCGTGATGGGCTTCTGCATTTTTTATATTTATAGGATTACACATTACTTAAGTTTATTTTAAGTAAGATGTCACCAATCTTTTGAGTCAGTAAAATGGCGTTGTCTTATTTGAAATCATCTATAACAATAAAGGTATCATATGCTAATCAGACCAGAGGACCTTCCAGACAAAGCCGTGGCAGTGGGGGCTGAATACCCCTTGCACGGATTTAATGCATCAGGCTTCTAGTAACTTATAAGGACCTTCTATCAAAAGGAGGAAGAGTCTAGAAGTGATTACATTAACTATTGCTTAAGAAATGTAGAAAATATCTCTGTTATCTGAAAAAGTAAAATTAAAATAAAAGCAGAGTAGAGACAGGGACTATCTTCTTAGCTACTTATTTTAAGGCTTTCACAAGTAAGTAACGAAGAGGGATTGAAAATGCTTTCCCTACTCTTCATCACTGTAGAGAATTTATAGAATGAATTATATATTATTATGCTACTTATTTCCTCCCAATTAACCGATTAAACATTGTCATTGACTTCTTTCCCACAAAAACTATTTTTAAGAACTAAACTGAGAGCTTCAAGTTTGCTAAGGGATTTCTGTAATCAGTGGGCAACTATGTGAAGCCCTTTCCCACATCCTCTGAAGAAGTGGTGCCTTAAGAAATACAGAGTTCACTTCTAAGGAGATGGACTGACAACCTGACATGTGGAAATGGAGGGCTGCACAGTGCTGAGAATGCAGGCTTTAGTGATAGGTAGCATGGCTCCCATCTGGCTCTGTGACCTCATCTTGTCTTACATTCTTCATCTATACCAGGGATCCTCAAACTACGGCCCGCGGGCCACATGCAAATACAAATATTCTATTTGTTCCCGTTTTGTTTTTTTACTTCAAAATAAGATATGTGCAGTGTGCATAGGAATTTGTTCATAGTTTTTTTGTTTTTTTTTTTTTTAAACTATAGTCCGGCCCTCCAACGGTCTGAGGGACAGTGAACTGGCCCCCTGTTTAAAAAGTTTGAGGACCCCCGATCTATACAATACAGGAAATATTGTATTTAAAGTAACATCTCAGGTGGGATTGTGAGTGCATGCCAAAGTTCATTTCAAGCTTTTAGCTATGGGAAAGTCTTAGAAAGCCAAATGTAGATTGCCTCATGGTGGTGATATTTTGTTAGAGACTAGACAGGAAATAAATGTTTAGTTAATATTATTAGTATAATCACAAAGGTCAACACATATTTGATTATCTGTTAAAAGTAACAGGAATCAATGTGACCTACATAGGTAATTTGAATTTCTCAAACAGACTTTTTATCTCATTAAAATCTATCCAAAATTAAACACAGACTTATCAGGAATGCTAGATGATTCCTCAAAGGAACTCAAGTTGCATCATTCTAAGGTGTTCTGCTTCTGACCATTTTGGAGACAATTACCTTAGGAGATAGTCATTAGTGCCCCATAACACAGCCCTGACAGCCAGGGTCGTCTCAAAACCATGTGTCATTTCCTCCTGTCCTTACCAGCCACTAAAGAGAGCCCAGGCAGTGTCCATCTGCCCCACCTCACCAGGTTTCCCCTCCCCTCTCTGAACTGACCCTCACCTGCACAGCACAGAGGCTCCTTGTACCTGCCTCACTATCCTTTCACCAATGAAAAAGGTGAGGCTTTCATCTCCCCTCCCCCCACTCACGGTTCAGTGGCAG
This sequence comes from Myotis nattereri, assembly GCF_964212035.1. NCBI lineage: Eukaryota > Metazoa > Chordata > Mammalia > Chiroptera > Vespertilionidae > Myotis > Myotis nattereri. The sequence continues at coordinate 89,493,697 of NC_138082.1, read as the reverse complement.
GCAGGTAATTGTAAACAAGCGAAGGCCAGATAGACTGTGGTTATCTCAAGAGGCTTAGCTGAAAGAAGGCAGCTTCAGGTGGTTGTTGCACCCCAGAAATATTTTAATTCATTCATACATTCATTCATGCATTCATTCTAACAGCAGTGATTCCTGAGTGCCTACCTGTGTAATGCATTGGTATTCCATGAACAAAGCAGACAACAACCAGTGCCTTTAGGGAGTTCACATTCTTTTGTGAAGAGATAGGTAACAACTCATTAACTGAATGCATAAGCAGAGTATACATGTGTGAGAAGATAGTAAGTGCCAGGACAAAAAAAGGGGACTCGCAAAGGGGATTGGAGGTACAGAATGAGGGAGCGTTGCCACCTAAAATAGCAGGCTGGGGGTAGGTCTCTTTGAAAAGGTGCCATTTGGGCCTAGACAAGGTGAGTAGTGGGTCACGTGGACATCCTGGCACAAGCTTCTGGACGGAGGGAACTTCTGTGCAAACACTCTGACAAAGGAGCCTGTCTGTGCTTTAGGGGCAGTGAGGATAGCAGTGTGGCTGGAGGAGATGAAGAGAAGAGAGAATAGGGAGAGTTCAGAGAAGTAAAGGGAGTACAGATCGGAAGGAACTGGTAGGTAATTTGAAATATGTTCCTTTTACCCTGAATAAAACAAGAAGCCATTGGAGGGTTTAATGTGACCTGCCTTAAGTGTTCCAAGGCCCTCTCTTGCTCTTGCATTGGGAATTGACTGAAGGGATGAAGCTGGAAAGCTGGAAGCAAGGTAGCTGATAATTATAGTTGTTCAGGCAATAATAAATGCTGGTGGCTCAAACTAAAATGATAGCAGCACAGGTGATAAGAGTGGTCGAAGGCAGGAGAACTTCTGTGGGCAGAGCCAGAGGGTGTCTCCTGCCTCAGATGCAGGCTGTGAGGGAAGGGAAGGCCCTTCAAGTTGTGGGGTCAGCACAGTGTAAGCATAAAGTTGCTGTCATCTGGTAGTGAAGGAAGAATGTGGGTGAAAAAGGTGGGGACAGGGGGAGGAGGTAGGAGTTCAGAATTTAGATTGGGTCAATCACATTTTGAAATATTTGTTAGACACCCACGTGGAGTTGTGAAGCAAACAGCTGAATTTATGAGTCTGGAACTCAGGAGAGAAGACTGAACTCAAAATATAAACTTGGCATATAAAGTCATGAGATTGGCTGTGACTGTTGTTCTGTATCTGATTTTTGCTTAAGAAAAGCCAACAGTTCATAATTCTATGAAACTTTCTAAATTATAAGCAAACTGACAGACTGCATTTTCTGGAAGTATCTTGAATCACCCTCCTTTCCCAATGCCTTTCCCAGGCCCCGCCCACTCCAGCAGGAAACCCCCGCTCCTTTTCAGTTAAGGGGAACTAAGCAAAGTCACCACCCTGGTCATTTTCAAGGAATACCACTGGAGTCACCTTTCTCCCTGCTGGTAACAGAGAGAATTGTGCCAGGATGCTTGAAACTGGGCTGGGCTTAAATTCTTAGAAATGTTTGCCTCTGCGTAGCTCATTCTCCCCTCACTTGTAAAATCATTTTCCTTCTTTGAAGAGCACCATTGCTGTCTCCCCTGCGGTGCATCAGCCTTGAAAGAGAAACTTTTGTCTTTTCACATTTCCTTGTGTATAACCCAGCACATCACAACACAACAGTGAAGCCACTACCACACACCTGTGCGGGCAGGATGGCAAGCACTGCTGAAGGCCAGGGGCCTCTGTGGACAGCTCTGCTTCCCACTTCTTCTCTTACCTCCATTGTCCCCAATGGTCCTTCTCTTTTGGAAGAATGCTGGTTTGGAGGAAATTTATAAATTCTTACATAAAATGTGTATATAACTTTTGTCCCTGTTGTATTGATTTTTGTTTTTATTTCTCCTTCCATTCCTAACCCTTTTCAACCTTTGCTTCAACACCTTCTTTCCTCTCCCTTCAGAATGCACGCTGTACATTTACACAGGTGGACAGCTTCCAGGGGGCCCGCCCTCTGAGCTTCCCTGGCACACATACTGTACTAGCGTGTGTGCGCCCCTGAGCAGTGCAAAGGAGCTGTGTGTTCAGCTGAATACTTTCTTTGTTAAACATTGCACAACAAGAGATGGCACATCCACTCAGACCCAGCCAGGTATGCAATCTGTTTAGGATTGTAGAAGAAGGGCTCAGCGTGAGCATCTCGAGCAGTTTGAATTAAGCACCCTGCGTTTGAGACTGACTGTCCCCCGGCTACTGCAGGCCTTTCCCTTTGGTAGCTCGGCAATAGTCTCTTTCTGAGTTCATGGCTTCAGTGCTCAGTTCAAACCAAATAGGAGAAAAAGACACAAAATACCAGCTAAAATGAACTGTTTAAAGAATATGAAAATTATACACATGAAACTGCCCTTTTTAAAGAAGGAAAATGGGGTTATGCATCTTTTATTTTGAGTGACTACTTTACAGATGAGTTCTCCCAATCACAGTGTGTATTGAACAGAGTGAGTCAAGCTCTGAGGCAGCCCCATAGTAATTTTTTTTTTTTTTTGTCATTTTAGGGATATTAGGTTTTCCCATAAACAAGTATTCATTTATTCATTTTCCCTACTGGAATACATCATTGTTGGGTTTGTTTGTTTGTTTGTTTTTGAGTGACCATAAAAGACATGAATTTCTAGCAAACATTTTCATTGATAAACTGAGTTTATTTATATTTTAAATATATTTGTAATGATTTCAGAGAGGAATGAAGAGAGAGGGAGAAACATCGGTGATGAGAGAGAATCATTGATTGGCTGCCTTCTGCATGCCCCACACTGGGGACCGAGCCCGAAAACCAAGCATGTGCCCTGACCAAGAATCAACCGTGACTTCCTCGTTCATAGGTTGATGCTCAGTCAACACCAGCAGGGCTAAAATGAGTTTATTAATATGTCAATACAAAGGCCTGTGTGAGGCTTATTAAAGATGTGCTCAAAGTGCTCAAAATATTTCTTACATTCCCCCAAGATCCCTCCTCCTGCATGCCCAACTGGATTTGACAATCATGAGTTTCAAAATACTCTAAAGAAAGAATGGGTTTATACTGAAAATGTTTTTATTTCTTTTTGTGTTTATAGAATGCTGATTTACAAAATGGTAAAACTCTGTGAGATGAACTGTGGCTGGTGTTTCTCTGTGGTTAGAATGTCAGACTGCAGGACAAAGAGTCTCAATTTCTATTCCCAGTGAAAGGCACTTATCTGTCTTGCAGGTTTGATCACTGGTCCCTGTTAGGGCCTATAGGAGGGCCAGCCAATTGATGTGTCCTTCTCACATTGATGTTCCTCTCTCTCTCCCCTCCCTCCCTTCTACTCTCTCTAAAAATCAATGGAAAAATATCCTCAGGTGAGGATTTTTAAAAAAAGACTCTGGTCTGGCCAGTGGCCAGTTTGGTTCAGTGGTTGAGCATCGACCTATAAAGCAGGATGTCAAGGTCAAATTCCTGGTTAGGGCACATACCCAGGTTGTGGGCTGGATTCCCAGTGTGGGGTGTGCAGAAGGCATCCAATCAATGATTCTCTCTCATCATTGGTGTTTCTATCTCTCCCTCTCCTTTCTTCTCTGAAATCAATAAAATCTACACTAATAATAGACAAATATGTAAATAGACCATACCTCTGCAATGCCCCACAGCCAATCAGGACAGAATGTGCAAATTAACTGGACAAAGATGGCGGCGGCCACGGAGCCAGCCTGAGTGGGCGGGAGGCTTGGGTCACCCCGGCGATGGAGGAAGCCAAGCTTCCCACACACCTGGGCTGGCAGATGAAGGTGGGGCCTGTGGGCAACGGCCACAGAGCAGGCCAGAGCAAGTGCACTTAGGTGGCCCTGGGCGACAGAGGAAGCCAAGCTTCCTGCCCGCCCTGGCCAGCCTCTGAAGGAGGGGCCTGTGGGCGGGGGCCATGGAGCCAGTCTGAGAGTGTGGGAGGCTTGGGTCACCCGGGCTGGCCGCCAAGGGAGGGGCCTGAAAGTGGCCCTCAGCCCCTTACCCAGGCTTGCCACACCCCCATGGGGTGGGGGTCACTGCTGAGGGGTATGGTCAGCCTGCAAACAGCATCATCCCCTGACCCAGACTAGCCAGGCACCCCAGTGGGGACCCCCATCTTGAAGGGGGTGTGGCCAGCTTGAAAACAGCCCTCAGCCCCTCACCCAGCCCAAACCCTCACCCCATGGGGGTGTGGCTCACCTGAAAACCACCACAAGCCCCTTGCCCAGGCTACCCTGCCCCCACCAAGGGAGCCCCCAACCTGATCTGGGACACCCTTCAGGGCAAACCAGCAAGCCCCCACCCGTATACCAGGTCTCTATCTATACTAATAAAAGGGTAATATGCTAATTAGACTGGGAGACCTTCCAGAGGACCTTCCGGACATTATTCTGGACAAAGCCATGGTGGCAGGGCCAAGGTAGAGGTGGTTAGGGGCCAAGAGGGGAGGGCAGTTGTGGGTGATCAGGCTGCTGCGGGGGGGTATTGGGGGTGAACAGGCCATCAGTGGAAGTCAGTTGGGGGGGGATCAGGCTGGCGGGGAGGGGCAGTTGGGGGTGAGCAGGCCTGCAGGAGGACAGTTGGGGACTAGCCGGCTGGCAGGGAGGGCAGGTGGTGGAGTGCAGGCCGGCAGGAGAGGCAGTTGAAGGTGATCAGGCTGGTTTTTGGGGGGGCAGTTGGAGACAAGCAGGCTGGTGGGGGATAGCGGTTGGGGGCAAACAGGCCAGCAGGCAGAGTGGTTAGGGGAAATCAGGCAGGCAGGCAGGTGAGCCAGCATTCCCGGATTGCGAGAAGGATGTCTATATATATATCCCGGTTAGAATAAAATAACAGAATTCCAACTTGAGCTGGCCTGCATGAAATGGGGTTTTCCTGAAAAGATCTTGGGGAATCTCACAGAACCTAATATAGATGAAACAGCCAGCCCTCAAAATGTTCAGGGGTACAACCAAATTTTGGGAATAAGAGGAACCAGCCACATAAGCTGCACCTGTTCTTTCTCTCTCTCTTTCTCTTTCTCAATCTCTCACTGAAGAAAAGCTATCTTCTCATAGGTGAAACATTGCTACTGAGAACTTCTGAGTTTTCCATTTCATAGTTGCACCCACCAAAAAGAGGCTGATCTGAACTTTTTTTATGCCAAAACCAAAAGAATCCTATATAAAAAAAAGCTTAATATGCAAATTGAACGAACGGTGGAACGACCTGCAGAACACCCGGTCGCTGTGACATGCACTGACCACCAGGCAGGTACCAGCAGGGGCCCCCTCAATCTCCCGCTAGCCACCTAGCAGAGGGAGGCAGCCATGGCAGCAGTGTGGGTGGGGCCGGAGAGCGGGCAGTGCCAGGCCCGGCCAAGGCAGGTGCCAGCTGTGGGCTCCCAAAGACCCCACTGATCAACCCACAGATCTGCCCTGATCGCTGGCCAGTCCTAGGGACCCAACTGGTGCATGATTTCATGCACCAGGCCTTGAGTTGTAGGATAAGAACCTACTGGCCTGGCTTTGCTCAGCTTCCCTTCTTTAAATCTGTGTGTGTGTGTGTGTGTGTGTGTGTGTGTGACTGTGTGTGTGTGTGTTTGGGGTGGAGGAGTGAGGGGGAATGGGGTGAGACAGGGTATAGAGAGGACATGTCAAATTTGACAGCTTCAGAGGAGAAACTATGGAGAAATATAAACTGCAAAAGAAGCAATATTTAGGAACAGGGAAGTATAGGGTGCAAGAGAAAGGTATGTTGCGGGTGGGCATCTATAGGCTAGCTGCCAGGCACTCCATCAGGGCACACCCAGAGGCAGAGCCCCTTGCTTATGTAACTTGCCACAGCACAAGGTTCATGGGAGGTAAGGACTCTGGTTTATCTCAGTGGCAAGCGTGTTTCTTTTATTTTCCACCAAGACCTGGAGCTGGAAGTAAAAATCAAGAAGAAGGGTAACATTTGGTGCAGGAAAGGGATCACTTTTTTGGTTTTTTTATTCACTCATTGTTTGGATTTGTGGATATATTCCATAGCAAAATTACTGGACCCTATTTTTCCCCCTGTTCTTTAAGCCATAGCTGGATACCAAGGGGTTACCAATAAGCTCTCCCCAAACATAAGCCCTGTCAGCACAATTGAGTGTATGCTGTGCTGAGCAGAATTTTTCTAATAATGCGTCTGAACATATGCAGGGATATTAGTTTCTGGGCTTTGAAACAATCACTGCTAGAGGGTTCCTTACCTATACAGGGCATTTAAGGTAATCACACGCTCAGTGGCTACACAATAAATGCTTTTACTGTATTAGACCACTTCTGTTACTTCATTGCTCCACCCTCTCCCTTTTAAGTCCAGGGATGTTTTTTAACTGTAAATATGGTTTTCAAGATTTCCGTATTTATCATTGTTTTTACTCTTAATTTGATTCATTACAAATATGATGCACTGCCAGCTTATCTCTTAGTAGTAACAGGACCTGCAGTGTCAAGATTTTAATTCATATGTATAAAAGGCGAAGAGAATTATCGAAAGGCACTGTGTAGCAAATGCCTGGCGCTGGGATCAAACTCAGGAATGTGTGACCTTAAAGTCCAAGATCTCCGTTCCGAAAAAAATGAAATAAAACATTGTCTTCACCCCCATTAGACCAAGGGACACTTAACCTTTGCTTTCCTATCATTTTTGCAACACAAAGTGTTTTTCTTATTTTGTTGTGGCCGTGCTGTACAGCTGGAATTTCCACTTAACCCAGTCCCAGTCCATTATTATCCCATTTGCTAACATCATTTGTAGCAGCTTTTATGATAGCACATTAATTTTATGTGCTACAACTTTCCTAAGAAATTTTCTAATCTTGAACACTTAACTTGATTCATCATGACATCATTGTGAATAATGATAAGTAGCATGCATAATTTCCATATTTAAAAATATATCCTAAAGATAGAGCTATTTAAGTGTGATTACTGGGTCAAATTATGTGAATGTTTCAGAGAATTTTTAACACGTATGGTGAAAAAATTTTTTAGAATAGTTACACTATTTTCAGTATAACCTAGTAAGAGCCTTATTGTAAGGGTGATATTGGCACTTTAAACAATGATATAATTTTTTTGCATGTTTAATGAGAAGGTACATCTTTTAAAATGTCATGTTGCTTTTTAAAAATAGTGGTTTAAAATAGATTCCTGACTAACCCCCAAAAGAGCAATGTGGGGTCAGTGACCACAATTATCTGCACATCTCCCCTTTTCTTTAAAAATGCAAAACCTTTCCAACATGTGAAATTACAAACTTTGCACATTTTGTTCTGTGGAAAATGAAAAGCCTTACAGATTCTGACTACTTTATAGTAACTTCAAATCAATGAGATTTTGTCCCAGTGTTGAAATCCTTAACTTAATTACCTAAATCAACTCAAAGCTTTTATTGCCCAATAATTCCACCCATTTCTTACGGTAAATCAGTTTTTATTTTGATGGATTGAAGACTGGTTACGTAGAGAAGTATACCTGACCGATTTACTCTATTAATTCATGCAGGTCGATATTTATTTTTCTCTTTATTCCTACTGATTGGGATGCTCTGCTTTATCTCCTACTAGGTGCTTGCCAAACTACTGTGAACATGGAGGAAGCTGTTCCCAGTCCTGGACCACCTTCTATTGTAACTGCAGTGACACGGGCTACATTGGCCCCACCTGCCATCACCGTGAGTAGATTTGTGGTTTCCACAATAGAATGGGAAAAACTCCAGGAACACCAGATTACCTTCATGATGTAGTCAGCATGGGGAAGGCACTTGTTATTCATTCATTCATTCAACATGCTTTTCTTGAGATAATACAATATGCCAAACATTGGGGTGGGCATGGAGGATACATGGATATGAGCCATATCCTCATGGAATGTATGGCCTATGAGGAAGACAGACAGGATTGGGAAATGTTATGGTACAGGCAAGACAAGAGGCCACAGGTGCATAGAGGTGCATAGGGGTGAGGTATTAAGTCAACTGTGTTGTCTTTGTGGGCTGAGTTGTACTGTGATAAACAACCCAACATCTCAGTGGCCTAAGTGGCCAGCAGTTGTGCCATCCCTGTGTGATATGCTCACCTCACATGGGCAGAGGGCTCTTGCTCACATTGTCGCATTCTGGGATGCTGACAGAGGCTCCCTCTCTGGAACTTTGTCATGGCATGAAGGAAACACAGGGAAACATATGCCAGTTTTTTAAATCTACCTGTAAGTGGATAACAGGACTTCTATTCACATTCATATGGGCACACCTAAATTTAAGAGGGAAGGAAACACCACCTTATCATGAGATCTGACACAGCAGAACCAACATATTGGTGATAAGTATGATGACCATATGTCAGTGTTTGGGAGGCTTCAAATAGAAAGCTTGAACTGAACTTGTGGTGGGACTATGTTAGGAAAAAATGGAAAAGTAAACTGAATCTGCAAGCAGTTTTTTTGCTGGAGGATTGGGTGGGTGGAATTTCTCCATCACTAGTGGGAGAAAAGTAAATTTCTAAGACTGGCACAGGAGAATGAGTGGTTTTTATTTGCATGGAATTATAATCCTCTTTTTCCAGTGTCCTATTGTCTTTAAGCCAGTCCTGGAAAATATGCAGCTGAGGGTTCAGTAGAGCTAAAAAGCAGGGCCAGTGTCCAAAGTTCCTGTGCCATGGTAGAGTTGAATATGATGTAGCATCAGTACAGTTTCAACCCTGATAAAGACGTAAGTTCAAGCTACCTAATTTTTGACAAAAATTCATGCCATCATTTCTATCAGTTTTTTTTTTAATATATTTTATTGATTCTTCACAGAGAGGAAGGGAGAGAGATAGAGAGTTATAAACATCGAAGAGAGAGAAACATCAATCAGCTGCCTCCTGCACATCTCCTACTGGGGATGTGCCCAAACCCAGGTACATGCCCTTGACCGGAATCGAACCTGGGGCCTTTCAGTCCACAAACCAATGCTCTATCCACTGAGCCAAACCAGTTTCGGCATTTCTATTAATTTTAATGTTTATTCTATTCACTTTTTCTAAAGTAATTTAACAATCTTTTAAGGAGTTCATCCTATGAATGCTATTCTACTTTAATATTATCCATCCACCAGCTTAAAAATAGAATTTTTTAGCTTAAGAAAATGAAATTGATGGAACACTGTAAAGCTGATGAGCTGAACAATCAGCAGACTAAGCTTATCAATATCATTTATTTAAAACCTTCCCATTCTCCTTCCTGTGAAATTGCTCAGTGCTTACACTGTGGGCTGTAACACTAAAAACCCCATGTTTCCTTCTGGAGACCCTGCCAGGACAAAAAAGGAGCATCTGTGTGACTCTGAGGTTGGAAAAGCACACTTTGGATGCCTGTGCAATTCAAGAATGTGTCCTCCCTCTAACAAACCCCCGCCACCCACCACCTCTAGTTGGGTAAGAACCATTGTTTTGAATCACTTGGTAAACTAAGTGCATCAAATTTGCCTTCATGCTGTTAGCAAGCATGTGAGTCACATGTGGGGCATTAGAGACACAAGCTGCCAAAGGGAAGAAAACATCACCTAGGACACCTCATGAAAACAAAACAAGGAAGTTCAATATTCTGCTCTTGTGGAAATGACAATGTTCTTGGTATGTTAGGCATATTTTCTTAAAGCAATCATTTACAATCAGAAAAGTAAATATAAGGTCTTCAGAATTTTTAAAATTGATAATTTCTTGAGTGTTCTCTTAGTATTTTGTCCTTTTAAGCTCTTCAGGGTTAGTTTAATTTTTTTCATTATTGGTTTGTTCCAGTAAATGTGAACCAATGGGGCTGACTGAAAACAGATAGGATAAACTTTTTTAGCTCTTATGCCACATCTGGGTGAGGTGAAGAAGTGTCCAATGGACTCTCTGAGAAATGACAAAATGAGAATTCTGAGTCTAGACACATTAGATTGCTGTGGAAACTTGATATATCATGATTCCATTTCAATATTCTTTCCACATTATCTGATGACAGTTGAAAACTTGGGTATGCAAGTTAGGTTACTTTACAAATGCACCTTGTTCAAAACCACCTTTGTAAGAAAATGATGATGAATATGTGGGCAATTCTTATCCAAACTGTGGCAGCTTCCCCATATAAGGAAAGAATGAGATCATTGTTTCCCATGGGCTTCCATTGAACACTACTATATCAGGACTGTCAGTTGTTTTTGGTTAAAAATTTTCTTATCTAAGTTGTATCCTATTCTCTAGAATAGTAATGAAAGGTAAAATAATTTTAGCCATTCAACACAAGCCCTGGAAAACCAACCAATGTTCATGGCCATCAGACCACCAGAGACAGTTACCATGGTTATTGGTTTTATACAGTGTGCAAGTTTAGAAGTGTGTACTTGAAGCCAAACTTCTAAGTACTCAGGGTATGACTTGGTCATAATATATCATGTCCACCTTATTACAAATCCAAGTTAAGATAGAAAGAATGATTTTTATTTTATTTTATTATGGGAGCATAATGCACAGATTGGTCTACAACGTGATAAACTGAGATGGCATTATTACCATACTAGAGGCCCAGTGTACGAAATTTGTGCACTCAGTGGTAGAGAAGTATCCAAGCCCTCTCACAGTCCAGGAGCACCATGATCAATCACCCCAAAGAGGTAGGCTCTGTCCACCCAGCGGGGGCTTCATGATGGATCACCCCTGTAGAGGGACGCCCCACCTACCCACCACAGCACCACCACAGGGTAGCTTGTGCCTCCTTCTTTGGGGTGATCATGGAGCCCTCCAATTGATTGATAGTCCCACTGGCCAGTGGCCTGGGACTCCCTATTCAGGGTGATCATGGGTGATGGTCAGGCCCCCGACCAACCGCATCGCACCCGCCTTGGCTGCCCCAGCACCAGTAGGTGTCATAGTGTGGTCATCCGGATGGTTGTTTCGCTGTTTGGCTATTTGATCTACTTCCATATTACACTTTAATTATTATAGAAGATTTATTTTATAGATGAGCACATTGAGGCCCAGAAAGGATACATAACTTTCTCTAGATCACATAGCTAGTAAGTGCTGGAACTGGGACTCGAAAGGAGTAAGTATGGTGGAAGATGTCAGATCCTTAGGCCTTATATCTGATTTCCTTTCTCCAACACACGAGATATTTGCAAACCACTGTACATGAACTTATTGATAGGGCATTCATGATATTCTTCATATAGTTATAGACACACTATGATATTGTGATACCCTAATTGACAATGCAATCCTAGAAGACAGTGATGAGGACGTATTTGTGTTCTAGGATAATTGTGAAATCATCACAGAAGTAAGTAAGATGCATTAGGACTTGAAGAACTGCTGAAATTAGAACTGGAGAGACTGGAAAGAGCCAGGACCTGGTGGTGGGAGTATATATGCTATGTTCTGGGATGATGCTGATGTTTGCCTGGCTCAAGACAGGAAAAATGAAGAGCTTTATTTATTCCCGAAGCCCAAATTGGATCCCTATAAAGCACTTTTCTGGAAGGGAATCTGAGTACACTTTCTCTTATGAGCAGTTTTTTACATGTTATTTGAAAATATCTATAAATCCCACTTTAATGACTGCATCATAAATAGTCTACTTAATGAGACTTTTGTTTTTATTTAATTACTTTAATATTCTGGCCTTTTGAGGGGAGGGACCCTGTGTTTTTTCCAAATATATGTTATTATAATCAACATTTCCAGGGAGCACTTTGTGCTTAATTTTTAACCCCACATGTCTTACTGTTTTCTTGAACTAGTCTTAGAAATGGCATTATTGAGTCAAAGATTATGAATAGTTTTTAGGATCTTGATTCATATTACCAATTTACTTTCTTAAAACCTTACTATAGTTTATACTCTCATTAATATTTTCTGGCATCTTGTTTTACCTCCTCTGTTTGAAATGTACTTTTACTAAAGCATTTGCGTATTGAAGTGGAAATTATTTTTGACTGTCATGGTGTGTTCCAGATAAAGCAAAGTTTTGTTTTGTTTTTTTGATGACTTGTATAATAGGAATAAGATTGTTTCCACATAATCTTATTTTATCATTCAGCAAGTACTTCTTAAAACACATCTGGTGTCAGTAACAATGCATTTGATTATTAGTCTCACAGTGAGTGAATTCAATACATGATACAAGTACTTACTATTATCCGTGCGTCTCCTGTTGAGTGGGACTTTCCTTGATCTTCTCACTAGTTCTGCCTGATGACAGTCACCATTTCTCAGCCTTTGCTAATCCCTTTCATAGTGCAGTCTCTGTGACACCCTGATAATGCCTTTTAGCTCACTTCTCAGCTTGGCAAGAGGATGTCAATTTTTTTTTTCTCTTAAGCCTGATATAGTGCTTCTCCCATTGGGCAGTCAATAGCCAGGTATTGACTGGAAGCATATCAAGTTGTCTGGCAATCATGCCCTATAGTCATCACAGAGGAGTAGCACTTTTGTTATTTCAATAGTAGGTAAATGGTTCTCTAACTACATTGCATTTTATGGTTGGACCAAAAGGTTGGAGATGGTGGGGGATTTCGCTAAGTGAGTTTATTTATTTATTTATAAAGTATCTTTATTGTTGAAAGTATTACAGATGTCCCCCTTTGTTTTTGTTTTTTCCCATTGACCCCTTCCACCCAGCACCTGCCCCCACCCCAGGCCTTTACCACACTATTGTCTGTGTCCATGGCCTATGCATATCCTATGTAATAAAAGCCTAATATGCTAAGTGTCTTAATCAGTTGGCCGTTCAACCAATCAAAGCATAATATGCTAATGATATACTGAGGCCACTCAACCACTTGCTATAATGTGCACTGACCACCAGGGGGCAGAGAGTCAGCCAGTTGACTGGTCGCTATGATGTGCACTAACCACCAGGGGGCAGATGCTCTGACTGGTAGGTTAGCTTACTGCTGGGGTCTGGCCAATCAGGACTGAGCGAGATGGGCCATACATGCCCTGGAGCCCTCCCAAGGTTCCTCCCTGACTGATCAACCTCCCGTGTCCCTCCCCGGCCCCTATCATGCACCAGTGGGGTCCCTCAGCCTGGCTTGCACCCTCTCGCAATCTGGGACCCCTCAGGGGATGTAAGAGAGCCAGTTTCAGCCCAATCCGACAGGCCAAGGGACCCCACTGGTACATGAATTCATGCACCAGGCCTCTAGTATGCATATAAGTTCCCCTGTTAATTGCTCCCCTCTCGCCTCAACCCCTGCTTTCTCTCTGAAATTTGTTAGTCTGTTCCATGCTTCTATCTTTCAATATATTTTGTTTATCAGTTTAAAAGCATCACTCATATCTCTTAGCTCAGGTGAACTCATATTCTAAAGTTATTCTGTGGGTTTCCTATTAGGATGTAAATAGATGCTTAACTCTGAAGGTTATCAGCAGATGTTCCCAGCTGCAAGTAGACACCCCAAAAAGAACAGAAAAGCCAGTAATGTATTGTTGAGTCCACACCTTGCTTTTATGACACTAACCACAGTTCTTTATGTCATTATTTTTATTCATGTTAACTCTCTATTGAGACTATAAACCCCTTTAGGGAAGGAACTGTGTCTCATTTATATTTGTACTAACTGTTTCCAAGGATTGGTGACATAGAGGGCATGTTATATATTTCCTGTAATAGACAATTAAGCAAAGAATAATAATTTGGTGTGCTATTAGACGGGGCCTTGGTCAGGACAGGATAATGTTTGAGTCTTCTATTTAAAAAACTTGTCTAATCCCTGAAACATAGTATAAATCTGCTATTGGCTATATATGCACATAGATACATGAGATATATGCACACAGTTATGTCTAGGTAATGGGGTAAGGGCACTGTCCATTTCTGTGGAAGGTGAAAACTTTTCAGAATAATTGACGCTTTAGCAAAGACCTAAAGGATGTGAGAGGACAAGAGCAAGGAGAAGTAAGAGTGAGCAGAATGTACAATAGCAGAGGGGCATGAAGGATCCTGCAGCAAAGCGGGAGCTTTGAGATGTCCAGTATAGCTAAACTCTGCATAGAAATGGAGGAAGGTGCAGAGGCAGAGAAAGAGGCCAGACTAGAGATAAGTTGAGAAGAAGCTTGCTTCTCGCTGGACATCTAGAAGCAGCCATAGTTTGTTAGTTTGACTTTAATGCTGGAATGGACTTCCTAATATTTATTTTGTTGTTTGCTTTTTTTATTTATTGTCTTCTTTTTGGAAATATAACAGATGTTTTTATTGAGCATGCACTAAGCTGGAAGGTATGGATGACAGAGTTATTTGTTGGTAATTGTTGAATGACCAGATAGGTTTTTACAATTGTGTGGGTAGCAAATAATGAGAGTCAGCAATTTAGAAAGATGGGATACAACCTGAAAGACATATCTAAAATTGGATATAATACTCTGGTTTCTCTTCAGATCGTATAAATCTTTCGCCTTTTTCATAAAATTGGATATAACACTTGAAAACAAATCAGACGCAGCAGAGAGAAGGATGACTACTAGTTTTTTAGGTTGGAAAACTTCCTGAATGAAGGATGTGGTGACTGCATTCTAAGATCTGTCTTAGCCTGATGGTCTAATGTCAAATCCAGGCCAACAACTTACAAGACACGTAAGTCAGGGCAGTTGTGTGGGTTCTATGTGCTTCATCTTCCTCATTTGTGATATGGGCTAATAATAACATCGACCCAGCAGGGATATCATGAGCATTTAATAAAAAAATCTGTGTATTTAGTTTGGTTCCTGTCAAATGTTGTCTTCAGTTCAGTCAGAGATGCAGTGTTTGCATGGAGAGATGCTCACTGTGCAGAAGTGACTGGGAAACCCCGGAGAGAAGTCCAGGTGAGGACCAGAGTGGCTGGGTGTATGGGTGCTGAAGCCTTTTGAGCATATGAGGTATGGTAGGCCAAGGGTGGAACCTGCAGTGTCACATTTTTTTTTAAATATATTTTTATTGATTAAGATATTACATATGTGTCCTTGTCCCCACGTTACCCTCTACCCCCCCCCCCCTGCTCATGCCCTCACCCACCCCCCCGTTGTCCATGTCCATTGGTTAGGCCTATATGCCTGCATGTAAGTCCTTTGGTTGATCTTTCCCCCTTACCCCCACCCTCCCCTACCCTCCCTCCAAAGCCCGACAGTCCAATCAATGCCTCTCCGTCTCTGGATCAGTCCCTGTTCATCAGTTTATGTTGTTCATTATATTCCACAAATGAGTGAGATCATATGGTATTTATCCACTCTCCAGTTCCATCCATGCTGTGGCAAATGGTAAGAGTTCCTTTCTTCTTCCTCTTCTTAAAGAATACCTTTCAGCATTTCATATAATGCTGGTTTGGTGGAGATGAACTCCTTTAGCTTTTTCTTATCCGTGAAGCTCTTTATCTGACCTTCTATTCTGAATGATAGCTTTGCTGGATAAAGTAATCTTGGTTGTAGGTTCTTGCTATTCATCACTTTGAATATTTCTTGCCACTCTCTTCTGGCCTGCATGGTTTCTGTTGAGAAATCAGCTGACAGTCGTATGGGTACTCCCTTGTAGGTAACTGACTGTCTTTCTCTTGCTGCTTTTAAGATTCTCTGTTTGTCTTTTGCTCTTGGAATTTTAATTATGATGTGTCTTGGTGTGGTCCTCTTTGGATTCCTTTTGTTTGGGGTTCTCTGCGCTTCCTGGACTTGTAAGTCTATTTCTTTCACCAGGTAGGGGAAGTTTTCTGTCATTATTTCTTCAAATAGGTTTTCAATATCATGCCCTCTCTCTTCTTCTGGTACCCCTATAATTCTGATGTTGGTACGCTTGAAGTTGTCCCAGAGGCTCCTTACACTATCTTCATATTTTTGGAATCTCTTTTCTTTTTTCTTTTTCAGTTGGGTATTTTTTGTTTCTTTGTATTTCAAATCTTTGACTTGATTCTTGGGATCCTCTTGTCTGCTGTTGGATCTCTGTAGATTATTCTTTATTTCAGTCAGTGTATGCTTAATTTCTAGTTGGTCCTTTTTCATGTCCTCCATGGTCTCACTATACTTATTGAGGGACTCATTAAATTTATTGGCGGTTTCCATTAAATTCTTGAAAAACCTTATAAACGTGGCCTTGAACTCTATATCCAGTCGTTTGCTTTCCTCCATTTCTGCCATTTGTGACCTGTTTCTTTGTCTTCGCATTTTGGCTGCTTCCCTGTGTTGATAGAGTGGCTTTGTGTGCTAGGTGTCCTGTAGGGCCCAGTGGCTCAGCCTCCCCAGTTACCTGAGGTGGACACTCTTGGTGCACCCCCTTGTGGGCTTTGTGCACAGTCTTGTTGTAGCTATGCCTTGGTTGTTGCAGGATCACTGGGTGGAATTGACCTCCAGGCCAATTGGCAGTGAGAATCAGCTGTGTCTACAGTGGGAGAACTTCTGTGCTGGAGACACCCTTCTGGGGCAAGACTTGCTTCAGTGGGGCTTTGGTGCTCACTGAGACTGCACCCTGAGTGTGTCCCTTATGGATCTGAGGAGTTGTGATCTGGATGGCCCCCCTCTGACCACTGGGCACAGTGGCTCTTGGATCTAAGGAGGTGCTAATTTAGCCTCTGCCTGAGGTTACACAGCAGGAGCTATGAAGAGAACTGCAGCTTCCCCTTCCTTTTTTTGGAGTTTGGAGGTGCCCTGATGAGGCTCAGCTGTGAAGCAATGCAAGTTGCTGTGGGGCCTTGGGCCTTCTCTTGGAAGTTCTAGGTCTGTCTTGCCCAGCTGCAGTTTGTTAGGTAATTACAGGTTGCAAATGGTCAGGGCATTCATATGCAAAAGCCTCTGCTGCAGCCTGGGCGGGGTGGGGTCTCAAGGAATCAAAGGGTGGAGAGAGCAGCTATGGTGGAGCCTCAGCCCCGCCCTAAGGAGTCGTGAGTCCCAGTGTCCCGGCAATGGTTGCAAGCACCTCTGAGGGAAAGCCGCTCTCAAGCTCGCCCGCAGCCAGAAAGTCCAGTTTCCCCCCATATGAGTCCTGGGTTCCCAGAGACTTCCCGGAACCGGATTTCAGAGCCGTCGGGAGCTTGTGTCTCCCTCCGGATTCAAAAAGACAGCCGTGCTCTCAGGTGCCAGACCCTCTCCTTGCGTGCGAGCCCCTGTACCTCTGCACTCCACCTCCGCAGCTCCTCTGGCTCTCAGTGTGCTTTTCTTTCCTTCTAGTTGTAGAATTTACACTCAGCCAGCCCCCCTGTAGTTCTGGATGATGTCCACCTTGTGTTTTTGATGCATTTATCAATTGTTGCGGGAAGCAGCAATTTCCCGGTGTTTATCTATGCCACCATCTTAGTTTCTCTCCCAGTGTCACATTTTAAGGGACTCAAGAAGATACAACTGAGACACAACTTAAAAAGAAATGGTAAGGGAGAAAAACAGAACAAGAAAGTAGAAATCTAACAAGCAGAAAGAAAAGTTTTCAAGAATAGATTATAAAGAGAAATGCCCAATGATATCCCCAAGTGATATATGAAGATGAGTTAATCAACATGATTGGTGATTATTGAATGACCAGATAGGTTTTTAAAAAAGAAATTCGAGAAAACCCAATAAGGGAAAGAAAGAAACCATTTTTTAAATAGGTAAAATATGACTGTGGCAGTACTGGAATGTATTAGAACTTTCTATTCCAAGAGAATTTGTTAACTGATGATTATCATAGCTGTTGTCAGGATGAAACAATTCAAAACTATTATCTGCCACTGATATGGTTGTGCTCTCCTTTAGGAGAAAAGTCTAATGCCCATGAATAAACAAGTAATGCAAGGCAGGGTGTGACTACATGCATCAGATTGCCTGCAGGGTGGTAGTTACTCCTTGAAAGGAGAGATCGGAGCAGGTTGAACTGAGTGTGAAAGAGTTCTTAAAGGATTGATTGGGACTGAAATAAGAGCCAGACTTAAATAGGCAGAGAATTCTCAGGAGAATGTTGTTCAAGGGAGAGAATCAATAAAGGAGTTTAAATAAGGATGCATGGAGAGTGTTTGAGTTTCACTCAAGGGACGTGCCTAAGAAGAAGAGAATGAACATTTGTTGAGCTCCTGTTAGGTCAGTAAACTGTACTCAGAGGTTTATATAAATCATCTCAATTTCTGAGCCCCCCTTATATTCTTTACTCTCATCTTATTGACTGTGACAATTCTTCAAGCATCTGGGTCTTCATATATGCAAATTTCTTGACCAGGAAGAATCCTTGCCACTTTCTTTGCCTGAGTCACTTCTGTGGATTCCTGGTAGAAGTCTGCCCAGTTCTTTTCTTGGTGTTGCTTTTCCCTGCTCCTTTAGCATCCACTCATGGAGAACTTATGGCACCATATTAAACTGTAATGTTTGGTTCTTGTTTTCCTTTCAAAACTGTAAAATTTTTGTGCATTCCTCTGTATATCTGGCATCTACTTTCACATAGTAGATCAATAAACATCTCTTTATAGCCAAAATGTTTAAAACCACTGAGCTGGTAGAAGTGGGGTTTGAACTCAGATCTAGATGGCTTGAAAGCAATTCCTCATCACATTTCAACATTTATAAGTGGAAGGAAGAAATAGTTATGGAACATGCAGGATTTAAAAACAAAACTGATTCAAAAACTTCTTATCAGAGAGAGAGAATAATGAAGGGTATATATATATATTCACCTCAGATTGATTTTCTTCCTTTTGAACATATATCAACAATTTAATAGTTCCACACAGTCATTTCCGACATGTTAATTTGTTTTATTTGTTCTTTCCTTCCTTTTTCTCAAATCTCTTTCCCCTCATTAATTGAGACAACAGTACAGCTAACTTCAAATACATTGCATTGACAGAGTGCAAGAAATATAATCACAAGTTTTGGCTTTATTCCAAGTCCTTAGAAGTAATAAAAAAAATCCCCAAATATGAGAGAATATCATTAACTGGAGATGATTTAATCGTTGATGTTGCCTTCCTTTAGAGAACCTCTGATATGTACTTTTTGAACACTGAGCAGTAACAATGAGCGTTTATTTCTACTTTCAATCAACAAAAGATGAATTACCCTAAAAATACAAAGTTCCAGTATGTCCCATGAGTTAGTGGTAATCTAAATTTGGACACATACATATTAAACTCAATACATGAGCACACATCTTCCATCTGTGCCTCAGCTGTGGATCCAGAATGATCTATGTTGTATTTAAGGCTTTCTGGTCTTGGACAAATAACTTTTTTTTTCAGTTTAGGTTGCTTAGTCTCTAAAAGAATAACTCATTGAAACAGCTATTTTGTGGATTGGAGGAAAGGAATGGAAAATATCTAGCATAATGTTTGAGATTTGGCATTTCTATGTGAAATGATATCTATTATATATTTAAAATCATGTTTTTGAAAGTTTAGGGACATTTTTCATGTAAGAGACATTTGATAATTTATTCCCCTATACTACCAAATCATATAGATCTACGGACACTGTTTACACAGCAGATTACGATATAAGTAGTAGTTGTCATCAGCGGAAGAGCTGAAAGGTGTGATGCCACTGAAAAAAGACTAGTCTGGGGCTCAGGAGGTCTGGGTCAGATGTGTATCTGCCACAATGACCTTCAGCGAGTCATATGCTTCTTGTAATTCATATTCCTCATGGGACTATGTAAGTTATACACAGATTATACATGGTACCTAAGAAAGAGGAATTGTACGTGCTCCAGCAGTATGAATCAGAATGAGTATATTGATTCTCTGAGGTGTATTGGAATCATACTGTACAGTTCCTCTTTTTCCTCCTAGCTATTTCTTAATGTTCTAGCTCAGAATAATATTTGCATCTATTATATAGCCCAACTCTTGTCTACAGTTTAGAAAACATTTGGTGCTTTTCCTCACTATTACCTCAAATAACCTTTAAAAAGTAAAACAAATGAAAACGTCAGAGGTGCTTTGTAAGGGTCACAGATATTTACAGTGCTTGCATCTTGCCCTTGGAACATTAGGTTAAGTTAAACCACTGTGGTCTTCATTTGGAACAGATCAAATCAAAGAATAATAAGAGTAATAAGCAATAAGAGTATGAGAGTGTGATTTATCAATATAACTTATCAGTTTTATTTTAAATAATAGAGTGAGACTTGACTACCTAAGTTTTCATGAAATTAAGGGAATTCTCAGTATGCTCAGTTTGAAGCTTGCAAAAAATATTTTGATTATGTAATTGAGAGATAGAATTCATAAAATGTTCCTTCATTCTTTAAAATTCTACAACACAATAACACTGTGATATGTGGCAAGTTATTTCTCCAATTTGAGTCTCACTGTGTCATATGCCCAGAGAAAATAATAGGACCTGTCTCTATTGCTGCCGGATGAATTCATGAGCCAGTGGGCGTGAAAACTCTCTGACAAGTTCCATTCTAACCCTTCCTTGCAGATTCCTTCTTCCTATATATTTACATAATTGTGTTCTCACTGTAACCTTGGTTCAGGACAACGCAAGTGTTTAGAGAAAGGACTCAAGGCTCAGAGCAATTTTGAATGGAGAGGCCAAGGACATTTGGTTACAAAACCTGAGTAGGGCTAAAACCTAGATATTCTGCTTGTCTGACTTTGTCAGTGTGAGGATCCTGCAAAAGTTTCTCCAGCTACATCACAGTCTACCTATTGTTAGTGAGATTCTGATATAATTTTAAAATTTCATTTTTGTTACTTTTTTTCTAAAAGAAAAACTCTGACTATGCCATTGCTCAGCGTCACACTCTCCGCTGAGTTGATGTTAGGCCCCTGCTTCTCAGCTCAGTGAGTGTGGTTCTTTATTTGGAGTCTTCCTGAATCACAAACAGTTCCTGGTCATGGCCCCATGTGTATACATGTTATAGCAGCTCTGATCCACTCTTCATTCCTTAAACACATCAACTTCTTTTTATCACACAATTTTTCTGACCCTGAATGTTCTTCCTGACTTTTCCTCCAGGTGATTCTGAGTTCTACCTCGGCGTCTGCTTGAGTGTCTCCTTCCCGGGCACACTGGTTGCACATTTTGCTGTTTCTTTGGCAGGAGTTTGAGCTCCTTGGGGTCAGGCACTTTGGTTTTTCCACACACCGATCCTGGTACCGAGCATGTCGAGAATACTGCATGCACAGAATATGTGCTGAAAGGATGGAGTTCCTATTCTGCACTTGTCAGCACGTCCTTGAGTTGTTTTTGCATGTCTTTTCCATTGGGAGAAGGTAAAACACAACATATCACGTGACACTCCACAGCATCTGTCAGCCTTTCTCTCTGGCCATGAAGAGAAATATCCAATTTTTAATTTGATGAAAGAACTGAAGTCACTGCTTTGAATTCAAAGCATAAGTTCTTAAAGATCTCCACATCAAGGCCCTTATGACTCCCAAACTGACTTATAAATCATCTTTCAGTTGGCAGAGTTGTAATGTACGATTTCAAGACACTAACATAAATAGGACTTTGGGTAAGTAAATATATGTTGAAAATATAAAAAGGAAATGAAGCTGTCCATCATCATGGCAGGACATGTAACTGAGTTTATTAGTCTGTCAAGGAGAAGATGTCAAAGTCAATTTTCAGCAGCAAAGACTCCCTGCTGGCAGCTGATGTGATGATGAAGGCCTTGGCAATCGCCCCTCATCCCGTCTCCCTGATCCTGCTGATGTGATGGCTGGAAGGGAAAACAAGTGAATGTTCTGCTAACACTTTATTTTACTGCTGCATGTTGATGAAATGGTCATTCAATGGGATGGTCGTTACATAACTTGCAGACTGAAGATGCCAGGAGCCCACAAGCCTTTTGAGTAAAGACCCGTGCTCTAGCTTCTCCTTAAGATGGTGTGTCGCCCAATGACAGCACTAGGACAGTGGTCGGCAAACTCATTAGTCAACAGAGCCAAATATCAACAGTACAACGATTGAAATTTCTTTTGAGAGTCAAATTTTTTAAACTTAAATTATATAGGTGGGTACATTGTTATTAACTTAATTAGGGTACTGCTAAGGCTTAGGAAGAGCCACACTCAAGGGGCCAAAGAGCCGCATGTGGCTCGTGAGTCGCAGTTTGCCGACCACTGCACTAGGAGAATGTCAAAAGAAGCAGAAAATAAATGTGTGTTTTTTGAAAATGTATCGTTTTGGGGAGATATAAAGCATGAAAATAATTTTTTAAAAAATTAGGTTCCCTTGTGTTCAATTCCAGGCTCTAGCAATGGCTAATAAGCCTGGGAAAAATTACTCAACTTCCCTGTGCCATGGTTTTTTGATCTGTAATACAGGAATAATATACCTGTGTTGGGATATTTTGATGATTATGTAGGGCAGCAGTTGCAGTGCCTCTATAACAGGCACTTGATTTACTTAATTTTTTTTTTTTTGGACCTCCACACTTTTACCTTTTCTCATCTTCTGTGGATAACATCTAGCTTAGTAACAATGCTGGTTGCTATGTTTGGAAAGGATCTTTGAATATAAGCATGTTATTTGCATCCTTCCTCAGGTCAATGCTGTAGAAACATCCTAATCAATACCTCTTGCTTTTATTGTGCTCCTCTGGTGGCTAGAAGGCTGATTTCTCTTAGAAGCTAACTTTCTCTGGTTAGACATTGTTGTGTCCTCAATGAGTCTACTATGGAAACCTACCACGCACGTCCTCTTTGCAGAGTTTTGAGGTGTCCCCAAAGCATAGGACATGCCATCACTTTCTCCCAACACTGTATCACATCTCGGGTGCCCAGAATGAAATATGATGTTTGTGGGCTCCATAATACTTGGAATCACTGGGTTCAGAATTAGGTACTAACAATCAGGGTGAGAAAATGTTTTTTGCTTATAGTATACTTATCATCATATTATTATATTTATAATTGATCCCCAAATCAGTGAACAAATATGATTAGACACTTTATTTTGGCTGCTTTGTTAGGATTGAATTGAGAGACTTATTTTCATTTAGCACAAGTTCTTACAAATTTCTGCTGTTTTCTTCTCACTCTTCCACACAACATGCATTTATAAGAGGTATGTATAAATTAGTATCATCTCTGGGTCCAGCAGTGAGCACTGTGGGTGACATGGAAAAATTAAATATCTGATTCTTATGCTGAAGGACTTTAAAATTAGCAAGAATTGGAGGGGGGAAACATATTATATTCAGGAAATAATACAAGGTTGTTGTACATGAATAAATCAAATATAAGTGTAGGTCAGAATTTAGGCATCAAGCATGGAGCATGTGATGAGGCCTAAGGGGAGGGAGGCATCAGTAATTCTGTACTTGAGGAGGTACTGGTATAGACATATGACCTGACTAGTCACAAAAATTGGGGAATGTCGTGCCCAGCCAGGGTGGCTCAGTTGGTTGAACACTTCCCTGTGCACTGAAAGGTTTTATTCACAGTCAGGACACATACCCAGGTTGTGGACCCAATCCTGGGTCAGGGAATGTACAGAAGGTGATCCATTGATATTTCTCTCTCGCTCCCTTTCTCTCTTTAAGCATGCTCTTGGGTAAGGACTTTTTAAAATAAGAAAAAAACAACATAAAAATTTAAAAAAAAAACCCATAGTGGGACAGGTAGAGATTCCACAGTGTAATTAATTTGTCTTGAGTTGGGGTAAGGAAGGAGACTGACATGTGCAACTTGAAGTACTTATTAGTGGAGAACAATGATGATAAACAACATTGGTATATCAGTCAAACAGGATTCAAGCAGAGAAACATAACCAGGAGGGTGTGTGTGTGTGTGTGTGTGTGTGTGTGTGTGTGTGTATGAGAGAGAGTGTATACAGTTTTGTGTAGCAAAACAGAGTTTGTCCTTGTGTTATTATTTACTAATTGTTGTATTATTTTTCATGCAAAAATACTATAAACCTACTTTGCCACACCCTGCATGTATACAGAGATTTTTGCAAGAAATTGGCTTGCATGGTTTTGGGAGCTGGCTAGGTAAGTCTGAGGTCCAAAGGGCAGGCAACAGTGTGGGCAGGCTGGAAATCAAAGCCATGAGCTGAAGGTACAGTCACAGGTGCAGTTTCTTCTTCAGGGGAACCTCAGCTCTGCTCTTAAGGCCCTTCAACTGATTGCAGCAGGCCCACCCACATTTCTTAGAATACTCTGTTGCCTAAAGTCAAGTGATTATGGACTTTTTGTGAAAGAAAAATAAAAGATTATGTATTTTAATTGCATCTACAAAGTACTTTCACAGCAGCACCCACATTGGTGTTTGACTGAAGTATTGGATACTGTAGTTGAGTCAAGTTGGCACATAAAACCGATCATTAGATCATTGGAATCTGTCTCTGTGGCACCTGTATTCATCTCCTTTAACCATATTTAGCTGTACTTCTGTCTAGCAAGTCATACTTCTGCTCAGCACGCACAGCTCTCCTGTGTACACCTGATAGCATTTAGTTTGCGTAACATCTCAATTAGAACATAGTGTTATACCTATTGGCCCTGGTGTGACTAAGATTCTGAAAATGTGATACAAAACACAACTTTATATTTTTCTTCTGCCTTAGCTTTAAATTTAATTAAAGAAGATTATTTTCTCTTGCTTTTGGTTACAAGACTCAGGAATTTTCTTCCTTCTCATAGCTGATAGGTGTTTTAATGAGTCCTATACATCACAGAACATAAATCCAATGCAAAAATTACAAAGGCCTAGTTTAAGATAGGTATCAATACTTCAATCTTAAACAGACTGTCCAACTACAGCAGGAAGGCTCGGGAGGGTTGGACGGGGTAAGAGATCAACCAAAGGACTTGTATGCATGCATATAAGCATAACCAATGAACACAAGACACTGGGGGGGTAAGGGAGGCTGGGGGAAGGTCAAGGAGGAAAAAAAGGAGACAAATGTACTACTCTTTGTAATATTTTAAGCAACAAAAAACATGATATTTTAAAATGCTAGTGGTGCCCTGGCCAGTTCCACTCTGGAGTTAGAGCATTGGCCTGTGAACTGAAGGGTCCTAGGTTAGATTCCACTCAAGGGCTCATACCCTGGTTGCAGGTTTGATCCCTGTCCCTGGTCAGGTCTGTGTAGGAGGCAACCAATTGATGTTTCTCTCTTCCTCTGCCCCCCCCCTCCCTTCCACTCTCTCTCTCTCAAAAAAAAAAAAATTAAGTGGAAAAATACCCCCTTGGGTAAAAATTAACAAATATAAAAAATAAGTAAATAAAAGGTTAGTGGTAGGTGAGAACCTGTGAAACGGAAAGGGATGTTTGTGTGAAATAACTTTGTCATCCAGGCTACTGACTTTTTATTCACTCAATAATATTCCACAGTATGCACCACCATTTGTTTTTCTAGATCAAGCAGCTAATTCTCAGACTTCCTGGGTCAGGCTGCTAGCTTCTGTCACAGCATTTGTCCTGTAGGTGCCAGCTGGCATACCCAGTGTCTCCTGATGGGGGAGGTGAGTGTCAGCCCAGGGGTGAAGGAGAACTTTTCTCCTGGCACCTACTGGTAATGGGGTCCCCAATGAATCCCCCTTACTGGTACTGCCAGTTCACCTGGTGTGGTTAGAGGTGGGCCTTGTGATTCAGTGGAGTGGGCATTGGGGGAGAATGACCCTACCTGGCTGCCTTCTGTTGTTACATTAGAATTTAGAGTCAGAAAACACTAGACTTGGGTCATCTTCTTGGGCCAGGGCAGGGGTGGAGAAGCTAGGGCTGTGTTACCTCTTCAGCCCTGAGTTCCCAAACATGTCACTTGCCTTCTTCAATATCTGACAGTTCTTTTTGGTTCCTTTTACATTATGTTGCAGTATGATAGTTCTAACTGGCAAGGAAGAGCAGAAGAAACAAGTCTAAACCACCTTGTCTGAACTGGAAGTAACTCCATAGATTTCAGAATGTGATTTTTAAATATATACAAACAATATGTGAATTTTTTTAATTCATATTTTAAATAGCTAAGTTATTTACAGGAGTCACAAACCAATCCCTATAAAAAGGTTTGCAGAAAGATTCTGAAATACAAATGCATATTATATACACTATTTTGCATTTTGCTGTTTTCAAACAATGATCTGTCTTAGAGTTCATCTTTCCACATCACCACGTAAAGGGTTTCATCATTCTTTTCTCATTCACTTGGAATTCAGTTGTAGAGTTGAGCCATAATTTATTTTATAAGGCAAATTGATCATATTTTAAATATTTTTCTAATCTCATACAAATAAAACCCCAATGAACTTGAATATATGCCATTTCTCACATGTGTAAGTATATCTGCATACATTTGCAGAGAGGGATTTCTAGGTCCAGGGGTGATATATGCTATTTTGCTACACATTACCAAATTGCCTTCCACAGGCATTGAGCCAGTTTTCACTCCTCCTAGCAATGCATGAGAGTGCCGGGTCCCCACATGCTCTCTGACAAGAAGTGTTGTCAACAGTTTGGATTTTTGCCAGCTTGATCATTATTTCTTGAGAAAACAGAAATAACATTCTTTAAAGGCCTGGTGGCACTGAGCAAATGACAGCAGAGCTCTGAAAGTTGGGTCCTGCTCACAGTGTTAGTTACGCTTGTTCAAGACTATAGAAAGGATGCAGTCTATTTCTGTAGTTATATATTTCTATCTTTATCTGAGTGTATTCTTGTATCTATACCTATGAATCTGTATTGAGAGAAATATATGTGGCCGAAACCAGTTTGGCTCAGTGGATAGAGCGTCAGCCTGCGGACTGGGAGGTCCCGGGTTCGATTCCGGTCAAGGGCATGTACCTGGATTGCGGGCACAGGATGTGCAAGAGGCAGCTGATCGATGTTTCTCTCTCATCGATGTTTCTAACTCTCTCTATCTCTCTCCCTTCCTCTCTGTGAAAAATCAATAAAACATATTTTTTTAAAAAAAGGAGAAATATATGTGTATATATACCTATGTGTGTATATATATATATATATATATATATATATATATATATATATATTAGATATGCTATAGTTTTATATAAGTATATGGTTATAAAACATGCAAATTGCCTTAAAGAAGTTTAGAGTGCAAAACTCTATGTATCAGAAGTGATTGACAAGGCCTTTGATTCTTTATTAACTAGTGGAATAGCAAAATTTCAGATTTCAGAACAGTATGGATGCCCTAAGGTTGGGGCACTTTCCTAGGATGAGGAGGAGAAAGACCTTATTGGATAGCAGTGTTTGCACAGGTGGGGAGGGCATGGGGAATGGGAGTCACTGGAGACAGAAGGAATGACTGCTCCTTAAAGATCTCACTAAAGGATCATGGAATGTTGATGCAAGAGCTGGGGGGCCTGGATGAACACCTTGGGGACAAACAGGAGCTCAAGCTGACAGGACAGACTGCAGAGGGCAGCCCGGCACAGCCAGGCTGGATGTCACAAGTAATTTGGGGCAGGGATATTCTCTTTTACACTTTCTAATGCTTCAAAAATTTTCTCTGAACAGCATGGATCTTTTTATTCTCTACTAGAAGCCTGGTGCATAAAATTAGTGCATGGGTAGTGTCCCTAGTCCTGGCTGGCGATCAGGGCTGATCTGTGGGGTGACCACTAGGGCGATTGGGGCCCCCACTGGCACCCGCCTTGGCCTGGCGCCACCTGCTTGCCCACCCTGCCCCTCACCGTCAGTCACCATCTGCATGGTGACCAGGGCCCCTGCTTGCACCCGCCTTGGCCTGACATCACCCACTCACCTGCTCCACCGTCCTGTCGCAGTCCCACTCTCATCAGGGCCCATAGGGGCCAGCAGCCCCTGCAGTGCCGCCCGCTGCCAGTGCTGTGTCACCAACGCCCACCATGTTCCATGCCGCCCCCTGGTGGTCAGCACACGTCTAACTCCAGGTTGGTAGAACTCTCGCCTGTGGGGGAAATTTGCATATTATCTTTTTATTATATAAAACTAGTAGAGATCATTTCAAGTTTCTTTCTTCCTTTTTTTTTAAATCTTCACCTGAGGATATTTTTCTATTGATTTTTTTTAGAGAGAGTGGAAGGGATGGGGAGAGACACAGAAAGATCAATGAGAGGGAGAGAGAGAGAGAGGGGGAGAGAAAGAGAGAGAGAGAGAGAGAGAGAGAGAGAGAGAGAGAGAGAGAGAGAGAGAGTCTTATTGGTTGTTTCCTGCATGGGTCCTGACTAGGGCCAGGGATGGAGCCCACAACCCAGGAACGTGCCGTGCCCTTGACTGCAGTTGAACTGGGGACCCTTCATTCAATGTGCTGGCACTCTATCCACTTTGCAAACCCAGCTAGGGCTCATTTCAAGTTCTTAATTATAAATTAAAATCATGCTAATGTAGGAATAAAGTGGAAGAGGAAAAAAGTGAAGCTTGAAATACTATTTCTGTGATAGTCTTCTTGGCTCCCATCATTCTTCCTGCTTAAAAAAAAAAAGTCCAACTCTCTAATTAGGAGAAAAAATAAAAGTGAGTGCATTGGTTCCTCCATGTGATTTCCCTCAGAAATCAAAGCTCTCCCATTTTCAATTTTCTAACATGACAACATAAAACGATCTCATTAAGGACTCTGTGAAATATTGGTAAAGTTTAGGCAGAGTTCAGGCAGTGAATTAAAAAAGTGCTTGAGAGTTTGTGGGAAAAGTGGATAACTTCAGATTTAAGTTCTCAGGAAGCTGAAACTGAACAAAAAGGGAAAGCTCACAGGTAATGATCAAAGACATTCCCAAAGCGCAGACCCTGCAGGAGCAAGGAGGCCGCTGAGGCCCTGAGAGGCCCGCGGATTGGGAAGACGCGTGAGATGCGTGTGCGAGGCTGCGTGTGCGGTGCCAGCAGGGACGCTTTCGGCCACAGGTGCTGTCGGGGCGCCCGCTGCAGCCGCGCCCTCTTCCCAAGGCCACGGCCCGCCCCGTGGATGTCACACAGAGGCGGTGTGCTCTCACACCGGCTCTCCTCTCAGGATGGGCTGTAACTTGCCTTGCAATGAACCTTGCCAGGCTAACATGTGTGATCTGAAACCCTGCCACTGAAGGTCCCGTACATCTGATGAGGTTTTCTTTTCCCGGAGTTCCCTGTTGGGCAGAAGGAGCTTGTTTCCTGTGGGTGGGCGGCTGGTGCGGTGTCTGTGGGTGTATGGGCGCGAGCAGCCGCGCACGTGGGGCGCTGGCCTGGCCCCGCTCCCTCCGCCACCAGCCTGGACCCTGCGAGGCAGGCGCGTCCCCATCAGGCTCCCATTTCCAACAGCGCCCCAGCAGGCGCTGCAACTCCAGCCTGACCAGGACAGTGGGGTGAGCGAAAACTCCATCCAGTTCGGAAAGGGAATGAAGTTCAGTGTAAATGTCTGTTCATGAAACAGGAAGATAGATTCCGTGAACGATGAGACCCGCGCCAGGACCGCATGTGCGGGGAAGCTGCGTGCGCCCCCCACCACAGGGAACGGCTCTCCCGCGGTCTCTCCTGTGGGTACCAAGCTGGCCCTCCCTCTTGCCCCTGCCTGCCCCTCACTGTCTGACCAGGAATCGCATCTGCTTTCTCTAGAAACCTTTGCAGAGAGTCCTCCTCGGCATATGTCAGGGGTCTGAAGGGAGGCTGTGGTCACTGTGCCCTTGCCCCTGCCCCAGTGGCTGTCCGCGCTCCCCTCAGTCCGGTCTGTGGTCTGTGCGTCCCTCCAGGCCTCTCAGGGCGTTTCCAACAGCCCAGGTCCACCCTGTTCCCGCAGGTGCAGCTGGCTTCCTGTTGGTTTGTCTCCTCCAGACAAGCATTCGCATGGCAGGCACCTCTGAGGCCTCGGACGGTCTGCGCGCACACCCCCATGTCCCGTTAGTCTCCAGAACAAGTCCGCATGAAATTATGACTGTTGCGTTTTACAGGAGAGGGACTAGCCAGCAGTTATCGGTAGCTTCTCCCTGTCTGGCCCCGTGGTCGAACTGATTTTCCATTTCTGTACGCGTTGTTCTACTTCATGTGAGCTCTCAGCAGAAGGGAGGCCCTTGCCATCAAACAAAGCCCAAGGCCAGTCCAAGGCGCCTGCTTACCCTCGGGAGGAGAGGGGAAGAGCTCAGACCAGCCTCTGCGCAAGACAGGCCGCAGCGACGCGGGGTGCCCGCCATCAGGGGCGGCCACACCCTGCTCAGCTCCCTGCTCTGAGCTGGTCAGACCGCAGCTCCAAAGGGCCTGGGAGCTACGGGATTCTGGGGATCCCATTTAAGCTTATGTTTTCTAAATTGCTTTTAGAATGAGAAAACAAATCACTAGAAATGACAACTTTTTAAAAATTAACAAGCATCGTACATATTTCCAAATTTAGAATGTTTTTATCCACTCTCTGACAATTTTATAGTACTTTATTCCCTGACAGCTCTTGAGCACTTTTTCTTTGGTTGCTTTCTTACATGATGTTTTACAGCTTTTTAAACTGATTTCAGAGAGGAAGGGAGAGGGAGGGAGAGATGGAAACATCAATGATGAGAGAATCATTGACCTTCTGCTTCCTTCACCCCCACACTGAGGATGGAGCCCACAACCCCCGTATGTGCCCTGATGCGGAATCAAACAGTTACCTCCTGGTTCATAGGTCAACACTCAACAACTGAGCCACTCAGGCTGTGCTGTTTTATAATATTTTTACAGAGGATAAATGATAGTTCACTTTTCCTCTATTATGGTTTATCTCTATATTTTTAAATACATCAATCATTTAGAAAACACTATTTCCAGTTTCATATTTAATTTTGATAAAGTCATATAAACTTTCAAAATAGTCATTGCTCTTTTCTAATTAAATGTAAAACAATGTAACAATAGAATACAAAAAAATAAAATATATGTTCCTAGTTTTTATCTGGTTACACAATAAAAAAAACTTCATATAATGGATGTTAAATATTGTCATCTTTTAGGTATCTTTAGTACCAAATATATCTATTTTTAGAAATATCTTCAGATCTTTATAAGCAAGCATTCAAACTTGTTTCCTTTTCCCCTGTTTTTTTTTTTTTTTTTTAATAAGGTAAAATACATATAATTTAAAATGTACTGTCTTAGCCATTTTTAAATGTACAGTTCAGTGGTATTAAATGCATTCATTATGTGCTACCATCACCACCATCCATTTCCAGAACTTTTTCATCTTGTAAATCTGAATCTCTGTACACATTCAATAATATCCCCTATGCTGGGTATACTTTTATGCATGTGGTTAAAATTGGGAAAATTCCTGTCAAGTTCATAAATACATGTGTGATTTAGAAGCATTCCCCAGAGGTAGCATTTGGTTGGGTTCCCATCAACAAGCGCCACCCCCCCGCCCCCAGCCTCCAGTGCACTTCTGGTGCTGGGTGCTGGGCTGGCACCCTCCTGAGGTGGCCTCTGGAAGCAGGAGCCCCTAAATCACAGCAGCAGCACTAGGATTCCTGAGAGGGGCTGCAAACCACACCCTCTCTGGCCTGCCCCTCCCTGGATCCCCGTGTCTGTGGCATCTCCAAAGAGACCTAGCATGGGAAGGTGGCAGTGGGGAGGGCAGGAAAAAGGCAGTGCTATTTGCCAGGTGGAGTTAAATCTTTTATTTTAACCTATTCTCATTAAATATCTTACTTTTACAAAAATGGTAGCTTTCTAACTTGTCAACCTGGTTTGGCTAAATGGTATTGCCCCCAATTTTCTTTCCTAGCTATCTTTACTTAGGGGAACCCTCAAAAAAGACAACTGTGGGAGGGCTAAAATGTGGAGGGAAGCAGCAGGCACGCGGCCCCTCACCTGCTGGCATGGGCAGTGCACAGACAGCAGGACACCTCACGGTTTCCGCGGGTCCTCCTGGAAACCCGGCATGCGCAAGGGTGTGCTTGTTTTTCTTCCCTCACCTCATGCCCGTTTACCCTTCTGGACTAGACTGCAAGCTCCAGCATCCCAGGCAAAAAAAGCTGCCTACAGGCGGCGCGCCCACTCCCACAGAGCCTGTTACCTACAGATCCCTGTCCATCTCCCCGTGGTCTGCTCCCCCGCTTAAAGCCGGCTGATACACGTGTCTACAAAACCACAGCACCCTGTGAGCTCATTGCCAGGTTACTGTTAGGGCTTTGCTAGGGGGCTGATAGCTACAGCTTCTGTAGCTTTACCATAAATTTATCTCTAGCCCAAAGATCGTGTCTGGGTTTCCCCTTTGGCGGTCATGTGGCTCATAACAATCAATATTCTGTGACCCCTGGGAGGCTGCGGAAGAGTTGTGAGGGTAATCCGGGAGGAAAAATTACAAGCCTTCAAGTGTAATCTGGATGGAAACTGGCATCTCATGCATGAGTCCCCTGGGTAACAAAGTTAAATGTCCTCCCGGTGAGAGCGGCGTGGGGCATTTTGGTTCAGCTTCGTGTCAAATATTATGTGGACTGCTCATACTAAAAGATACACATTTTCACTGTAAATGCCCCTCTTACAGTTAAAAAATAGGCATTCACCAACTCGTACAGGAAGACAGTCTTTATGGTGTGCAAAGGCAAAACAGTGATTTCTTTCGCAGCCTGGCCTCTGCACAGAGGGCTCTGGGCTCGTTAACAGCGACGGAAACAGACAGACAAGCATGGTGGAATTGCTCTCGTGCTTTCAGTAGGGTTTCCTTATTTCTCTTTCTATTTGAGACCTGTTTAGAAACCTATGGTCACAATATAACTATTTTATGAGTGTCTGTTTGTTTGCAGCAGGCAGAGGAGAGAACAAGGAGAGTAGAGCCAAAGCAATGTCAGATTCGCAGGCCCACCCCTTCCCAGCAGGTGGCCTGGGAGAGGCTCACAGTGTAAGAACGTGTTTGCATTTCCACAGATAGAAGTGCTTGCTACCTGGGGGGCACTCAGAAATTTCCCAGTGACTGAGCTAAATTTGAAGGGAAAGGTGGGCTAGCTACAGAGGACAAACAATCCCAAAGCTCAGCCAAATAAAAGCTTCTCTTGGGCTCACATCACACTGGACTGTGCAGTCACATGGAGATTCGGGCCACTTCTACCTTATGGTTTCTCCTCCTTCTGGAACCTTGGGAACCTCCACCTGCCTGGGAGAGGAGAAGAATATGAGAAAACACACATGAGAAGCCTCTAGGGGTCTCATGTGCAAGTGGGGCCCATGTCCCCACCTCACTTCTTCTGGGGCAATGCTAACCACTAGCCCACAGGTGCCATGGTGCCCCACCTCTGACTCCTAGGCATGCTGTCACTTGTGGTGGGGAGGCTGCAGGATGCTCGCCAGCCTATGGCACTGCTACTCAGCTGTTCAGGCCCAACTCAAGTTTATTGAGCATCCTGGCTAGTTTTAGCAGGCCTGGCTAGTTTTTTTGTTTGTTTGTTTGTTTGTTTGTTTTTTGTTTTTTGTTTTTTGTTTTTTTTTGTCAAATATAAACCAGACTTTGTACATTTCCTCATCGTCCCATGTTATGTTGTAAATGGTGACTTGTCCATTTCTTCATGATTGTGTTGGAGAACAGAAATTGATTTTTCTTCTTAACATTCCTCAAAATCAGTATAACTATTAGTTATCAGTATAGTAACTGCAGAGCAGAAGTTATGCGTGGAATCCACAACCGATGGTGGAGGAAGGACACTGACCCACCAGGGAGCTGCTCACCCAGCCAGACTGCGGGGCACAGCTGTGAGCAGGGCCCTGCGGGCTGGCTCGGATGGATGTTCTCAGTCCACCCTAGAGGACACAGTGGAACGGGGCAAAAGAGGAGCAGGAACTGACAACATTTGAGCACCAATGATGTGCTTGACTATATATAAGTTTATTACAAACCTTCTGAGAAGTATTTCCTTCATCAGAAAATAATATCTCTGCCTATTTCTCTTTAATCGCTGCCTAATTAATTCTTATCAATATGATGCCACAATCTCAGGTCTATTAACAGCACCTTCTTATGTTAAAGAAAACAGGAACTTAGAACAGCAAGAAGGCTACAGTTCCAAAACCCATAAGCAGCTCAGCCAGTGTGGCTCAGTGGTGAGCATTAACCCATGAATCAGGAGGTCACCATTTGATTCTGGTCAGGGCAGGTGCCTAGGTTTTGTGCAGGATTCCCAGTAGGGTGCATGCAGGAGGCAGCCAATCGATGGAAGTCAAGGCTGACTCCCATAAAACAAGCAGGGATGCTCCACGGTGATGTGTGGCCCCTGCCAGGGGCAGCAGATAGGGGAGTACACTGCCCCAGGCCCTGCGGACAGGGTGCGGCAGGGCCCCCTGGACTAGTTTATCACGGGACTGATGGGGTTGGAGCTCTGCACTGGGAAGCTCCACTCACCCAATGGAGCTTTCAATACTGAACCAGGGGGCTTAGGGTGACACCATCTCTGTTGCTGTTCCCAGCACACACCCCCTATTATGCTTCCTTCATGTGTATCTATAATTTGAAATGTATTTTGGATGGCAATGACAGTTACATTTAAGGCTTAATCTTAACATTGTATTAAATCAACTTGTAAACAATTATTTCCTTCATGAGAAAATAATATTTCTGCCTATTTCTCTTTAATTGATGCCTAATTAATTCTTATCAAGTATGATGCCCAAATAGGTGGAGTTGTAGATAAGCTATAGGATCATGGTCTTCAGATTCAGCATGCACAGACTGGCCCTGACCTCCTTGCCCTGCCTTGCTGAGTGCTTGGTTCTCCCTTGGCGGGAGTGAGGGGGGGGGGTGCAATGGTCTCCTCACTTGTTTCTGCCCCAGTCTCTCTCTCAGGAGGGCACCTCCGCCAAGGACTCATGTGGCCTTCCTAGGTCCCCTCCAGATTCACCATCCACCATGTACTGAACACATACTAGGAACGAGGCTAGCCCCTGAAAATATAGAAACATTCAAGATCCAATTTCAAAAAAGTCATCATATTAGTGAAAAATAGAACACAGCTTCCTCCCGGACCTGAGTTACCTTTGGAGAGTGGGGCAATGTCTTACTCACCTATGGATCCCTAGCACCTGCCTCTAAACCTAGCACAGGGTTGGGATAAGGTGCACATTTGATCAAGTCCCTGAAGGACCATGCGAATGCACTCAGTCTTTTTTGTTTATGGGACAAAATGGTAAAAAGCTCTTGGTATATTTCACCATTTAATAAGCATGGCTGTCAAAGTTTATTTGGAACAAGGCTTCTTAGGTTTTAAATTGCAAAAGAATCACCGGGGGATTTGTTAAAACACAGTGACCATAGCCTTATGCGCAGAGGTTCTGATTCAGGATGGAGTCCATGAATCCATGTGTCCTGCATGCTCAGGGGGGCGCCAATGGCTGCTGGCCTTCGGAGCGCACAGCAGAACCACTGCTTTGGAGCCACTCCTTCAGGAGCTGTGCGTGTCCTCGAGGGTCATGCCAGGTCACGCCTCCAGATTCCCCCGCTTCCTTCCAAGCATTCCATCACCCGGCCTTACTCCACATGCACAAGGGGCACAAGGAAGGGTCATATTACGGATGTGTGCATATTTCTACTTTAAATACAGCACATTATTAGGGGTAATCACTGTCCATTTTACAGATTCATTTACTGGATCACAGGGTAAGATGGCATGATATATAACAGGCATATTAAAAACAAGATTCTCAATCTGTATTTGGCAACTGTTGCTTCATTTTATCTTTGTTTCAATGAACGTGTTATGGTTTCTAAAGGAGAAAATGAAATATCGGTGTGGTTTGGGAGGGAAGTGAATATGGACACAGGCATACCTCTTTGCTTTGGAACTCACCAGAAGTCAGCTGACAGGCCTGTTGCTCTATGGACACCATGGGCCAAAGGACAGGGCTCCAGACACTGGGCACGATGTCCTGGAGGAACCCAGAGCACCTTCTGGGACCTGTCCTGTGACCTAATCTCTGCCCCCCAGCTTGGTTCAGGTTTATGGAAATATAATTTACACCATAAATTTCACCCATTCAAGGGGTAGAAGGTCATTGTTTCTAGTATATTCACACAGTTTTACAATCATCACTACCTAATTTCAACACCCCAGAAAGAACCTCCCTACACTTTAGCAGTAATTCCTCATTCCTGATGACCGACCCCTCAACCCCTATCTCCAGCCCCTGGCTGCCACCAGTGCACTGCCTATCTGCGTGGACTTGCTTTATACGGACATGTCACCTAAAGGGAGCCATCCTATATGTGACCTTTGTGACTGCTTCTTTCCCCTAACACAATGTCCTCAGGATTCAGGATCCATCGGTGTTGTGCCATGGTACGCATCAGCACTTCATCCTCTCTGAGACCTAACAGTATTTCCCGTATGCAAATATCACCTTTGTTTGCCATTCATCAGTTGATAAGCATTTGGATTGTTTCCATTGTAGGGCCATAGTGAATAATGTTCCCAGGAAGATTCATGCACAGAATTCAGTGGGGACATTGTTTTTATTTCAGTAGAGTAGCTATTTAGGATTTGAATTGTTGGCTCATCTTTCTCTTTTCATAAAGCTTTTATTTTGAAATAATTCACTGTAAATTGAAAAAAAATAGTATCATAAGATCCTATGCACCCTTGACTCAGTTTCTCCAATGGTAACATCATGTATAACTGTTGTATATCATCAAAACCAGGAAAACTACATTGGTAAAATGCATAAAGCTTATTCAGAATGTTCCATTTTGACACGCACTCCTGTGTGTGCATGTGTGTAGGGGTGTGTGTGTATGTGTGTAGGGGTGTGAGTATGTATGGTTCTGTGCAATTCTATTATGTGTAGTTTTGTGTAATCAGCACCTTAATCAAGATGCAAAACATTTCATCACAAGAACTTCTTGTGTTGTCCTTTCATAGCCACATACCCATCTTACTCCCATCCCAACCTTCACCAACCTTCACCAACCACTGATACGCTTCCATCTCCACTAGCCTCCACTTCAGTAGTGACAATGTTACAGAATCTATGTCTATTTTCAGCATGTACCAACTATGTGCTGACTGGGACATCAAATATCTATTTTCTGCTTGAAGCCCTAGACATTTTTTAACTAATTTCAAAAATCCCATCAGCTTTAACATTATTTTTCTTCATTGAAACCAGGCCAAGGCACAGTCCCACAAACCTACTGCACAAGGAGTTTGAAACCAGGCCAAGGCAAACCTACTGCACAAGGAGTTTGATAAACTAAGTTAAGTAGCTATTAAATGCAAAAAAGATTCACAAGCATTTATTTGATAGAATTAATTAGATCTTATTTATGTCTGTAAGCCTAGGTACATCTATAACTAAATATGCAGTCACTTGGTAAATATTAGATTTCTGGGGACATAAGGAGCAAGGAAGGAAATAGGGCTGAAACATTTTTAAAGCCTTAAAAGTACTATTTACTTGTCATCTAAGTTTTATATCTATGCCTATAGTCTTACAATAAGAATATAAGTAGTGAGGCAGAAAAAAAACATAGCTCTGACCTTGGTACTTGAAAAGGTGAGTCTAAATAAAACTATTTTGCTGTCTGAATACTATCATTATCTTTAATGAGAATGGGCTTCACAAGGACATTTCAAATTGTACCTTAGACAATAAATTAGCTGCCAGGACTAGATTCGGACTATTTTCCTTAAATATGAAAACACTGATTTAACTGCCCTGTCCAGCTACATTTTATATCTGCACATATTAATTTAAAAATCGATTCTAAAGAATCTTAATATGTCCATCAGTGTCCTTGTCATTAATGAGCACAGATCTTCGTGTGCCCATAATGCCAGACCTTCCCACCAGCACTAGCACTCACTGTTGGTAATGGAGACAAATCTAGCCACTTATAAAGCTTCTTTTATTTTTCCTCCATGGGTAGGCATCTTCTTCCAGCAGGAAATTTGATGGTTGTCCTAGAGTGGCCTCCAATGCCAAATCAGAACTTGTATAAGACATAGAATGTCTTTTTAAATGAGTGGAGATGATATTTTAATTGTTCTCCATATATCTAGATAGATAGATAGATAGATAGATGATAGATGATAGATAGATAGATAGATAGATAGATAGATAGATAATTTGGAATCACTCTTGCAATTTTTGGATTAAGCCCCCATTTGGCCTTTGTGTCTTTTTAAAATACACTATTGGGTATTAACTGCTGATTATGTAAGTTTTTAGTGATATTCACAAGTGAATCTGAAGTTTTCTTTATTGGTGTGGTCTTGGTTGGACTTGGGGATCACCTTTGGGCTTATTGATAATGGTGAATGACACCAGAATATTAGAGCTCAGTCCTTGAGTTCAGCTGAGAAAAGAATTCAGAGCCAAGGAATCAAATACTAGTGAAAGTTTATTAGAAAGTCAGAAGTAGAAGAAGTGAGCCAGCCAGCTGTGCCGCATGGACTCAGGAAACATATTACAGAGGCACAAGAAGGGCCCTAGGAGCTTAGGAGAAAGAAAACACACCTGAGGGAAGGAGGCAGGGGGGAGGTGCAGCTTGCTCCAGAGCAAGAGAGAGAGAGGAAGAGTGCACTAGGTTCTTTATCTTAAGGTGTTGTATCTATTTTCTAAAGGCAGGAATTTTCAGCAGAGGATTTCAATAGAATATTCATCAGCTTTCCAGGTGTGTCCTTTTAAGGCCATGGGCTCTACTGATTGGCCAGCACTAGGATAGAGGATCGTTGGTCATTGCATCTGGTCCTGATGTCAGCCATGGCATTGCTCTGTCTGATTTTTCTGCTTCTCTAGGTCTAGAGCTAAATCACAACTGAGCCTTAGATATTTTCTCTAGTTTGACCAAAACTCTGTCTCTGTTATCTGGGGTCAGAGGCTCTATTGCCAAGATTATGTGATGTGGGTCAGACTTCATTGTCTTGAGGGTTTAATGCTTAAAGGAAGTAGTCATGAACTGTCATTAAAGTGGTCATCAAAGGCTTCTATGGTAGTCATATGAGGCTCTTCTCTAGCCCCTTTGTTTCTCCTTTAAGGGGTCTACCACGTGACTAGTGACATGCCAGGAAAGGAAAGCTCAGGGGAGGGTCTGAATCACAGGACCAGCTGATATACTAGAGGATAAAAGGTCACCCTGTGTGCAAGTTCCCACCTTACAATTATCCACTGCTAGGCCCTGGGTGACCTTCCGTATCTAGCCTCTTGTTCCTATTCTGCCATGTCTCTCTAGCTGCCTACTACATCACTTACTCTGTGTAGCAATTTGAAAGATTTATCTTTTCCCTATGCTTTGGAGAGATATAAGTGGCGTTATAATACTCTACACTTTAATAGATACCATATGATTGTAATGTCTTGTTGTAGAGGAGACCTTTAAATAATTTTTATTTATTTAATAGAAATTGGTCTTTTAATATTTTTCTACTTGTATTGAGGTTAATTTTGGTAAACTTTAAAGCCATGAATTACCTGAGGTGAAAAACCATGTATTTTTTATTTAGTTTCTGAGAGCCCTAGGCTAAAGTTACTGAGAAGTTTGTAGGGTGTCAATAAATTTGCATTCACTTCCTGTTTTGCAGTGTGTGAGGCCTGCAGTACAGGAGGAGCAATGCAGCTTACAGGTAGCGGGCTTGTACTTCCTGGAAGTGTGGGTGGACTCAACATATGTATAACCTTCACTTCCTTCTAAAGCTTCACATAAACAGCAGTAAATGATATAAATTTCCTTAAATGGCTCAGTCTGCAGCTGATCGGAGAAGCACCTTGAGTCTTAACCACAACCAATCCTTCAACTTTAGTGATGGGGTGATCATAAGAGATCTAAACACGTACATGGCTGGGAGCTAGGGAAGCTGGAGGGAGAGATGGCCCATCTGGAGCAGCAGCTGGCATGGCGTGGCCAACTCACATTAACAACTGAGGTCTGCCGTTAAGTGACAACATGTGTAACTATATAGCACCCCGTGCCCTGCACTGACTTTCCAAGCGTAAAATGAATGTGTGCACGGTGTCACTTCCACCTTCCACATCTCATGTCAAAGACCCTCTAAATTATAGAACCTAACAACACCAGGAGAAAGCACTGAAGACACTACATGGGGTTTCCAAAGATGTGGTCCAGCCAAGTAATACTACAGTGCAGTCCTCGGAGGACAAACTACCCATATTTGCTTACAGCAATCAGTAATTGAGAGACCACAGTTAGTATGAGAGGACTACCTACCGAAGAGGACCTGACATCGCAGAAGAGAGTCTAGCATGAAACACACACACACACACACACACACACACACACACACACACACACAGTTGAGGGGAAACAGTATGATTAAAGAGATGAAAGTGTCAAAGAAATTATGTTATAATAAATATTTTCACAAATATTAGAGAAATATTGAATCAATGAATCAGGAATTGCATATTATTAAAAAAGGAATATTCAGAGGGAATAATATTCCTCTATTATAATAATAAACACTCTATGGAATTTAAAAATGTCACAACTGAAATAGCAAAACACTGAAAATAATCCAAATGAACTGAGAATTACTAGCAAAAGCCAGCATCTCTGCACAGAAGGGCTGTTGGGTCTACTAGTTTTTCATAACAAACCTTGTGATTCATGTTCTAAACACCCCAAGGCTTGTTATCATTAAAAGAGTCAAGTAAAAAACCTTACCAAAAAGAGGCAACATTTCATGAAACAATGCAATAGTAATAATAATAGTTATAATCATATTTATCAAGCATTTCCTAAGTGCCAAGCACTGTGCTAGGTGCTGTCTGTGGATTATCTCTTTGAATCCTCACTACAATTGTACACAGATACGTTTATACCTATATCCCATGAGAAAACTAGTGCTTTGAGAGTTTGTTAGCTATCTAGTGCTGCAAAATGTTGCAACAGATACCACCACTTCATAGTTTCTCTGGGTCCTTGAGCAACTTAAACTGAGTGGTTCTGCCTGGGCCTCTCACCGGGCTGCAGTTAAGGTGTCAGCGAGAGTTGCAACCATTGCAGTGTTTGGCTGCGGAGCTCCGCATCAGGGCCCACTCCCATGGCATGTCTCATGAGGGTCCACGCTCACTCATGCGGGCCTTTCCTCAAGGCTGCCTCTGGCATAGCTTGGCTTCCCAGAGTGAGTGACCCAGGATTACCCAAGGTGGGAGCCACTGTCTTTCTATCATCAAGTCTTGGAAATAACATTTACCCTTTTTGTCATATTGTCTTAGAGACGCATCTGTAAGTCCAGCCCACACTCAAGGGAGGGCATGAATTCATGAGCAAGATATGAATACCAAGAGGTCAGGATAGAATGAGTTAGCTTAGCGGTTGCCTACCACAGGTGAATTGGCTTATCCAACCTCCAATAGGTATAAGTGGTAGCCCTGTGATGCAACACCATCCAATTTAACTCCAGGGTTCAAGCTTTTTTTTTTTTTTTTTTTTAATATTTTTTATTGATTTCAGAGAGAAGAAGGGAGAGGGAGAGATAGAAACATTGAGGAAAGGGAAATATCAATCAGCTGCCTCCTACTGGGGATGGAGCCCACAAGCCAGGCATGTGCCCTGATCAGGAATCCAGCCAGTGACTTCCTGGTCCATGGGCTAAAGCTCAACCAACTGAGCCACACACCAATCGGGCCCACGGCGCCTGTTCTTAATCGCTATGTAACCCCCCAAATATGCTTGAGTGAGACAGCAACAACCCTTTCACATGGTTGTTATGTTGGGAGTGTGGGAGTGGCTGGGGAGAGACACCACACCTAGAGGTGACTTCCACACGCATGACACATACCCATAATGCATGACACAGCAGTTATTAGGTTTGGGAAAAGAGAAATCAGCTCTATATTATGGTCAGTATGTAGAGTGGAACTATAACTCTCTCATTTATTTCCTAGTTCAGAAAGTGTATATGGCTGCAAGAGAGAAGTCCATGAGTGCAAAGATAACCTTGAAGTCACTCTAATTTATAAAAGCTCAAATCCTCTCAAGATTTAGAACTTTATCGGTAATGAATTATTTGAGGCACCCCTCATCCTTGATCATGACAAACTGCAGCTTCATTTTCCTGGGACGGGACATTCGTCACAGGGACATGTTGGCAAAGGTGAAGATTTGGTGCTCTATCTTTAAAGCTTTTGGGAGCCACTGTCTTTTAAGCATGGGATGATGACACAATTGGATGTGTACCTGCTGCTCAAAGTTATACCATTTTGTCGAAAGCATCAGGGAGCATCCTGTATTCTCATGCATAAGACGGCAGATGCCTCCTTTATACCCTGCCAGATTCATTCATGTTAGTGTAATGAGATTTCTATGTTTCTCACATCTGTGGATGGGTCAAGGTAGTCTATCTCAGGGCTTCTATGTCTGCCTATCTCTGAACACAGACAGACCTTCATGGCAGCAACCAGGCTGTGAGCTTCATAAGGCCCAGACTGGTCGCCTTCTTCATGTTCTGTCTTCTAGTGGCAACCACACTGTTGGCATATGTTAAGGACTTGATAAATGCTTGTTAAGTTAAAATAAACTTGATCAGTTACCGTGTTGAGCTCTGGACATACATTAATAAGTTAGTGCCATTTTACTTTATTAGTAAAAAGTCATGACTGTATGTGTCCATTCGGTTTTACATTCATTGATCAAACTCCTGCGGTGAAGGTGGCACTCTGCCAGATGCTGGAATGTGTGCCAACAGCACACAGCCACCACTCTCACATGCTGTCACTGGTAGTCCTAGCTCAACACACCATGCAGGCATCCAGGAGGGACATACCCATCAGCACACAGAAGATCATAGCCGAGGGAAGGGGGGACTCTTGAACGGTGTGACTTCCGAGCTGGTGAAAAGAGTGACTGTTAAGGTGAATGGAGGGTGGGATTCCCTCAAGTATTGGGATGCTGGTTTGTTAAGACTTGAGGGGAAGTTGCGGTTATGGGGGAAGGAAGGAAGCCAAGATTGACAGTCAGTAGAAGTAGAAGTAACTGATGCATCTAAGGAATATGCAGAGCCATGCAAAGTTTCCTCTCCCCTGTCTTTGTGTCTCCCCAGCCCTCTACGAGCGATCCTGCGAGGTGTACAGGCACCGAGGGAACACGGCTGGCTTCTTCCACATTGACCCGGATGGCAGCGGGCCGCTGGGAGCTCTCCAGGTGTACTGCAATGTCACAGGTGAGGGTGCAGACTTCTCACTCAGCTCTGTCCAGCTGTGTGATGGCACACGGCCAAGGGAAGTCCACGGCAAGGGACACGCTTGCAAATAAAAGACCACATTCTGGGGGAAATGGCATTTTAGTAAATAATAGAATTAGCAGCTAGGTTATTTTCATGAGAGAAGAAAACTTGTTAACAGGCTTCGTGTTCCACCAAAACCAAGAGCTAATTACCAAGAATTTTCTATAGAACTTGTCACGGATGTTTTCTCTCTTAGAACTCAAAACCAGAAAGCACATGAAAACATCCAACCAACAAAAAACAAAACACAAAGTGAATAGGAAGCTTGACTCAGGTGGTGGGAACGCCTGGCCCAAGTCTGGCCCTGAGGACTGTGAATCGGCGTTCTCTCAGAGCTTCTGGTGCAGTACACCAGTGCGGTGGGAATAGCGCTTTCTACTGCTCAGAGCTGTGAGGATTAGGCACATTCCCGTGTATCCTGTACTGGAGCAAGCAGTCAGACTAGTTACCCTGTGGATGCCTCAGGGAAAAGGAAAGTGAACTATTTGCTTTTTTTCTGGAGATTTTATTTATGCTGCCACTTTGTTCTAAGTGCCTAGTCAGAGTCAGTTATTTCATAGGCTTAGAGACTGCATCTGATCACTACTGTATTTTGAGAGCTTGTTTGGAGGTTCTAGCAGGGGAGCGCAGCTACTCGTATACCCTTGACCAAAGA
Organism: Myotis nattereri; assembly: GCF_964212035.1. Classification (NCBI taxonomy): domain Eukaryota; kingdom Metazoa; phylum Chordata; class Mammalia; order Chiroptera; family Vespertilionidae; genus Myotis; species Myotis nattereri. The sequence continues at coordinate 89,450,010 of NC_138082.1, read as the reverse complement.
CCGGTCCTCTCCTGGGGGGGGGGGGGGGAGTAAGGTCGTCCTCTTAGACCGAGCATGCAGCTTCGGGAGGGACGCACATGGATCGGTGAGGGAGGAGGGGGACACCCGCTTAGCCAGCCAGATCAGCCGAATCAACCCTGGCGATCAATGGGGTGACAGATGTCACAGCCAGATCGCCCTCACATCCTGTATTTTGAAAAATAATTCCACAAAGTCACAATTTGATGTAATAGTTTCCGAAAAACATCGCATGGTGAGTGCACTCTCCATTGTGAGCCATAATGGGCACATCCACGGGTTGGGGTTCCATCCTGACTTGGAGGGGCCACAGAGTCATGCAGTGAAATGGGATGCAGGGAGTTGCTGAGACACACCGAGTCTTGGTGAATCTCAGCAGCTCTAGCTCCTCAGCAGCAAGGCGGCCCCTCCGTGGAGCTCGGTCCGTAGCAGACTCTGTCCTGGGCTCTAGGGAGGCACAGAGAAATAAGACATAGTCACTGTCCTTCACGAGGCAGTAAAATGGGTGATACTAATGTGCAAAAATCACAGGTAGATATGCAAGCAAACCTTTGCAAAAATGGTGATTAAGGACACTTAGCAATCCACCCGTCTGAATACAAAGGGCCACATCTTTTTCTGCAGAAAATGCTAGTTTCATGGAATTGATTGCCATTTCATTGAATTTCCATAATTTTTTATCTGCAAAATGCATATATGCTAGCTGCTTCTCCCCAGCTTTATAAATAAATTAGGAATCATGATGCTGTTTCCTTTTCAAGGTTTTGGTAAACTACAATGCTCAACAGCCTGGTCAAGTACTAGGTAGGGTTTTCTGTGGATCCCAGTTATTTCAAAACTAGGGGCCCAGTGCATGAATTTGTGCACCTTGAAAGGAACTGTGGGCTGTGAGGCTGTGGTAGGCACAGGGATGAGTCTCAGGCCATCCTCCTCACCCCCACCCAACCCCTCCCGCCGTGGTCCCTATCTGCCAGCAGCCCCACTCCCACCACTGCCACTCCCACATACTAACAGTGCTGGCCCTGATCGCACCCGCTGATGGAGCAGAGTGATTGGGGCCAGCGCCATCAGTGGGTGCGAGCAGTGACTGATGCCCCAATCGCCCCTCAGGAGCAGGGGTAGGTGGAGAAGCCCTCAGGGGCAATCAGAGCTAGCAGCCACTGCTTGCACCCACTTATGGTGTAGAGTGATCGGGACCAGCGTCAGGCACTGGCTGCAGGTGTGAGCGGCGGCTCTGGCACCAGAAGTGGGTGCAAGCGGGGCTGGTGCCAGCAGCAGGTGCAAGTGCCAGGCGGGACTGCAGTGTGTGGGAGCAAAGAATTTTCAGTAACCACCAGAGGCTTGCCCCATTGACAGCAACCAGTGCCCCATCTTGGTCTGGTGCCCCAGCTCACCTGCTCCACCATCCCACCACAGCCAATGCCTGCCATGTTCTGTACACACCCCCTGGTGGTCTGTGCATGTCATAGCGACTGGTTGTTCGGTTGTTCCACTGTTTGGTCTATTTGCCTATTAGTCTTTTATTATATAGGATGTAATTAATATGTGGATCTGTGGGGGTTCTTGCTAAACATATAGACTTCCCTGCCCTATAAATTTTAATTCAGTAAATGCACATTTACTAAGTTCTCCCAGTGAGTCTGATGCACATTGTCCTTGGTCCATACTTTACCAAAATCAAGGATATGATTTGGCTGCAGCATAAGGCAAAGATCCATGCTTGCTGATGTGTGATCAGCACCTACCACCTTCAGAAACTGAACTGAGAAGTTACAGATATCGTTTCTTTAACTCTGAGGTAGTTCGCCTCACCTCTATCTTACATAGAAGGAAAGAGAGTATGAGAATTTCACAGTTTGCTCGAGGTAATAATCTGGAACTAATAGTCAAGACTCGGGAAGCAAACAAAAGCTTCTGGCTCAGTAATAATGTGTATCACTAAACATTAATTAGATACTTTGTATTGCCTATGTTTTACTTTCAAAAGTGCTTTTATTTTTGTTATAAAATAAATCAATATCAATTATAAAAATTGAAGGGGAAAAAGGTTAAAGAAAATGTTAACTTCACCTATCAACCACAATCCAGAGATTGCTGTTGTTATTTTGTTAGAATTTTCTTGTGGCGTTTCTCTAAGAATATATGTGTTTTAAAGTATATGTCTTAAAGTTGTGAAGTTAATAGACTAGCATAGACTTGTCCATATATCATTAAAATATGTACAGTAAGTAAAGTATAAGTTTTAAAACCCTCTAAAATAACCAATGGCCAGTGGCTCCATTGGTTGGGCGACATCCTATGCACCAAAAAGGTTGTTGGTTCCACATGCCCAGGTTGCGGCTCCATCCCCAGTGGGGGGGGGGGGGGGTGCAGGAGGTAGCCAAACAATGTTATGCTCTCATATTGATGTTTCTGTCTCCCTTTCCCTTCCTCTCTCTAAAAATCAGTAAAAACTATTTAAAATAAAATAATGTAAGTTCAGTGACACAGAGGTATGATGGACTCAGAGGTCTCATTGGCATGGAATCTCTGTGTGTCTTTGGGAAGCTTCGTCTCAGGGTTTATGTTGGTATTTTGCCAGGAATGGCTAGAGATGACTGTCTGCTGCATTTAAATGTGCCTGTCTTGCCGATGTGACCCTGAAGGAGTCAGGACCTCTGAGTCGTGTCCCTGAGGTGCAAGGTTTCATTATGCATGGCTGGGCATTTCTTTAAGTATGTTATTTGGTCACATCCAGTTGGAAAGTATACAGGTTTTTGTGTTGTTGTTTTTTCCTAAATCAAACCTCTGTGCAGGCTGAATTATATAATTCTCATGTTTAACTGAGAAAAAATTTTGTACATAAATATATGATAATCAAGTCCATACTTTTTATTTGTAAAATGTTAAATGTTCTTAAGTATGAGTAATTATGACACTAGCAAAGTGTGGCATGGAGTGTTAGGGAAGAGGGAAGGAGAAGGATGAGAGGATGTGGACAGAGCACGGAATGGGGGTGGAGGAGGAAAAAGGGGGCTTGGTCTACGTTTAGCTCCCTTTTATGAAAGCACCAAGTTGCTGTTCTCTGCCCTTGGGGGTAGCGTCACTGGGTAATGACACCGGGAGTATAAATAGCCCTGGCAGGCAGTGGTCTGGGTTCTCTTCCTGACACTGACCAGCAGCTGGGCACTCCTGGCCTCTTTGTAGGTCTCTAATTAAGGACTTGGGACCAGGCCATCTCCATTCAGCATTCCCAAGAGACTTGTGAGGTTCCACAGAAGGGGTAGTTTCTAAGAAGTCTGCAGATATTTGCAAATAGAAGTACTGAGGGTGAGGAAGGATGGTTTAGTCAGGGAAAACAGTTCATGTAAATCCCAAAGGCATCTCTTTAAAACATACCCTCAGGGAATAGTAGTTCTCCTTTCTGTAGGCACAGTAGCACCCCACCCTTCAGGAGGTCTCAGTCTGTGCTTCTAGCCACCATGACCTACCCCTACAACAGGAAGAGCCCAGCAGCCACTGTCTCCTGGGATGTAAGCATCATGACCTGTGCAGGGGGAAGGAGGCCAGTTTAGGGAGTAACCTGCAGGGCTAACTAGGGTTAGTGAGGAAGCGGACTGACCTAGGCCTCTACAGATTTTGACAATGTGTCACCCTCAAGATTGCACCACTGCGCCCAGGACTAGTGGGTGGCGATAGGGAAGGCCCCGAGTTTGGATGGAGGATGGACTGAAGTTGTGGATGAAGCAGATAAAGAGTAAGTTTCTGTAGGAATACACATTTGGCCTACTTTTCACGTCTGAATGATTTACAATTCATTTCAGCTCAATGTAAAAGTGCACATTCCAGACATTGTGCAAACTGCTAGTTTTGTTAATAAGAAATTGTGTCTGCATTATTTTCTCTAGGCTTCTACAATAAAAATACAAATTGACTGGCTTAAAAACAAACAAAAAAAACAAAGTACATTGTTTCGTAGCTCTGGAGACTAGAGTCCAAAACCAAGGAGCCTGCAGTGCCAGGCCCCACTGAACCCTGTGGGGGAAGCCTTCCTTGTTCCTCATCCTTGGGCCTTCCTAGGCTTACAGAGGCAGCACCTCAGTCTCTGCCTGTGGGGGGCTGTCACCTGCCTCATGGGACATAGTCACAGTGACCATCTCTTCCAGTGACAGTGTCTCTCTTCTCTTCTTGTAAGGATACTGGTCATATTGGATTATGGCCCAATTTAATGTGTATAACTTCATCTTTATTTTATTGCATTTGCAAAGCTCTGGAGGTCAGGACTTTACATATATTTAGGGAAATAATTCAAGCCACAACAATGTCATTTCAGGAACAGTCTGCATCACAGGTATCACCGTAGAAACATCCAAACATGTAGAGAATTTTTCTGAGTTTATTTGAGTCAAGCTGATGACAATTGCTGGGAAGCAAAACCTCAATGGATTGTAAAAATGTTCCAGAGAATGGCAGTTTTGTACCTTATTTTATACAATGCAATTTAAAGAAAAAATGGAAGTAGGTTACATGAAATCCACTGGTGATAGATTAGGGAGGTGGGAGAAAGCGAAGCAGGGAAACCTCTGGAATTGAATAAAAAGTAAAAAGATAGACACTTCATATATATATATATATATATATATATATATATATATATATATAATGTATATTTCTGAGCAGAAGAGAGAGGGAGAAAGATAGAAACATCAATGATGAGAATCATTGATCTGCTTTCTCCTGCATGCCCCCTAATTGTGATAGAGCCTACAACCCGAGTATGTGTCCTGACTGGGAATGGAACCATGACTTCTTGGTTCATAGGTCAATGCTCAACCACTGAGTCACACTGGCCTGACAGACACATACTTACTTCATTTACATAGGTCGGTATAGTTAACAGTTAACAGTTAACTCAATAACAATGATGGAATTTGTGGTCTCCCCAGAGAGGTAGCTGTGCTTTGAAGGGTCTGGAAATTACTTTGACATTAAAATGATATCTTATGGTAGATGCAAAAAGACAATAGACAGACTCATTTAAGGTAAAGATTGACTTGTCAGGGAAGAATCTAGCCTAGGACATGACTAGCTGCCATATTAGTAAATTGCTTTTTGGCCCAAAAAGTTTTCATTTCAGACCATCCTTTTTGATTACTTTATGTCTCTGAGTTTGTAAGGCTGCTATATAGGCTTCCCCCGAGCTTGTCAGGTTTAGTATGTGGCCCCTTTTCATCCGCACAGGCTAATCATGAGGGAGACACAGCAACAAGTAAAATACAAGGACGATGACAAGGTATGAATAATGTGTGTTTGGAGCAGTGGAAGGGCCTAGTCCAGGCTCTTGTGCAGTGGGGGGACCATTGGGCAGGAAGGCAATGTTTCTAAGACCTGGACGGGAAGGCAGCTGCTAAGAGAAGAGGTACAGGAAAAGCAAAAAATGTCAAAAATAAAGTTATCGGTCTCTTGAACCTGCACATTAGTGGCGGCCACCAAACTCGCCAAGATGTGTTACTAGCTTAGAAAACTAAAAAACTAAAAAAGGTAAATGAAAAGAAAAAGGACCAAAGTAACTTAAGTCAGTGCAAGCAAAAGCTGTTGAAGGTCCACAATCTGAACTAGTTTCCCAGCAAGGAAATCTGCTGACTCAATTCCAGGAAAAAGAAGGAATAGTTTTATTATAAAGAAATCTTTTTAAAATTGAATTAATTGAGGTTATATTGGTTCATAAAATTATACAGGATTCAGGTATACAATTCTACAATACATCATCTGTATATTGTGTTGTGTGTTCACTACCCCAAGTCAAGTCTCCTTCCATCACCATTTATCCCTCCTTTGCCCAACCCCTTTCCTTCTGGAAATCACCATTCTATTGTCTGTATCCATGAGTTTGTCCTTTTGAGTTTGCTTAATCCAAGAATTCTTAAGCATGCAGGGCTATTTACTATTCCCGAGTGAGAGATGAACACATTTCTGAGCACCAGCACCAAGACACCATCCTAATACCATACATGCCTATTAGCACAGCCCCCCTATCTTAAGGACAATAGATGTAGCAAATGGCTTGCTCACATGAGGACTGTGTACGAAGGCATGAGCATATAGGAAGAAATAAGGAGAGGATCATAGTACAGAGCTTGTAAGAGAAGGGCGGTTCCCATCATCAGACTTGTAGAAGTGAGAGGAGAAAGGATGGCAGCATGTGGAGGAGCTGTGCCCTCCTGGACGGGAACCACCAGCAAGGAGCTTGGAGCATAACCTCAGTCCCTCCTGGCTTGTTCCAGCCTCCTTCCTATGTCTCCACTGAGCAAACCCTGCAATAACTCAGAAGGCAAGGCCATTCATTGATGTAAGGCTTTCAGTCAGTCTTCTAAAGCACAGGGAAGGCTGCAGAAGGGTAAAGTGCCTCTGGAGGGGTAAATGGAAAATACTCATGTTGGCCTGTTTAATGAGCTGTCCAAAGAAGTCTATGGAAAAGTGATTAGAATCCATCAAGAATCAAAGATGGTGTTGAAGCAAAACTCACAAACCTTGCAAATATATAAAGCATGGACTTAATCAATAGACTCCAACCTGAAGTAGAAAGACCTCCCTGTGCAGGTTACATGGGTTAGGATGCTGACTTACAGAACTAACTGACTAAAAGGCTATGAAATTCAACTGATGAATAATTGAAGGAAAAGTAAACAACTAAGATAAACTGTGACACTCTAAAATGCCATGTCTTATTAAAAGGGACATCTGGGTCCTGTGCCATTTCTGAGGGTAAACGTCTCCTAGCCTGGGTATGGACAATTTCCACCAATGATGTAAAGTTTGTGGTCATTCTTACTTATGTCAACCTGACTTGGCAAGTAGGAAGGGATGCGTTTAACTAACAAGGAATCCAGTAAGGACTTCAAATTGTGCTGCTTGGTGAAAATGCATGCAAGGTGGGCTGGCAGGACAGGTTAGATGCCCTCAGGAAGTGAAGGAATTCTGAGCACTGGGATCAGTGCAAAGAAAAAAGATAGGAGTGAAGGAAAGGCAGGGCACAGTAAGTAACAGTGGCATGAGTGATGGCCTGAGGTACCCCCAGGACGCCTGGGTTATTGGGACATGAGAATGGAGTTTCTCAGTGGTTTCCTGCTTCCCTTGGTGCAATGGTACTTTTATGTTTCAGTTTGGCGGAGCCACATTGCCCAGATATTTGCTAAAGCAATATCATTAATGTTTCCATGAGGGTGTTTCAAATAGGAAAATAACATTGCTATCAGTGGACTTTGAGTAAAGCAGAGTGCCCTTCAAAATATGGGTGAGCCTCATGCAATTAGTTCAAGGCCTCCACAGAACAAAGATTAACCTCCCTCAAACAAGACTGCCAGCAGATGCCTTCAGACTCTAACTGAAACTCTTTTCTGGGTATCCAGCCTGTTGGCCTACCCTTCAGATTTTGGACTTACCAAGCCTCCATATCATACATGAGAGAGAGAAAGGGAGAGAGAGATTTAGAAATGTATTTGCATCCTGTTGGCTCTGTTTCTCTGGACAAGCCTACCTAATAACACTGGGGTTCTGGCCATCTGGGTGGTTCTGGTCTCAGCTTTCCTTTCAGTTTCTGCATATTTTCACCATGGCACTGCTCACACTGTACTATAACCACCAGTGTTTACTTGCATGTCCCCACTGGGCTCTGAGCTCCTTATGGAAAGTGAGGGACAGGGTGTGAGGAATCTCTTCATACTTGCTCTCATGAGTCCCAGTGTAAACAAAACTCTGAGCTAACACAATCAAATTAAAGATTAATTTCTAACTTTCTCCTTTTCTTCTTCCCCTTCCCATAACTTGTCTTAGACTAAGGTCCTGTTCCAGTAAACCAATAGTTTGGTACTGTGGATACTGCCTCAATGTCTAATCTTAATCTCACTCCTACACTCTTTGCAACCTCTTCTACAAATCCAAGAGTAAATGTGCTCAACTGTTCTTCATTGCCTTCAAGCCCTTTCATGGCTACCATTCTTCCCCAAAGGACTACTTTGCAATGACTAGTGGGGGTAACACATACCTTGTAATCATCTTGGAGTTCAAATTCTAGTGCTGACACATTCAAGCTGTGTGACCTTGCACATTTCTGGATCTTGGTTTCCTTATCAATAAAGTGGAAATGATAAAAATGGCTTCCTTTCAGGATTAATGTGAGTGTTAGAATAAAGCAAAGTTTCTAGCCCCAAAAAGCAGAGGTCTTAAAATAGAGAAATCTAGTATTCACTGGAGCCCTCCCTCATACTCACCACTGTCCCAGTGTGGATGGTACCTATATAGTCACCCTTTCCTGAAAGGACAGCAATGTCCTCATGCCAGCAACAAAGAATCACCCCTTCTTCAGTTGCCACAAGATGCCTGTGCCACTAGGTGCCTGGAGGGAACATTTCTGAGGGAAAGCTTCCAGTATCAATAAAGACAAATTAGAAGGATGAGGCACCCTGACAAGATGTTCCTTAGAACTTGACATTTAAACTTATTCTACTCAGCTTACATTTTACCATTTTTAATGTTAACAAGACATCTTGTCAACGAGTTAACAAATGTGTCCCAGCCATACACCGTCTTTCCCCTGTAGAGTACAAATGCATACTGATATGCAAAATTGTTCATCTAGAATCAATAACAAAAATACATTTATTTCTTATCTTGATGAATACAATGCCAGTTCCATGCATCCACACTTGTATAGAAATCATGAGGCACTGAAAGGAATTTTGCAAGGAATGTTTAGTCAAATCTCTAAAGTAAAACTTGTTTCCATTCTCAAACAGCTCATAATCAAACCACCATACCAGTCTCTATATCTTATCATTGTCACTGATATGATGCTCTGTTTCTCACTATCTGGAGGCAGGCTCTGTTTTCACTAAAACTCATCGAAGAATGCATAATGGAGTAGGTAGAGAAGCCACAACTGGAATCTCTGTAAAATGCCTGCACATAAGAGTGGAGTGTGATGGCAGATAATAGATTATTATCCAGACTATTGATTGACAGAAAGATGTCCATCCAGTTAGGTCTAGCAGTTGTCAGCCTTGCCTCCCAAAGTCAGACTTACTAGTACAGAGAGGAGACCTTGGTTCTTGTCTTCTTGAAGAAAAAAATTCAATCAAGAGACAAGATGTAGAAAAGCAAGCAAGAATTTATTGACTGCAGCAAAAACTTACTTAGGGTAGAGTAGGAAGTGGGCCTCTGTGATCCATCTCTAGCATAGGCAGCTTTTGATGGAAATGGTCACTGAATTTCCCCAGGACAAAGTGTAGGGAGGAGGGAAGAGGATATAAAAGCAAAGAACTGTGGACATGGGCCAGCATCATGGTGGAAACCCCTGAGATGACTGCCCCAATTAGACAGGAGGAGGTGGAGGCAACTAGAAAAGGCCTCAGCCCAATTTTTTTAAATGGCCCAATGGGAGACAACAAGACCTAGGTAACATATGAGGAAACAGGTGACCCCATAGTGCTCAGCCAATGAGGAACCTGAGGAGGGACTGAATAAACAGATTGTGATTGCTGCCTCAGGTGTGCCTGCACAACCCAAAGGACACCAGCTCTTGAGAATGTATTAAAAGTCTCATTTTTGCAGTACTTCTGTCTCCAAGTCCATCATTTGAATTCAGACAGGTGAGCATTTTTGTGAAACAAGGAAAGGCATAGAAGAAGCAACAGGAGAGCTTAGGATGGGCTGACTTGGCTCACTAGAGGTCAGAGAAAAGGGGGAGAGGGGGGCCTTGGAGACCAGTGCAGGAGGTTAGCCTGGGGGTGAGCGGTGGCTGCCTATTGCTTCCCTGGTTTCTATTCTCATGGGATCCCTTGGAGGTTAGAAGATAAGTGCCTGTAGGGGAAGGAGAGGGGCAAAGAATGGCACAGGTGTGCTCCCTGGAGGGAAAGTGCATTGGGACCTTCATTTTCAGCATTTTATAGTCTAGGTGTTTAGGGGAGATCTTAGGGGCCAATCAATAGAATATTCATCAGCTTTATGCTGATGTACCAAAATGAGATTTATTCTCTTAATTTGTCTGTCCTTGGGTCTGGTTGGCTAATGGCATTTAATTGGATTTCTGTTATCTGTCTCCCTGAGTGGGGTGATTTAAGCTATTTACACTCTGGTTGGGGAGGAGAAGTGCAAACCATTTACCCTTAAGTGTCCATGGTTTAGGAAAGATAGGATTTACTAGGGGGACACAAACTGCTGTTTAACTATCTATCTCAGTTTCCCTAGTCCGCTTGTCCTGGAACTTTCCAAACTTCCTACTAGTCTGTAACAAGACCACTGTCAGTGAGTTCAGTTTATGAGCGGGTGACTCAAGGACCTGACAGTATAGAGGAAACAAGAGTTACTCAAAGCACATGTATATCTCACTGAGGTTCTTAGTATATAGTTATTTTTTGGCAGCTTTTGGTATATTTTACATCAAAGAAAAGTATAATTCAGTAGTTAGTGTCATATCAATCTATAATAAAGTTCTATCCTTGTACCTTCTATAGGCATCTCACTTATGATTTCCACTGTAAACACTTACTTCCAACAAACACACACACACACACACACACACACACACACACACACATGCGGAAGTGTTAAATTTACTGCCTGGCAAACATTTCTACAAGAACAAACTGGGCTCAAGTCCTCAAGTTTGTTTTTTTCATAAGTTGTTGGATGGCCATTGCTGCAGAAGGACTCTTTCTGGAAAGGTGTCACTTCGTTAGAGACTACATAAGATTATGTTGAGTGTCTACTGGATGCTGGCCTAGTCCAAGTTTCATCCCTATGAAACAGCTGGAATGATTTTGATTTACAAATGTGTTAATAAGGCTAATAAATTATAGAGGTAAGATTCCCTTATAGCCATCAGATCTAAAGTGTTTGCCCCATTCAGCATGCAGACCTTCTTATCAAAGTGTGGGTGGCAACCCTTGTTCTATCACTGTGACTCAATATGCATTGGTTGTCTGCTAGGCCAGGTACTGATGAGGCACTGAAGATGTGGAGATGATTATGGTATGGTTCCCCACTCCACAGAGTCTATATAATCTCAAGTCCTTGTGGTAAAACAACAACAAACAAACAAAAAAACCCAAGTCTTGAGCCTTCCCCACTCTACATCGTCCAGGATGAGCTTTTAAAAACATAGATATCTTGGAACTTGAGGGGAACCAAGATGGTGGCATAGGTTAATGCCAGAGATTGCTGCCTTGAACAACCAAATCAAAATACACCTAAAAGATGGAATGGACATCATCCAGAACCACAGGAAGGCTGGCTGAGTGGAAATTCTACAACTAGGAGGAAAGAGAATATCATACCCAGACTCAGAGGAGGCGCAGTGCTGAAGTGAAATACTCAGGTACGGAGTGCGCGAGGAGCAGGCTGGCGGCGGAGGGCGCAGTTGGTGCTTTCAATTGGGAGGGAGTCTCAGATTCTGAGCTCCAGATCCAGGTGAGTCTCTAGGGACCCAGACTCAAACGGGAGAAGCAGGACTGTCTGGCTTCAGTCTGAACTCGAAGGCAGCTTTCTCTCCAAGGTTTGCAGCGGTTGCTGGGACTCTGTGAGGCAGAGCCCCTAGGGATGGAACTGAGAGCCGCCATAACTGCTCTCTCTCTCGCCCACCTTGTTGATCCCGAGCCCGAGCGACCCACCCGCCCCATCCAAGCCCCGCGCAGAGCCATTTGCCAGATAGCCTCAGGCAAAGGCTAGATTAGCACCTCCCTAGAGGACAGAAGTTTTCCCACTGCAGACACAGCTGATTCTCACAGCCAGCTGGCCTGGAGGTCAAATCCCCCTAGTATTAACTACAACAATCAAGGCTTAACTACAGGAGGACTGCACACAAAGACCACTAGGGGGTGCACCAAGAAAGCATAAAAAATGCGGAGAAAAAGAAACAGGACAAAACTGTCAATGGAGGATATTCTGTTCAGAACCACACTTTTAAGGTCTCTCAAGAACTGTCTAGAAGCCGCCGATAAAGTTATTGAGATCCTCAACAAATCTAATGAGACCCTCAATGTTATGATAAAGAACCAACGAGAAATTAAACATACACGGGCTGAAATATCGAATATTATACAGACTCCCAACAGCAGACCAGAGGACCGCAAGAATCAAGGCAAAGATTTGAAATGCGAAGAAGCTAAAAACACCCAACCGGAAAAGCAAAATGAAAAAAGAATCCGAAAATACGAAGATAGTGTAAGGAGCCTCTGGGACAGCTTCAAGCATACCAACATCAGAATTATAGGGGTGCCAGAAGATGAGAGAGAGCAAGATATTGAAAACCTATTTGAAGAAATAATGACAGAAAACTTCCCCTACCTGGTGAAAGAAATAGACTTACAAGCCCAGGAAGCATGGAGAACCCCAAACAAAAGGAATCCAAAGAGGACCCCACCAAGACACATCATAATTAAAATGCCAAGAGCAAAAGACAAAGAGAGACTCTTAAGAGCAGCAAGAGAAAGAAACTCAGTTACCTACAAGGGAGTACCCATACGACTGTCAGCTGATTTCTCAACAGAAACTTTGCAGGCCAGAAGGGAATGGCAAGAAATATTCAAAGTGATGAATACCAAGAACCTACAACCAAGATTATTTTATCCAGCAAAGCTATCATTCAGAACTGAAGGTCAGATAAAGAGCTTCACAGATAAGGAAAAGCTAAAGGAGTTCATCACCACCAAACCAGTATTATATGAAATGCTGAAAGGTATCCTTTAAGAAGAGGAAGAAGAAGAAAAAGGTAAAGATACAAATTATGAACAACAAACATGCATCTATCAACAAGTGAATCTAAGAATCAAGTGAATAAATAATCTGGTGATCATAATAGAATCAGGGACATAGAAAGGGAATGGATGGACTATTCTTGGGAGGGAAAGTGGTGTGGGAGATGCGGGAAGAGACTGGACAAAAATCGTGCACCTATGGATGAGGACAGTGGGTGGGGAGTGAGGGCGGATGGTGGGGCGGGAACTGGGAGGAGGGGAGTTATGGGGGGAAAAAAGAGGAACAAATGTAATAATCTGAACAATAAAGATTTAATTAAAAAAAAAAAAACAGATATCTTGCCTCCCCATCCATTTTCTTCTATCTGTGCAAAATCCAAGCCTTATTTATGGATTATAATTTTTGAAGGACATAGTTGTACAGATATAGAAACTCAAATGCACTAATTAACTGTCTTAGAACAATGCCTATACTTATTGCATCCTCCAAATAATTATAGTTAAAGATTATTATAATTATTGTCTGTGGGACCATGGACAAGGCCCTTGACTGTTGCATCTCAGTTTCTCTGTCTGTAAATGGAGGGTGATTGTAATAGCTTTTTACTATTGCCGTGTAGTCAGTTACATGACAACATTTCAACAATGCTGGAGAGTGACTGACAGAGCAGGTGATAAGGGCAAGTAAGGTCGTACTCACCTTTTCTTCTTTCCCTCTTCCTCCCTTGGAAACACATCCACTCTCTTAATGGGCCACAGGCTGAGTCCCTGGTAGCACCTGTCCTCTCCTGTTTGGGACTCACGCATGGGCGACTCTTGCTGTGGCTCACTAGCAAATTACTCAGTTGGAATAACACTTGTATATCAGAGGGAAGGACACTTTTTATTGTCACTTGTTTTCTGTGAATGCAGTGTTGTCTAGAGGACTTTTTGTAAATAAAGAAAAATGATCCCAGCTTAGAGGCAGGAAGATCTTTTTAAGTGTATTTCTCCCTGTTTCGTACCCTGTGTTGTCAGCCAAGGCTTGAGGACCGCATCAGTATTCCAGCAGGCTGGTCTCTAAGGCCAAGCTGGGATTTGCTTGTGTGAAAGTCCTGAGCTTTAAAGTGGTCTCTGTGGGCTAGCAGGCGGCATAATCTCCTGCTAAATGGGGCCATTAAATGAAACTACTAAGTCATAAAGATTAGCATTATCCTGAAATTAAAGCATTGTCACCTTTGAGTTGCCAATAATTGTAACAGGCACTCAGAGAAACTCCTTTCATTCGGAGAGTTGACTCCAACCACAGGGATGAGAAGAGAAGGCTCAGAACCAAGGCACAAAGTGGTTGCAGTGAGATTCCCACTCATTTATCTGCTTATTCATACACTCACCCCCTTTACTAACTCCCTCTCTGATGTCTTGCATTCCTTTAATAATAGCCTTTTACTCATTTACTCCCACATTTATTTTTATGTGTTGAGTTACTTATATATTATGCATTCATTGAGCCAGTCACTCAGTTATTCAGTTGCTCATTTAGAAATTGTAATTCAAGTAAACTTTTGAGCAAGGATGTGCAAGTCACTAAGGTTACCAAATGAATGTGTGTCCTTGTCCTACAGGATCTCACAGTTTAGAGAGCAAACAGACATTGCAAACAGATATGTCTCACAAGGTGTAGGAAATAAATTAGAAGCCAAAGACGCTACAGAAATAATACAAAGGAGGCCATGGTTGGATCCCGGGGAGCTGGAAACTGGGAATGGTGGTCAGAGAAGCTGACCTTGAAGGGCTGCCCTCTGGGCTGCATTTTGTAATATAAACAGCTAATATTTAGTTAAGCATCTAGTATGAGGATCCATCCCAGACACTTTATTCTCATGATGTTATTCACTTTCGCAGAAATCATGCAGAAGACACCATTCTTTTCATTTGCGTAGGGAGCCAGTGAATTCTTGAGGCTGCACCATTGTCCAGGGTCACATGAATTGACATACGTTGCCAGAAAGAGGAGCTAGGTCTGTGATTCCCATTCTTGGGTTACTAGGCCGTGAGAAATAGAGGCTCTGGAGAAAAGAAACACCCATGTGTCTAAACAAAACAGGCCCTCCTCTGGCCTGTGTGCCCCACCCATCAGTCAGTGCCACTGCAGAAAGGTCCTGGAGGGAGGGAGCCTGAAGGAATGGTGTCTCCATTCCACTCACCTCACCTTCCTGATCATCACTTTTCTCATCTGTCAATGGAGATAGTCATACTCACCTTGCAAAGCTTTTCTGAATATTAGATGAAGTTTATAAACACCAAAGATTCTTAAATTTTATTTCTTCAAAGAATGACCTAAGATGAGTAAAATGCCATTTTCTAGGCTATTTCCAACAATGTTTCTTCAGTAGGTTTAGAACAGTGATAAGAAATAGCATTTTAACAAACACCTGAAGACATCAGACTTTGGGAAATACCTATATAAGTTGATTAGCACATTGCTTAACACTTAGGTCCCATTCTTCAGTCCTCTCCCCAGTACTCAGTGACTGAAGAACTGCTTGTCTTAAGACCTTCACATAGAGCTCATCCTAAGCCCTCCTGTTGGACGTTTCACAGCACACATTGTAGATCCCTGGAGAACTCTTCCTTCTGTGCTGTGGGGATCAGGACAGTCTTCCATCCGTGCTCAGCGCTGTACTGGCTATTTTAAACCACTGACCTTGAAACCCAAAAACCTCATATCTAATATCCGGTCTTAAAACACTTTCATCTAGACTATTCTGTGTAATTTGTAGAGTTACATAGGAAGTAAGGTACTCCACAGGCATGGAATCCAAGGAGAGTTAACTTCTATGAGACTCAATTCTTCATCTGTGCAATAGCGATAAGAAGTTAGTCTTAACTCAATGGATTGATGTGCAGATGAAACACAATTAAATGAGCAATGCACCTAATACAATCAGCACAATCTCTGGTACTCTGTAAGAGCTTCTGAAATAGAAGTCAGCATCACCACCATCATAGGAGGACCTGGATGCTGAAGGAGTTCAGAGACAAGAGCGATCAAGAAAGGCTTCCTGGGAGACATAGTGCTTGATAGATAAACAGGTGTGACCTTGATAAGTAGGGGTTACAGGGCCAGGCAGAGAGAACAGAGAGGAACCAACCCTGTTGAGCTCAGGGGGTGACAATTGGGAGAAGCAGTGAGCAGGTGCCTAAGGGCCTTCCCCTTGCAGGGAGGCTCCTGGATCACTTGTGCATCAGATCAGAAGAGTGAAATAGTAAGTGGGAGTCAAGGATGTCTCCAGAAAGCTTTCTTGTTGCTGCTTGCTTTTGCTCTGAGTCCAGGATTACAGGGAGAGATGATGAATCAGAGTCTGTCTAGATGCCCCAAAGAATAAAAGAGCCAAGATGTGCAAGTAGCTTACGATCCCAGGTTCTGTGAAGTAGAAGCAGTAGAAAAGACACTCACCTCAGCGTTTTCTTTCACTGGGAGGGTCCCTCAGCCAGGCCTGCACCCTCTCACAGTCCGGGACCCCTCAGTGGACATCCCCCTTACAGTCTGGAACTGCATCATCTCGCTCCTTACCATCTGCCTGCTCTCTGTTCCTTAGCGCTGCTGCAGAGGTAGGAGAGGCTCCTGCCACCTCTGCTGTGCTCTCCAGCCGAGAGCCCAGCTTCTGGCTGAGCAGTGCTCCCCCTGTGGGAGCACACTGACCACCAGGCGGCAACTCCTGCATTGAGCGTCTGCTCCCTGCTGGTCAGTGTGCATCATAGCAACCAGGTGTTCTGGTTGTTCCACCATAAAGGTCGCTTAGGCTTTTATTAGTATAGATTACTGGGATGCAGTAATTAAAATAACAAGCAATAACTTTCATGAGCGCACACATCAGACACACTAAAATGGTTCACAAATGTCAATTCAACATTACTAATCAGTATTTATAGTTGAATCTGAATGTGCTGTCGTGGTGTCAGAGGTTGAAATGAATAATAATCTTTGCTGTTTGATAATTGTGTTGCCAGTTAGTCCTTAGTCATGCATGTGTATGTCTCTGCATGTGTGTGTGCCTGCTTGATCTGTGTGTCTATGTCTGGGAGTGTGTGTCTCTGTATGTATCTGCATGCCTGTGACTGTGTGTTTGTGTGCATCTGCATCAGTGTGCCCATGTGTGTTTTTGTATGTGTAAAAATCTGTGAGTGTGTGTGTCTGCATGTATGTGTCTGTAGCTGTGTGTATGTGTCTCTGAATGTGTGTCTATGTATGTGTCTGTGAGTGTGTGTCTGTGTGTATCTGTGTGTGTCTGCATATGTGCATGCTGAGGGTGTGTGTCTGTGTGTGTGCTGTGTGAGTGTGGGTGTGTAAAAGCACTCCCACATGGATTTGCTGGAGCACACTAGAAAAGCTCTGAACACTTACTGTGAAGCACTGTGCAAAGCACTATTTTGTTTTCACCAAAATTTTTATTCTGAAGTGTCCAAACATACAGAAAAGTTGAAAAAATACTAAAATGAGATTCTATATACTTTTCACCTGACTTCTCCAAATGTAAACATTTTGCACATCTGCACATTTGTGTTGCCCTCATCTCTCTCTCTCTTATTCTTTATCTTCCCTCTCCTTCATTCCTTCTCATAAATTGCCTTTTCCTTCCAGAACTATTTAAAAATAACTTGTAGACACATTGATAATTTAAACTTAAAGACTTCAGTTTGTAGCTCTTAGAACAAAGACATTATTGAACATAACCACACTACTAAAACCCTAAATAAAAATAAGCATTAATTAAAATACAATATATAGTCTATTCTGTCTCTATCATGTCTTTTATAGCAGGTTTGTTTTTGTTTTTGTTTTTAGAGAGAGAAAAGTAGGGAGAAGGAGAGAGAGATAGAAACTTCAATGATGAGAGAGAATCATTGATCGGTTGCCTCCAGCTTGCCCCCTACCCGGGATCAGCCTGCAACCCGGCATGTGCCCTGACCAGGAATTGAACCAGTGAACTCTTGGTTCATAGGTCATCATCACTCAATCACTGAGCAACGCTGACCGGGCAACATTTTCTGTTTTCATAGTTTTATTTACGATTGAAGCACCTTCCACATGCTGGATTTGATTGCAAGATCATTTTAGTCTATTTTAACTAGAAGCCCCTCTCTCCTAACTCATACCATTTTGTTTGTTTTTCATGACAGTTTTTTGAAGAGTAGTACATGTCAGCTCTGAGGTAAAATGTTACATATGTTTGATTTTTAAAAATTATTTGTCATTGTTAGAATACTTTGGCCAGATAGCCTCATGGGTCATGTGTGGTCTCCTCAGTGCACCCCGTCAGGTGGGATATGATGTCAGTTCGTGACCCCAGGGCACCAGCTCCCTCCTTTGGCTAGCAGAGTTCTGCTGCACCTCTGCATCATGAAGATAGTTTACAATCAGTAAGTAATCTATGTGGGTGGTAATAACCTGCTCCCCAAAATTTCTCCCAAATCTGCTAATGAGCCCAACCTATATAATTTATTACACCAGAATTTGTCATGTTGTTTTTCTAATTCTACATTTTCCTACATTTGTAGCTGTCATTCTGCATTCTTCACTATTTCTCATCCTCCTTCACTTGCCTTTGTATTACTAAAAACGTGTTATTCCATTTTAATAAATTGTTACCATTATCTTTACTAGTATATTGTTATGTGAAAATTGCCATTGCTGTGACTAGCCATGGTCCTTTTAATTTTGCTCCTATGCCTTTCTTACTTGCCTCTATAATCCTGGAGTATCCTGTAGCTTTTTAGCACAAGATGCTAAAGTGATCTTCCCCTGCCTAGTCCCAGACTCAGCTGTTTTCTAAAAGAAGTTAGGTTCACCTCTGTAGCAAATTGCTTTTGGAAATTAAGATCTAGGCATGAGGTTTGTTTATGTTTCTAGAGCAATAGGCCTGACTCTATGGGAAGCAATTTTAGTGAACACAGAAAGAAAACACATGTGTGCTCCAGAGCAGAAGTGTCCACTGGAAGGGAGATAGACTGTTCCACTCTCCTCTTTGGGCTTGGGGGTGTGCTTGTCAGTAACCTCCAGAACCAGAGCATAAGACCCATGAAGCAGGGGATGTTCATTCACTGAAGGTGTGTGTCCCACTGTGGCCTGGTGGGAGGAGAGGTGAATAAGGCCCTGACTCCTTTAGGGCTAAGGCAAGGCCTCTGCAGCCAGCCCACTGCCTGCGGCTGCCCGAGGTCAGCCTCAGCTCTGTCAGCTCTCCTGAATATAGGGAAGGCGCTCTTTACTATGAACTGGTGGCCCGGGGATGGGGTATAGTCTTAGGGTTGATCCCATTTAATTCACATGATGTATTGGGAGGTACAGATTCTCTCTAATGTGTATTTTGAGGAAATGTGGGCTCAGAGAGAGTGGAGAGTGTGGCCAGTGTCACTTAGATGTGAGAGGCATTAGGTCTATGCAAGTGCCCAGCTTTTTCCTGGGAAGCACCCAGCAGGCCCTGCCACAGACTCCTAAAGACCTAGTGTGCCGAATCGGTTTGGCTCAGTGGATAGAGCATCGGCCTGCGGACTCAAGGGTCCAGGGTTCAATTCCGGTCAAGGGCATGTACCCTGGTTGAGGGCACATCCCCAGTGAGGGGCGTGCAGGAGGCAGCTGATCGATCTCTCTCATCGATGTTTCTAACTCTCTATCCCTCTCCCTTCTTCTCTGTAAAAAATCAATAAAATATATTTAAAAAAAATAAAAAAAAATAAAAGACCTAGTGTAAGGGTGAGACGTGTAAGGGCAGCTACAGCCTGTCCACCCGCCCCACAGCCCTCTCCCTACCAGGGGTTGGATCTGGAGCCCCTGCCTCCTTTTCCCCTGCTCAGAGGCCAGGCACTGAGCTCAGCCTTGCCTCCTCCTGCCCCAGCCAGGATCAGGTTTCCTCTGAACCAGGGGGGATGCCCTCAGGGTTCAGAGTGCCCTTCAGCCTTCATCCTACCTCCTCAGTCCCTAACATGATGCGCAGCACACACTAGGCACCTCATACTTTTCTTGAATAGCCCAGCAGACAAACAAACAAGTAAATACAGTGTGCATGGAGTCCGTTCAAAAGCATACCCTCCAACACCATAAACTTCCCCAGGTCTCTTTGATCTTGGCCCCTATTTTAAAGCAAGCAGAGAGAAAAATAAACTCCCACAAGTTATATAAAAAGGAAATTCTAAAGAGAAGGGGGGGGATCAGTCACACCAGGCCAGTTGTGCGGAGGTCATCCAGTGTGGCCCCTGCGGGCAGTGGAGCGCGGTCACAGGCGGAGCTGGCTCCTGGCCTGACGACCGGACATCTCTGGCTACTGCAGTGATGTGGGCGCGCCCGGCCCAGAGGGGGACGCCCTCCCCAACCACAGCAGCCCCAGAGCAGAGCTGCAGCAGGGCAGCAGGCCTGCAAGGCTCTCCTATCCACAGGGAGGGAGCATGGCCCTGGCGCGAATTCTTGTAAAGGAGCTGAAAGTACTTTTATTCTCTCTGTCTCCCTTTCCTTTAAGTTGAGAGGAAGGTGGCATTGACTCCTCAGCTCAGGTTCCCATAACTGTTCCTAATGGTGAGGTGGTCCCTTCGAATCCTCCCTGGATCAGAGCGGCTTGTAGCAGGTCACATCACTGGACATGGGTTAAGTCCAGCCTACAGCTGAGGAGACTGAGGTCAGGGGTCAGTGTCTTTGCCACACTTAGGAGCCCGTGGGGTGGAGCGGCCTTGCCTGGCCCAGCAGCCCGAGCCCCAGTTGCTCCGCAGCATCTGCCCCTGCATCCACAGAGGCCTTCCACGCAACATCCACCAGCAGTCACTGCTTGTGATTTAAACGGGGAGATAAGATAGGAACATATGAAAAATTAAATAAACTCAAAGCAAAACAACAAGAACTGTCACGAGGCTGTAGATGTGTGGATAGTAAATGAGTGGTGGAGACGGTGCTTGGAGGGTTATTTACACTGTCTTTACCCTTGGCGTGGGAAATGCACTCTGTCAACACAGATAACTGCACCAGAAGCGACCCCAGGGACCTTAATATAGGCCTGCTTTATCACAGTAGGCGGGTAAGTGAATTGGCACATTTTTCAAAGGACTCTAAGCAGCTCCCCACAGTGATTTAAGTTCAATTAAGCTGGGTATTGACAATCTGTAGAGTTCCTTCTAAGTATTATGATAGAAAAATTGAACTTTTTTCTTGCTCTGCAAAGAGACAAATATGTGTATAGAATGAGGTCTTATTAATCAGAGTTATTTTTTGCCTCTCTCTCCTTTTTAACTTTTATTTTATTATTTTTTTCAGAAGAATGATCACCATGGTAACAGATGAAACAACTTGCAACATCTGTAATTATTATTATTAATAATAATGATTATCACAATAATAATAGCAATCAGATAGAATGACAGGAAGAAAAACATGAAAAAAAATTGGCTGGTTCTGTGTGTAAACAGTTTTCAGCTCCTGAAATGAGTGTAAGGGGCCTCAGACAGGCCCCTGGAAAACCCAGGATGAGGTCACAGAGAGCTGTCTGGTAATGACTTGGGAATATGTCACAACATCATAGAATGTTGCAGAATATTCCACTGTAACTACTCTGCTGAGACTTGGTGCATACTCTTCTCTTGTTGATGTTGTTGAATGTATGTGTGTATTGATCTTATAACTTGAAATTCCTTTTTTTAAATCTGGTCCATCACATAACAAATGTATAAAAGAGCTGCTTTGGAAATGCTGGAGGAAAGACCTAGCAGAATATAGATGATAGTGATTGACTAACCTCCTCACTTGACAAGATTTCCTGAAGAGCTACAGGCACCCAATGCTAGGCCAGGCTCCTTGGCCACAGGATAGAGACCCCCGTCCTTCTATAGTCCATTTTCAAGGAGAAAAAGGCACAGTATCCACTGGACAGGCTTCTCTATCAGCCCCACGCAACCTTTCCCTCATCAGATCTCTAGTAGCCCCATCACTCATGAGCTCGAGAGTACTTATAACAGTGCCAGATGTTTGTCATTCTTGTGTACACACTGATGTGTGCACTGGAGCTCAGCCGTGCATATGGTCCTGGGTATGTATGCTAGTGGCAAGCAGGGCACTAACTGAGCATAACTTTGAACAGAGGAATGCATGATACGTTTTACATCTTGGGAGACCTAATAGCTTTATGGGAATAGACTTGAAAGCTAAATTCACAGTGCAATTAGAAGAATGCTTTACTAATCTGCATAACAATGTATTGTTAACTTTTTAACTTTTACAGTAAAAAGTTAATGTAAAACTTTTAACTGCTCAAGAGCCATTGAGCAACCTTAGCATATTATTAGCAAATTACGCTTTGATAGGTTGAACAGACGACTGGCTGACCGGACACTTAGCATATTAGGCTTTTATTATATAGGATTTTCATTAAAATGATATTACAAGCCCTGCTTTCCAAGAAGGAAACCGGAGGTGGCTATGTAACTTGATCAAAATGCATTTGAAATGATGCATTGGAACTTTATCACACATGCTGTTTGTTAGCCTATGGCCTGCAGTTCCTTTACTTGTAAAGGCGGCGTGCTAGGGGGTGTGGTGCATGGTCAAGAGCTCATTCTCCTTTATGCCAGTGAATGATCATCATGGCTAACTGATGCTCTTAAAAAGCAAATATTTTATTTTTATTTTTATTTTTAAAAATGTAGTGAGATGTTTTTGACGTATAACATTGCTTAAGGTGTTCAGTGTGTTGATTTCATACATTTATATATTGCAATATTACCACTGCAATGGTGTTAGTGAACATCGCTAGCATATCATGTGATTATCATACTTTTTGTGAAGAATAAGATCTAGTCTCTTAGCAATTTGTTTTGAAGTTTATAATATGAAAGTGTGAACTAAGCACTAAGCTTGTATTAGATCTCCAGAATGCATTTATTTACAAGCTTGTGGCTTTAAACAACATCTTTCCATTTCCCTAAAGCTGTAGTTATTAAACAGCATGGCACTGGTATAAAATAGATATACAGACCAATGGAACAGATAGAGAGCCCAGAAATAAACCCTGGCACTACAGCCCACTCATATTTAACATGGGTGCAAAGGATACCCAATGGAGAAATAAAAGTTTCTTCAATAAATGGTGTTGGAAAACTGGATAACCACATACAGAAAAAAATGAAATTAGACTTCTATCTTACACCACTCACAGAAAAATTAATTCCAAATGGACTAGAAACTTAAACATAAGACCAGATACCATAAAACTCCCAAGAAAAAACATTGAGAAGAAGCTCCTTGACATCAGTGTTACTGATAATTTTTTGGATATGACACCAAAAATACAAGTAACAAAAGCAAAAGTCAACAAGTGGGACCACATCCAACAAAAAAAGCTTCTGCACAACTAATATAATGGAAAGACAGCCTATGAAATGGGAGAAAATACATGCAAAACACATATTGGAGGGAAAAAGCAAATATTTTAAATGTATAATAACTATTTCGTTAGACTAACTGAGATACTTAGTGAACTGAACAGATTCTTTCTAGTTCAAAATTTCAAAATGCTTTTTGCTATTGAGCAGAAAATGTGTCCTGGATGACTCCATACCTGTGTTCTTTTGAGCAGGTAGAGAGCTGGGCTTGATTGTTGGTAAACAGCAGAATTATAACCAGAAAAATAATGGGTCCATGCAGCCAGTCACTACTTGAGGAAATTGAGCAGAGACGAGGTTGAATCATCTGAGTGTTTATCCTAACACTGCCAGTTGTGTGAGAGAGCAGCAGATCACCCACAAAAATCTGCTCTGCACCCCAACATAAGCCAGCTGCTTATATTGGATAGAAGGACAAAGATTACAAGGGAATGTAGACAAAAGGTATCCAAATGGGCAGTTTGCAGGTCTGGAGATTTGCAAAGGCCTGTGATATGCAAAGGGCTGGGGGTCTTCAAAGGGCTGGCAATCCTGGTTTCTGCAACAAGGTTAATCTTTCCATGATAACAGGCAGCTCCTGATGGGAGGAAAGGATGCATTTCCAGATAGGGTAGAATGTGCCTTCTTTAATCAGAATAAAACAATCACGGTTAACAGAGGATGATTAATATCTCTTACAATTCTAGCTGGTCCCCAATATTCTATTTCTGCCCCTAACAGAATGAATGATAGGGGATGAACAGATAGCAAAATGGGAGTATCAATGTCTTTTTTTCAGGTTTCTGGGTTCATAAAAATTAAACAACATATTCTGCTGATGAAATTTCAGGAGATGTAAAGGACATCAATAAATACAGACAGACATGAGGCTATTTCCGAGTGAAAAGATAATTGAACAGATGGTAATAATTCATCATGTACAGCAGCAACTATAGTACAAGGAACTGCACTCCATCCTGCTTTTTAACCTCATTTGCCAGATGAGATCCCAACTCCAACTCTCCAGGGAATGAAGTTGAGATCTTCGTTCTAATGCAATAAAGAAAAAGTTCTAATGTATCAATTCTTAACTCTTTTGCATGTTGAACAACTTATTATGTGTCCATGTAGAACATATAGTTTTAATATTATAAAACATTATAATACTACTAGAGACCCAGTGCACAAATTAGTGCACCAGTGGGGTCCCTCAGCCTGGTCTGTGGGATCGAGCCAAAACTGGGTCTCCAACATCTTCTGAGGGGTCCAGATTGTGAGAGGGTGCAGGCCAGGCTGAGGAACCCCACCAGTGCACGATCGGGGCCAGGGAGGGATGCAGGAGATTGGCCAGCTGGGGAGGGACCATGGGAAAGCTCCAGGGCATGTCCAGTCCAGCTCTCTCAGTCCCAATCGGCTGGACCCTGGCAGCAAGCAAGCTAACCTACTGGTCAGAGTGTCTGCCCCTGGTGGTCAGTGCACATCATAGAGAGTGGTTGAGCAGCCTTAGCATATTATTACCATATGACTTAATGATGCTATGTGGATCACTTTTGAAATGAGACAGATTGGACACAGTACAATTGGGGACACATTTACTTCTCTCTCTCTCTGAGCATTCATATATCTGCATAGCTACATCTTTATATCTGTATAGACATAGGTAAAACTATAGAGGTAACAATATATTGTAGAATGTTCTAGTATGAGGCAGCAACACGCCATCTATTATTGGACTTGGTTTCCCTCTTCTGCTTCTAAGCACCTTGGGCATTTCAAAACTGTCCATCATTCTTTGTCCCTTTACAGCAGTGGTTCTCAACCGCTTTGAAAAGTTGAACAGATGACCGGATGACCGGACACTTAGCATATTAGGCTTTTATTATATAGGATTTTCATTAAAATGATATTACAAGCCCTGCTTTCCAAGAAGGAAACCGGAGGTGGATATGTAACTTGCTCAGCATCTCCCAGCTGGCATGCAGCAGAGCCCAGGTTCTAAGGAATGGATGTGTCCACAGTGCAGGCTGTCTCAGCACACCTTGCAGCCCGGAGACTGTGACACACCCTGTGCTGGGGTCTTGTGCTGGAGGCAGGCCAGCAGAGGCTGGTGTTTGGAGCCTGGAGGACTTTATAATGCGTTTCCAGTCTCAGCATAGATGATTCACCCTCATTCCCTACATGAAATTGGACTTTCTCGAGTTATAGGCAATCTTTGTAGGTTGAATCGTGTGACGTTCCCAAAACTTCAAAAATAAAGCAATTCCTGTTCTGGGTCTTTTGAAATGGGTGTGTTTTACTCATGAATTTCGATGGATTTGGGGAGGGAAGGTTGGGCAGAGTTTATCTTCTCTCCCCATAAGGCATCTCTTACCTTATGCTCTGGGAAAGAACCTGCACACCATCCTGAGAACTACCTGAGGCCACTCTCCGCTTGCCCTCTCCTGGATGCTGTTGCTAATAATAGCAGCACCGGCCACCTGTGAGACACCGATGCCTTTATGTATGATGGGCAGCATAGATTTCTGTGGAATGCCGTTCATTTGGTGAATAATGGGCCTCCTTGCATAAACCCCCTCACTTCATCTTTACAACAACCCTGTATAGTCGGCCTCATTGCTGCTTTTCAGATGTTACTGAAGAGGAAACTGAACTTTAGAGAAGTAATCATTTGACAAGGTTGCTAAGCCTTGCATGCCAATCCAGATCTTCTGACTCCAGAGCCTGACCACATACACTAACCTTCGCCCACCCATGGACCAAAGAACCACCTTGAATACTTAGCTTCCAGAGCCATGTTTTAGTACAAGCATGTGTGGGTTCGTGAATGCATCCCCT
Organism: Myotis nattereri; assembly: GCF_964212035.1. Lineage (NCBI taxonomy): Eukaryota > Metazoa > Chordata > Mammalia > Chiroptera > Vespertilionidae > Myotis > Myotis nattereri. The sequence continues at coordinate 89,424,049 of NC_138082.1, read as the reverse complement.
GCATCCACGTAATGGGCTGTTTAGAACAAATTTTACTTGTTTGAAAACCCTTCAGAGCTGACTTCACATGGACCTTCCCCAGGCGAAACCACAGTACCCGCCCTAAAGCAGGGAGCAGGAGCTGGCCCATGGAGGCTCTCACGAGGGCCACCATCCACTGGCCTTTACTATTGTGTCCAGGTCAGGGCTTAACCTACACTACTGCCAATGACTTGGCAGGAGAGGGGGAATAATACCAATTTACCCATTTGCTTTCAGTCTTTACTCTGCTATCTCCCAGGGGAAATGTAGTCAGAGGACAAGGGTATCTTTGAAAGGAAAGGCAACAACGAGACCAAAGTTTCCAGTAATCGCTATCTTCCTATCGCTCCCGCTGTGTTTGCAGTGGGGGCTTGTGACATCTAAGGGAATTGTGGGGAGTGTTTTGAAGCTCTTAGTGTCCCTTTGCATCTCCTGAATATTGCATATGCCAATAAGTGCCAATAGCTGAATTATTAAAACTTCAATTCACCCTCAGGGTCCCGAGGCAGAGTTGGCAATAGTAGTGACTTTAAGATGAAAGATTGTCTGACAGCTTCCTTTTCCATCTTGCCAAAGATAGAATATGATTTTGGCAAAGTGAGTCAATGATTAAATGAATAAGCAAATCAATTAATGGATGTATGAACAATCAGGTGAATGAATATACAGATATGAAAGTCTGTGTTCATTGGAAGGGAAATCTAAATCCATATGACTTAATGATGCTATGTGGATCACTTTTGAAATGAGACAGATTGGACACAGTACAATTGGGGACACATTTACTTCTCTCTCTCTCTGAGCATTCATATATCTGCATATCTACATCTTTATATCTGTATAGACATAGGTAAAAATATAGAGGTAACAATATATTGTAGAATGTTCTAGTATGAGGCAGCGACACACCATCTCTATTATTGGACTTGGTTTCCCTCTTCTGCTTCTAAGCACCTTGGACATTTAAAAACTGTCCGTCTTTCTTTGTCGCTCTACAGCAGTGGTTCTCAACCTTCTGGCCCTTTAAATACAGTTCCTCATGTTGTGACCCAACCATAAAATTATTTTCGTTGCTACTTCATAACTGTAATGTTGCTACTGTTATGAATCATAATGCAAATATCTGATATGCAGGATGGTCTTAGGCGACCCCTGTGAAAGGGTCGTTCGGCCGCCAAAGGGGTCGCGACCCACAGGTTGAGAACCGCTGCTCTACAGCGATGCATTATTAAGAAATTACTTATATTTAATTATTTTGTCAGCATTTATCTATATTGAAATTTTAAAGATTTTTATTAATTGTGTAACATTATTATTTCTACCAATCTGAATCATGTACTAATTTTACTTTCGAAGTCAAAATCCTTCATTCTGATATTTTTTTTTTTGACTTTTTAGAAAATGTAATTCTGTCTGTTAAACATTGGAGACATGTGGGTTATTAGTGGGCTGGCTTAGGAAACAGTCTTAAGATGAATTGGAATGTTTGAGCACAGTTTAACTTTATGCTCCAAGAAATGCGTCCTTTTTTAGAGCTGGAAAATACTTTAGAGATCATTGAAACCAAACTCAAACTCTTTTTCCCTTTCCTCCCCCTATTTTGTTGACCCTAACAGGCAAGGCGGTAAAATTACTTATCCCCAGTCACAATCTTGCCTCTTAGTGTGCTAATCAATGGTGGCTGCGCGCAGTGTGCGTGCTCATCATTCTTGTCCCATAGGCCTCGGAGCATTTTTACTTCTTAGACCTTGGCTTGCGCATTTGCAAGACTGAGGAGGTGAGGGTGAGGGAGCCACGGGCGTCTACGTGGGGCTCCTCTCCAGCCCTGAGAACCGAGGAAGAGGAATGATGTCACGGTGGTAAAGAAGCTCAGATGACGAAAGCTTCCCGAGGTGTCCCCTTTCCTCCTTGGCTTCATCCATAAGCAGCTTCAGAATTAAATTCAACCCCCATCACAGTAAAGGCTTTGCCCTAAGTTATTGTTACAGAATGTCTGATGCCTGCCAGATAGTGTCTTGAAACTTTATATTTTGGGTTGTTATTCCACAGTAACTGCCCTGCCACAGGGGGGATGGTTTTGCTGTGCTTATATTTTTATATTTTTATTTTTTTTACTGATGATAACACTGACCCCCGCCCCCCCCCCCCCCATAGTGAGGTGACTTGTCTAAGCTTGTTCTCAGCAGAGAGAGGTTTCACATACAGGCCTCCCAGTTTCTAACACTCACATCCCTCCCCTCTCTCCTAGCCTTTCATTTTCCCTGTTCTGGGGAATGCATGTTTTAAAGGTCCCTGACTTAAAGGTCTTCGCCCCTGCATGTTCTTTTCCTGTAAGCCTCCGCAAATACTTTTGACAAACAGGATGAATAATAATAACATAAAAAACCTGCAGTGAAGTGCCTTGGAATTCAATGGGGATTGCCAAATTCTATCCTTGTTAACTGTGTTTTACAGAGACTCTGTGTGTAGGTCTTATTTCCCCTGGAACGTGTGGTTTCTGTGATAACCACGGGTGCTAGTGTTTCTCTTGTGAAGGGGGGGTGTGCCAGTAGATGGAGGAGGGCTTTGGGGGACTCACACCCGGGTTCCAGTTCCTGCATCGTCACTATCTGCCATCCTGAGCAAGCTGCCTGAGTCTCTTCATTGCATTTCCCCCACTTCTGACCTGGCCATGTCGGCTCCCTTCGGATTTAAGTAGCATTGATTTTAAATGAGATAACGGGATTAAATGCTTAGCTTGCAGCCTGTGGAATCAGCTCCAAAACAGCAGCTCTTAAGATTACTAACCTGCTTTCTCCCCTAGTGGAGCTCTGTGAGGAGCAAAAATTCTCTGGTCAAACCCTGGGCATGAGCAGAGCAGCCGGTGGTGATCATGGCCCCCTGGGGAACCGCCATCACATGGCCTGCACCAGCCTCTTTTTTCCAGTGTGATCCTTTTCTGAACTTTCTTCTAACCCTCCTTCCTTGGGCTGTGTTTTCTGGGCAGAGGACAAGATCTGGACGTCGGTGCAGCACAACAACACAGAGCTGACCCGTGTGCAGGGCGCCAGCCCCGAGAAGCCCTACTCCATGGCCTTGGACTACGGGGGCAGCCTGGGGCAGCTGGAGGCCGTGATCGACAGCTCGGAGCACTGTGAGCAGGAGGTGGCCTACTACTGCAGGAGGTCCCGCCTGCTCAACACGCCAGGTAAAGCTCGCAGGCCCCCTGCTCTGGTTGGCCATGCAGGGTGACCACAGCGGCAGAAGGGCTACATAACCTGGAATATCACAGAGGTGGGTGTTTGCCCACAAGGAAGCTGCACTGAGCCGGGAGGGAAAGGCTGCCGGGAGAGGACTGTGATGGACCACCTACTGATGCCCAGGGTGGGCCGGGAGCAAGTTCCATGGCCTCTGAAGGTCTCTCCCCATCTCCCAAAGGGAAGGGCGGCCACACCCACCCTGCCACAGCAGTGACCATGAAAAGGGCCTTGAGAGCAATGGCACTTGAAGTGAGCAATGGAGCCAGACATAAAAACGTGCAGGCGACAGCATATGGGAAGGCAACAGGGGCTCTGCACATTCCCCAAGAGCAAGGAGTGGTGTCTGGGGGCAAAGCGTTGGGGCTCAGTGCGAAACAATGAGCCCGGTGGGTAGCAGGTCCTGTGTGCTGCCTGAAACGCGGAGGCCTCTGGAAATGCATTTTATAAAAATAACACTTGATTTCAGAAAAAAAAATTAGATAAACCCTATTTTTTAATCTTTTTTGATGGTTATTTTTTAGAGTGGATAGTTGATTTTGTCATTAACATGCTTGCAAGAACAAAGAACAAAACCAAACAGAAATTTCCTAGAATTGCTTACAAAAACACCCAGGCATGTCGCAAAATGTCAGGTGGGCTTGGCCAAGATTATGCCCACCCTGGGAATCGTCAGTTTTGTAAACATAGCTCATCATTTGTTTAGTTGCAGTGTGTGTGTGTGTGGGAGGGGGAGGCGGGGGGGAGAGCTGGGGCAGGGGGGGGGGGGGAGGCTGCCCACCATGGGGATGTGAGGTGGCCAAAAAAGTGTGTCAGAATCTTTAGCGTCATGTAATTTAGAGCCCAGTGCTTGGAAGTTGGGAATGGTGAAAGGCCTGGGAAAACTAGACCCTGAAATGTCAAAAAGGAGAAAGCCTGTGCCCCTCACTAAATGTGACCCACAGCCGCCCTGATCAAGAATCTTTAGGGGACACCTTGTTCCACGTGAATGAGTTTTCCAGATAACTATTTCTTATTCCTTTAAGCACCAGAAATCTTTAAAGGAGTTTCTAACTATTTGAAGTGAAAATCTTTTTCAAATAGATTACATGCTGCCTTGCCTTCTTAAGCAGATAATTCCGAATATAAAATGTAACCTTTTCTTGATGACTCAGTACCATCACTGGGAAAATCAGTTACTGCAGGGCGGTGGGTGCACGGAGCACGCAGGCTGAGGTCGGAGCATGGTACCGGGCCCTTTCCCAGGCCTCAGTCCCTGTCCCTCTCCCTGTGTCTCAGCACCCGGCGCCCCCTCTGTAGGGTGTTGGTCCCAGGTTTCCCAGGTTGGGTTTGGCGGATGTAGGGAGGAGGTGAGCATGTTGCTGTGACTCTGGGATGTCCTCCAGCATCTGCGTTCTGTGCCGTCCGTGTGGCCACCCGCTGACGTCCTGCGTGTTTTATTTTTCTGCCGTCACTGCCTTTTACTTGACGTGTACATTGAGCAAGAGGGGCGTGGTTTGGGAGCAGGCCATGCTGGGAGTGAAGTCATGCCTCCTCTTTCTAGTTATGTGACTGTGCAAGTCACTAAACGTCTGGTTTCACCGCCAAACCATTTGCCTCAGAACCTGAGCGGCAGAGGCAGCAGGAAGATGGACAGAAGGGAGCCTGTGCTCCCACCACGGTGCGGGGCCAGCAGACCCGGGGGCCCTGTTTCTTTCCTTGCGCACAGCCTCCAGCCCAGAGGGAAGGCCCCAGACTGGTGCCAGGATGGGAAACAAGCTCAGGGAGAGGCTATCCTTATTTTAATGTGTAAATAGAATGGTTATACTGATCATAACTCATGCGAGACAATAATCTCACCCCCCAGAGCACACGGATGTTGTATTTGGTGTGTATCCTTCCAGATGTTTGGCCACATGGATATGCACAAAAGCACAGTTGGAACACACTGTATGTGTGTCGGGGTTTGAAGGTGTTCATTAATCCTCCCTTCCCCCATGGGTCTGAGTCAAAGGAGGTAGAGGAAGGAGGACAGTGGGCATGCTCCTAGTGTCTGTGTCCTCCTGGTGAGCTGGCTTGAAAAGCTCAGTGTGGGCCAGAGCCTAAGGGGCCCCTGGGCCTCCACCTGCAGTGCTTGTGGCACTGGGTGAGGTGGTGCTGCTGATAGAGTGCCTCCTAGCGACATGGCCCCAGCCTCTCAACCGTCACAACTAAAGGCCAGCCCAGGTGTGCTCACCTCATAGGCATGAGGCAGCCAATAGTGTACACAGGGATCCCAGAGCCAGGGCACTGGCCTAAGGGCGCTCCTATCACCAGTCCACAGACTGGCCAGTCCCTAAAGTCAGGGTTCTGGTCAGGGCCTCTCCTGGTCACACAGCTACTTTTCTTCATGTCCTCACATGGCAGGACTAAGGAGAGTGAACCTGCACTGATCCCGTTTCTGAGGGCTCCACCCCCTCCCCAAGACCCCCACCTCTTAATACCATCACACTGAGGGCTCCACCACCTCCCCAAGACCCCCACCTCCTAATACCATCACACTGAGGGCTCCACCACCTCCCTAAGACCCCCACCTCCTAATACCATCACACTGAGGGCTCCACCACCTCCCCAAGACCCCCACCTCCTAAGACCATCACACTGAGGGGCAGGGTTTCAACCCTGTGAATGGATTTGGGCGGGACTCAATCAGTTCATAACAGGCACATACATGCAGGAACACTGTACTAATCCCCCTCATTAAAGCCAAGCGCTTACCCTGGAAGACCAGGGAGCAGAGGGGAGATGGTGGAGACCCACTTCGCCTTACCTGGCCCTCAGTCTGGAAGAGCTGAGCAAGCATCCCCTTATCTGCCCAAGCGGGAGCCTGTGATATTGTTTTACTCTCTGAATTTCTCTCTCTCTCTCTCTCTCTCTCTCTCTCTCTCTCTCTCTCTCTCTCTCACACACACACACACAGACACACTGTACAAATACTGTTCCATATCAATAACTATGACTTTATGCCAAATGCTCATTAACAACAGAGTCTTTCATTATGTGGTTGTGCCGCAATGGAGAGTCTCCTTGGTGCCCAGCATCCTCTTGTGCGATTTCTTTCTGGTGTGAGGATTGGGTGGATGCACTTTTACACCCCCGCACTGTGCACTGAGAGGCGGGTTGGGAACCCTCCCCCATCCAGCTCTGAGCTCCCGGATCAGAGGTAAGAGGTCAATGCTGTTACAAGGAGACACCTTGATCTGAAGCCCATAGCTGCTGGAGAGCCTGGCCGAGTTTACTTCGGGTCAGTCATGCGAACAAGTTTGCCACTTGGGCTGTTCAAGTTCATCCATAGAACTAAGGATCAGTGCACTTCCAGCCCCCTTTCCCTGCCTCTAGGCCAGTGGTTCTCAACCTGGGCTGCACATTAGAATCACCTGGGAATCTTTTTAAAATCCTGATTTCTGGGCCTCATCCTCCGGAAATTCTGTTTCTTTGTTACTAATGTTGTGGCCCCACCTCATAGCAAAGAAACAGAATTTCCAGAGGATGAGGCCCAGAAATCAGGATTTTAAAAAGATTCCCAGGTGATTCTAATGTGCAGCCAAGGTTGAGAACCACTGCTGTAGTCTAGGCCGTTCAGTTATTCCACTCATTTCCTGATGCAGCATTTGAGTGGTTTCCACCTGGAGTCAACTGCTTCCCCTACTTATGTTGAAAAAAGGAAAATCCTATTTCCTTTAAAGTATTCTATAATTCTCAATTTTCCTCTTTAACTGATGATAGTTTAGTGAGCATATAGCAAATTAGCTATTGGCTACATATGCTAATATGTGGTATATAGTAATTTAGACTCTAAATCAGTGGTTCCCCACAGGGGGAAATTTGACTTTTAAGAGGGGCAATTTGACTTTTAAGGGGGGAAATTTGAGAATGAGTTATTAACAGTGAATTTTTTGCATTTCTTATGGTTCTAGGGGCCTCATATACAATATATAAGTATATTTTGTGACATATTTATGAATTTCAGTTCTCCATTATGTTTTGAAATGTTATTTGCTATTTTTTCATATCACTTCATATTATTATTTTAACAATTTTTAGTGATTTCTTCCTCAGTACTTCAACTGTCCTTTTGTTCTTTTATTTTTCTCTTTCATGGATGCCATATTCTTTCAAAGCTTGTTTAGACCAAGTTAATGGCCTATTAGGCTGATAGGAGTTCACTTTCTGAATAAGAATTAGATGTGCCCTAACCTGTTTGGCTCAGTGGATAGAGTGTCGGCTTGCAGACTGAAGGGTCCCGGGTTCGATTCCAATCAAGGGCATGTACCTTGGTTGCAGGCACATCCCCAGTAGGTTGTGTGTAGGAGGCAGCTGATCGATGTTTCTCTCTCATCGATGTTTCTAACTCTCTATCCCTATCCCTTCTTCTCTGTAAAAAATGAATAAAATGTATTTTTAAAAAAATAATTAGATGTAACAGGGAGGGAATCAGAATTTTAGAGATGCTTAAGTGGGGCATGGCCAAAACAAGGTTGGGAATCACTGTTCTAAATAAACATATATGTCTGAATATACAAACACCATGTTTACTAGTACATATTATAGAGTCTATGTTGTATAATAACATTGTGCATCGGCACCTATACTCATCATATACTCTTTGTATTCCCAAATAGACATATGAATGCCCTCATGTGTATAGACCCTCAGGTTCCATGTGCACAAAACTAATCATTATGTTTAGAAATCTCAGTAAGAAATTGTGATACAGAATAGTCACATTGCTGATAAAGAAGAAGTAACACTTCAAGGTTCTCTGGGGATTACTAAACGTAAAACACTTTGTGCCCAATACTTCATCCATTAACAGATGATTACATTTCCTTTCATACAATAAGTATTATTGATTCTTTATCGTGTGCCACGAACTTTTCTGGCTGGTGAAATGAAACAATGAAGAAAAAAAACAGTTCCTGTCCACATGCTTGTAGTAGGGATGACAGAAACAAACCAAACACACACAAGCATGCACATACACCACATATTTGCACACACATGCATACACACACATGCTAGTACACATATGCACACCAAGCATACACACACCACAAATTTACGCACATGCATGCAGTTATATACGCACATGCACACATGTTTGCACACATGGGCATGCATACATATTCACATACATGTACAGACATGCAAATGCCAATTTACACATCATCAGTTCATGGAAAGTGTGAGACAGAAAAGTGAAGACACATCAGGGGCCTGAGTGTGACCATAGTGGGAGTTCTCTTGCAGACAGGCAGGTAGGAAAGGTGCTCTTGGCTGCGAGGGGTCCTGCCACTGCCACCAGAGTCCTGGTTAAGGGACGGGTGGGGCCTGTGAAATCTGGGACTGAGGACTTCAGGCTGAGCATCAGCACCAGGTCAGTGCAGCTTGTGAGAGGGAAGAGGGAAAAAGGGTAACAGGAAAAGGACGTTGGGGTGCCCAGAGACCAGGCCATGCAAGGCTGACGATTGGATTTTATTGTAAGTGTGCAAGGGAGTCACTGGAACAAGGGATTTCTCTTTCTCTTCTATTGCAAAGCCCAGAGCTAATGTCTGCTTATGTCAGGCTAAAGCAGGTATTTGCAATATGCTAAGCACGTAGGTATTTTAGGTTACTGCCTATCCCTGGTGAACCCCCTCTGCCCCATTCTCTCTTTCTCCATCCCCTCCCTCCTTCCTCCTCATTCCTCTCCTCTTCTTCCCCACTCCCTCTCCTTCCTCCCTCCCTCCCTCATTGCTTTCTAACTGCCCTCTTTCCGCCCTTCCACATGCACACAGACACAGAGCATGCGGATAGAACTGACTGGAAGCCCATCCTCCGTTCAGCACACCACCTGCCACCATGCTATTGAAACCCATTTTGTCATGGGACCAGCATAATCAGAAGCTCAAACGTATGCCGTGACATCTGCACAGCAAATACTGGGGCAGTACGTGAAATACCTTGATTTAAAGGGCATTTCCCCTTTATGTACTGTAAACTCTATCAAGACACTCATGGTTCCTAGAATGCACCTTTTTGATCACCACTGCCACTACTGCCATTGTCTCTAAGCTTCTGAGCACCTTTTCTCTTCAGACATTTCAAAGGTTATTTTATTTAATCCTCTCAGTGATCTTATGGCATGTGCATTATCACTCTCTGCTTATTGATGGAAGGGGAGGTGCTAAGAAATAAGGTGTTTCCCCAAGGTCATAGCTGCTGAGTGCTAGAGACCAGTTTCAAAGGAATGCCTCTGGCTTTAACCTCCACCTCATTCCTAAATAATGTGCAGAGGAAGAAGAAAGGCCGCCCGGAGAGAAGGGAACCATGCAAGGGGGGGTGCAGGTGTCCGAAGAAAAAGCGCATCTTGGTCTGGTCATCAGCTCCTATTTAATAAACCACCTTTAAATTCCTTGGCTTAAAACAGGCAACAAGGGACAGATGAGCCACAGCGGTCACCTTCAAAGCGAGGGAAACTCGAGTCCATAAACTACCTTATTTTCAAAAATTTTCAGGGATAATCAACTAACCAAAGAAAATACAGCAAAAGAGGGCAGCATCAGGAGCCAAACCCAGGTCAGAGCTAATTCATGTCTGACTCTCCATTTTTCACCTTCCAGGGACTGCCGTTGCCCTCAAAGTAACCTGCTCTAATGCAGTTATAGGAGTTTACCAAAGGACTTAAGAACATAGAGACCATCGCGTGACTCAAGGCAGTGCACTTCGCTGCACGTGAAAGCCACCGTTCCTCATAATGTCCCCACTGCTACCTTTGAGTCAAAATCAGAGGTGGGTTTTATAAAGAAAACATATACCGTAACGAAGCTGAAGAACTGGGTGTGTATCTGAGGAAAATAAAACTGTCCACAAAGTTTATGACAGAACAGGTGTCTGGCTGCAAATGAATTGCTGTTCAGACCATGAGCTACTTAACTAATCAATGAGGATTGCCCCCAAAGCCACGTGCAGATCTTGGGTGAGCTGTGTTCTAATTTCCTCACCTCCGTGTGAAAGGCCACGCCCACTTCATCTCACGTGCTTGTGGGAGGCAGAACCCTGTTTTCTAGTTCTAACCTGCAGTGCAGCGGAAACAACATGGAAAAACATGGATTTTGGAATCATGAACCTGATATTAAACTTTACTTACTAGCTGTGAAATCCTGAATAAGTTACCTAGGTCTTCTGAGCCTCAGTTTCCTGATCTGTAGCATATAACGGCAGATGCCGTGTGCTGCATGTAGTAGACATTCAGGGCACACCTGTTATTTTACCCCCTGTCATGTCTGGTGGTGAAAGAGTTCTACCTTGGGACTTGCCTCTTGTTGGTCTATGGGCCTACGTACTTACTTTCTACACTGCAGTTCCCTACCTCAGAGTGCTGTTGAGAGCTAAATCCATGTCCCCTACCCAGCTCTAATCCACCCATCTATGTTCTCATCGCAATGACTGGTGCCATCATCTACCTAGTTTCTTAAGGTGAAAGCGCGGGACTCATTGCTCCTTCCCATCTCAGTTCCCAGGCAGCACACACACACCAAATCCATCCACCAGGCGGACTTTGGCTCCAGCCTCTTCTGCCCATTTCACTGCTTCTGCCTGAAGTCACAGCTCCTCGCCTCCTGACTGGACAAGGGCATCCGGGCCCTGCTCCCTCTCCTTTCCAGCCTTGACCCCACCCCCCACAGTTCACATCTCACACAGCCAAGTGACCATCTTTCCAAAACGAGATTCTGGGCCCCGGCTTCAAGCCCTCCCCTACCTGTGAGGGGGAACCCAGAGCTCTGAGGGTTCTCATCTCCAACTGCTGCTAAGCGGGCCCTTCCCCTGCATCCTGATCCTTGCCACGGTTCTCCCCACCTGGTGTTGCACCAGCCGCTCTCTCTACTCAGGTTTCATTCCACTTCCTATGCTTCTCTCTCAACTTACATTTACCTACAACTAAAGTCTCCAGTCCATCCCACTTCATCACCTCGTCCCATTTTAATATTCTGCAAAGAGGTTGTTACTACCAACCTCTTTCTTGTTGCTTTCTTCCAATTCGTTTATTTTTTACTGTCTACCTCCATTAGAACGTGAGCTCCATGAAAGAGGAGCTTTCTTTGTCTTGCTCAGCATTTTGTCCCATAATGCCTAGAATAGCACCTGGCACCTCGCAGACATTTAGCAAGTGGTTATTGAATGCATGGGAGATCCCTCCTCGATTAATAGGAAGTACCACTCCTATCCCTATGCCAGAGGACCCTGGTACAACAGCGCCTGGGGCTAAGCCTGCAGCACAGTCTCCTGCTGGGAGAAAGCGCGCCACAGAGTGGGAGGTGGGGTAGAGGGGGGCTGGGAGGGGGCTGCCCACCCGCTCCTGGATCATCTACCATCGCCTCCTTGACCCTCAGAAAGTTCCGTTTTATGGGCCTCCCGTCTCGCAGCTCTGATCCGTGCAGGTTATATATAGTCGCTGCTCTCCACTGCCCTTTCTTCCCTGACGCGCCGCGACTCTGTACTAACCCACGCTCAGTGAGGTGAAATACGTGCAGGTTTCCTGTCTTGTCACAGTAAAGAACTAGAGGGCTTGGTTTAAAAAAAGACTTTTTTAGACTCTTAAGACCATGAAATATGATAATTTATTTATATAGTAGGTGATGCTTTTTGACACCTTCATGCACCTGGTCGTCTCAGAATATACTTTCTTGTGGAAACACTGGTTGTGCAGAGAAGGTATGAACCTTTCCCAAGGCCATTACAAGCCAAGAATCATGAGAATAACACATTCTTACCTGTAAGTAGTTATGACTCTATTACAGTATTTACTTTGTAAACGCATTCAGTTAGACGTGGAAGACAGCTGCACAGACGAGGCCCAGCAGTCTGCAAAGGCTCCGCGCTATGGCAGCTCCCCAGCGGGACTTCCTCCCGCCTGAGCCCTCGCATACCCAGGCCAGTGAAGACGTGGACTAGGAATCTAGGCATTGGCGACGTGATCTTAGATATGGTATTCAACATCTCTAGGCCTCAGTTTCCCCATCTCTCAGAATGAGGATGACAAAAATAACATAATAGCATCCATAAGAACAAAAATGTTTGGAAACTTTTACGCTTTAAAGTTTAACTTCTCAGTTTGTCTAAATTTTTTGAAATGACAGAGGTGATTTTGTAAACAATGTTCACTGTCCTCTCCTTTTTGCTGAGAGGAAGGAACGGGTGAATTACAGTGTTTTCATTCCTGTGTGCCTTCCTCCACATGCATGTAGGTGCATGTATGTGCTTGTGTGTGTGTGTGTGTGTGTGTATGCATGCATGTGCGTGCCCGTGCTTGTATGTGTGTAGGGATTGCTAAACCATAACCTTAGTGTGACACAGTAGAAATGTTTTAAGGTCTGAAGAAAAAAATAACTGAATTCCCTGCTCTGCCATTTTCTTGCTGGGTAGCCATGGTGAGGTCATTACTTGAATCTGTGAGTCATGTTTTCTCATCTGCAAAATTTTCACTGACCTTCCAGGCTTTTCCAGGAAGCATGATGCATAAGTAAATGGAGCTGACACAGTGGCTACTGTCATTGAAGGAGCTTGTGTCAGTGTCGGCAGAATTAGAGACGGCGCCTACATGTCAGTGAGGTGCAAAATGCTCAGGAAAGGAGGAGGTACCTTTTCTTGGGTAAATACCATGGATCTTCTAGGAAAGGTATCACTGCCTTAAGGCACAGATGGAGAGAGAGGAGTCAATGTGGTGGGAAAGGCATGGAGTGGGCCAGTGTGATTCACCCTCAGAGGGTAAGGAGAAGACGGATTTGGGAACTAAACAGCTTAAGTTGTTGCTGCTTCTTGCAGAGGAGGAGGCCGAGAAGGTGGGAAGAAAGGAGGGCAGGATGGGGGGGGGGGCACTCTGACTCAGGTGCTCGGCAGCAGGCTTCTGTGGTGAACTCATCTACTGCCACTGAGTGAAGGGTGGCATGATAGGAACTTGACCAAGTGGCTGTAGAGAGAGAACTGACTGGGTCCAGAAAAGATGGCAGAAAAAAAATTAGTTAGTGGTAGAGAAAAGAGGTAAGAAGCAAGAAGTCATAGAACTAGAAAGGAAATAACAGTGATTGGCTATGTTAAACAAAGTAGCCGCTAAAACAATATTATTCAATAGATATATAATGTGATCTACATGGGAACTTTAAAAATTTTTGATAGCTACATCCTATATAATAAAAGCCTAATATGCTAAGTGTCTGGTTGTTTGTTCAACCAATCAAAGTGTAATAAGCTAATGATATGCTGAGGCCGCTCAACTGCTCACTATAACATGAACTGACCACCAGGGGGCAGACGCTCTGACCGGTAGGTTAGGTTGCTGCTGGGGTCCAGCTGATCAGGACTGAGCAAGATGGACATGCCCTGGAGCCCTCCCATGGTCCCTCCTTGTTTGGCCAATCTCCCACATCCCACCCCCCCAGCCCCAATCATGCACCAGTGGGGTTCCCTCAGCCTGGTCTGCACCCTCTCATAATTTGGGACCCCTTGGGGGATGTCAGAGAGCCAGCTTCAGCCTGATCCCGCTCAACACAGGAGCTGCCCCCTGGTGGTCAGTGTACGCCCACAGGGGGAGTGCTGCTCAGCCAGAAGCCAGGTTCATGGTTGGCGAGCACAGCAGCAGAGGTGGGAGCCTCTCCTGCATCTGCAGCAGCGCAAAGGATGCCCAACTGCTGGAAGAAGGCCTAAGCCAGCAGTTGGACATCCCCTGAAGGCTTCCGGACTGTGAGAGGAAGAAGACCAGGCTGAGGGACACCCCCCCCCCCCACACACACACACTCAAGTGCATGAATTTCGTGCACTGGGCCTCTAGTTATAAAAACAAAAAACTACCTCATTTTAATCCATATAATCTCATGCGGTATAGGTTAGTACTAATGAACAAACTGAGGTTGAAAGAGGTTAAGTACAATAATAACCACATGACCCTATTCACATCTAAAGAAATACACCCCCATCTAGTTAAAAAAAAAAAAAAAAAGCAAACAAACAGAAAACCCAAACAAACAAAAAGCTACTACATTTAAATTCTGTTTCATGGACAAACAAAAGCAATATTTTCTTAAGTCTGCCCTGTCACAAGCTGCCCTAATGCCAGTTATACAAAATTTCCTTGGACTGAATCAGACTGTGACTAGATTTTGCCTAGTAAACCTGCATTATATAGATACAGTCAGATGTCATTCCAAAATCCATCTGGCTAATCATTTCATAAGATGCCTGCAAGAATAGAAAACTAATTCTCTCTGGGAAAATATCCCAGACAGGGAGAAGGAGTCAGATAAAGAGAGAATTAGAAATGAAGTTGCTGACACTAATAATCCATCCATGTATTCAGCAGAATAGTTTGATTGAGCTTAGAAATGATAAGATGTCAGGATAGTGGAGTAGCTGCTGAAACCACCTTGTGAGGATTAAGAGAGAGGAAATGAGGAAGAAAGGAAGGAAGGAAAGAAGGAAAGAAGGAAGGAAGGAAGGAAGGAAGGAAGGAAGGAAGGAAGGAAGGAAGGGAGGGAGGGAGGAAAGGAAGGTCAAACAACCTTTTGGGGAATTATCTCTGAATCAGGATCCTGTATTTTGTCTCATTTTGCATCATTAATGGAGTAAAAATGATTCTCAACCACGGAGACATGATTTTAGACAAATAACCCTGAGTAGTCTCCTCAAGAGCCTCAAGTGATGATGTTGAAAACCGGGAGTCCATTATTGTGGGCACACCATTTCCAACAGTGCCGCCCACAGGGGCTTCTTAACTGAGGAGGTAGGGTGGTGGTAGGAGCCCTGGGATGGCAACTTGTTGGCAGCTAAAAGGCACAGAGGACATGCGTTTCCTCCATGGTAGCATTGAAATTAAAATTCCTTTCCAAGTGAGAATTCTCCAACTCTGAGAATTATTCAAGAATAACTACTGAGTTGTATTCATTTGAATACACAGAGCCTTGCTTGGCAAGGGTACAAAGTAGGTCCTCAAAAAATCTTCTTGGCATGTAAATGCATGTGGGGGTATGGTCAAAAAATCACTTTGAAAATCAATATTTAGCATTCCTTTATCAGTCACAACAGGCTAAATTATACTGCAACAACAACGTAAAGCCAGAACAACTTAATGACTAAAACAAGAGTTTATTTTTCAAATAGGCTAGATATTCATTGTGGGTAGGCCAGGAGCTCTGCTCTAGGTCTCCCCTCCCCCCTCCCTGCTGTGGACCCAGAGTAATGGAGTTGCTCTTGTTTCAAGTATCACCTTAGAAGAAGAAAGGTGCCCCCAACCTGCTGCAGTCTAGGAGTGACACAGGTCACACCTGCTTACAACTCGTGGAATAAAATATGTAGTAGAAGAAAAATAACTTTCCTTCAGACTTCTGAGGTCTTGGCTGAAACCCTTGGAATGAAAGACAGATTAACAGAGAAAAAGGAACAGAAGTTGATTAGCATGTATATTTCATGTACACGTGGGAGAGACCCATGGACAATTATGATAATTCAAAGAGGTGTCATAGGGCTCCAGCTTATATCGCGTCTTTAACAACAACAACAAAACATACACAAACAAAAACACAGTACATTTGTGGAGAAATGATAGGACAAAGGAAAGTAGTCTGGAGATAAACGCTAGCTGGTAAGGCTAGTTGGTAAGGCTAGTTGGTAAGGCTAGTTGGTAAGGTTAGTTATATAAACCCTCTGATGCCACCTCCAGGCTGATAGGTCCTGAAGTTGTCTCAGGTGATTACATTTGCTCCTTCTTGGAGAGGAGGAGGAACTTTTGAAAATGCATGCCCTGCTTTTAGGAAAATAGGGGAAGAGCAAGGAACTTTCTAAGTCTTTGCTTCTTAATTGCCTTCAGCTATAAATGATCCTTTACAAATTGGCATATTTGGGGTGGCATATTCTGCTGCCCTTCAATTACCTACAGGACCAGAAATTATCATCCTTTCATATGCCTGGAAGGTGAAGAAATAATAATTGGTGCATAACTTCAATGCCCATCACACAGTGGAGGGAACATAGAAAAACATCACACCTTAATAAGAATTGAAATAAGATGGCCTGCTTGCAGTGTTATTTTTCCTTTGTATCTACTGTCAAAGGCATGTTTGTCTTCTTAATGTGGCTCACCAAATAAAACTATATCAGACCTCTGAAATACTACAAACTATTTTTAACTTATGATCCTCATTGTAAGCATAAATACACAAAGCCTGAATTTTAGTTTTAGCTAAAATCAAACATATTATTAATATGAAACCTCGCTTTGCTATTTAGTTAATATTAGAGTTTCAATGTTAGTCCACGCTAATGTCAACATCAATGGTCTGAAAGCGGGAGAGCCAGCGTGGCAGATGGAGCTGAACGCTCTCGGCCAGGAGGGCTGGTGCCCGCACTGCAGCGCCAGGCCCAGGCGCCCTCCGTATGGCCGCCGGGCAGTGAGTGTTCTCCGGGACTTGGGTCACTTCCCACCGTGGCTTCTTCTGAGGCTCCATGTTTCCATGTGGGGGAGTTGTTTCCATCCTTTCTGACTTTCAAAGGTCTTCAGGTAATGAAATGGTGCATAAACCACAGCTAAGGGGAGATTGTTACTCAGACTGTTAAAACAACACAGTTTATGGCAGCTGGGGGTGCTTTTTGGAAAAGATGTTGGAAACACTAAAATGACTGAGCAGTTATTAAAAATAACTGGAAGTTAGAGATTGGCAGAAATCCATTGATAGGATGAAGGGCTTTAAACTCCCTGGCAGCTGGAGAAGATTAACCAACAAGTGAAGGAAGAGGGAAGAAAAATGGCCTGAGGTGGTTCCTGCCCCAGGCGATTCAAATGGTCCCTTAGGTTCTGCTAAGAAGACTACGGTGCTGATCCACTCACACAGGGAAAGCAGGTGTAGCTCCTGCCCGGTGCAGGGCTGAAGGGCCCAGGCTCCATGCTGTCTCAGCAGATTCTTTAACCCACACACCTGTTCTGGGTGCCACACAGCTCCATGTCCTTGATCTGACAGTTTCTGTCTCGGGTGCATTCACAGTGTGGATACAAGGTGCTGGGCTCCAGTGCGTTCATGTGCGTGAACATGGCACCTGCCCTCTGTGCCACTTCAGTCAAAATAAGTATGATGCCTCCTCCAGCTACCCAGCAGTGCCCATGCTCTTTGTTGGGTGTGTTTTCTTCTGCCTCGGGGAAGCAGTAATTTCATTTCATCCTCCATCATGCCTGAATACACAGTTTACCTAAAGGTTAAGAATTATGCATCTAATTAAGAGGATGGAGCAATTCTGCTACATTAACATTAATAGTGCATGGAAAGCACTCCCCATGGCAGCATTTTTTAAGCAGAAGCTATTTCCACGTCTATTCTCTCTTTCCAATTTTTTCCTCCTGCACCACTAAATGAAAATTTAATGGTAGCAATGGCACCTGTGTTGATGGAAGAGAAAAGGTGAGAATTGTTCCTGCTGGCCTCTTTCTCATTCCCCCTGGATAAGGGCAGCATTCTTGAGACAGGCTTGCTTTGCTGACCAAAGCCAGGGCGTGGACTAAGAGGCCGAAGGATGGGGAGTTGTCAGGAAGCCCTGCGGCAGGTGGGTATGATGGAACTCAGGCATCGAATGATGGCATGTGAACCTTTATGCCACCCTGGACTTGGACGGTCACACAGTAGAGTGAATTTTATAAAGGCTAAACGTTTAAGTGAAATAAGCCAGTCAATGAAGGAAAAATGCCACATGATCTCACTCATTCATGGATAATAGAGACCATTATAAACTTTTGAACAATAATAGATACAGAGGCAGAGCTGCCTCAAACAGATTGTCAAACTGCAGCGGGAAGGCCGGGGAGGGTTGGGGGGCAGAAGGGAGGGGGGTAAGAGATCAACTTAAGGACTTGTATGCATGCATATAAGCATAACCAATGGACATAAGACACTGGGGGATAGGGGAGGCTAGGGGACTGTCTAGGGCGGGGGGATAAAATGGACACATATGTAATACCCTTTGTAATACTTTAAGCAATAAATAAAAAATAAAAATAAAAAATAAAAAAAATAAAAATTAAATTCTTAAGAAAGATATGAGTTAAGTAACTGTGCAGGAAAAAGGTAGGAAACTTAGCTGGTTCTGCTAAGACAAAGGTTTGGAAGCACAAGGACACTTTCTCTGCCCGGACGCCCAGGCTCTGTCCCGCCTCCCTCTTACTCACACCCGGCTCCACTTCCAGGGGTGCCCCCTCATGCAAGCGGCTGGTAACATGTTCTTTTTCCTTCCCAGGAGCGCCTCCCTGGGAATCCCACTGATTCATGGGGGCTGGGTTAGTGTCTGCTCTTTCGATTCCCTTTTTACCTGGTTCATGTTTTCACCGTATTAAGGATCCACGTTTGTTATAACCAGTTGCATAGCTAAAGCTGATATGCAAATGCTATTCTTTTTTAAATTATCAGAACCTGGACATGCATTTAGACGATACTACATAATCAGTTCTGAATGCACAGTTTCTCCAGAACTGCTCTTAGCGTCACCAATGATCTCCTTGGTTGTCAAGCCCCTGTGGCCCTGGGAGAGCATCTGATTTGGCAGCATCTGGGACAGACGCTCACCTTCTCTTTGAAATACATGCTTTGCTTGCCTTGTAAGACACACTGTCCAGTCCATGCCTCCCTACCTGACTGCTTTCGCTACCTTCTTGTTTTTCTTTTCTCCTCACACCTATAAGGAGGAGTGGGCTTTGGGGTTACAGTTCAGTCACATGACAAAGACTTTTAATTTAGCTCCCCAGCCAAGATGCCTTTACTGGATGTGAGGTTGACAGGCCTGCCCGCCTACTGGTCTTTCAATGTCCAAAAATAATTTTCTGATTTTCTTTCTCTGCATCTGCTCCCCCAGCATTCTTTCCCAACTTTGTAAATGGCAGATGCTCAAACCAAGAAACCTTGGTGATATCCTTGATTCCTCTTTTTCCCCTGCCTTCTCATAACATTTTTGCAATTACATTTTACATGCAATAGTATTATGTATTAATTTTAGATGTACAATATAGTGGTTAGACACCATACAAAGTTGGTTTACATACACTTACAGACACAATGTATATAAACCATACACTTATAGAGTTCTCACCCCAATATTTCCAGTACCCACCTGGCACCATACATAGTTATTACAATATTATTGATTATATTCCCTATGCTATAATTTATATCTCTGTGACTATTTTGTTACTACCAATTTTTAAAAAATATATTTTTATTGATTTCAGAGAGGAAGGGAGAGGGAGAGAGAGAGAGAGAGATATCAATGATGAGAGAGAATAATTGATTGGCTGCCTCCTGCATGCCCCCTACTGGGGATTGACCCCACAACCTGGGCATGTGCCCTTGACTGGAATTGAATCGGGACCCTTCAGTCCGCAGGCTGATGCTCTATCTATCCACTGAGCCAAACCATCTAGGGCATGTTACTACCAATTTTTAATTCTTAATCCCTTCACCTTTTCCCCTAATTCCACAACCCCCCACCCCTCTGTGAGTCATTTATAACATTCTTAATCCTGTTGTCTATAATCAAAATATATCCAGAAATTGACCACTTTTACCACCACCTTTGTCATTCTCCAGGCTTATGACTCATCATCCCTTGTTTAGATTATTACAGACGCCTCCTAAATGGATGTTCTTGCTTCTTCCCACCACACTCTTTAGCTTATTCTCTACACATAGGCTGGTGTGTGCTAGTTCCTTCCTGAACTCAGTGATCCAGTGTCTCCCTGTCTCACTCAAAGCAGGGCTGCTGACTTCTCAGGTCTTCCATATTCTGGACCTGCGTAGCCTCTACCTCCTCACCAATCCTTGTTATTCCCTGCCCCCCCCCCCTTTTTAATTAGAACCATCCTAGCAGGTGTAAAGTGAAATCTCATTATGGTTCTGATTTCATTTCTTTAATAATCAATGATAAACATCTTTCCATGGGCTTGTTGGTCATTCGCATTCTTCTTTGGAGAAATATGTATTCAAATGTTTTGCCATTTTAAAATTATGTTGTTTGTTTTTTTTTGTTGCTGAGTTGTTGGGTACTAGATTCTTATTAGATATATGATTACAAATATTTTCTCCAGTTCTCTGGGTCATCTTTTCACTTTCTTGATAGCACCTGTTGATGAAAAGTTTTTAATGAAATCCAATGTATTTGTTTCTTTTGTTATTTGCACTGTCACATAAAATCTAAAATCCATCTTAGAACTTCTGTACTTGTTGTTCTCCTGACTGCAAATCTCTCTTCCAATTTATCACCTATCTTGTTCCTTTACCTCTTCCAAACTTTGTATAAATATAATTATCTTAGCATGACTTTCACTATTCACCCTATTAAAAATTGCAACTCCTTCTGGTCCCAACACTCTCTAGCCCCTTTTTCTTATTTTATTTTTTCTTCAACACTGATTTGTATATGCTATAATTTACGTATGCATGTGAGGTAAGGCAGAGATTAGTGGTTTTTAATGAACTGTCGTATTTCCCAAGCCCAGATCCAACCTGCTGCAGAGGAATTACTTAGAACACCTGGCAGCAGAAGATCGGTTCTTTCTGTGGACAAGCTGTCTTCACCTGGTACTTCCTTCATCACTGCTGAAATTCGCAGCATTATGATCACTGTCAAACAATATTAAGAAAGTTTCTACTTCCTCTTAGTGCTAAGTTAAGTTTAGCTATAGAAGCACATATCTGGGATTTTCAAGACAATTTTGATTTAAAAATAAGTTTATTAGACAATGTAACCCATTTTTTGTCTCAAAAAATAAAAGCACAAGCAAAAGAAGCAACAATTCTGCATTGGTGCATCAGTTTTGCTAATGAGCTGAGCTTGTGACCCTGTCTCAGTTCCATGCCTTTTCTGAACCAGTTTCCTCATCCGTAAAACTCGATTGTTGTGAGGGTTAAAGAAGATCGTTCCTGAGAGGTCTCTCACCAAGTGAACTGGTGAACTGTGTGCTCATTTCATTTGCTAATAAGCCAGACACAGACAACTTTAAATGGTAGCTGTTTTAAGGAGCATAGAGCTTACAAGTAACAAAAACCACGTTGTCTTAGTTGAATAATTGGAATACTAACTACTAAAGCACGGAATCATCTTAGAAAGATTAACATGTGCTGAGAATATGCTTTCTGAATGGATGCAATTCAATTATTACACTGTGAGAATCGTCCTGATGATGATGATGATCAAAATGAACAGTACTTAATTAAGAATCCACAATTCCTGATAAGATAGTAGCAGTGCAGTAGTAAGGCAATGTCATGATCAATGTGAAGGTATTAGTTACATTTTTTTCTGCTTTTAAGCCTGATTTCCTGAATATTTCAGCTAATTAGCAAACTAATGTTTCTTTAAAGCTTTAAGGGTACATGGTACTATTTTCAATAGGCTTTGCTTTTTGGGATCTGCTTGTATATAAAATACAGTTACTACCAGGATAATAAAAACATTATACACTGAATGAATACCTACAGTGTAATAAAAATCAGGCTAATTGCTTTGTGCATTAGATAATTTAATGATCACAAAAGCTTTTTATTTTATTTTATTTATATAGAAGCACCAGAGGCACAGAGAGAATCAGGAATTTCTATAGTCAGACAGCTAAAATAGGAAAAAGTAGAGATTGAACTCAGTTATTTTTCTGATGTCAAAGCCTAAAATTATCTTCACAATGATGAAGTGTTGTTTTTTTACATCTTTATTATTATATATAGGGGCCCAGTGCAAGAATTTGTGCACCTTGAAAGGAACTGTGGGCCATGAGGTTGTGGTGGGCACAGGGGGAGGGGTCTTGGTCCATCCTCTGTGCCCCCACACAGCCCCTCCCACCATGTCCCCTGGTACCCTGTCTGCTGGCAGCCCCACTCCTGCCACCACTGCTCTCATGTGCTGATGGCACAGAGCCATTGGGGTCAGCGCCAGCAGCAGGTGAGAGTGCTGGGTGGGACTGCAGCATGCTGGAGCAAAGAATTTTCAGCAACCACCAGAGGCTCACCCTAATGACAGCGACCAGTGCCCTGCCTTGATCTGGTGCCCCCGCTCACCTGCTCTACCATCCTGCTGCAGCCAATACCCACCATGTTTCACACGTCCCCCCTGGTGGTCAGCACACATCATAGTGACCTAATGTTGGTTGTTTGGTTGTTCTGCCATTCTGTCTATTTGCATATTAAGGATTATATATATATATATATATATATATATATATATATATATATATGAGGCCTAGTGCGCAACATTTGCCCTCAGCCCAGCCTGCCCCCTCTCATAGTCCGGGAGCCCTCAGGGGATGTCCTACTAATGGCTTAGGCCCACTCCCCACAGAGTCTGGCCTCCCCCTGTGGGCTGATCAGGGGAAGGTGCCACCCCCATCACCGCTCTGCTGCTGCCACTGCCGGCCACCAAGATGTTTTCATCAACATGGACTCCAGTCCCTTCACCATGAAAAATTACAACTTTCTTTAGGCATTTTTCAAGATGTCTCTTTCATAAGATATGACATTACTTTCTTTCTTTCTTTCTTTCTTTCTTTCTTTCTTTCTTTCTTTCATCCTCACCTGAGGATATTTTTCCACTGATTTTTAGAGAGTGTGGAAGACAGAGGGAAAGATACAGAGAAACATCAATGTGAGAGGGACACTTCAATTGGTTGCCTCCTGCATGAGCCCTGATCTGGGCCCCGGCCAGGGCGGAGCCTGGAACCTAGGTACATGCCCTTGATAAGAATCAAACCCGGACTCTGCAGTCCACAGGCTGAGGCTCTACCCATTGAGACAAACTGGCTAGGGCAGGATATGACATTTCTTAGCCCTCCAGCAGTGGACCTTCGTTTTTTTCCTCCAGGAATGAGGTGGAAAAACCCTAGATCACCTTCTTGGATTCTTATTACCCAAGTTATCAAGAACGTGTCCAGTGGCATATGGGATGCTTAGCCAATGAGTGGTCAGAAAAGGTGTTTCCTCTGTAGCTCACATGCAGAGGTGGGCCTGCTGGGGCTGGGCGGCAGCAGCAGCTTGAGCCCAACCCCCTGCCTCCACTCCCGGGCTGTTGGGGCCAGACAGCGGCGGTGGCTTGGGCATGACCCCTTGCCTCTGCTCCAGGGCTGCCCCATCTGTGGCTTGACTCACAGCACAAGCAGTCCCCTCCCGCCCATCTGCACACACAACCTTCTCCTGAGCCATTTGTGACTATTATGGCATCCCAGCTAATTTGCATATTACCTCTTTTTATATATATATATTTAACATACCACAAAATTTCATTGAAAGTCTATAGTTTGTAGTTTTGTATATATTTGCAGAGTTTCAAACATCCCCACTGTCTAATTTTAGAACATCTTTAACATTCCCTAAATAATACCTCCTACACATTTTCAGTCATTCCCCATTCTGTCTCCCCACCTGTCCTGTCTCCCACAATGCCATGTCCCAGGCAAATACTCATCTACTTCAGTATTACATATTTTTCTATTATAGACATTCCACACAAGTGTAATTATACAATATGTGGTCTTTCTAACTGCATATGTTTACTTAGCATAATGTTTTTAAAATTTCATCATATCACTATATTAACTGTGATATTGTTAATTAATATTCCAGTATATGAATATACCATATTGTCATTCTTTCATCAATTTATGGGCATTTTAATTTGTTTCCATATTCTTGGCTATTGTTCACAATGTTGCTATTAAAATTAATACACAATTTTTGTGTGGAAATGGCTTTTCCTTTCTTATGGGTACATATTTGAGAGTGGAAAAACTGGATCATACGAAAACTCTATATTTAACATTTTGAGGAACTTTAAAAACATTTTTAAAGTGGCTGTACCATTTTATAGTCCCCTCAGTAGTATATGAGGATTCCATTTTCATTACATCTTTGTCAACACTTGTTATTGTCTTTCTTATTTTATCCAATTGAATGGGTATAAAGTGATATCTCATTGTGACTTTGTCATTTTCCTAATTACAAATGTTGCTGACCACCTTTTCATGCTGATTTGAATTGCTTATATCTTCTTTAGAGAAATGTCTATTCAAATGATGTACACATCCTTAAATTGGATCATTTGTCTTTTTATTATTGACTAGAGGCCCAGTGCACAAAAATTTGTGCACTCGGGGGGAGGCTGGGTCCCTCAGCCCGACCTGTGCCCTCTTGCAGTCTGGGACCCCTTAGGGGATGACCACCTGCTGGCTTAGGCCTGCTCCCCGGGGGATTGGGCCTAAGATGGCAATCAGACATCCCTCTGGCAGCCTGGTAGCCCTCGGGGGATGTCCACTTGCCAGCGGGGAGCAGGCCTAAGCTGCAGCCAGACATCCTTAGCGCTGCTGAGGAGGCAGGAGAGGCTCCCACCACCACCACTGTACTGGCAGCCATCAGCCTGGCTTGTGGCTGAGCAGAGCTTCTCCCATGTGAGAGCGCCCTGACCACCAGAGGGCAGCTCCTGCATTGAACATCTTCCTCCTGGTGGCCAATGTGTGTCATAGTGACCAGTCATTCCCAGTCCTTCTGCTGTTAGGATCAGTTTGCATATTACCCTTTTACTATATAGGATAGAGGCCTGGTGCACAGGTGGGGGCCAGCTGGTTTGCCCTGAAGGGTGTCCTGGATCAGGGTGGGGGTCCCCATTGGGGTGCCTGGCCAGCCTGGATGAGGGGATGATGGCTATTTGCAGCTGGTCACACCCACTTCAGGGTGGGGGTCCTCACTGGGGTGTCTGGCCAGTCTGGGTGAGGGGCTGAGGACTGTTTTCAGGCTGGTGGGTGACTGAAGCTCCCAACCTCTTCTTTTTTTCTTTTATTTTTTTATTCTGGGATTTATTTACCTTCTATGGCTGTCACTGGAGCTGAGAGCCGGCTTTAGCTCTGAGGCTTTTCTCCAGCTCTGAGACCTTGGCTGCTGAAAGCAGGTATCTGGGTTTGTTTGGCTTTTATAATTGAAACACTGTTGCAACTCCAGCTCTGAGGCCTGGCTGGCTAAAAGCAGGTTTCTGGGGTTTCTTTAGCTTCTATAATTGCAATATTGTTTCTTAGAGTGTAGCTCAGAGGCCAGCAGCGGCAGGCAGGGAACCTTGGCTTCCTCCATCTCCGGGGCAACCAAGCCTCCTGTTCACTTCAGCTGCCTGGCTGCCAGCCACCATCTTGGTTGGCAGTTAATTTGCTTATCGCCCTGATTAGCCAATGGGAAGCATGTCGGAGGTACGGTTAAATACCATGTTTGTCTATTATTAGACAGGATTTTTAAGATTTGTTATATATTCTGACAATACTCTCTTATCAGATATATGATTTGAAAAAAAATTCTCTTATTCTGTGGGATGTCTTTTCACTTCTTGATGATATGTAACCATTAATACTCAATTTTTTGACTTTTGATGAAATTTGCCTATCTTGCTCTTCTGTCACTTGTGTTTTTGATGTTATATGTAAGAAACCATTACTTACCCTAGTGTCACAAAGATTTATTCCTATGTTTTTTCCAGAGCTCATATATTTTTAGCTTTTATATATAGATTCATTTTGAATTAATTTTTGTTTATGGTGTGAAAAGGTATTCAACACCATTGTTTTGCTTATAATATAAAATTGACCCTGAACCATTTTTTTAGAAGACTAATCTTTACCATTAAATGGTATTGGCACCCTTGTCAAAATTATATGAACATAAATTTAAGGGCTTATTTCTGGAATCACACTTATATCACTTACGTATTTCATTGATCTATTTGTTTGTCCTTATTCCAATATCACACTGTCTCAATTACCTTGGTGCTGTATTATGTTTTGAATTGACAAGTGTGAGTCCTGTAATTTTTAAATTTCTTGTCAGAATAGTTTTGGCTATTCTGGGTCCCTTTCATTTCCATGTTAATTTTAGGTTTCATATGACATGTCAAGAAAAACTAATTTTGATAGGGCTGTGTTGATCTGTAGATCAATTGAAGAGTATTGCCTTCCTACCAAGTTGTCTTCTGACCTATAAACATGAGGTGTCTATCTATTTATTTAGATCTTCTTTATTTTCTATCCATAATGCTGGTTATTGTACAAATCTTGCAGTTTTTTTGTTAAGTGTATTCGTAGGTATTTTTATGCTATATAGCTGTTTACTTATTTTTGATGTATATATCTATATCTTGATTTTTACTGTATAGACTTTTTCTTAATTTTATTTTTGGACTGTTCATTGCTGGTATGTAAAAAATAAAATTAGATCTTGAATCCTGATACATTTTTTAAATCATTTTTAATTCCATAAATTTGTATTGAATTTCTTAGGATCTCCTACACACAAGATCGGATTATCTACAGTGAGAATTTGAATTATTTTTTTTTCTAAATTAGATGAATTTTATTTTTTTTCCTTCCCTTATTAATTGCCCTGGATTGAATCTCTAAGACAATGTTGACTAGAAATAATAAAAGTGGACATTCTTGTCTTGTTTTTGAACTTAGGAGGAAAGTGTTCAGTCTTTTTCTACCATGTACTGTATACAGTAGGCAT
Source organism: Myotis nattereri (assembly GCF_964212035.1). Lineage (NCBI taxonomy): Eukaryota > Metazoa > Chordata > Mammalia > Chiroptera > Vespertilionidae > Myotis > Myotis nattereri. Next base: position 89,397,249 of record NC_138082.1, on the reverse strand, counting down.
TACATAAGTATCAGTCATAGGTTTAAAAAATTTTCTCCTAATTTTAGTGGGTTTTTTTAATCTTTAAAATGATGTTGGGTTTTGCAAAGTGTTTTTTTTTCTCATTTTATTTAGATGATCATTAGGTTTTTTTATTTTATTAATATTGTGCATGACATTGATTTTATATGTAGCACCAAATAATTTGTCATGTTGTATAATCCTTTTTATATGTCTGTAGTGTTGTGTGAACATTTTCTGCATCAATATTCATCAGTGATATTGATCAGTATAATTAATTTGTTTGATTTCCATATCAGGGTAACAGTGGCCTCATAGATGAATTGGGAAGTTTCCCCTCTTCTATTTTTTTGGAAAGGTTTGAAAGGGATTGAAATGAACTCTTCCTTAAACACTTGGCACAAATCACTAGTAAAGTCATCTGTTCCAGTGCTTGTGTGTGTGTTAGGGAGGAGAAGGGAAAGTCTGCAGAGAGGGGATGTTTTATATCAGTAATTCAATATCTTTACTTATAAGTCAGTCCCAATCTAATTTTTTGAGTCAGTTTTAGCAACTTGTTTGTTTCTAGGATATTTTTTTCATCTTATTTAGACTATCTAATCTGCTTCTATATAATTTTTCCTAGTATTCCATTATTATCCTACAAGAGGCCCAGTGCACGAAATTCATGCACAGGGGTGGGAGGGTCCCCTAGCCCAGCCTGCACTTTCTCTATTCCAGGACCCCTCGGGGGATGTCCTGGGGATTGGGCCTAAACCAGCAGTCGGACATCCTGCTCACAATCCGGGACCACTGGCTCCTAATTGCTCACCTGCCTGATGGCCTGATCACCCCTAACTGCACCCCTGCTGGTCTGGTCGCCCCAAACTGCCCACCCCCCTCCCCCCGCCAACATGGTCTCCCCACACAGCCTGCTGCTTGGTCATTTGGTCGCCACTCACCAACCCCCCTGCTGGCCTGGTTGCCCCACGCAGCCTGTGCGGTCATCTGTTCAGTTGTGATGGTCACTCAGGCATATATATATATATATATATATATATATATATATATATATATATAAATTTCCATAAGTTCAGTAGTGACATACCTTATTACATTTCTAATTGTAGTAATTTCAGACTTCTGTGTGTCTTTTTTGCTCAATATAGCTAAAGTTGTTTTCAAATGTGTTAATAATTTCAAAGAATCATTTGTTTTATTTATTTTTTTCTGCCATTTTGCTATTATTTCATTTAATCATGTTCTAATATTTATTTTCTTTTTCTAGTAGAGTTTGTTTCAGTTCATTCTTTTGTTAGTATATTAAAAGTTATAAAGTAAGGTTGTTCATTGAGCTATTTTTTAATATAATAATTTATAGCTATGGATATTCCTCTATGCCACCTTTAGCTCTGTACCATACATTTGTGTGTTTTTTTGGTAGGGTGGTGATTATTGTTTTTGTTTGTTTTCATTTACCTCAAAGTTGTTATTTCCCTTGTGACTTCTTTTTTAACTAATTTGTTATTTGGAAATTTGTTGCTTAATTTCCACTTTTTTATGACTTTCCCCAGTTTAACTGCTGATTTGTAATTTAAATTCAAGATATTTGGGTGACATACTTTGTATGATCAATAATTTAAAATTATTGAGTCTGGTTCATTTTCTAGCATATGATCTATCCTAGAGAATGTTCCCTGTGTACTTGAGTAGATTATGAACTCTGTCATTGTTGTTGGATTGTCCCACAGGTCTGCTGCGTTTAATTAATGAATAGTTTTGTTTAAGCCTTCTGTTTTCTTGTGGATTTTCTACCTAATTCTACTCATTATTAATACTGGGATATTGGATTCTCCAACTATTATTGTTAACTTGTCTCTTTCCAATTATCCATCTGTTTATATTCAACATGTTTGTTTGTGTCTTTGAATATATCATGTATTTTATAGACAGTGTATATTGACATCATATATTTTCATGTCTCTTCTCTTATTTTTTGTTTTTATTTATGCCTTTTAATTGGTCCCTTGATCTATTTACATTTAATTTGTTATACTATTATATTTGTTCTATTTTTTTATGTCTTATGTCATTTTCCCCAATACTTAATTTTTGTCTTTTTAAAAATAGGTATTATATAGTTTATCTTTTAAACTTCCTGTGATTTTTCTCTTACTGTATTGAGTTATATTTTTACTTGTTATCCAGGGGGTTGCAAATAGCATCTTAATGTAAAACATTCTAGTTTGGAAAAATGCTAACTTAATTTCAATAGCCTATAAAACTTTTCTATAAAATACCTCCTTTATTTTTCCCTCTTTTGTATTACCATAGTGATATACATCAAATCTATACATTCAGTGTAGGGCAAAAGTAGGTTTATACTTCCAAGTACATGAGCGTTTGTTCTTGTATAATTATTTATTAATTATTGTATTATTTTCCATATGAGCAACTGTAAACCTACTTTTGCTTCACCTGTATTATAGGCTCATGTTTATAGTTTTATATTTATTTCTTTATTGATGTGTCATTGTTATACTTTTCTTTAATTCTTTAAACATGGATTCCTTTACTAGTATTTCTTTGAGCATATTTATGAAGGTTGATTTAAAGTCTTTGTCTAATAAGTCCAATCTTTTGGCTCTCTCACTGGCTTTTTTATTGACTGCTTTTTTTTCTGTTTATGGGCCATGATTTTCTGTTATATTTTGTAATTTTTCTTATAAATTGGACATTTTAGATGATTGAAAGTTAAGAATCTGACATTTAGATCTCCCCTCCGCAGGTTTTGTTGATGTTGTTCTTCTGTTGTTGATGATGATGATGTGTATTTAATGACTTTACTTGAGTAATCCCAAAAGTCTGTGCTCCTTTAACTCTGTGTGTGCCACTGAGGTTTCTGCTCAAATAGCAGCATCTATGCCTAATGATTGGGCAGCTTTTCTAAAATGCCCAATGCTTCTCAGATTGTTGTAAGCCTTTAATTTCAAAAACTTTGAAAAAAATATTTTTATACTGTTAGGACTGTAGGGCAATGCAATCCTTAAGGGCCATTTGTAAGCTTCCAGCCACAGGAGAATGAAGGACCAGGGAAAACCCACTGGACACCAGGAGTCAGAGCATGCAAGGAATGGAAACTGTCCTGAAGGCACCTGATTGCACACCTATATTCCCTCCGCATTCCCAGCCCAGCAACTCAGCCCTCAGACCCACTGACAAGAGCTTACAAAGGGTGACTGCACATAAGGATGAAACTCCAGCTCCTGGGGGCTGCCAGCATCGACCCCATGCCCCCTTGGCTGGGTGCTGCGCAGCCCTTCCCTTTGGAATTTCCATCTCCCAACCTCTTCCCTTAAATAAAGTAAGTTTTTCCTAAATCGCCATCTGAGATGCCTATTCAGCCTGCCCACACACACCACCACCATGTCTGCCTTTCAGACTCAGCTGTCATTGCATTTGCAGAGGAGCAGTGTTTGGGGTCCTGCCCCCGGCCTGCGGGAGTGCTTCCCCCAGTGGCGGTTCTGCACTCACTGTGAGACCTGATGCTTAGTCTTCTTCAATGTCATCTACTGAGATGGTGCTGCCTGGCCCAACAAGGACTCCCAGTGTGCTGGAAGAAAAGTAAAAAATATAGCAAAATGAAAACTGCTAAGCAAGGGCCAGGCCAGGAAGCGATGTGCCCGGGTTGTTACAGCCTCCTCTTCTGCCTGCGCAGGCTGGATATTTGGTTTTTCTAGGTTCCTTTCATGCCTACTTCTCTTTCCAGCTCTGACTGCCCTCAAACTTAACTGTTGCTTCCCTGTCCCTTCACCAGAAAAGGAGCTCCCTCAGGAAGGAGCCGTGCTGGAGTGCTCTTGCATCCCATGGCTTAGCACAGCGCTTAATAGATGGAAGGCATCCAGTCAGTGTTTATAAAATAAAGTGAGCTGCATACACAGTTCACTTCAGACTTTCAAACATATGACAGGCAGGGCATGTTAAAATCTCTGCTAAAACCCCTTTCAGGCAGGGAAGCAAGTTGTCCGCAATTGAGGAAAATGGCCAGAGGCAGTCACCACCAACAGGCAGGCATTGGCAAGGCACAGCAGGAGGCACCTCTCTGGAAACAATAAAACAAACCTGGCAAGTGACAGATCTCCTGAGGATCTCAGCTAAGGAGTGGCCCTACCTCCTGGTGCACATACCTGGAAAAGCAATGTCTAAGACCCAGGAGTCATATCCTTTCCTAACAAGGAGAGCCAGCCACCTGGGTTTTCTATTGCCACTGAAAACAGTCACTGCCAGTTACCACCTCCTCCCCTTTGAATCAAAAGCTCTTCAAGATTTACAAAACAGTCACCTCTGATGACCCTCAGCACCTGCACAGGGAGAGAGGGCAGTACTTTTAATCTCTATTTTACAGGAGAGGAAACATGCTGAGGAGCTCTCCTCAAGTCATTCATCTAGAGAAGTCAAAGAGGTCAGCCTGGAACCCAGGATTCTGGCTAAAAGTTTACTTCTTTTCTTGTTTCTCTTGAGTTCACATCAACGTGTATTTTTTTCTTTTCCTTTTCCCCCTGATTTTTTAAATTGAATACTAGAGGAGCGGGGAGGAGAGAAACAACCATGTGAGAGCAGAACATTGATCAGCTCCTTCTTACATGCCCCCTACCAGGGATCCACCTGCAACCCAGGAATATCCCCTGACTGGAAATTGAACTGGCAACCCCTTGGTGCACATGACGATGCCCAAACAACTGAGCCACACCTGCCAGGGCAAAATTCATTTATTTGCTAATTCCTTTGAGTGCATGGCTTTTTCTATGCTCACGTGGTTCAATATCCATCCAACTCTATAGCTGCTCTCCCTCTCTCCATTCTCTCTGTAGTTTGTGGACACGCTAGTTTCTACAGTTTTCTAAATTTAAAGTAGTAGAAATCTTATCTTATCCTTAATCGGGAATGCAACCTGATTTTCTAGGGGCTACACCATAGTCAGTGTGATTTAGCAGTCAATAATAACTACTCAGAAGATTTCCTTACATACCATGCCTCTATACCACTCTGTGACAAGGGCTTTATGGGAAAAGGCACACATTTGAACTTCAGGAATCTGAAACAGGCATGCCATTATTTCCCGCTTGTGCAAGGCCACAAGGTTGGCCAAATACAAGTGACTGGTGTCTCTCCTTTCCCAGGTCTTTTCTGGTATATGCACATCCTTGCCTTTGAGATCACCAGGGACACACAGGAGCTATTTAAAGTCTCTACAGTCTCCTAGTTCTCCCAGGTTTCTCATTAAATCCCATGTAAGCTGTTGTTTGTTCCAGGTGAAATCAGAGCCTTAAGAGCTGAGATGCTGCCAGCCCTCTGCGGCTGTTTTGGTAATGTCCTGGAATTGACCCCTCCCCTACCACCCAGCTGAGCTCCCAGTTCAATTATATAGTCACCCCACTGTGAAAGTAGAGATTTCCCAGGGAAATGCAAGTTTGGACAAAATGTTGACTGTGCTCTGATGATGGTATTTTCTTTTCTTCTTCTTTTTTTAATTTTTATTGAAAGTATTACAGATGTCCCCCTTTCCCCTTTCCATTGTCCCTCTCCACCCTGTTCCTGCCCCTCACCAGGCCTTCACCACCCTATTATCAGTATCCATAGGTAATGCATATCTACACTAATAAAAGAGAAACATGGTAATTGGCGTACGACCGCTACCCTTTTCATTGGCTAATCAGCGAGATATGCAAATTAACTGTCAGCCAAGATGGTGGCTGGCAGCCAGGCAGCTTGAAACTAACATGAGGCTTGCTTGCCTCAGTGACGGAGGATCGTTGGAGGAAACCAACGTTCCCCGCCTGTGGCTGCAGGCCTCTGAGACGGCAGTTTAAGAAACATTGTAATAAATACCACCGGACTTCAGCCAGAAGATTCGCAACATTGTAAGCAAAGTCCAGAAACATACTTTCAGCCGCAGCAGAGGCCTAAGAGCTGGAGCCAAGCCACAAGGTAAAGCTGGCCCAGAATAAAAAAAAGAAAAAGAAAAAAAGGAGCGGTTGGGAACTTCAGTCACTCCCAGCCTGAAAACAGCCCTCAGCCCTTCACCCAGACTGGCCAGGCACCCCAGTGGGGACCCCCACCCTGATCCAGGACACCCTTCAGGGAAAACCAGCCGGCCCCACCCATGCACCAGGCCTCTACCCTATATAGTAAAAGGGTAATATGCCTCCCGGCACCAGGATCAGCGTGACAGGGGGCAGCGCCCAAAGCCCCTGATCGCCCTGTGGCTCTGTGTGTGACAGGGGGCGGGGCCCCAACCCCCTGAGCAGCCCTGCTCTGTGCCAGATAGGGGGGAGCTCCCCAACCCCCTCCCCCCACGGGCCTTGCTCTGTGTGTGATGGGGTAGAGCCATAATCTCTCCATCGGCCCTGCCCTGAGTGTGAGAGTGGCGGCGCCCCAACCCTCTGATCGGCCCTGCTCTATGGGTGATAGAGGGCGGCACCCCAACCCCCTGATGGGCCCTGCTCTGTGTGTGATGGTGGCAGCGCCCCAACCCCCTGATTGGCCCTGCTCTGTGCGTAACAGGGGGTAGCGCCGCAACCTCCCCATCGACCCTGCCTTGAGTGTGACAGGGGACGGTGCCCCAACCCCCCAATGAGCCCTACCCTGAGCGTGACTGAGGGTGGCATCACAACCTCCCAATCTTCCCTGCTCTGTGCATGATGGGGCGGCGCCCCAACTCCCCAGTTGGCACTGCTCTGAGCCCGACCAGGGGCTGCACCTAGGGATTGGGCCTGCCCTCTGCCACCCAGGAGCAGGCCTAAGCCAGCAGGTTGTTATCTCCAGAGGGGTCCCAGACTGCGAGAGGGCACAGGCCGGGCTGAGGGACCCCCCTCCCCCCAAGTGCACAAATTTTTGTGCACCGGGCCTCTAGTATACATATAAAATCTTTGGTTAATCTTTTCCCGCACCCCCTTCCCTCTGAAATTTGTCAGTCTGTCCCATGTTTCCATGTCTCTGTTTCTATTTTATTTATTAGTGTATCTTAATCATTAGATTCCTTGTTCATTTATTTTGCTTTTTAGAGTTAATTGCTGAAAGAATTTTCCTTTAAGATTTCATGTAATACTGGTTTGGTGGTGATGAACTCCTTTAGCTTTTCTTTTCTGTGAAGCTCTTTACCTGACCTTCAATTCTAAATGATAGCTTTGCTGGGTAGAGTAATCTTGGTTGTAGGTTCCTGCTATTCATCACTTTGAATTTCTTGTCACTCCCTTCTGGCCTGCATGGTTTGTGTTGAGAAATCAGCTGACAGTCATATGGTCACTCCCGTGTAGGTAACTAACTGCTTTTCTTTTGCTGCTTTTAAGATTCTCTGTTTTTAACCCTTGGCATTTTAATTATGATGTGTCTTGATGTGAGCCTCTTTGGGTTCCTCTTGTTTGGGATTCACTGTGTTTCATGAACTTGCAAGTCTATTTCTTTCACCAGGTAGGGGGAATTTTCTGTCATTATTTCTTCAAATAGGTTTTCAATATCTTGCCCTCTCTCTTCTCCTTCTTTTACCCCTATAATGTGAATGTTGGTATGCTGGAAATTGTCTTAGAGGTTCCTTACACTATCTTCATTTTTTTTTGGATTCTTCTTCTTTTTGCTCTTCTGATTCGGCATTTTCTTCTTCCTCATATTCCAAATCCCTGATTTGATTCTCAGAATCCTCTACTCCAATGTTGAATCCCTGTAAAGTCTTCTTTATTTCAGTTAGTGTATGCTTAATTACTGACTGGTCCTTTTCCAGTCAGAATGTCTTTGACAATCTCACTAAGATCATTGAAAGTCTCACTAAGTCCCTTGATGTTCTCATTAAGTCCCTTGAAAGTCTCATGAAGATCCTTGAGTAACCTTATAACCACTGTTTTGAATTCTGTATCCAGTAGTTCATTTGCTTCCATTTCTTTCATGTGACCTGTTTCTTTATCACTGCAGGCTACTACCCTGTGTTTGTTTCTATGTATTGGGTGTGATGCTGCTATGTCTCCTGGAATTCATAGAGTGGCCTTGTGTAGTCGGTGTCCTATAAGGTCCAGTGGCTCAGTCTCTGCAGTCACCTGAGCTGGGCACTCTAAGTGCACCCCTGTGTGGGCAGTGTGCACTGTCTTATTGTAGTTGAGAGAGCTCCAGATCTCCCATTGTCTGTAATATCATAAGCTGGGGGCTCCCTGGCCTCAGAGCTGGGGATGGGGGGAAAGCCAGACCTTCACATCCCCTGTCTTCCTCCAGTAGTTTCACTCAGATGGGTGATTTTCAATTGGTTCTGTGGCTCATGTTAAATACCATAGTTCTGAAATGGTTGATTTGAGTAGTTTTGCCTGTATTATTATTGTTTTAGAGAGAAAGTGAGTTCACCTCACTTGTGCCATTTCAGGAGGTGCTAATTATATACTGTTGAACTTGTGAGAGTGTGGGATGGGCTTGGACTAAATGGTATCTTGCTACCAGCTACAGAACAGGATATTGGATAATTAGAGATGTAAAATAGAGGTTACAAGTGAGTTAGGTACTTAACAAAACAAATTGTTTCAATTAGGCTGTAAATATTTGCTTACAAACTATAGTGATCATCATAAATCTTCTCATTTATTAAGATGGCTTTGTGGTTTTTTGCTTCTGCAGGGTGATAGGAGTAGTAGTGGCATGTATGTATATGAATGTGTGTGTGTGTCTGGGTTTTGTTTTAATTTTAGAACACTTTATTGGGATAAAATCAACTATTTTCCAAAACCGAGAGAATAATCTGGGTGTTTCTTCCAGTTAATGTAAATAATTAAGGAGTGCCTGTAAACAGAGTGTGTGAGTTGTGAATATCAGCTCTTGGGAGACCAGTGTGTCTCTGCTCTTTCCAGAAAATGATGTAGATAGCGCTGTGGACTACTTGGTCAGTGCATGGTAGGTTTCAAACAGGGAGACTACAAAGTATCTTCTAATAATTTCACTATGTTTATGTTTTGTTTCATTAATCACCAGAAATAAGGAAATGTTTGTGTCTTTTTCATCTTAAATTCAATGCTTCCCATTGAATTCTGGACACACTAGGTTATACATGTACTATATTTGTTTTTCTGCCATTTCCATGATAGAAGAGGGGAAAAAATAGCCCACTTGTCAATCCTCTAAAATATTAGGCAACTAGCATTTAATGATTGAAAATCACCTTACTCTTTAGAATACATAATCACTTTATCTGCACTGTGCCAATGAGGAGATAGTAAGTTGTGGAATGCCTCCCTGGGCAATTCATTTAGTCTTTTTGCACAAGGCCTGGGGATCCTTCCAGCCAGATTTTACTTAAGAATGTTGTATTTCCAAAAGAGAGGTTTTATCTTCCCTGAGACAGATCATTTGCAAAATTAATAGGTAAATTAGCAAAGTGTTAACAGCCCATTAGGCCCACTGTCATAGTTTAGAGTCTGGGTAGGGGAAAAGAGCAAAGGCTAAATGTGTGGACAGAAGCTCTCTGCAATGACAGGAGCCATCTGCCTGTGGTGGGGAGTTGTGGCCAATCAAAGGAAGCTGGCAAACTGCTGTAACATGCGCCCCCTCCCCTCCTGTTTCAGTGCACACTCAGCCGGGGGAACTCTGGGCTTTAAGACCAGAGCTCAGGATCTTAGTTACTAAGTGTGTGTTAAAGTCATTGTATTACAGCAGAACTGCCTGAGCCTTTTTATACTAACCATTTCCTCGTTTATTCAAAAAAATATCTATTGAATGTTGGTAATGTTGAAATTTTAATAGCCCGAGTTCTCTCTACCAAGGTCAGGATGTAGCCATTGTTTTCTATTTGGAGAGCTAATTCTCTTACATACACTGGCAACTACTGTCTCTCTTCCAAGGAGACTTGTTTTTTAAATCCTCAGCAGATGATAGGTTTTTTATTGATTTTTAGAGAGAGAAAGGGAGGAAGAGAGAGAGAGAGACATTGATTGGTTGCCCCCTGTACATGCCCCAACTCAGGATCAAACCCTCAACCTAGTTGTGTGCCCTGACAGGGAATTGAACCTGCAACTTATTGGTGTGCCAGGTGACCCTCCAACCAACTGAGCCACCTGGCCAGGGCTTTCCCCAAGAGACTTTTGGTCATACTGGCTTAAAGCCATGGGCTTTGCAAATAGACATGTGATCTTGGGTATATTTTTGTTTTGTTGTGCTGTGTGTGTGTGTGTGTGTGTGTGTGTGTGTGTGTGTGTGTTTTGGTTTTTTTGTTGTTGTTGTTTTTGCCTGTTGTTTGAGGTTAACTTTATCAGATGTAAAGTGAGGATAATATCACCTTGCAGGATGGTTTTAGTTGTAGTGATTAAATGAAAACACTTATGCCAATAATAATCATAGGTGGCTCTTATTGGATGAACCCTTAGTTTGTACCAGGAAGTGTGCTCAGAGATTTACATACATTATGTTTAATTCTCACAACACATCTGCACGGTGGGAACTATATTATGTACACCTTACATTTGGAGAAAAAGATTTGAGAAGTAAAACATTTCTCCATGGTCGCTCAGCAATTAAGTTGACTTCAGAACTATGCTGTCGAAGCCCAGAGCCTAATCAACCTTTTTTCTGGTCACCAGGCGTCACTGCGTTTGGAATCAGTATCACTGGGCCGAAGCCACTTCCTTTGCTCTTACTGCCACTTCCACCTTTCACATCTGCCATAGGGTTAAAGCTCTATCTGAGTACTTTTCTAGCTAACCTCTGAGGTACACAATCTTCAAAATTGGTTAAAGCTTCTTGATCTTCAAAATGTAAATTAATTGAAAGCCAAAGTGCACTTGGATGAAAATCCCCTCAGATGCTGCTTTTAATTCCAGCTGCCAAGGTGCAAGGGGTTCGTTTTCCTTTTGCTTCTCGGATAAATTAAAGAAGACACATTATTTCCATTTCCTGTCTGAAATCTCATCTACTTCACTATTTTAGAGGCTGTGCAGAATAAATACGATAAAATGGCTCATATCTGCTTACACTTTATTTCTTAGTACCCCCATAGATCATCTCAATCACCTATAGAAATATTTGTGTCAAAGGCTAAGGCAGTTGATAAATTCTTTTTCCTTGTAGGTTATGAGTCTGAATATCCCAGCATCTCTGCATTGAAAGAAAAATAGTTACATTTGGCGTTTGTGATGACTTGAGGTAGTGAAAATATTTTTACTGCCAACAAAAGCAGTTTTATGGTGTTCAATCCTGAATTGCTAAGATCTGGATTTTCAGTAGAGCAAATTGCACTGCTTACAACTGAGTTTTTTTAAAAACAAGTGCAATTCATTCTGTAGGCAGTCTTCATTGGCAAGTTTGTTTATATAGTAAATGCCTTTAAAGAGTCTAGAGACACTTGACATCTAGAGTAAGTTTGTGTGCATTTGTGTGCGTGTGCTGCATTTTGAGTGTTCCTGTGAGAAACAGGAATGGCACATAAGTGAAAATGCTGAGCTAGTAAGCAATACAAGGTCCAGAATTCTCATGTGATAATTCCTCTTTGAGTTCTCATTTTTGCTCTTGTTGCCTTTACCGTTTTTTTACTTCTTACTCTATAATTAACTTCATAGACTGAAATCAGCTCCACATTACATTATGAATAACTTACAATTGTTTCAGAAACAATATGATGTTGTGCAGTATTGGATCTGGGATTTAAACGTTGGTCCATCTAACTCTAAATTTATTGTTATACACCCTGCATAGAAATTGATGGAAGTGGATAGAAACTCTTCTGATGTTGAAGAGAGACAATGGTAGTGGAGGGTAGAATCAATTCAATATTTTATTTATTAATGGCTTACTTTGTGCATAGTACTCAACTAAGTGCTGGCAGCCTGTGAGAGGCACAAAGATACTAAGAAGCAGAGGGCCAAATCCCATTGTTTAAGAAACTTAACAATTTTAGTGAAATGGGAGCAGGAAGTATTAATTCAAGGAACATCTGAAGAACAACTTGGCACTCATGTGAAGAGCAGAAGCAGCAGCATTAGAAAGTAAAGCCCCCTGAGGACATTCCTGAAACTGTGCCTGATGAGGTGGGACACCTGGTGGAGGACTACGACTTAGTGGATGGATTACATGTTCTCTAAAGATGGCCCACCCACAGAGAGAGAGGGCTTGGGAAGCCGTACACTGAGGGAGTGAGAGAGAGACGGGGAGACCCTGCTTCTCTCCTGGAGCTCAGCCTTTCCAGCATGCCAGGCATCAAGGTCAAGTCAACAGTTCCTTCCACATGTGAGTTATGGGGGTGAAGTCCTCTTGGACATTTCACATTTGAACTTCAGCTGCCACCACATCACAAGTATGAGAACCTCCAAGTGAGACCAGAAAATGATTGTTCAGCTGAGATTTGTTCAACCCACAGAATTATGAGAAATAAAATAGTTATTTAAAGCCACTAATTTAAGGGTGGCTGGTTATGTGTCAATGGGTAGATGAAACACTGGGACTTTGAAGGTTAGATAAAATCTGTATAAATAGATAGTAATTATAAGCACCAGCACTTATAAGAAGTAATTTGATATTTATTGACTTATTATTAATTATTAATTAAATTATTTAATATTCTAAATACATTTTCTAAACCAGCAAAGTCCAGTAGAACTCACTGCAGTGGTAGAAATGTGTGGTTATACTGTCTCATATGGTGGCCATTTGCCATATCTGGCTATAGAGCACGCAAAATGTAGAGATTGTAAATAAGAAATTACATTTTTAATTTTGCTTTATTTATTTAAATATAAACCTAGTTAAATAATCTCATGCAGCTATGATAATGAACAGCCTAGCTATAAAGTTTTGGAAGTCAATAACTGTGAGTGGTGAATAAATAACCCCTGATATTCGCAGAAGCTGAGTTGATGGGATAGAATTAGCTGACTTGGTGGTGATGTTGCTTCTAGGTTTGTATGTGAGTGGTTGGGTAACGAGGGCGGAGGTGGCAGAGGGGAGGAGTACTAAGGTACCAAGAAAAGACTTTCTATTATTATATGTCCAGTTGTGGAACGTCGGGCTGTAGTGCACATTCGCAATGCCCACACCACTGCTTCTGTGTGAGGAGCCCAAACACCGCATTGTAAGAAGATGCCTGATTGATGGGCACCCGTGCAGTTTCTGAACACAGCTCTTCTCTTAGTGAGCATTTCCTTTACCCAGATGCCTATGCTTAACATTCTCCAGTGCCCTTTCAACATTATCATATTGCAATATGATCATGTACATGTGAAATATTAACATATGATAATATATATATATATATATATATATATATATATATATATATATATATATGCAATGCACTGCTCTGGGAGTTTCACTATGGTTCATGGGTTTCATTTTCCACCAGAATTACATTTTCCTTAAGTTCCTCTCTGAAGTGCTTAGAGAACATTGATGTGAAAAGGTAGTTGGTAATCACAGGAAGCAATGTCTACATGTATGAAGAGTAGTACTGCTGTGCATGGAAACTACTGAGAAACTTGGAAGTAACAGGCAGGCAGAGCCAGCTGAGTTACAAAGTCTGTCTTGAAAAATAGCTGTTTTGTTTAAAATAGCTGTTTTCTGTCCTTTAAATCTACTTCTGATTGTAATGAATGCAGAGAATCATGAATAGTCACTAGTAGCCATGTACTTAAAATTACATATTACAATGTTAGGAAATGTGATGTCTCCAACTAGTTAATTTTTCACTTTTGCTTATACTGAATTAGACATTACCTTATCAAAATCTGTTTTCAAAAAGTGAGCAATGTGTTCAAGTACATTTTATTGGCACTAATTCTGACCTAATGGCGTCAGACATGTGGAACTGCTGTGCTCATGAGAAGCATGGCGGACCCCTAGCCATGCACTGCTCACACCTTACTTTTCCTGCGTACATACAACACTATCTGAGATACTCACTGCTGAGATTTATCAGTTTCTGTTTCAAATCCCATAGAGAACCAAATTCTTATGAGCTGCCAAGAAAAACAAATCGTTAATTGGTCTTTGTTTTGTTGAAATGAAATCATAAACAGACTTTGGCAGTGATATTTTGGAACTGGTGGCTTATTTATTGATTTATGTTTTTTTAATCAAGAAGAATACTGACGGCCTTGGGGCGGTTTGGGATGGTCCATGGGGCCATGTGACATGCCTGGTTTCTGCCTCAGAATTCTCAGCCCAATGGAATTGAGGAACAAGGCTGAGGAGGGAGATGGGCCAGGAGCTGGCCTTGCCGTGCAAATCAGAGATACCGAGATCCTATCTAGGGCGCTGTCAGGAGCTGAGACAGAAGATGAGGCAAATTTCAGGAAATAAGTCAGTAAGCCTGATGACTTTTTGAAGAAAAAAAAAAAGAGTGCAGGGGTGTTAGGCAGATAGAATGATCTGGATTCTACAATAAGTTGTAGAAATGTGGCTTCCTGAAAGAGGTAAATAATAATGCAATTAATTCAATACGGGGGGGGGGGGGGAGTGGTCCCGTGGTATGATTGGAAAAGGACTAAATTTATTTTGGGACATGCAGTTAACCACCCTGTGTTGTATCTTGGGGGGAATTAAAAGCTAAGGTGCGAAGTGTAGAATCGGATGGACCTGTTAAACAATAATGTATTGCCAAACTGATGAAAATCCATTACCCTTAAATAATGGCTCACATCTGAGATTTAATTATCACAGGGTGAACTTATTGGTGCCTCATGAAGAGAAGGTCAATTATCTTACACCCATTGAAAGTGTAATATGATAATTCACAGGTAAAAGTTAGCTGTGAAACATTAAAAAAATACAAGGTGGTGAAAATACAAAATTCAGTGGCAATGTATTTTAATAATTGCAGGCAGATAATTACATGTGAGGAATGTTCATACCCAGTAATAAGGAATTACTAATTAGATTGGTAGACCTAATTAGATAAATGGACACATCAATCCTTGCCACTCTCCTTTCCTGAGAATATTAATAATAGCAATAATATTCGTTTTTAGCGCCAACACTAGTTCCCCTTCGAATCCCACCACACCCAGCTCAGTAACCATTTATAAAGCCTTTGTTCTTTGCTGCGTCTACAATAACTCCTGGGGGCATAATGAGGAGCACTGTTCTAGGGAGCCGTGGTCTAAAGGAAGAGATGAATCAGTGAGCAAATTAAACAGAATAGTCATTGTTGGGACAGAGGTGGTCACAGGGACCTGCCCTGGGTTTGGTTTCTTGAGAGAGATTAAGTCTAAGCAGGTCTGGAAGGACGAGTGGGGATTGGCCAAACTAAGATGAGCACAGGGGATGTATGTGGATTGCAGTGAAGCTGGGCCATTAGCAAAGGCTCAGCAATGCAAAACAGCATTGTGTGTATACGTATGTGTGTGTTCATGTGTGTGCCGTGTGTGTGTCTGTATGTGGTTTTGTGTGATGGGAGGAGGGCAGTGGGGCTAGAGGTAGCTGATTATCTCTAAAGTATAGATCAAAAACCATTTCAGTCCCAGTATACAAGCTCCATGATCTTTTTATTCTTAATTCAATTGGTTTTGCTCTGAACACTATACTAGAGACTTTTATAAGAAACAAAATTAACATTATTATCTTTTTCTCTTCTATTTTGCCTACTTGTGCCCATTATAGGACAATGAATGTTCACCCTGGGCAGAGAAGAGGAAAATTATGGGAAGCTAATGGGACGTTCTATTCCGTCTTATGCTCTCTCTCTGTTACTTCTCTTTATTTTTATTCATTGGAGACACTATAATTAATGAGTCAGCATCACTTCTATAACTTGAAAAAAAAAAACAAGAGATGCATTTAATACATGCTTAAAAACTCTGTATTCAGCCCTGGTATTAATTCTTGATTCCAGTTATAAAAAGAGTAGCCTATATATGTTAACAATGTCTGGTCAGTCCAAGGTTCATTATTACAGGTAGAATGATTTGATTACTGAAGGTCAAGTTAGTTCTTTGGATTCCTTCAGAATTCAGTTTTATTCAAGTGAGTTTATATAAGAAAACATGCTTTGTGTTTGCTGTCTCTTCACCCACTCTTCCTCAACACTGTTATCCCTCTACCCCAAAGTCTCCTGAAGCAGTTTCCCCTCACTGAGCTGCACACACACAAAAATGTTCAAATGTGTGTGTGTGTTTCCCCAATTTGTCACCAATTCTTGCCTGTAGTACCGCACAGCATTTACACAGATACTCCTGCCTCATTTATTGTTTCACCAGTTTCTGCTCTGCACTGCTGTTTAACATTCTGAAACCCTGCCTCCCATCACTTTTCACCTATGGAGTGGATGCAGGGCATCCTCGCCTGTCACTCAGGCCTTCCTGACTGTTCCCAGCTGCACTCTGCAACACCTTCCCTAGCGTTTATCTCTCATTCCCCTGGGCACCCAAGCTCTTCTACTCTCCCCACCTTCATACACTGCCTCTGTCTAGAACAGCCCTACTGGTCCATCATGTCAATCCCTTCTTATTAGTTAAGATTTTATTTTAATACTAGAGGCCTGATGCATGAAATTCATGTGGGGGGTGGGGTTCCCCTCAGCCCAGCCTGTGCCTTCTAGCAATCTGGGACCCCATGGAGGATGGCTGACTGCTGGTTTAGACCCAATCAGGCTTAAACCGTCACTCGGACATCCCTTTCACAATCCAGGACCCATCACTTCTAACCGTCTGCCTGCTTGCTCCTAACCACCTGCCTGCTTGCTCCGTACCACCCGCCTGCTCACTCCTTATTGCTTGGCTCACCGCTTCTTAGCACTGCCATAGAGGCAGGAGAGGCTCCTGCCACCTCCACTGAACTTGCCAGCTGTGAGCCTGGCTTCTGCCTGAGCAGTGCTCCCGCTGTGGGAGTGCACTGACCACCAGGGGGCAACTCCTGTGTTGAGCGCCTGCCCTCTGGTGGTCAGTGTGCATAATAACAACCAGTCGTTCTAGTCGTTCTAGTCATTCTTCCAAAAAGGTTGCTGGGCTTTTATTATATAGACTAGAGGCCCAGTGAACAAAAATTTGTGCACTCAGGGTGGTCCCTCAGCCCAGCCTGTGCCCTCTAACAGTCTGGGACCCCTCAGGGAGTGACCACCTTCTGGCTTAGGCCTGCTCCCCAGGGCATTGGGCCTAAGCTGGCAGACAGACATCCCTCTGGCAGCCCGGGAGCCCTCAGGGGCTATCCACTTGCCACCGAGGAGCAGGCCTAAGCTGCAGTTGGACATCCTTAGCACTGCTGAGGAGGCGGGAGAGGCTCCCACCACCACCAGTGTGCTGGCAGCCGTCAGCCTGGCTTGTGGCTGAGCAGAGCTCCCTCTGTGGGAGCGCACGGACCACCAGGGGGGCAGCTACTGCATTGAGCGTCTGCCCTCTGGTGGTCAGTGTGTGTCATAGTGACCAGTAATTCCCAGTCATTCTGTTGTTAGGGTAAATTTGCATATTACCCTTTTATTATATAGGATAGAGGCCTGGTGCGTGGGTGGGGGCTGGCTGGTTTGCCCTGAATGGTGTCCCAGATCAGGGTGGGGGTTCTGCTGGGGTGCCTGGCCAGCCTGGGTGAAGAGCTGAAGGCCGTTTTCAGACTGGCCACATCCCCTTCAGGGAGGGGGGTCCTGCTGGGGTTCCTGGCCAGCCTGGGTGAGGGGCTGATGGCTGTTTGCAGGCTGGCCAAGGCCCCCAATGGAGACCCTCACCCCATGAGGGTGTGGCCAGCCTGGGTGAGGTGCTGATGGCTGTTTGCAGGCTGGCCAAATCCCCCAGCGGGGATCCTAACCCCATGAGGGTGTGGCCAGCCTGGGTGAGGGGCTGATGGTTGTTTGCAGGCTGGCCACAGCCCCTTCAGAGTAAGGGGGTCCTGCTGGGGTGCCTAGACAGCCTGGGTGAGGGGCTGAGGGCCGTTTTCAGGCTGGCCAAACCCCCTTCAGTGTGGGGGGGTCCTACTGGGGTGCCTGGCCAGTCTGGGTGAGGGGAAGATGGCTGTTTGCAGGCTGGCCAAGCCCCCCAGCGGGGACCCTCACCCCATGAGAATGTGGCCATCATGGGTGAGGGGCTGATGGCTGTTTGCAGGCTGGCCACAGCTGCCAACCACCCAAGCTCCCAGTGGAGGCTGGCTGGAAGCAGGTATCTGGGATTTATTTGTCTTCTATACTTGAAACTTTGTTGCCTTGAGCAGAGCACACAGCCACTGGCAGGAAGCTTGGCTTCTTCCATCACCGGGGCAACCAAGCCTCCTGCTTACTCCAGCTCCATGGCTGACGGCTGCCATCTTGGTTAGGTTAATTTGCATATAGTTGCTCTGATTGGCTGGTGGGCATGACTTGGGGTGTAGCAAAGGTAAGGCCAATTAGCATCTTTGTATTTTATTAGTGTAGATTATCTCTTTCTCAAAGCCTTCTCTTAACATCTCCAGGCAGAATCCCCCACAGTGTGGTTCCATAGCTTTTTTGGTTATTTCAATTTCTATACTATAATGAAGTATGTTGCTGAAATATTTTCTTTCAGGCCCTTCTTTCTCATATCATGTGAACTCGGAGAGAGAGCCCTGGCTGTCTATGTTATCCTTGGCATTTTAGGGCAGTGACTGGTGCTTATTTAAAATTTAACCAGTTTTTGGCCCTGGCTGTTGTGGTTCAGTTGTTTTGGCATCATCTGGTGCATGAGAAGGCTGCAGATTTGATTCCTTGTCAGGGCACATGCCCAGGTTGTGGGCTTGATACCTCATAAGGGGCTTGCAGGAGGAGCCATACTATGTTTGGCTATTATATCAATCTCTCTCTCTCTCTCTCTCTCTCTCTCTCTCTCTCTCTCCTTATGTCTCTCAAAATCAATAAAAATGTATTTAAAAAAAACAAAAAACTTAATGAACTTTAGAGGGATGGATTCTTCTTTCCATACACTCAGTGGTACCTCTTTCTTTTTCAGTTCGACCATAAACTTCCGTGATCTGGTTCTTCTGCACACACCATTACCTGGCAATACATTATGTGATGCAGGTGATAAGTGCTATGGTAGGTTCTTTGTAAAGGTGACCAGCACCAAACCCCCCATTCCTGTGTTGCATGCTGTTCTTCCCAGAAGGACATAGCTCCTGTCTCTTCCCCATAAGTTCAGGCTGCCTGTCCCTATTACTTGCTTTCACCACGTAACTTTTTGCAAGTTCTCTGTCTGGGCATAAGGTACTGTGGACGCTTCTGCTTCTGCGCTCTTGGGATCTACCTAACTTTCATGTAATAAGTGGGAGCTGGACTGCTGAGTGACAGGAGACACATGTAGAGAGGAAGGACAGGAAGGCCCCAGCTGTTTCAAGGACCCCAGTTGAGGCACCAGACATGTGAGTTATGCCTTTTGAGATGTTCCCGCCCAACCCAAGCTCCCTGGTTAATGTGCTCACAGCCGATATCACATGTGGAGAGCAGCCCAGAAAACTGTTAGAAATAATAAGTTGTCATTTCTGCAAAGGTCACTGCTTGTAAATGAAGTTGATTGGAACGCAGACACACTGTGTGTTTATACATTGCCTATTGCTGCTTTTCCCTAGCCGGGCAGAGTAGTTATGACTGAGACAAAATAGCTTTCAAAGCCTAAGTAAATATGTTATCTGGTCCTTTACAGGAAAATGTGGGGACCTCTTTTTTTTTTTTAATTTGTGTTTGTTTGTTTTTATTTAGCAGCTTAAAATAAGACATATTTATTAGATCACTTACTTTATGAGGTTTAGGAGTTAGGAACAGTTAAGCTGGGTGGTTGTGGGCTGTGTCATCTGAAAGCTTGACCAGGGCTGGAGGGGATCTTCTTTTAAGGCACCCGGTTTGGGAAAGGTTACTGAGCAGTAACAGAACTGCATGTAGGCAGTATCAACTGACCTCTGGGGGGACAAGGGATACAGACAGATGTCACAGGTGACAGGACTTAGAGGTAACGCCTTGATGTATAAGTGTTGGTACAAAAAGACTGCTTTTTTAAAATCAATACATTTTTTTCTATTTTAGATATTTTTTTTTCCTTTCTTACTAACATTGGAAAAAGTAATATTAGCACAGACAGAGAAATTAAGTAAAAATACTCCACAGTTGTGTGCAGATAAGGAGATTAAGGTTGGTTAAGGTACAATCTTCTGACATTACTGACTGGGACCCAAGAATAAACTATCCAGAAGCCAGGGGTTGGCTCCAACGGTCCCCGAGGAATGTCCTGGCTGACGAATAGCCCTCTTCTCAGTTTAGCTTCTCTTACTTGCTCTCAGCCCTTCCTGGTGATTCCCCAAAGGGGACATCCATCTGGTCTGTTGAAATCAGGTAGATAATTTTTTCTAGGACACATAAATCTTTTCGCAGAGTTCTGAAATTCTTCACAGACAAATTCTCAGTATGGAAAGACTGCCGTGTGCCACAGTGGCAAAGTCATACGTTGTGGACTTCCATAGTTACAGGTTCAAACCTTGGCTTCACCGTTAACTTGCTGTTTGTACTTGGACAACAAACTTCAACCTCTCTGTGCATTACCTCTCAATAAAGTATGGACAGATTGGGAACATAATTGGCATATGATAAATTCATATTTGTGCTTTTATATTAAAAACAGACAAGCATCACATGATCTCACTTATATGTGGAATCTAATGAATAAAATAAACTGATGAACAAAATAGATCCAGAGGAATGGATGCATGAAACAGACTGACGAATCTCAGAGGGAAATTTATTATATGCCAAATATATTTCCAAGCGGGGGAGAGGAGGGGGAAGATTAACCAAAGAACTTATATGCATATGTGCATAGACTATGGACACAGACAATAGTGCTATGAAGGCCTGGAGAGGGGCAGGAGCAGGGTGGAGGGGATCAATGAAGGGAAAAAGGGGAACATCTGTAATACTTTCAACAGTAAGGATTAAGTATGTATGTTTTTAACTAATCAGCTCAGAGCTGATCTCATGCGATGTAAAAAAGAAAAAAAAAAATCCAGGTATATTACTGCTTCTCCAGAATAGTTTAACAGTGATAATCTCAAGAATCTGTGCCAAGATCTGATATTACAAAGATAGATATTGCAAGTGACACTATCCTCTTCAATTTGAAGAGTCAGAGGTGATAACTGCTGGATCTACTGGGACATAGGACTAGGCTGGATTTTACTCGGTATTTTCTGAACGAAAAATGTAAACACCTGACATCCACCCAGTGCTGACCATGTGCCGCATTCTAAGCACTTTCTCTACACAGCGACTTTCCTGCTGTCTATATGGAGTCCATGGCTGTGACCAGAATGTCTCACTGTGGGCCCTCTGGTCCCTACTGTCACATCACAGGCATAGGCAGATCTGTTCTCCATAGAATGAAGCCATTTTTCCCTTCTAGGTATTTTAAAAATTTTGAATTAATATATAATTTTAAATGATGTTACACGGCAAACAAAATAAAACAAATACAGGAAAATAAAATCAAGAGGCTTATCTGCTGTGATTCATCTCACTGACTCTAATGAGCTGAAGTCGAGATGGGTCAATGATCTTTGGCCTCGTTACTGGCCCTAGAGAAAGACCCTGGCCTGGCCAGGAACAAATAGGATTGCCTATGACCAACTGTGTGCAGACTTATGGGCTCGTTCCATTCTGTCTGAGTGCTGGTTTTATTGCTGAATAGACATGATTGCAAACCTTCACTTTCCAGCCTTGAACAAACCCTTTCTCCTTCATAAGTGAGCACTCCCTGGCCTAGCAAGTAAACAGACACAGCATTGTGATTTTAAATAGTTATTGTTTCGTTTTATTTTTACGCTTTAGTACTTTTTGTTTTATTCATTGATGCGGCACTGAGTAAGCCGTTTGTCTGCAGACATTAGCTTGTAAACGGCAGGGCTGGGACGGGAAGCCTAGGCTGTCTGCCCGGGAATGCACGCTCCTGTCATCTCACCTGCAGACAGTCAAACACTTAGCATCGGCTTCTCTTCTATAGTGAATGCCAAGAAGTTGGACACCTTTTGGAACAAGCTCATAGTTGTATGGTTTAGAGAAACATTGGTAAGGACCTTAAATATGAAAAGTTATGACTCATTCACTATAATGCATGTAAATATGACATATAGACACATTTTTGTAGTGTCCATGGTAAATGTGCAACACTAGCCTTCCAAAAAAATATGTATATATATATATATATACTTATGTATATATGTGTGTGTATATATATATAAGTTTATTATAACTAGAGGACCAGTGCACAAAAATTTGTGCACTCAGAGGGGAGGGGGTCCCTCAGCCCAGTCTGTGCCCTCTCACAGTCTAGGACCCCTCAGGGGATGACCACCTGCTGGCTTATGCCTGCTCCCCCTGGGGATTGGGCCTAAGTTGGCAATCAGACATCCCTCTGGCAGCTCGGCAGCCCTCAGGGGATGTCCACTTGCCAGCAGGGAACAAACCTAAGCTGCAGTCAGACATCCTTAGCGCTGTTGAGGAAGCAGGAGAGGCTCCCACCACCACCACTGTACTGGCAGCCATCAGCCTGGCTTGTGGCTGAGCAGAGCTCCACAATGTGGGAGCTCACTGACCACCAGAGGGCAGCTCCTGCATTGAGTGTCTGCCCCCTGGTGGTCAGTCTGTGTCATAGTGACCAGTCATTCCCAGTCTTTCTGCTGTTAGGGTCAGTTTGCATATTACCCTTTTACTATATGGGATAGAGGCCTGGTGCACGGGTGGGGGGCAGCTGGTTTGCCCTGAAGGGTGATCCAGATCAGGGTGGGGGTCCCGCTGGGGTGTCTGGCCAGCCTGGGTGAGGGGCTGATGGCTGTTTGCAGTTGGTCACAGCCCCTTTAGGGTGAGGGTCCCCACTGGGGTGCCTGGCCAGTCTGGGTGAGGGGCTGAGGGCCATTTTCAGGCTGCCGGCGACTGAAGCTCCCAGCCTCTCCTTTTTTTCTTTCTTTTTTTAATTCTGGGATTTATTTACCTTCTATAATTGAAACTTTGTTGCCGTCACTGGAGCTGAGAGCTGGCTCTTGCTCGCTCCAGCTCCGTGGCCACGGCTGGCTGAAAGCAGGTATCTGGGGTTTGTTTAGCTTCTATAATGAAAGTTTGTTGCTTTCGGAGCTCAGAGCCAGGCCACGGCAGGTGGGGAACCTTGGCTTTCTCCATCACTGGAGCAAGCAAGCCTCCTGTTCACTTCAGCTGTATGGCTGCCGGCCGCCATCTTTGTTGGTGGTTAAGTTGCATATCTCCCTGATTAGCCAATGGGAAGCGTAACAAAGGTATGGTCAATTACCCTTTTTGTCTTTTATAAGATAGGATTTTCTTCTGTAGAAATACATAGCATACAATTTATAAATAAGAGTAAAAATATATATGAGTCTTATTGTACATTTCATATAGTCATGTGACTCTCTCAGAATGTTGATTTTCGCAAATGCTGGCTTTCATAGTCAACCTATGCTTAGAATTTGTTAAGGAGTTTACCTCCAACATGAATATGACTGACATTTTCATTTATGTTAATTAGGAATGTGAAAGTGAAGCTAAAAGACAGTTGCTGGAACTGCACTTGTTTGTCAGTGATGTGAGAGACACTTTGATGAATTAGATAATAATTTTTGAATACTAGTAAAGTATTTGTTCAGTTTTTATATTATTTAAATACTAGAGGCCCAGTGCACAAAATTCATGCATGGGAGAGGGTGTCCCTCAGCCCGGCCTGCACCCTCTTCAATCTGGGACTCCACAGGGGCAGGGATCAGCCCTAAACTGGCAGTCGGACATCCTTTTCACAATAGGGGATAGCTAGCTCCTAACTGCTCATCTGCCTGCCAGACTGATTGTCCCCTAACTGCTCTCCTACTGGCCTGATTGACTCCTAACTTCTCCCCTGCCAGCCTGATCACCCCCAGCTGCCCTCCCTTGCCAGCCTGATGGCCCCCAAGCCCTCCCCTGCCACAACCTGCCTCCTTTGTTGGGACCCGCCTACTCTGCCTGAGGTGGCAAAGATGCTGGGACTGGCCTCCTGTATGCCATGGAGAGCCAAGGAACCCCCAGGCCACACTGCACAGATCACCCTCTGGGGCCTGCCTCTGCTGTGCACGTGGCCATCTTATGAAAGCCATCTTATGATGACTTGAGGGTGTGATGCCACCTAGGCTATTTTAAGTATAGATAATGGCTGCAGCAGGACACATTTTTCAGATATTTTGTATTGTTATATTTTCTCCAACACTTTCTGAAGTCTAGACAGTCAGTGAGAAGGTCTGTGGTGCTTGCCAGCTCCTGTGATGTGGCTGCATCACTGCAACTGATTCCAGGCCACTGGCCCACCTGAGGGTGGAGCTGAGGGAGACTCACAGAGCACAGGTTCTGTGGCATTCCAGTCCCACAGTCAGAGACAAAAATAACCTCAGAACATAGATGGCTGTGAAATGCAGGAAAATAATTTAAAAATAATTATGAGCAGTCCCTTTGTTTTTAGTAATATGGTTTATTAATTGTAAGCTTATATAATTTATTTTATTTTTTATTTTAAAAATTAACTAATATATTTTTTTTATTTTTTAAAGCTGTTCCCTGTCTCTCTTTTTTATTTTTTAAAAAATCTTTATTGTTGAAAGTATTACATATGCCCCCTTTTTCCCCCCAACAACCTCTTCTAATCCTCCTCCCCTTCCCCCCCCCCCAGGCCTTTACCACCCTATTATCTGTGTCCATGAATCAAGCATATATGCATACAAGTTCTTTGATTGATCTCTTCCCACCCACCCACCCTTCCCCACCTTCCCACTGAGATTCCATAGTCTGTTTCAAGGTTCTATGTCTCTGTACCTATTTTGTTCATCAGTTTATTTTGTTCATTAGATTCCACATGAGTGAGATCATGTGATACTTGTCTTTCTCTGACTGGCTTATTTCACTTAACATTTACTCTCCAGGTCCCTCCATGCTTTCTCAAACAGTAAGAGATCCTTCTTTTTTACCACTGCATTGTATTCCATGGTGTAAATGTACCACAGCTTTTTTATCCACTCCTCTACTGTTGGGCACTTGGGCTGTTTCCAAAACTTAGCTATTGTGAATTGTGTTGCTATGAACATAGGGGTGCATACATTCTTTCTGATTGGTGTTTTGGCATTTTTAGGACATGTTCCTAGAATTAGGATAACTGGATAAAAAGGAAATTCCATTTGTAATCTTTTGAAGAAACTCTATACTGTTTTCCATGAAGGCTGCACCAGTGTGCTGTTCTCACCAGCAGTGTACTAGGATTTCCTTGAATCCACATCTTTGCCAGAACTTACTATTTGTTGATTCATTGATAGTATCCATTCTCACAGGTATGATGTGATACCTCATTGTTGTTTTAATTTGCATTTCTCTGATGATCAGTGACTTTGAGCATTTTTTTCATATTTCACTTGACCTATCTGTATGTCTGCTTTTGAGAAGTGTCCATTTAGGCCATTTGCCCATTTTCTTTTTCTTAAATATGTGTTATTATTGATTTCAGGTAGAGGGAGAAAGATTGAAACATCAATGATGAGAGAATATATATATATATATATATATATATATATATATATATATATATAGAGAGAGAGAGAGAGAGAGAGAGAGAGAGAGAGAGATTTCTATTATTACTGCAATCCCTCAACATTTCTTGCAGTACTGGTTTAGTGGTGATAAAATCCTTTAGCCTAGTTTTGTCTGGGAAGCTCTTTATTTCATTATCTATTTTGAATGATAGCCTTATTGGATGTAGTAATCTTTGTTTCAGATCTTTACTTTTCATTACCTTGAACACCTCATATCATTCTCTTCTAGTGTGTAGAATTTCTGATGAAAAAAAAAATCAGCTGACAGCTTTATGGGAGCTTCTCTGTAGCTAACAAATTGCTTTTCTCTTTCTGCATTTAAGATTCCCTCTTTGTCTTTAATTTTTGGCATTTTAATTATGATGTGTCTAGGCATGGTTCCATTTGGGTTCTTTTTCCTTGGGACTCTCTGTGCTCCCTGAAATTGTGTGATTTTTTTTTTTCTTCACCAGATTAAGGAAGTTTTCTGCCATTATTTCTTCAAACATGTTCTCTATTGCTTGCTCACTTTATTCCACTTTTGGCACTCCTGTGATGCGAATATTGTTAAGTTTCATGTTGTCCCACAGCTCCCTTAAGCTGTCCTCTTGTTTTCTTCTTTTTTTCTTTTTGCTTCTCTGATTGAGTGATTTGATTCTACCTTGTCTTCTATTAAACTGATTTAATTCTCAGCTCCCCCTAATCTGCTGTGTATTTAGTCCAGTGTGTTCTTTATTAGTGCTATGTCATTCTTCATAGTCACTGTATCTTTTTTCAAGCTACTGAGAATTTTTGACATCATTATTCTGAACTCTATGTCTAATAAATTTCTTTTATTTTATCCATTTTATCTCTTGTTATTTCATTTGGGGCTTCTTTTCTTTCCTTCCCATTTTGGCTGCCTATTTTGGTTTGTGTCTGTGTACTAGGTAGAATTGCTACAAGTCCCAACCTCCAGTGAAGGACAATGTCAGATACTGTTTGTGACTGGCCCTAAGTACATGGTTTGTAACTTCAACAATCCATTTCTTGTGGCCCCATATGCTATGGCTGGGTGCCTTTTGAAAGGACCAAGATGTGCACCAGGGTCTTCTTTTCCTATCCCTTGGGATCATATTAGATCAGGCAAAGACTCAAATTCTTCAGAGACCTGCTTCTGCCTGCAGTCACAATGACACTCAAAATTGATTAGCGTCAGGCTATAAATCACAGGGTGGGGTAAGAGCTCTTACAACAGGGTGTGACAACTGCCTTCCCCACAGGCAAAAACTGCTTTGATAACAAAGATTTGCTAGAGAAAGCTGTCTATTGTATTGTGAGAGAATGACAGTACAGGGAACTGACATGATTGCCCTCCAAGCTCCAATCCCAGAGCTCCCAAACCTAGATTCTGTTCACACATCTCCAATCCACTCTGCCCTTCCTCTGCCAGAGCCCAAAGTGAGTGACTGCACACAAATTTTGTGTGTTGGCCCTTTAAGAGGGTACCTGCATTCCCAGCCCTCTCTCTCTGGCAGATAGCAATCCTGCTGCTTTTTGCAACCACATTGGATGGAGAGTATAGCTTGGATTTTAGATCCAAAAGTTCTCAGTTGGAATCCTCCACAACTGAGATATCCCTCCAAGAACTTCAGCTGCTGTCTGTGGGAGTCCAATTAGCAGTTTCACTTCTCTGAACTTTCTCCCAGTCTCTAGTTGAACTCCCTGTTCTATCCTTGGTTGTTAGGGTTCTCTCCAGTTAGTATTCAGTTGATTATTCAGGGTGGTTTTTCTGTATTTTAGTTATTTTTCCAGTTTGGTCCTGGGAGAGTGTCAATGTAGCTTCCATTTCTTCCATCACTATTTTGGAATCTATAATTTTATACTATATAATAAAAGGCTAATCTGCAAATAGACTGAACTGTGGAACAACTGGTTGCTATGATGTGCGCTGGCCACCAAGGAATGCACAGGGGACATGGCGGGCGTTTGCAGCAGGCAGCAGAGCACGGAACATGGCTGGCGTCTTCAGTGGTGGAATGGTGGAGCAGGTGAGCGGGGACGCCAGACCAAGGTAGAGTGCCAGTCACTGTCATCAGGACAAGCCTCTGGTAGTTACTCAAAATTCTTTGCTCCTGCACGCCGTGGTCCCACCCAGCACTCACACCAGCTGCCGGCACTGGCCCCGCTCGTACCCACAGCCAGTGCCTGGTGCTGGCCCGAATCGCTCAGTGCCATCAGCAAGTGCAAGTGGCACTACCAGTCCTGATTGCCCCTCAGGACTTATCCACCTCTCCCTGCTCGAGGGGCAATCGGGGCCAGCAGCCACCTCTCACACCTGCTGCCTGTGACAGCCCCACTAACACCCCCTGCCAGTGCCGGAGCCACTGCTCACACTCACTGGGAATACCTGAAGAATTTGGATACAGGAAAAATATAACATCAATTTTGAATTAGACTTTAAAATATGCATCTGAACTGTCAGACACGTCTATATCATCAAAGAGAGACCAAGTATCCCCCACACCAAGTAAGATATGAAGCATATCTATAGAAAAATGTGTTAATCATAAGGAGCTGGTCAGCCCAGGAACTAGAAGCCCACAACAGGTACAGATAGAGTCTGGCCCAGCAGGCTGCTGGTGCTCATGTCCCATCCAAAGGCTGTCCTAGAGAGTGGATGACAGGACTGCCTCTCTCAGCTCTTTTCTGGGTAGGTCTAGATGGAGTGGAGACTGCTCAGTACTGTGGTAGGTGTTTCTGCATAGGTTTTTGCTTTAAATTATTAAAGAAAATTTTCTAGGTAAAAGTATTTAAAACTATGAAACTGAAGTTGAAGAATGGTAAAGTAATTTGTTCAATATTACTTATCTGTTTAGAGGTAGGACTAGAATGGGGACCTGGACAGGAACTCCAAAGCCTTCACTCTTTTATCCTGTAGATTTAGATAGAGTCATCCCTGCTCAGGTGGTCCAGAGAAAGATGGCCAGCATGATCTCTATTAAAAGTGAGATGCTATCAGTGGAAAGTTTGGTATATTTGAGAGCACTTGCTTTTGAGATTCTGGTTGAGGAAGAAGACTTTTCAACGTTTTCTTCTGTCTTTGACCCCAAACAATGACTAATTTGCATATTAGTCAAAATAGCAAGGAATTATGAATTAATACCACTGATCTCACCGCTTCCTCTTGCCCTTTTGACCTAGAATTTCAATTCAAATTAAATAAAAATGCTTGAAATCTTTTCTATCCCAGAGAAATAACTTCTTTGACTTTCTATATCATCTTAAGTTTACTTATTTTTATCTCTTTTATTCTTTTGCTTCTCAGTGAAAAGTGTTATTTCAATGACCAGTGAAAAGCTATTTCTTCCATAGTACCCATAGTTGCCTCTAACTCAACTCTCTCTAGGTACTCCATCCTGGTCTAAATCATTGTCCAGTATGTTATCAAAGAGGGTTTAGGAAGTTGAGTTTATTTTAAAATGCATTGAAGTGTCCCCTTCATCCACAGATTAGTGAACTGATGAAGACAACCATAGACAGGCCGATTTGCAGTCCATTTTTTTAAGCATCCAAAATTAATAAGTCAAGGAATAAGTGACATTCTTTAATTCTCAAACTTACTGCCATCCCCAATAGCATCACATCATTAAACACCCACACACATACATACACAAACATGCACAAATACATACTTACAAAAGTATAGTTTTCTTTTATTTTTCAGATTAATATTTGATTAAAGTTTGGCAATAGCTAGTTCATCTATAATAATAAAAGTATCATATGCAAATCGACCAAACAGCCGAACAGTGGAACAACTGTCTGGACAACCTTCTGGACCAAGCTGGGGCTGTGAGGGCCAAGGCAGCAGCCAGGGTGGCCCAAGGCACCTGGGACTTGCAAGGGCCAGGGCAGCCTGGGCTCTGAGGGCCTACCCTTGCATGAATTTCATGCATCAGGCCTCTAGTCATTTTATAATTGTGTCTTCTTTCTCTATTCAAATTCATAGACTTTTAGAAATTTGTGAGAAAGGAAAAGATTTTCCTCTCAACGATCTCATTGCATAAGTAAATAACATCTCAGGAAGGTTAATTAACTTAATCCAAGCCACAGTTATGCATCTACTCTATGGTGGGTTTGTTTATACAACTCAAAAGTCCTGATTTTTATAAAATATTTCTATAGCAGCTTAGATTCACATAAAATTAGAGGGAGGTACAACATTTTTGTATATACATCTTGTCCTCCAAAATGCATAACCACCTTACCATAAACATTTCCTACCAGACCAGTACATTTGTTCCAATTGAACCTACATTGTCACATCATTTCTACCCAAAGTTCATAATTTGCATTATAGTTCACTCTTGGTATTTTACATTCTGTGGATTTAAACAAATGTATTATGATATGTATCCCTCATTATAGTATCATACAGAATATTTTCACTGCACTAAAGAGCCTCTGTGTTTTGACTATTCACTCCAACCCTGAAAAACACTGGCCTTTTCTTCCCTGTTATTTTTTTAAAATTTAAATTTATTGGGGTTACATTAGTTAATAAAATTAGACAGGTTTCAATTGTCCAATTCTGTGATATATCATCCCAGTACAAATCTCCTTCCATCAACATACTCTCAAACCCCTCCACACTTCAATTCCACCACCCTATTCACCTTCCTCTCTGGTAACCACCACACTGTTACATTTGTCTATGTGTTTTTGTTTGTTTGTCTTATTCTTACATTTGATGCTTTCAGTTTTATAATCTACATATGAGTGAAATCATATGGTTCTTTACTTTTCTGTCTGAATGGTTTTGCTTAGCATGATATTCTCAATATCCATGCATGTTGTCACAAATGGAAGTATTTCATCTTTTCTTAAGCCTATTATTTCATTGTGTGTAGGTACCACATCTTCTTTATCCAATTATCTATCCAAGGACACTTTGATTGTTTCCCTGTCTTGGTCACTATGAATAATACTGCCATGAACATAGGGGTCCATATATCTTTGTGAGTAAATGTTGTTGTCTTTTTGTTTTGTTTTTTAATTTCTGGTAGATATCCAGAAGTGTGTTTTCTGAGTCACATGGTAACCCTATTCTTAAATTTTAAATTTGAAAATTTGAATTGGTTCTATAGTGGCTGTACCAATTCAAATTCCCAACAATGAACGAGGGTTCCTTTTTCTCCACAAGTGCCCCAACACTTGTTATTACTTCTATTGTTTATAATAGACATTTTAACAGGTGTCAGGTGGTATTTCATTGTAGTTTTGATTTGCATTTCCTTAATACAGTGATGGCGAACCTTTTGAGCTCAGCATGTCAACATTTTGAAAAACCTTAACTTAACTCTGGTGCCATGTCACATATAGAAATTTTTTGATATTTGCAACCATAGTAAAACAAAGACTTATATTTTTGATATTTATTTTATATATTTAAATGCCATTTAACAAAGAAAAATCAACCAAAAAATTGAGTTCGCTTGTCACCTCTGACACGCGTGTCATAGGTTTGCCATCACAGCCCTAATAGTTAGTGAGGTTGAGCATATTTTCTTATATCTGTTGGCCATTTGTATGTATTCTTGGGAGAAGTGTCTGTTCAGGTCCTCTCACACTGGCATTCGTACTGCCCTCATAGTTTTGCCTTTTTCAGAATGTCATATAGTTGGAATCCTATAGCATAGTATAGCCTTTTCAGATTAGCTTTCTTCATTCACTAATATTCACTTAAGGTTCCTCCATATCTCTTAATGGTTTGATAGCACATTTCATTTAAGCACTGAGTAATATTCCATTTGATAAATGTGTCACAGTATCCATTCACTTACTGAAGGACAACTTGGCTGCTTCCAAGTTTCAGCAATTATGAATACCCAAGTTTTTAATAGTCTATGTTTTTTTAGGATAGATTTAGATTTTCAGAAGAATTGAGAGGATTAAAAAAGAAAGTATCCATATACACTGTACCCAGTTGTTCCTCTTACATTAGTACAATAAATTCATTATAATTAATTAATTAATTCATATTCACACATTATAACTGTCAAAAGTCTGTAGTTTATTTAATTTTCTTAGTTTTTGCCCAATGTCTTTTTTCTTTCCAGGATCCCACCCAGGACACCACATTACATTCACTTGTCCTGTCTCCTTAGGCCCTTCTTTTTTTTTAATTGTTTTATTGCTTAATGTATTAGAAAGAGTATTACATATGTCTCCTTTTTTCTTTGTCTGTGACATATTCTCAGACTTTCTATGGTTTCAATGAGGACAGTTTTGAGAGGTATTGTCAGGTGCATTGTAGGTTGATGCCCTGATTTTGGATCCAATGATATTTTTCCATCTATTTAATGCTGACTTTTTTTTTCCTGGCCATTCAATAAGATTTATCGTAAGTGAGCAATGTTAATGAGTAATTTTATGGATATATCTGAAAATTCCTCCCTTAATAAAGAAGAAGAAAGAAAGAAGGGAGGGAGGAAGGAAGGAAGGGAGTGAGTGAGAGAGGGAGAGGGAGGGAGAGAGACCCACTCTGTCCTTTTTCTATGGCCAGACATCTGTTTCTTTTCTGTAATTGTTTCTGCCTCTCTTCCTCCCAAGGATCAGAGCCAGTGTGTCTAATGATATAATCTGTGGTTGTGGAAATCTCTACTCTGCACTGTCCAATTCTGTAGCCACTGGCCACATGTGGCTCTTAATCACTTGGAATAAGGCTAGTGCCCATCAGGAATTAAATATTTCATATTATTAATTTAAATTTAAGTTGAAATAGTTTCACATGTCTATTAGCTACAATATTGGAGAGTATAAGACAAGGAAAGACAAATCACCCCAAAGACTGGGAGTACAGAAGCTTGGTCAAGTTCTTAGAACAAGGAGGAGAAATGTGCAAATTGCAATCACAATATATCATTCTGACCCAGATATATTCTCTTTCATTCTTACATTGTGCAGTATCTATTTATAGGTTGGCTGGAAGAGCACAGATTGATAATTGAAGATTCTTTTTCCTATGAATTTGCCTATTCAGATATTTCATATAAATAAAAACATGCAATATATTGCCTTATGTTTCTGGCTTCTTTCACTTATAATGTTTTCATGACTCATTCATGTGTAGCATGTATCTCCAGTACTTCATTTCCTTTTATAACTGAATAATATTCTATTGCATGTACATACCACATTTTGTTTATCTGTTCATCACTCAAACATTTGGGTTAGTTCCAGTTTTTGGCTATTCTGATTGAAAAACACTGCTGTGAATGCCAGGAACAAATTTGGGCATGAATGTACATTTTTTGTTCTTGTGGGTGTGCACCTAGAAGTAGAATGGCTGGGTCACATGGTAATTTTAACTCTTTGAGGATCACCACAGTGTTCTCTGCACCATTCCACATTTCTATCAGTAGTGTTTGTTGGAGGGGACCCATTTCTTCACATCCTTGCTAACATTCTTCAGTATTTATCTTTTCTATTTTAGTCATCTTCATGAGTGTGAACTGGTATCTCACTATGGTTTGGAATTGCATTGTTGAGTATTACAATATTTTGAATATTTTGTAATATTCAAAAATGTTGAACAACTTTTAATGAAAAAGGATTTGTCATTTTTAATTGGGTTATTTATCTTTGCACGGTTGAGTTGTAAGAATTCTTTATGTATTCTAGTTACTAGACCAGCCTTGGGAAAACTACGGCCCGCGGGCCGGATCCGGCCCGTTTGAAATGAATAAAACTAAAAAAAAAAAAAAAAAAGACATTACCTTTTTATGTAATGATGTTCACTTTGACTTTATATTAGTTCACACAAACACTCCATCCATGCTTTTGTTCCGGCCCTCCGGTCCAGTTTAAGAACCCATTGTGGCCTTTGAGTCAAAAAGTTTGCCCACCCCTGTACTAGACCCTTCCCAGATATACAATAAAATATTTTCTCCCATTCCATGAGTTGTCAATTCAATCAATTGTATGATAAACTCAATTTTTACCCTATTTTTTTAAACATTTTCTTGGAAACATTTCTAATATATATAATAAATACAGTGAACACTCATATCCTTATAATCTTGATTATCTACACTAATAAAAGAGAAACATGCAAATTGGTGTCACGCTGCAACGCCCAACAGCCAATCAGATGAGTATGCAAATTAACCCAACAAAGATGGCAGTCAATTTGCATACACAGGGCAGATTGAAGACTGAAGTCTCCTGCTG
The DNA here is from genome assembly GCF_964212035.1 of Myotis nattereri. Lineage (NCBI taxonomy): Eukaryota > Metazoa > Chordata > Mammalia > Chiroptera > Vespertilionidae > Myotis > Myotis nattereri. Next base: position 89,363,544 of record NC_138082.1, on the reverse strand, counting down.
GAGTGAAGACTGAATACTGAAGACTGAAGGCTGAAGAGGCTTGGCTTCTCTGCTGTGGCCGGACCAACGGCCTGGGTCTCCGGGGCCGGAGGAAAACTGATGCCGGCAGCCAGGGGAAGGAAGGCCTATTGCGCGAATCTTCATGCAACGGCCTTCTAGTACATTAATAGTTTGCTTTTATTTATTGATTCATTTATTTGTTTTTGCTTTATCACATATCTATCACCTGCTAGTGTTATTTTTATTTTCCTTCATCCTTTCTGGGTATTCCTAGTGCAACCCTTCTTCTCCTTCCTAAAGTTTAATACTTTTTTTTTTTCTCAGCAGGAAAACAACAGCAAGAAAAACAAACTATTCTGTGTAAAATGGGGACATTTATGTTGAAGATCTGACTTTAGGGGGTGCAATCAGTTGTCCTAAGAATCACACTTAGCATGAGCAGTTATGTCCTCTGAAGCACGTGGAATTCAGGCGATGATTTCCCCCTGAGAACTGCTTGCACTCTCTTCCCTTTTGATGGTGAGGGGCTTCTGAGATAGAAAAGACGTTTCATGCATCTCCACCCCAGCAGCTAAGGCAATTGCTTAAGGATGTGGACTCTTTGAGGTCTGTGAGTGGGGAGTGATCTCCTCTGGTGCCTCATTTTATGTCCCTGAATTTAATAGTGCCAATCCCACGGCTATTGAGTTTACCTGCTTTATTTGCTCTAAAGAGAAAGATCAGCAGAATTTCAGAAGGGGCTGGAGAGCTGCATATCAAGCAATGTCTACCCTGTATCAATTTTGCACATCATTGGGGAGGCAGAATTGCAATGAAATTTCTCCTTATATAAAAGCAGCTGTTAGTAAGATGCAACCTAATTTAAGATGATTGGCAACGAAATGAGATATAGTATTACAGGGAGCTGGGTGCACCATCAAAGGATTGATCTGCCCCCTCTCCCCACTCTCTCTTCCAGGTTGTGTCATTAACTGCAGCAGATATCAAAAAACACTATTTTACAACCAATATTAATTTTTGTACGTTACCAAGGATGTTCTTATTTTGATACATGAACATGAACAGATGTTTACATTATAACGTTAAATGCGCCAGCTGCTCTTATGTCAGGGTGAGCACCTGTGCATTTTATTTAAAAGTCAAACAAAGCTTTTAAACCTCTTTTCTCTCAAACATCCATATAAATCACACAACCCTTCCTCACTTCTTTCCTTCCTTGATTGCTTCCTTCCTTATGTAACAAAATGAAGGTTTCTTGGAACAGTTTCTCCCATTTCTGGATGTATCACAGACGATCCAGGCTCCGTGGCATCGGCCACATCTGTGAATGCCATACCCCTTTTGTGAACAGGATAAAATCGAGTTGAAGTAATTTTCCCAGATTTGGGTTTGAGCTTTCATAGCTGTGAAAGGCTGGTTATATATCTGTAGGCGATTGTGAATGAATTCTGATGGCTGTCACCCTCTGAATAGCATTGCCTCTGGAGGTTTTCGTTTTTTTTCTGATTGTGGTATACAAACTAGAGGAGCTCCTATTAAATCCCTTCAGTTTTGTATTCTTTTTTCAGATAATAACATGAAGGATTTCTCTCTCCACCCATAATGCACTGAGACAGCTCAATTCACTGGGGACAGAAGTGGTGGCCTCAGATCTAGTTCAGCTGTTGCAAGTGCAGGTATTCCAGCAGAGGGCGCTCTGGGGCTCACCTGAAAACAGACCTGCTTGAAAAGATCACTAATGCCCAAATAAAGGATTTTTATCGTTTTTCTCAAAATCCTGAGCAAACCTAACAAGGGAGTGCTTAAACATAAAGTGTGAAACTCATTATGTCATTATTCCAGGAATGTGCCAGGGGTTATAGCTGTTCTCTTAAGCCTGTTCACTGGAAAAATACACAGACACTTGTACAGTCCTTAAATGTGTTTATGCAAAATACTTTTATATCATTAAATAATTTTAAAATATTAGAAATTGATAGTCCAGAGTACCTCTTTTATATTTAACATTTTAGCAAACAATTGAAAATGTTTTTCTGAGTATAAACATAAAAGAAAATTCAGAAGAGAAAATACCAGGATGTTTATAGCTAACTTCTAGTTAAAGTGTTTTTTGCAGGGGCCTAAAAATACTTGGCTGCCTCCCTCCCCAGCCCTGTCCCAGATGCCACTCTCCTCTTTGCTCAGCCTTGCTCCCCAGTTAAATCGGAATTGTTATTCCTCCAGCTCTCAAGGTGACACATTTGTACCAGCTGGTCCTACTGCCTCAAGCCTTCTCCCGGCACATAGCTGCTTAATATATCCCATCACCTTCAAGTTTGACTCAAACACCACTTGGCTATGAACTGGATGCTTGTGCCCACATCCCAGATTCACGTTGAAGCCCAGATTCCTCATATGATGGTGTTAGAAGACAAGGCCTTTTGGAGGTGATTAGGTCACGAGTGGGAAACTAATGAATGGGAAGAGACAGAGAGATGCTCTCCAGCAAATTAGGATATATCCAGGCACCAGATCTCCAGCTCCTTGATGTTGAACTTTCCAACCTCTACAACTTTGAGAAATATGTTTGTTGTCTAAGCCACCCAGCCATGGTGTTTTTGTTATACCCATCTGAACTGAAACATGCTTTTTCCGGGTCTCTCCTCAAGGAGGTCCTCCTATTTAGCACTGCCTCTGCTTCTTCTTTTCCCCATAGACAATCCCTTAGTATCTTCTACTTTTGCTTATTTAGTACTTTCCACTTGATTGTATGTTATGTAATTGTGTCATGTAATATATATGGTTATACATTACACATACATATTCTATAGAGTGGTGTGTGTGTGTGTGTGTGTGTGTGTGTGTGTGTGTGTGTGTGAACTCCCCTTTCCACAATTTAGATTCCATTCAGCAGGGCATGTTTGCTCTACTTAAGTCCAGTGTTGTATCTCATGTGCATAGAACAGTGTCTGGCACATAGTAGGCATTCTCAAAATATTTGGTGGATGAATGGGTGTTGGCAATATGAATACTCTATCATAATAATAGAGGAATGCAAATTTGATAAAATAGTGATTCTTTAAAAATGGAGAGAATAGTCTGTATAATAAAATGAGTGCTATAAAAATTTGAATAAAACTTGAAGATGTTCAAATGCATAGAAACAAACTGGTTTTGTAACTAATGAAGTAACTGCCAGCAAACATGCTTTACCACCCTGTCACAATACATTTCAAGATATATTTCAGTTTGAGACTACTGTGGACTTTCATTATGGCTCGTTCCCAGGGGAAATAGATATCAAACAGATCCTTCTGCCCAGGTCTGCCTCTCCCACCTGCAGAACAGGTACAAGGCCAACAAGAGAAGAATGAGTCTTTGTAGTTTTGGCCTTGACATCAGAGACTTGTGAAATGGCAGCTCTAATTCTAGGTCACTGGTAGCTAAGGGAATCACCAATATGGCCGATGTCTCCTTTCCAAATGTTAGATATCATTGGTTTTATGTGACTTAGGGTCAGTGTCCCTCATTTAGAAAGAAAAAAATTGAAATTTTATGAGGTTTCAACTCTTAGCCACAGCTAAAACACAATGCTTACTACTAATTTTAGGGTAATTTTATTTTGAGAGAATTTACATTGTATGAAAATACGATGATATGTAAATTTTCTTCCAAGAATTGTTTATTAGTCCACTGCTTACTTGTCACGCTTTTAGTGTCCCTCAAAGTACCCTAAGGTAGAAGAAGAAACTTACAACCCTTCATTGACACTGAGGAGACAGGGAACTCTACCTAGTCATGATGACAACTGCTGACCTGTGATGGGGCAAGAGAATAGAGGTTGATCCCTGCAAAAATTTCTATTGACATTTGAAATAAAGTGTTGTACTGTGTGTGTGTGTGTGTGTGTGTGTGTGTGTGTGTGTGTGTGTGTGTTTTAGAGAGAAAGAAAGAGAGAAACATTGATGTGAGAGAGAAACACCAATCAGTTGCCTCCCAACGTCTCCTGACCCGGGACCAAACCCGTAACCTGGGTATGTGCCCTGACCAGGAATTGAACCTGCAACCTTTGGGTGTACGGGACAATACTCCAACCAGCTGAGCCACACCAGCCAGTTGCATTTTTTGATATGGAAAATACCATTTTCTCAAGCAAGTGGGGGTAAAAATATGTCTAACAGGCATTGCTAATTTATTGAGCTACATCACAAATTATCTAAATCAACATAGGGTGCAATAACTGTAAATAAAGTTTGGAAAACATCTCTAACTTCTTTTATGCGCCCCATCATTGCTATGTCTTAACCATTTAGAAGACTGATGATCCAAATATAACATTCACATTTAGGCCATGGCCAGGACTTGCAAGCATATTCCGAGATGGCGAAGGCAATGGAGATGGGAGAACTGGATTCCAGCTTCAGTTCCGCAGTGGCTCAGCCCACGGCACTAAGGATTTCTAACACACCTCTGTCTCACTTCCATTTCTATAAAATAAGCATATCTTCCTTATCAGTCTGGATTTTTAAAATTCAGTTATAAAACAGAGTTCTCTCATCAGCTTCAAATATTTTAAAAAAAATTTCATACAAATGAGATTACATGATAGTATTATCCAAATTTTAATATATTAAATTGTAAGTGATGATGAAAAACTTTTCATATACTATCTAATGTTGGCAATATAAAAATCAAAACAAAAATTACATCAATAGTGATGAATATTGAAACTACTTAATTGAATAAGGGGAATTTGTATGTCAAGTAATTAGTTTGGCCTATATGGTGTTTTGGCTATTGTTGTTTTCTGAATCACCTAAATATTTACAGTTGAGCTTTTAATGTTTTTTGTGTTTATAGTTAATAACTTAGAAAATCAAGTAGACTTTTTACTCACATTTATTTGTTGTATGAATTAGACTTCAACTCAGATAGTTAAAATGAAGAGGTTTTGGGGTTATCAACACTCCCCAGACACCAAACACCAGCAGACATGGGAGAGGATCAGTAACCCCAGAACATGGAGGAAATAGAGATGGCATAGGGGAAGAGGGCTACCAGGGAAAAGCTGGATTCAGTTAAGAAGTTCAACCATTGGTACTTCCACCAAACAGAGAGGAAGCAAAAAAGAAACAGCCTGACCTCCCCCTCTTCTCAACTTCCTGCTGGTGCTCCCATGGGCCAGTCCATAGAGGCAGCTTCTGAGGCAGCATTTCTCATCCTATGGGCCGCGACCCCTTTGGCGGTCGAACAACCCTTTCACAGGGGTCACCTAAGACCATTCTGCATATCAGATATTTACATTAAGATTCAAAACAGTAGCGACATTACAGTTATGAAGTAGCAATGAAAATAATTTTATGGTTGGGTCACAGCATGAGGAACTGTATTTAAGGGCCAGAAGGTTGAGAACCACTGCTCTAAGGGAACACAGAAAGGTAAGCAGAGGCAGAGACTGCATCCTGGGGACTAGAGGCACAAGAAACAGATTAACAGGAGAAAATCAAGTTTTTAAAATGTGTGCATAGAGAATTTACATAAACATGACAATGTCAAAGACAATGAGGCAACATTGGGCACATGTGTCATTTTTGGACAAAGGAGAAAGGGAAGATTTGGTGTTAGGTTTCAGAAGTGAGAATAGGCAATGCACAGGTAGTTGAGGAAGATAGAAACATACATGGCATACATTCTTGGTAGACAACTCAGAAACAATGGGACATTTAGCAAACAGTCCTGGAGTCTTAGGTGATTAAAAAGTCTCCCTTCCTAAAGCAGGTTTCTCTGTCTGAATCATTGGGCAGGAAAGGGGACAAGGTCAAAGATTCTTTCTTAATTTTGTTTCCTAATAAACAACTTAAAATCAATATTCCAAAAAGTCAGCTTTATGGTGTCAAAATGTTGGTTCCCTTCACCTGCTACCACCTCATTCTTAAGAATGAGTGTGACTCTGTTTTTGGAGGCAGTGGGTTCCCACACCATTTCTCAGTGATCATCAACCACTGGTGTTTGTTGAGTTCTCTAAGTGGAAATCGTGCAACATTGGGCAACTGTGGTGAATCAGTGATTATTTACAGACAGATTCTCTTTAATTTTCTAACCTGACTACATAGATGCTTCAGAAATGGGTTATTTCTGCTCTGCACCCTGGGTGGACCTCAGCTTATGGTACCCTTCTCTGAACACTATATTATAATGACGACTCACTCACTGTGAATTGTGTTCAGTTCGACAGTGTGTAGCGCAGTCTCTCCCAGCACAGCTGTGAAGTGACAATATCTAACAACACTTTTATTTGATATTTCTCCTGCCTCAGGCCCTTGCAAAAGCAGAAGCAAGTTACCTTGGAAATCCCTGTTGCAATCACCCACACTGAGATATAGGTAGAGATGGTGGCTTAAAGAAGCACTGTCAACTTTGTGTGTGTGTGCTCATTGTAATAGAGAAGACAAATGACAATGCCTATAAAGGCTCACCAGCTAACATAAATAAAAACATTACTTCTGGACCTACTTTGTGTAAGTAATAAACATTTGGGAAAAGTTCTGTTAAATTACAGTTTTATACAATATAAAAAGGAACACATTGAAGATGCACATGAGTCATTAATGAGACAAAGTCAGGTCAAAGAGCACTTGAGGTACACATAGTTATTCAGGAAAACATAAAATAAGTTTGCTTTGTTAGTGTCAAAATTGGTTAATGTTTATAGAGCAATAAAACCATTATTTTTGGAGTTAGATGTCGTTTTTTTTTTTATTTCTACTAGACAAAACTCTACAAGTTACCATGTTTTGTGGCTCTATTCAAAAGTAAAGAGCAAGTCAAACAAAGATAAATCCCTTAAAGAAATAATTAATCCCATAGATAATTAAATAATCTTTTAAAGCATTACATTAAGTATTGGATGTGCCTATTAAACATACTTGAATGTGGCCTTGAGAGGGTACCAGTCATACTTTGTCTGATTTCCAAGTTGCAAAAAAACCTTTCCTTAACAAAGGACTATGCTTGCCTTCTATTTTTCTTAAACCACACAACTACCCTGGTTTTCTTTGTCTTCCCAATTATAATAGATGTAAAAGTAAAAGAAATAGTTACTGCCCTTTTAATTCTTCTATAAGTACCCCTTCCCCCCAAAAAAATAATAAAGTGGATCTAGGTACACTTTTTCCATCCATGGTGAATGAATAGATGGCAGCTGATGCTCGACCTTGGTGCCTAAAGATGATGCTGGAGATGATGGGGACAGGAATTAGAAGTCCAGCTATATCCTTAATGAAGCAACTGGTTTGTAGGAATGTGGGCTCAGTACTACCAGATCCTCTGATTTTCTAAGTGGGTCCAGAAATCCAGACTTTTTATATTAAATCTCTTGATTTTTTAAATGTTGACAAATTAATTTAAAAAGTTAGGCTCACTGTATGGGTCAACAGTTATAGACTGTCTCTGCTCAGGGAGCTTCTATTGGGCAAATTTTTCTTAAGTTAAATAAAACAACCAATGGTAAGGAAATTTTAGTTTATTAGATACAGTGTAGATGAGCTGTGCTGGAAAACCAGTGAATTTGCCCTATGTAAATTTAGGTTGTCAGCCTAGAATGCTTAAGTATTCTAAGTTCAACAAAAGGATTCACTATCCATTGTCTGCCCATCTGTCTTTATCCATTCAGCAAATGTCTGTTGTGTATAGATGATGTGTCAAGTACTACGCTGAACATATGAATGAAGATGAATATGACACCATCTTTCTTGAATCCTGGCATCCAGATTTCCCAGCCTCAAACTTTTGACCCCAGCTGCCTCCTTAATCCATGGCAGAATGACTCCTCCTTTTAGCTTGTTTCTGAACCTATTCTTTTCAGAGTATTTGGGACCAAATCATTGTTAAATAGAACAAACATTTTTTTGTTATTATTCAACCTGAGTTTTCTGTGTTTATCTGAGACTGTTCTAATTTCTTTTAAAATCCATCCTTTGGAATCCAAGAAAGCTTTATCTGCTGTCTTTCTTCTCCATTTCTTTTCTTTGTCCTGCACATGTGTCTGCTAGAGGATTCCTCTTGCTTCCCTACCCAAATTCTTTGAGCTTGTCATTCCTCACATTGCAATTTCTCTTTCTCTGCAAAGTCTCAGCAGAGTGGTACCGATAGACACTGCTCCCTCTCTCCTTGTCCAAAACATCCAAATGGGTACTCTGCCTTATATATTCTATATTCTTAATATTCTCAAAACTGACTTCTTTCTTCAGTCTCTATCTGCTTTAGTTCAGGCTGTTATTTTGAATGAATTGCAACAGTTGAGATGCTTGTGCCCATAAGTGCAAAATGGGTTGTATAATAAAGGGACTTGCTATCTTGTTTGCAATGTTTTAAATTTGGACAGTTTCTAGGATTGTTTAATTCAACCTCACCCTCATGATACACATGTAGAAGTTCCAGTATCTCAATATAAAAAAAATTGACACCTATTAGCAGAAGAAAGCCTTCCTTATGACTTAGTTTAAGCTCCTGTCCTGATATCTTTTTACATTTTATTGGCCAGAGTTGTATAATGTATCTAAATATAAAACAATTACTGAAAAAGAATTATTTTGATCAACTTATACCAGTTAGAATTTATTTCTTTTGGGACACACCTCTTTTAAGCTCATGTTAAGTTGGCACATGAACCAAATGACAACAACAATGACAATAATAGTTAAACTTGAGCATGCCAGATGCTCTTCTAAGCATTGGCTAGATTACCTCATTCAATCCTCACAACAACCATACTTGGTAGATAATATTATCTCCATTTTACAGAAGAGAAAACTAACAGTTTTCTCTCTCTCTGCACCTTAGTTCATAAAAACTCCCCTTGTACTCTGTGCTTTAACATTGACTTATCAATTACAGTTTCAAGATCACAACAAATTTTCTCACATTTGTGAGATAAGGCAGGTATTTCAATTTATTTTTATTTCCAGTTATTTATGTGGTAGAGAAAATGCAATAATGGTCCACTTGCTCAAAAAAAGAACCCCATTGATTTGAATACAATAATTTAATTCTACTCATCTCTAATAATCCATATGCACCACTTGGTGAGGTTTTGCACGCAGTTGGTGAAAAGTAAGGGCTCCTCATAGAATGGGAGAAGGTATATATAGACTTATTCCCCCTTTTATTGTATGATTCACACTGACCATACATCATGGGCAAGGCACTTGAGGCATGGAAATTAAAAAGCAGAACAAAGTGAAAATGCAAGGGGGCGGTGATTACTCTTGTGGTTTACTCTGTCCAGGTGCAGATAAATAAACAAGTAGTAAAAGGTGAGATCCATTCTGTCAGCAATATGAATACAGGGGGTTCAGGGCCAGAGGAAGTGTCTCTAAGCAACTGGGGAAGGAAGAAAGACCTGTGAGTGTTGGGAAAGTCAAGCTTAATAGCGCAGTGTGTCTATGAGTCAGCTGTCAAGAAGGGCATTCTAGATGGAGGGTTGGGGTGTGTTCATGTGCCTCCCTTTACATGATTGCTTACATCTCCTGTGTCCTCAGAGATGATCTTAGCCTTCTGCTTATAAACTCCCATCTCTAGTTTTTTAACTGTTGTCACTCTGAGAGATCCACGTGTCCTTTGGATACTATCAGCTTCTGCAGCCTCATTGAATAAACATTCCACAGAGATTTTATACTGAGTGGTCTTCCGAGTATGGCTTTAGGGCTTCATTATCTGAGGATATGTCAGAAAGTGTTTTGAAATGCTTGAACTTTTATTCTTTCAAGGAGTGCATACCAATTTCATGATAATTTGGATCCAAGACATGACAAATACATGCTAATCACTGACAACATAGAATTTATAAACTGAGCAGATATGGGCTCCTCCAATTATGTGTGTGTGGCCAATACTGGTGGGTAGGAAATTCTTGGGTCAAAATTAGTAGCTCTGTGCATTCACCTACCCCTTTTAGTGCCTGAGATGGGTCCTTATTGGTTTTTTAGTTACTTCCCATGGGGGCGCGTAGAGCCAGGTGTTTATATTTCATTTTCTCTCCATTACCTAAAATTTTGAGATAAGAATGACAATTATGATGTACTTTTTTGATACTTTAGAAGATTATTTTATACCTAGAAGTAACTATTCAAATTTATTTTTGGTTTGAACAATTGATGTTCAGTATATTGCTGTTAAATAGACTTTAAAAACAGTGTTTTATGCTTATAAGTTTATGTTAGACTCATTCCTTTGGTAAGACTAAAATATTTTAACAATCACACTTTGAATAAAGTCACTCTTTGAATAAAACTTAGATTTACTTGCAACCTTCATTAAAGCACCTTAAATGTTTCCATATTTATTATGTATCTAATTGATCCAGTTTCTTCTTAAATAGAGTAAAACCTGGGAACACAAATTTTAACAGAAAACCCTGGTAATTGGCACATTTTCTCAGCCTGACTCCAGGCTCTCAAATGATATGGAGGAAGGGGTGTCACATATGAAGAGCCTGGTGGTCTTACCCCCTTGCTGCCTACTTCGCCCTCAAGGGCAACTGTAAGTGTCTGTCCTGTGCACTGGAGAGTAGTAGGAAATTTTGAATGTAATGTTGCTTATGAGTTTAATTATAGACTATGTAATATGTGCATTATATCTTACTAGAACTATATGTACATATAATTTTAATTCTCTAAATATATCCAAGAATCCAGAGACAATTTGGTAAAACCTCTGATCTATGAAGAGTCATAAAGGCATGTTTTTTATTTGTAAAAAATTCCCATTGACCTTTGAGGTATAACTCCAGCACAAATGGTTTATTAACTTTTAAGGAAAGTTAAACATATAATTTTCCAAAGAAAGACAAGTGTACTAGAAATAAGATGAAAGACGGTAGGAAATTGTAGTCACGGGCAGAAGCGTTCTTACGACGGTCCCCAGGAATGCAGAGCACGTTTGATGCTTGGTCAAATACACATGGCAGCTGAGCTCAGTGGGCACTCTACTGGGGAGAATGCCAGCTGAGCCCTGAGCGCTCTGCCTCCACCTTTTAGTCACTCACTGTGTGTCAGGCACTGGGCCAGCACCTATGCAGGATCCAAAATGAGTGATGTCAGACATATGGCTCATGACATCTGGATCCTGCCACATAGAAAACACATTGGACTGCTGAAATAAAGAGTAAAAATAGCAATGTCTTGAGCATGAGATACATTTATGTCTCTCACAGAATGACCCTTTGTTCTAATTGCTCTGCCATCCCCAAGAAACCGGATTTCTCTGCATGATCCTGGGCACCTCCCATAGATACTGAAGCACAGAGGAAGCAAGGGTGGTCCTGCCTTTGAAAGACACACATTATTTGTGCTTATATCCCACTGATCAAAACTTAGTCACATGGCTTTACCTTTCTGCAAAGGAGCATTGGAAATGCAATCTTTATCTGGATAACTCTACTCTGCTAAAAATGTCATTGCTACAGAGAGAGGAAGAATGTGTACAAGGGAACAACTGCCCATCTATGGTCCCTCATCTAATAGAGAAAGATGGACATGTGCATGAATAAGCAGATACACAAAACACCTTCTAAGTCTCCTGACAATACAAAATAATTATAGAGTGGGCGCTTGGCCAAATGAAAATAAAATGTGGGAGATGCTTGCCCTAACTTGTTTGGCTCAATGGATAAAGCATTGGCCTGCGGACTGAAGGGCCCTGGGTTCGATTCTGGTCAAGGGTACATGCCCAGGTTGAGGGCTTGATCCCCAGAAGGGGGCATGCAGAGGGAGCTGATCAATGATTCTCTCATCATCGATATTTCTATCTCTCCCTCTCCCTTCCTCTCTGAAATCAATAAAAATATGTTAAAAATAAAATAAAATGTGGGGATGCTCATCTAGTGATTTAAAACCTTAAGTGTAACCCAAGTAATCCCCATTGAAACATATGAGAATCTATTAAAAATGCAAGTTTATATCTAATCTAAAACCAATCCTTCTAAATCTTGTAAGAAATTAGTTTTAAGCTCAGGTGTACTTTTGATTTTGTTCCTCTTTTATTTCTTAAATTTTTAAGTTTGTTCTGAAAAATAAAATCATCTTCACTCTTACATTTTTCCTCCCACCCCTATTGAAAATTCTTTGTTGTTGTTGTTGTTGTTGTTTCTTTATTGATTAAGGTATTACATATGTGTCCTTATAACCTCATTGCCCCCCCACCCCACCCACCGCTCATGCCCTCACACCCCTGGTGTCTGTGCCCATTGGTTATGTTTATATACATACAAGTCCTTTGGTTGATCTCACTTCCTTACCCTCCCCCCACGCCCCCGCCTTCCCTCTTAGGTTTGATTCTCTGATCGATGCTTCTCTGTCTCTGGATCTGTTTTTGTTCATCAGTTTATGTTGTTCATGATATTCTACAAATGAGTGAGATAATGTGATATTTATCTCTCTCTGACTGGCATATTTCATTTAGAAGAATGCTCTCCAGGTCCATCCATGCTGTTGCAAATGGTAGGAGTCCCTTCCTTTTTACAGCAGCGTAATATTGTGTAGATGTACCACATTTTTTTAATCCACTCATCTGCTGATGGGCACTTAGGCTGTTTCCAAATCTTAGCTATGGTGAATTGTGCTGCTACGAACATAGGGATGCATATGTCCTTTCTGATTGTTGCTTCTGGTTTCTTGGGATATATTCCTAGAAGTGGGATCACTGGGTCAAATGGCAGTTCCATTTTTAGTTTTTTGAGGAAACTCCACACTGTTCTCCACAGTGGCTGCACCAGTCTGCATTCCCACCAACAGTGAATGAGAGTTCCTTTTTCTCCGAATCCTTACCAGCACTTGTTCTTTGTTGATCTGTTTATGACAGCCATTCTGACAGGTGTGAGATGGTACCTCATTGTCATTTTGATTTGCATCTTTCAGATGATTAGTGACTTTGAGCATGTTTTCATATGTCTCTTAGCCTTCCTTATGTCCTCTTTTGAAAAGTGTCTATTTAGGTCCTTTGCCTATTTTTTGATTGGATTGTTTATTTTCCTTTTGTTAAGTTGTATATGTTTCCTGTAAATGTTGGAGATTAAAACCTTATCAGAGATAATATTGGCAAATATGTCCTCCCATGCAGTGGGCTTTCTTGCTGTTTTGTTGATGGTTTGTTTTGCTGTGCAGAAGGTTTTTATTTTGATGTAGTCCCATTTGTTTATTTTTCTTTAGTTTCTCTTTCCCTAGGAGCTGAATCAGTGAAGATATTACTTAGGCATATGTCTGAGATTTTGCTGCCTGTGGATTCCTCTAAGATTTTATGGTTTCCCATCTTATGTTTAAGTTCTTTATCCATTTTGAGTTTATTTTTGTGTATGGTGTAAGTTGGTGGTCTAGTTTCATTTTTTTTTTGCATGTATCTGTCCAATTTTCCCAACACCATTTATTGCAGAGGCTGTCTTGACTCCATTTTATGCTCTTGCCTCCTTTGCCTATTGACAATTCTTTATACTTAAATTCTCCTCATATTCCTGCCAAGTCCCCTACATGACCGCCACCAAAAGGAAATTGATTTTAAAAAGTGAAAACTCTTCTATTTCTCCCTACTGCTTCCATACTTCAATAGCAATAGAACATCTATGTGTAAGGACCCATGCTAGATATGGGGATGGCTAGCAAATAGAAAAAAATCACTTTTTTAAATGGGCAATTATGAGACAAAGAGTAAATAGGTATTGATTACCTGATAGATTTTTCTGGCATGGTACCTAGTTAGAATGAAATGAAATAAAATTAGGCTGTTGGTCTCTTTGAAATTTCCAACAACCTGTGGATAAATATTCATCTCTTGGGAAATTATCCTGCTCTGAAATAGGGCTGGGCTGGCAAAACGTCTATGGTATCCAGTGTAAATGTTCTCTGCCTAATTTCTTCCTTTTACTCATATTCACCCCCTGCCTGAACATCCTGGGTACTTATCCTCTTCAACAAGGTTCTAAATCACTAGATAGCACTCCCCCCACACACTTTATTTTCATTTGGCCAAGCTCCTGCTATATAATTATTTTAATCAGGAGCACCATCTTCTATAACCATGCTAGCAAACGGTGCCATTTGCAGAGCAGGGAGGAAAATTAAAATGGTTAGATTCCAATTTGATTTGCTGTGGAATGGAGATTCAAAGGGGATGGAGAGAGGAAGGTGTGTTCTGTTCTGACATAGTGAAGCTCAAAGGCTGCATGCTGCTAGATTGGCATCATTTCTATGAAGTTTTGATTTTAGAAAGAAATTGTGTATGACTTATGTTGATATAGCATGATATTCTCAAGAGCCACGTCAGACAGAAAATGTCAGAACTATATAATTTCATTCATATATGGAGTATAAAACTGAAAGCAACAAATAAGCAACCGAAAAATAAACAAACAAAAACTCAAAGACAGACAATAATATAGTGGTTACCAGAGGAAAAGGAGTGGGTGAAGTAGAAAATGAAAGAAAAATACCACATGATCTCACTCATTTATGGATAATAAAGACCATTATAAACTGCTGAACAAAAATATATACAAAGGCAGAGCAGCATTGAACAGACTGTCAAACTACAGCGGGAAGGTTGGGGAGGGTTGGGGGCGGGGGGCGGGTAAGAGATCAACTGAAGGACTTGTATGCATGCATATAAGCATAACCAATGGACACAAGACTGTTGATCTTTTTGAAATTTCCAACAACCTGTGGATAAATATTCATCTCTTGGGAAATTATCCTGCTCTAAAATAGGGCTGGGCTGGCAAAACGTCTATGGTATCCAGTGTAAATATTCTCTGCCTGGGGGGTAGGGGAGGCTGGGGGAAGGTCAAGAGGGGAAAAAAGAGACATATGTAATACTCTTTGTAATACTTTAAGCAATAAAACAAAATTTAAAAATAAAAAATAAAAATAAAAGGGTAAAGGGGGGTAAATGGAGACAAATATTTGACTTTGGGTGTTGGGCACACAATGCAATATAATTATTTACTTAAAACCTATATAGTTTTTTTTTTTAATTTTTATTTTTTTTTAATTTATTGCTTAAAGTATTACAAAGGGTATTACATATGTGTCCATTTTATCCCCCCGCCCTAGACAGTCCCCTAGCCTCCCCTATCCCCCAATGTCTTATGTCCACTGGTTATGCTTATATGCATGCATACAAGTCCTTTAGTTGATCTCTTACCCCCCTACCTCCTGCCCCCCAACCGTCCCTGGCCTTCCCGCTGCAGTTTGACAATCTGTTTGAGGCAGCTCTGCCTCTGTATCTATTATTGTTCAAAAGTTTATAATGGTCTCTATTATCCATGAATGAGTGAGATCATGTGGTATTTTTCCTTCATTGACTGGCTTATTTCACTTAGCATAATGCTCTCCAGTTCCATCCATGACGTTGCAAATGGTAAGCGCTCCTTCCTTTTTAGAGCAGCATAGTATTCCATCGTGTAGATGTACCACAGTTTTCTAATCCATTCATCTACTGATGGGCACTTAGGCTGTTTCCAGATCTTGGCTATGGTGAATTGTGCTGCTATGAACATAGGGGTGCATATATCCTTTCTGATTGGTGTTTCTGGTTTCTTGGGATAAATTCCTAGAAGTGGGATCACAGGGTCAAATGGGAGCTCCATTTGAAGTTTTTTGAGGAAACTCCATACTGTCTTCCATAGTGGCTGCACCAGTCTGCATTCCCACCAGCAGTGCACAAGTGTTCCTTTTTCTCCACATCCTCTCCAGCACTTGTCATTTGTTGATTTGTTGATGATAGCCAGTCTGACAGGTGTGAGATGGTACCTCATTGTTGTTTTGATTTGCATCTCTCGGATGATTAGTGACTTTGAGCATGATTTCATATGTCTCTTGGCTTTCTGAATGTCCTCTTTTGAAAGGTGTCTATTTAGGTCCTTTGCCCATTTTTTGATTGGATTGTTTATCTTCCTTTTGTTGAGTTGTATGAGTTCCCTATAAATTTTGGAGATTAGGCCCTTATCAGATATGACATTGGCAAATATGTTTTCCCACACAGTGGGTCTTCTCGTTGTTTTGTTGATGGTTTCTTTTGCTGTGCAGAAGCTTTTTATTTTGATGTAGTCCCATTTGTTCATTTTCTCTTTAGTTTCAAGTGCCCTAGGAGCTGTATCAGTGAAGAAATTGCTTCGGCATATGTCTGAGATTTTGTTGCCTTTGAATTCTTCTAGAATTTTTATGGTTTCCTGTCGTACATTTAAGTCCTTTATCCATTTTGAGTTTATTTTTGTGTATGGTGTAAGTTGGTGGTCTAGTTTCATTTTCTTGCATATATCTGTCCAATTTTCCCAACACCATTTATTGAAGAGACTATCTTGGCTCCATTGTATGTTCTTGCCTCCTTTGTCAAATATTAATTGAGCATATTGGTTCGGGCCGATTTCTGGGCTCTCTATTCTATTCCATTGATCTATATGCCTATTCTTGTGCCAGTACCAGGCAGTTTTGAGAACAGTGGCTTTGTAATACAACTTGATATCTGGTATTGAGATCCCACCTACTTTGGTCTTTTTCAGGATTGCTGTAGCTATTCGGGGTCATTTTTTATTCCAGATGAATTTTTGGAGAGTTCGTTCTAGATCTCTGAAGTATGCCATTGGTATTTTAATGGGAAGTGCGTTGAATTTATAGATTGCTTTGGGTAGTATGGACATTTTAATGATGTTGATTCTACCAATCCATGAACACGGTATGTTCTTCCATCTGTTTATGTCTTCCTCTATATCTTTTTTCAACGTCCTGTAGTTTTCTGAGTAGAGGTCTTTTACCTCTTTAGTTAAGTTTATTCCTAGGTAGCTTAATTTTTTTGGTGCGATGGTAAACGGGATTGTTTTTATAATCTCTCTTTCTGAAAGTTCACTATTGGTGTATAGAAATGCCTCAGATTTCTTAGGGTTAATTTTGTATCCTGCTACATTGCCAAATTCATGTATTAAGTCTAGTAGCTTTTTGATGGAGTCTCTAGGGTTCTGTATGTATAATATCATGTCGTCTGCAAATAAGGACAGTTTTACTTCCTCTTTTCCAATTTGGATGCCTTCTATTTCTTCTTCTTGCCGAATTGCAATGGCTAACACTTCCAGTACTATGTTGAACAGGAGTGGTGAGAGGGGGCATCCCTGTCTTGTTCCTGTTCTTAGGGAAAATGGTGTTAGTTTTTGTCCATTGAGTATGATGTTGGCTGTGGGCCTGTCATATATGGCTTTTATTATGTTGAGGTATGATCCTTCTACTCCCACCTTGCTGAGAGCTTTTATCAAAAATGGGTGTTGAATTTTGTCAAATGCTTTTTCTGCATCAATTGATATGACCATGTGGTTTTTTCTTTCCATTTGTTTATGTGATGTATCACGTTTATTGCTTTGCGGATATTGTACCATCCTTGCATCCCTGGGATAAATCCTACTTGGTCATGGTGTATGATCTTTCTGATGTACTGCTGGATCCGATTTGCTAAGATTTTGTTGAGGATTTTGGCATCTATGTTCATGAGGGATATTGGCCTGTAATTCTCTTTCATTGTGTTGTCTTTACCTGGTTTTGGTATTAGGGTGATGCTGGCTTCATAGAATGAGCTTGGAAGTGTTCCTTCCTCTTGAATTTTTTGTAGTAGTCTGAGGAGGATAGGTTTTAGTTCTTCCTTGAATGTTTGGTAAAACTCCCCTGTGAAGCCGTCTGGTCCTGGGCTTTTGTTTGCTGGAAGCTTTTTGATGACTGCTTCAATTTCTTCCATAGTTATTGGCCTATTGAGATTTTTAGATTCTTCCTGATTGAGTTTTGGAATGTTGTATTTTTCTAGGAATTTGTCCATTTCCTCCAGGTTGTCTAGTTTGTTGGAGTAGAGCTGTCCATAGTATTTTTTAACAATCATTTGTATTTCTGTGGGGTCTATTGTTATTTCACCTCTATCGTTTCTGATTTTGTTTATTTGGGTCCTCTCTCTTTGCTTCTTGGTGAGTCTGGCTAGAGGTTTGTCAATCTGTTTATCCTTTCAAAGAACCAGCTCTTGGTTTCATTGATTTTCTGTATTGTTTTTTTGGTCTCTATGTCATTTATTTCTGCTCTAATCTTTATTATCTCCTTCCTTCTGCTCACTCTGGGGTTTTCTTGAAAAACCTATATAGTTTTATTAACCAATGCCACCTCAGTAAATTACTTAAAAAAAAGAAAGGAAAGAAGGAAGGAAGGAAGGAAGGAAGGAAGGAAGGAAGGAAGGAAGGAAGGAGGGAATGTGGACTTTGTATCATTTTAACATTTATGGGATACGTAGTAGTCTTGAATGTTACACGCTAGTGTGTAGAATAGTTGCACTTGAGACACTCAATAGCTATTGATTTTAATCAATGATAACATAGAGTCTATGTCATAGACAATGGTGAAATTAAACATTTTCTTGACACAGCATTTCCCAAACCATGGTATGCATAGAGTCGTCTGAAGACCAAGCTAAAATGCTGATTTCTAGTCCTGTCCCCCAAATTCTGACTCAGCCAGTGTGGTGTGGGGCCCTGAAATCTGCTGTTTAATTAATTGAAAGACACACTATGCTTCTTTCTGTTGCAGCTTGTACTTAGATGTCAACCTTTGAAGAATATTGGGAAATGTGATGTCAACAGTGTAAGCCGTGCTGGTTAAATTAACTGTGAAACTAAGTGGGGATGAGGATGAAATGTTTTCAGGTTACTGTTATCTTCAACAGGGGGATTGACTTGTTTCTTCTTAAAATCTTATTTGATTGACTGTTCACAAATATGTTAATAGAAGGTTTTACAGGTGTAAATAAGCATGGGATGTCCCATAGTAAAATTTAGAAATGCTTTATGTTTTGGGATGCCCAAAGTTTCAAATATCTTGTGAACTCCTTAAAGTTTGGATGCAGATTTATCCATATGTATGTCACATGTTGTGTTTAAGTTTATCACTAGCGGTTGTTTCACACCTTTGTACCAAATCAATTATAAGATTAACAGATGCAAAGAGGACAATGGTTTGATTGATCTCACCTAAATGCCTACATTTCCAATTCTACCTCACTCTGCCCAAATGGCAGGTGTAACATAAAAACTTTACATGAGAAAGATACAATAATATAAAGACATTATTCACTAGGCTCTTCCTTAGTGCCTAAGAAAGCTATCCCATCTGGGTTTGACCATAGGGAAAGGTGACCTGTATACTTTTACTACATAAGCCCACCATTCTACCCAGGTGGGGGGGAGGGAGTGTAAACATTGATCCAGCAACCTCTTCATTTTTCAGTAGAAGCCACAGTCAATTAATTTCCTTGACCCTTGTTTCCTCTGTTTGTGCTTTGTGACATTTCCAGTTAAGTCACTATGTGTTAGGGTATAAACTATGGGAGAGGAAAGGAAAGAGCTCAAACTGTCCATTTATTGGAACACAAACAAACAAAACCCACTATTGCTTTTAAATAGGCTGCAGCTACTGAACAATGCTGGTGGATATGAGGGCCGAACCCAATCAAACTGGATGTGATGGGTTTTCATACTCAGTTTCCCTTAGGGACCAAATATTTAGGTTTCCTAGAGCCTGGAAACATTACGGAAGTGCTATGAGGTCAGTGACTTAAAGGAATGCATGGGTCATTCAAGGTCAAGTCAGTGACTTTGCTGAACACAAGTTACCCAGTGCCGCTCAGCGTAAGAGAGAGAGCCCTGTCGTGTGTGAGAGCACAGCTGGATCTTGACAAGGCCAGCTTTACATTCAGATCCTCCTCCTTATACTTCGGGTAAATTGTTTAACCTCCCCGAGTTTCAGTCTCTCCAGCTACTTGGGTATAGTAAAACTCCCTTTCTAGAGTATTAAAGTATTGAATGGAATGGTGTATCTAAATCACCTCCTACAATTACTAGAAGATAATACACATTTAAGGAAGGTTTAATTTCTCATTGTTTCCTGTGTTGTGCATGCACCATGGGGGATACATAGCTTTTTGATACTGTGCTTGACACAAAGGAATGTTTGACAGGTGATGAAATTAAAGCTCCTGTCTCTGAGTGTGTACAATCTATAAAAATAACAAGCACACCCATGAAGAGTGACTGACCAAGTAATAAACTCATTGTGGGCTTGGAAATGAAAGGGAAAGCACGTGTTATGATATCTGGTTATTAAAAAGTACTTTTAAATGACATTTACTTTTAATTTTATTTCTACATTGCAATCTCATGATAGAAATCTGCAACACTTTTGCATAAGACTATTTTGAGTGTCTGCATAATAGTTCCTCATGCAATTGTGTGACAATCTATTTATTTCTTTGTTGAAGGAATTTAGATTATATCCATTTTTTTACACTGAATCATAACATGATTCATATTCTTATCAAAAAATTTTTAAAAGATTGTTAGAAGTGGATTTGTAAAGCCCTAAAATATATTAACTCCCAGCTGGCATAGCTTAGTGGTTGAACACCAACTTAGAAATCAGAAGATCACTGTTTGATTCCTGGTCAGGCACATGCCCAGGTTGTGGACTCGATCCTCTGTGTGGGGTATGCAGGGGGCAGCCAAACAGTGATTCTCTCTCATCATTAATGTTTCTCTCTCCTCCCCTCTCTCAAACAAATAAAAATATATTTTAAAAAAATATTGCCAATGGTTCTCTGCAAAGTATGTCTTACTTGATATTTCTGCCAAGAATATTATGTGAGTGAATGGCTAAGATTTCTACATGAAAACATAAAATAAAAGGTAGGTCTTTGAAGCAAAGGCCCAGTGATTGGAATGTTGTTGGGGGACTGTTTGTAGTTCCCTTTGCCTGGAACAGATGATTTCTTTTGGAAAAGTCATGGATAAGGAAGGAAAGGATGAATTCTGAAACAGGTGAGATTCTTTCAGAAATGAATTAAGAATCATGGACAGCCAAATTAGCAGTGAGGATGAATGTCAGTGAAGCTCTTAGCTCATAAATTTTTAAAACATTTGTGAATCTAGTGTTTCCTCCATGATTCCAAGATGTCTGGGTCCATGTGTTGATCCAACACCTTGCAGCCAAGCCCCAAAGTGGGACTTCCGTTCCTCTTCTTCTGAGGTGGGTTTGTGCTGCCTGATGTCTCATGTTGAGTAATTTATTACTTGTTTTCAGAGTGTGTACCCAAAGCATCTTAGCTGCTAAGTACTGTCATTGAAGCTGTTGAAAGACCCAGTTTCCTCTTTTGAATATTTTTTGAAAACATGTGTTCCCATTTCCCCAGTCAAAGCTGAAGTCACATCTGGTTGTTTCTCCCAATTCTCACCCTGCTTTGATGAGCCTACTGTGCACAATTGATGAAACCAGAAATAACTTAGCAGCTGATGGTATTTCAGGAAAAATTTATTTTTTAATCACAAATTTTTAAATGACTTAGAAAATGAATTTTTAAATTTTATTTTATATTTTTCCTTTTTATTGTATTTATTGGGGTGACATATTTTAAATTTTCAGATGACTACAACTTTTAGAGCTACTTTTAGTAGAGACCAGATCATGAGACATGGAGAGAAAAAAGTAGAGCCAGGAATTTTACTTTCCCTGAGTAAGCCTATGGGAGCCTTAAAATACAAACACAGCAATATCCAGAAATTAAAATGTTAACGTTAATGTGATACAGAAATTTGCAATATGTTGTTGTGCTTTTTCTTTTCCCATGACAAAGTATATGATTTTTGTGCCTATGAAATTAGAATGCTAAATTCTTGAAGTCTAATGATAAGTTTACATTCTACTGAATTGTACTGAAAATATAATTTCTGAATCTTCCTTTTTTTCTCCTTTGGTATATATTTAAGGTGGCAAATGGTGTTTTCTTCACAAACAACCTACATAATGCTGTCGCACATGCTGTGGAACATTTGTGTGCTTCCATTGCCGTCTTCTTGCAACACCACTGTAGCTGCCAAGGTGTGAAGATGGCCCAGACAAAGGGAGGGAGTGTTCCTACAGCCGGCGCTGCCTCTGCCACCCCCTCCTCACCCTGGGCCCAGGCAGACCTCTGTGCTCAGAACTGGCAGACGGATTTTTGCTTGACTCATCTGTAAAAATCCAACAGAGAGTGCTAGAAGCAGACATGAGCCAATCAAAAGCAAAACAAAAATCACATAAGACAATTATAGAAACACTCAGGCAAACTACATTTCTCCTACCCTATCCCCTTTCATGAACACCATACCCCCTGTCATAATTAAGGACCATTGGAGTTTTCATTGACTGTGTTAGTAATTTTAAAATTCAAAACTCAAAAATTAGGGAAAATCCTAAATGGTACTAGTTTAGTTTACTAGGGCTGCTAAGAAAAAATGCCGCAGATTGGGTGGCTTAAAAATAGAACATTTTTCTCTCAGTTCTTAAGACAAAAACTCCAAGATTAGAATGTTTTTAATTCTGAGACACCTACTGCTGGCTTGCAGATGTCCACCTTCTTGCTCTGTCCTCAGATGGTCCTTCCTCGGTGGGTCTACATCCCCAGTGTCTCTTCAGAGGAAGAGACGTTATAAAGATACCAGTTCTATTGGACTAGGATAGCACCCAATTAGCCTCATTTCAACTTAATCGCCTCTTTAAATACCTTATCTCCAAATACCAATACAATCTGAGGTACTTGGATTTGGTACTTCAATATGTTAATTTTTGGGGGGGAAACAATTCATCCTGTAACAAGGGAAAGGAGATTTCACATTTTATCAAGTAGTTAACAATATTTTCTGAAAGCCTCTTGTGTTCAAATCACCAGAACAATGATGTAGAGCAGGGACACAAAGCTGAAGGATCCAACTTACTCTTGCCTTCCCTTCTCCATCTTGAGTACACAGGATGGACGGTGGCTACATTGTCTCATCTGTTCTCTGAAGCATTGGGTCTAAAGCAGCATCATGTATCACAGGCCCTGATCTGAGAGTACATTCTCAAAGTGTTTTCTATCAAGCACTTACCCAAAGTCCAGCTCAGATAAGCGGTATTGGGGGAGGAGAGGGTCATAGGAAGGCCATGAAGTCAACCTTTTCCTTAATTTCACTCTTGGGAACAAGCCAGCAATTTAAAGGCTAAACTTTGACAATAATAAATTTCCTTATCAACATTAGTCCTTTTTTTCAAATAACTTTCTTCTTATAAGTCCTCCAAGAAGCTCTTTCATTTGACATTCAGTGCGTTCCCTTTGTGGTTATTGAGGACCTTTTCCAGCGGATTTCTATGTGTCCTCCTATGAGATTTTTACATAAAAACTTACTTCCCATATTGAGTATTAAACAACATTTTACCTTGCTTAAAAAATAAGATTTCTTCTTTTTCTAAGAAATGCATATTCCTTTCATTTTACTTCCAAATTAGAAATTAAAAACATAATTTATTTCAATTTTATTCTCAGTTATTAGAACAATTCTAATCTATATCTTACCATGAATTTATTGATCATTTTCTTTTTGAAAATAATCAGAAATAAAAGAAATGAATTGATACATGTAATAGTAATTTTCCCTCAAGAAACTTAAAAATATGTTTATAATACAGAATTTTATTACATATACAATATTTTTTTCACAAAACTTTTAAATGAGTGGTAGATGAGTTCATCAGAGAAACTTCATGGGAGAGGTAATATTTGTAGCAAAATCTGAGAAATAAAAATTTTGGATAAAAAACATTAGGATGATTCTAAGTCCTTGTGAATCTTCTAAATTTATCTTTTCAGAAATTTGTAACTCCACAAAGAGTTGAATGGCTCTTTACCATACAATTTTTAAACTAAACTAAATTATAAATTTATAATCAAATTTATAAGCTAAGCCATTTTCTATTATTCTGTATCAAATTCCAAATGGAAGGGCATGCTAAGGCTACTAGATAGGCATTATCACTTCTTGGTGTACAATAGGGTAGTGTTGTAGGCTCACAAGTTGTAGTTAGCAAGGGTCTCCCATGAAATTACAGCCCAGGAACTACAGGACATGGCCTGATAGAAACTTATCTACAAAGTCACTTCCATCTGCTTCATCAGTGGAAGCAGTCACAAGTCCATCAAGATTTAAGGAAGAGAAGTCTCAGAGAATTGTTGGTTGCTCCTTTGAAATCGCTACACTAGTCTTCAAATATTTTTACAAAATACCTGTATCAAATGTTTAAGTTACCCTAAGGTATGGTTATTGTGCATAGAAACTATTAGAATCTTTATAGATTTGTTGTTATTGTTTATATTGTTGATATTATTATTCATCCTTGTTATATATATAACAAACAAAAACAAACACTAAGCCATTTTCCTGACTAGATAAAAAAGAACATTAATTGCAGATGGAGTGAGTCATGGGAAGCTTGACTCTATATGTAAAAGTAATCAAAACCAATCCTTTTTTTTTTTTTTTTTTTACACATTTTATATTTCTAAGAGTGGAAGGAACCTAACAATCAATGGTATATTTAGGTTGAACTAGTAGTACTGGCCCAGCTTACTATTTTGGCAATTAACATTTAATAAAATGTGGTAGATTTTATTCACAAGTCCAGGATAACCAAAGATGACCAGAAATGAGTCTCAGATCTTCATTAAATTACAGTGTTCTATAAACTATTTAACTCTCAGAGACTCCCCGCCCTCCCCTCACTTTAGTAATGTACTTATTTCTATAATTTGATTCTAGTCTTCTTAGATCAGTGAACAATGCATCCGCTGTCTACCAAGGGAAATACCCATTAATTGACTTGTTCTTTTTTTTTCCCAAATATATATTTTATTGATTTTTTACAGAGAGGAAGGGAGAGGGATAGAGAGTTAGAAACATTGATGAGAGAGAAACATCGATCAGCTGCCTCCTGAACATGCCCTACTGGGTATGTTCCTGCAACCAAGATACATGCCCTTGGCTGGAATCGAACCTGGGGCCATTGAGTCCACAGGCCAACACTCTATCCATTGAGCCAAACCAATTAGGGCTTGACTTGTTCTAATTGACTGAGATCCTAGAAGGTGGCCTCCAGGAATGGTGACTCCTGGTGGGAGACAAGGAATGGGTTTGCCACACTGAGACTGAGATTTGGATGCAGTAGATCATGTTATATTACAATCATTTAGCTTTTCCTTGTGACAGCAACAACCTGACTTCTTGGAGGTTGAACCCCTACATCATGTTACCCAATAAAATGCATATCTGCATGTGAAAAGCACAGCTGCAGACCTAATCTAATAAAAGACAAACATGCAAATTGACTGTACCTTCGCTTTGCCTTAAGCCATGCCCACCAGCCAATCAGAGTGACTGTATGCAAATTAACCCAACCAAGATGGCGGCTGGCAGCCACGGAGCTGAAGCGAGCAGGAGGATTGCTTGCTCCAGTGATGGAGGAAGCCAGCCTGCCGCCGGCTCTCAAATCCACTCAAAAGCAACAAAGTTGCAATTATAGAAGATAAAAAAAACCCAGATACCTGCTTTCAGCTGGCCATGGCCATAGAGCTGGAGGGAGCAGGAGCTGGCTCTCAGCTCCACTGAAGGCAACAAAGTTTCAATTATAGAAGGTAAATAAATCCCAAAATAAAAAAAAAAAGGAGAGGCTGGGAGGTTCTGTCACCGACAGGCTTGGCCAGCCTGAAAATGGCCCTCAGCCCCTCACCCAGGCTGCTCAGGCATTCCAGTGGTGACCCCAACCCTGAATGGGATGTGACCAGCTGCAAATACCCATCAGCCCCTCACCCAGGCTGGCCAGGCACCCCAGCAGGGACCCCCACCCTGATCCAGGACACCCTTCAGTGCAAACCAGCCAGCCCTCACCCATGCACCAGGCCTCTATCCTATATAATAAAAGGATAATATGAAAACTGACCCTAACAGCAGAAAGACTGGGAATGACTGGTCACTATGACACACACTGACCACCAGGGAGCAGATGCTCAATGCAGGAGCTGCCCCCTGGTGGTCAGGGTGCTCTCACATGGGAGGAGCTCTGCTCAGCCACAAGCCAGGCTGATGGCTGCCAGTACAGTGGTGGTGGTAAGAGCCTCTCCTGCCTCCTCAGCAGTGCTAAGGATGTCCGACTGCAGCTTAGGTCTGCTCCCCGCTAGCAAGTGGACATCCACTGAGGGCTCCTGGGCTGCCAGAGGGATGTCTGATTGACAGTTTAGGCCCAATCCCCCGGGGAGCGGGCCTAAGCCAGCAGGTGGTCATCCTCTGAGGGGTCCCAGACTGCGAGAGGGCACAGGCTGGGCTGAGCCCCCCCCCCCCACCGCCAGTGCACAGCTGGTAAGCAGTGTTGTTGGGAGCCTCTCCCGCCTCTGCAGCAGCAAGGTTAGGATGTCCGACTGCTGGCTTAGGCCCTGAGAGGATGCAGGCCAGGCTGAGGAACCTTCCCACCATGAGGGCATGATTTTCATGCACTGGGCCTCTAGTGAGTAGTAAATATTTACCATACTTTGTGAAGAAGTATTGGAAAATACTGATGGAACAGTCATGTCTAACAAAAATCTCAGGAAAAGATGCAGAGCTGGGTCTAGAATTTTCAGCATTTGTGTGTAAGAAATAGATGGAATATATATGATGAACAAGGAACTATTCAATATTTCCATGGCCTGAGCATGGAAGGATTGGGGGTGGGAGGAATTAAAAAGAGCACTCAGGCAAGAAAAGGCATGGAAGTATGGTGTGTGTCCAAAAACAGCTAAATGGATGGATGTGTGGATAGGCAAATAAGAAGGCAGATGGGGAATTAAAATGAGTAGAGAAGAACTTTATCACCTTCCCATCAAGACAAATGAAAAGTGAGCACAGGAGGGCCATTTGGTACAGGTAGTGAGTGGGTGGTGACAACTGTTTTTGATTGCTTGTTGGTTTTTCTTTTACTTTATTTTTTTGAGTCAGAGTAGAAAAACATTAAGAGAATTGGACCTCCCTAATCTTTTCAGTGCATATGACATAGATTTTGTTAAGGATATATACATTTCTAATCACTATGTTGTACTCTTAAAACAAATTCAATATTATATGTCAACTGTAATTGAAAATTATTTTTTTTTAATAAAATGAACTAAAATGGAATGAGAATGGGGGCTAGGGAAGGATGGATAACTGTAGAGCTGCTTTTCTGGAGGAACTTTTAGGAATTCATTAGATGATTGACAGCACACTAACTGGCCCCGGCCAGGTGGCTCAGTTGGTTGGAGCAGTGCCCCCACGTTGGGCGCCATATGCTGGGGTCCAACCCCAGCGGGTCCAGGGGTCCCCAAAGGTGTGGACGGAGTCGGCGAAGAAGGAATGACACGGAGACAGTGTTCAGTTGATCAGCAGCCTAGCCAGGATCTCCAGCCAAGTTCTGGTCTGGATCTCCAGTGTAGTTCTGGTTAGGATCTCCAGCCAGGTTCTGTGTCCATGTTGTCTTGAGACAGCGTTCAGTTGATCAGCAGCCTAGCCAGGATCTCCAGCCAAGTTCTGGTTAGGATCTCCAGTCAGGTTCTGTGTCCATGTTGTCTTGCTAGGTTCTCCAGCCAGGTTCTCCAGGTTCTCCAGCCAGGTTCTGTAGCCATGTTCCCTCGCTAGCTTCTCCAGCCAGGTTCAGTCACCAGGTTCTAGTCAGGTTCTCTTGCCAATTTCTGTAGTCAGGTTCAGTCCAGGATCTTTTGCCATGTTCTCTCGCTAGGTTCTGTCTCTAGGTTCTGAGGCCAGTTTCTGTCCAGGATCTTTTGCCATGTTCTCTCCAGCGAAGTTCTTCTGTCTCTAGAGAATGTTCTGTGTAGGTTCTGTGCCAATTTCTGTCTCTCTCCGTTCTGTCTCCTGCTGTCTTGTTACATCTGTATTTATACCAGTTGAGTCAATCCTATCAATCTCTATTACAAAGGTTAGGACGTTTCTTATCTCCATTCCAGGGAGTAAAGATTATGTAGCTTAAGCATGATTGTTCGTAGTTAAAGTGATTAATTACCCGCCTGGCACTTAGTTGAGGGGTTTTATTCCCTCCCTAACTTCAGGGGAAAATCCCTACCTGGGGAAACAATCTTTCTCAGAGAGGAGACCTTGGTTAAAACACATAGTGCCAAGAAGGTGAGCAAACATTTTAAGAACAGTATGCCATATATGCCAGGTCCTTTGAAACAGCAAGGATGGACCGGGTCCTGGCAGAGCAGTGACTCATATACTGAAAAGGTTGCATTTCAATTCTCAGTTGGGGCACATTCCCAGGTTGCAGGTTTGATCCCTGGTTCAGGGCAAGTATGGAAGGCAACCGATATCTGTTTCTCTCTCCATTGATGTTCTCTCTCTCTCTCTCTCTCTCTCTCTCTCTCTCTCTCTCTCTCTCTCTCTCTCTCTCTCTCTCTCCCTTTGCTTCTCTCTAAAAAAAGAAAGAAAGAAAGAAAGAAAGAAAGAAAGAAAGAAAGAAAGAAAGAAAGAAAGAAAGAAGAATATATTCTCAGTGAGGTTGAAAAAACACACACACTAACTGGATTTGCATCACACAAAGACAAGAGAGAAGAAATTAGTTAATGCATACTCCAGTTAGTTTCTTCTCTGTTACAATTTAAACTTAATTTTCATTATGTATTTTATTCATCTGCTCCTATCATTATATATTTTTTCAACTGGAACTAATATAACCAAATGCATGTTGTTTTGATAATGGAATGAAAGCTAAAACTAAGTAGCTCATTAGTACTTGGCAATCTGTGTCATTAAATGAGTTCTTCAAAAATATAAAAGAAGATATTTGGATATTTTGAATAAGGTTCAAACCTTGTAACCAGTGATTACAAAATTTTAGTGTGTAATACTTCATCATCATGTATTTAAAATGTGTAATAAAAATGGAGAACCGTGGGCTCCACTCCCTGAGTGTCTGGGAAAAGCTCTCTGAACCCCTGTTTTCATGAGCACACCAGATTATTTTGATTGCAGTCAGTTAGAATTTACACTTTGAGAAACACTGGTATAAGGTTTAGAGAAATTTCAATTGCCTTCTGGTTTCTTGTTTAACCTGTCACTCCCTTAAATGGATGTTGAACAAAGTTAGAGGAGTTCAGGCACATTTGCCTTTTTCAGAAACAATAGTAATATTAGAAAATTTATTTTTTCAGGTATTTGTTTGATTGTTGGTTAAATAAAAAAATACATTTGGGGAGAGAATAGAATTTGGAATATCCCCAAGAGATTTGGAGATGCATACTCAGTAAATCTTTGCAATTTACCAATAAAATCATTATTTAGTGTATACACTTATAATTTTGACTAAGACAAGTTGCTCTGAAGACGTATGATACCCTTTTATTTTTTTATCTATCATAAGATTAGGTTTTATAGGTTTCATATATGTAATAAAATTATTATTGGGGTTGGAGCTAAGGGATCTAAATTAAAGTCTTCCTACCTGTGTGATCTTAAGAATCTTACTAATCCTTTATTAGCTTTAATTTATCCATAAAATTAGAACAAAAATCTTCACAGAGTTGCTGGAATGATAAAATGTGATGCATTATGCAAAATTTTTTTGAATGAAAAGAGTACAAATATCCAATTTTACTTCACTGGTTGGAAAACAGAAACAGCGGCGGATATGTTCAAAATAAGAATAACTTTAGAGTTTTCCCCTTGAACTATATTCTTCACTACACATGAGCCATCCTTTCCTCTTTAATTTCTACATGATGCTTAAAATTTTACTTCAAATTTATTTCATTCTAACTTGTATTAAAGGTCATGTTTCACCTTTTTTAATTTTTTTCTCACCTGCCACATTGTGAAAGTCCCAATGACAGGGTCCGTACCTGTTTTATATTTTCACTAGAGGCCTGGAGCACAAAATTCATGCATGGGGGTGGGGGGTGGCATCCCTTAGCCTGACCTGCACCTTCTCCAATCCGGGAGCCCTCAGGGGATGTCCTATGGAGGGCTTAGGCCCATTCCCTGTGGTTCTCTGCTGTCTGCGGGCCCACTTGGCTGTTCCTGGGTCTCCACGGGCCATGGCCAAGCAGGCCCTGCTGTGTGTATTCTGCAGGGCCCACTTGGCTGCTCCTGGGTTGCTTGGGCAACAGCCAAACAGGCCCTGCTCTCAGCAGCTGCCCCCCAGGACTGGAGGATTCCAGCGGGGCTGAGAAGACTGGGCGCTGTCATCTTTGTGTCAGAGTGATGGTTAATTTGCATATTACTCTTTTATTTGATAGGATACTCAAATGAGACTAGCATCTTGTCCATTGTAGGTGTTTTATGTCATTTTGTTAAATGCACGAATGAACTGGGATGTGAAGACCTATCTGTATGGTGATCTCTTTATGCCACAGTTATGGTAAGCACACACAGATGTGTCCTTCTCTGGGATAATCACTAAAATGACAAAATACATAATGTTTTTAATTATGGCACAAAATGCCAAAGATGAATATACCTATATAGAGATTAATGGCATTACAATCATATTCATTTCTACAACAAGATCTTTTCTTTAATGTCATCTGTGGGAAATGCTTCGATGCAAATCTCTTTCTTTCTTTCTTTCTTTCTTTCTTTCTTTCTTTCTTTCTTTTTTTCTTTCTTTCTTTCTTTCTTCTTTCTTTCTTTTTTTTCTTTCATTTTCCCTTCTTTATTATATCTTCCTTTCTTTCTTTTTGGCATTTAGTCATTTGCTTATTTAGCAAATATCTATTGACTTCCTAGAACAAACCAGGCACATTCTACATGCTGGGTGCATTCTCATGAACAAGACAAAAAAAACCCTTGCTTTCATTCTAATGAAGGATAATATATGTGGAACATATTATACAAAAAAAAAAAAAAAAGCATGGTTCCAGGTAATAGTAAATATTGCTAAGAAAATAATGGAGTGACTTCAGATCCCTTCAAATAGGGTCAGTGGGGGAGAGGTGAAATGTAATTTCAGGACCCAATGATATAAACAGTCACCCTCTGTGAAAGCGCATGGGAATATGGATTTGGGCAGAAAGTGGCACACACAGAAGAGCATGTGTGAGTGGCTGTGGGAGGTCAGTGCAGTGGAGTGGGCAGGATCAGGGCAGGGACGAGGCATAGAGGAGTCTTAGGGGCCATGTGGAGCATTTGGATTGTGTTGCTGTGGGTAATAATCGAGGATTTTCATCAGAGAGCTAAAATATCTGATCCAGACTTTACAAGTCCCCACTGGCTGCTGTCAGAATTCAGAGTAACTTTTGGGGCATGGAAAACAATGGAGGCAAACATTTTACCTTTGAGTCCATTGCAGTCACCTACAAGAGATCGCTGTGGCTTTGGCTAGGTCCCGTTGAGGTACATCTGGCCAGTAATTTATCCTCTACCCAACGCCTTTGTAGCCTCATCTGTAAAGGGGGTGGAAGTATTTTCCTTAGGTAGAACCTGATTGAACTATGATATAAAAAGTGCTTAAAACTGCCTGGGGTATTTTAGATGCTCAGTAAATGCTGGACTTTTTAAAATTAGGGTTATCAGTGAAAACAGACATATTAGCTTTAGTACCCAGATGCATTGCAATTCTCTATTTCTAAGACTGTGTGTATACAATGGGTATTTTCTAACTTACTTTTCATTGCCTCCCACTATATTAATCAGTATAGATATGGTAATAACTATGTCCCACCCCAAGTGTCAGGGTCTTTAACACATTCATTTCCTTCTTCCATTACAATCTTTCCCCATTACAATTTGATGTGGATATGGGACTCTCCCTCCGTTCCTGTTGCTCCAATGCTGGAAACCCTGCTTTCAAGTTTGCCATATCAGAGGAATTTTGTGGCAAACTAAAGATACTATGCCAATGCTGCAGCGTTCAAGTATTATCATCAGTTTCCACAAATGTATAGCAACTGATCAGTTTTCCTAACTGGTTATTTTCACCTGCAAGACTCGCATTACCTCCATATGCTTTTAGCTCATTAAAAGGTAAAAAAAAAAGTTTGTGAGTTTCTGTGCAGGTGGGTTTGGAGGATACAAGCCATGCAGGGGTAGCCTAGAGGTTCAGATCCTTGGGCCTACATTTGCCCTCAGTTATCCTGTGACTTTGAACAAGTCATTTAACATTCTAGGATTTTTATTACAGCTCTTCAAATAAAATATACTACCAAAATACGAAATGTTATCATATTCTCCCATGAAAACTTAAACAATGCAAATAAAATCATTTAAGTTAATCGTTTAGTCTTTCTCTTTGCCTAACCATGAAGGGTCCGTATGGTATATTCTGGAGAGGTTTGTCTAGTTTAGCTTTAAATGACCCATCAAAGTGACTTTTATCATTTGGTTGGAGAGGCATACCATTAATCTTTTCTGCCCTCCCCACTTTTGGGCTCACTTCAATTAAACAAGCAGGGAGAAGAGAATATTATAAAAACATTATAAAATGTTAATTTCTAATGCCATTTATGAGCTCTTAATCACACTATGATACTTACGTTTTTATTTAATGATCCTGACCAGACGCAATGAGACCAAGATTACTATGATGAACATCCGCCTTTATTTCTGATATGAATGAGGTTGTTTTTCTTTTTGACTAGACATTTCCTTAGAAAGATATTCTATTTAGGTAGAAAGAGTGTACAAAATGCTTTCTTTAGCAGCCAGAGTCTTCTTTACTAAACCAGTGTTTGATGGTTTGTACTTTGATCCTGCAGTGAGACAGTTTGCAGCAATTACCGATAATCCTTTGGCCTTATAACCTTCATGGTGTCTTTCTCTGCTGTTGTGTTTAGGCCTCCAGTTCTTAACTTCAGTCAATGAAGTCGGATATCTTTAGTCTGTGCAGAAATCTCATTCTTTCAAGCAGTGGCTTGCTAATACTACTGTATTGCCACCAGAATGCTATACAACGAGGTGCAAGGGCTCCATGGCACACAGAATTCAGAGCATACATGGCTGATCAGTAGGGAAGTGCTTGCTTCATGGGACATGCTGAGGCCCGAGCAGGAGAAGCTGAGGCTATCTGGGACATGTTCCCCTGGTCTTGTCAGAGAAGTTCCCTGGGAGCAAATGGAAAGACGCATGCCCCTTACTGTCTAAATTTTGAGCTTACATCCTATCATTTCTGTCCTCATTCTAAGAGGCAAAGCACGTAGCAAGATCACATCTAACATCAATGGGGCAGGGATGTTTCCTACTGCCATTAACCATTATCCTATACAATAAAAGGCTAATATGCAAATTGTCCCCTTGGCCAGGAGTCCTACTGGGAGTTAGACTAGGATGTGGGATAAGCTGGCAACTGCCCATGTGCCCCCCCCCCCCGCCACCCTGATTGGCCCCCATCCGGATGGGCCAGCCAGACCCCACCCATGCACAAATTTATGCACTGGGCCTCTAGTACCATATAATTATGGATCAAGGTAGACATTTTTGAAGTGGCAAAAAAACTTTTTGTTGACATATTGAGTTTACCAGAATCTAAGTCTATGATCACACAATTTCTAAACTTTGAAATAAAATAAAGAAAATTAATGACAACAAAACTTCAGCATAGTGGCATCATCTCTACCTAATTTACAAAACTTTCCAGGTCCAATCTGGTTTTGTTTGGAATTATGCATGTGCTGTTTGTAGCAATGGGAAGAGGCTGTAGCTATAAGTTATCTCTGGGAAGTCATTGCACTTCCTGTTTCCAAGATTATCAGTCTTTGAATATTGCAAGATTATAGAGGGATCTCAAATTTGAATTGTTTCAAATCTTGTAGTGATTAAGCCATAAAATTGTACAGTTACCCTGATTTATGATGTCTGCTAATTTTCTTACATTAGGAAAATTATAACTTAATTAAGCATGGACAGTTTGGGCTTAGTGTTAGGTGTTCTATAAGAGACTGTGGTTTTCCTCTCCTTGAACTGTTTCCCTGTATCTATCATGTGAATGTCACACTGGAGGAGAACTTAGGGTCAAGATGGTGTGCTTGTTTACTCATTAGCAAAACTCCCAGATTTGACCACTGTAACGTTTATATTCTTTTCTAAAACTCTTCATATAAAGTTAATATCGACTCAAATTTCTGAGATCAAAAGTGAGGAAGAGTATATTGCTCCTGTTTCTCCTTCACAACTCTCTCTCTCTCTCTCTCTCTCTCTCTCTCTCTCTCTCTCTCTCTCTCTCTCTCCTTTCTCTACACACACACACACACACACACACACATACACACACACACTTCCTCTCCAAAACTCAAAATCCCTTTATAAGATACTCTAGAATATGCGGTTTGTTTTAGCTTTCTTTGTCTGTTTTGAGAACTCTTTTTCTCTTTTATGTTGTATTATCTTCTTGAGGATAATTAGAATAGTCATGGGCTGGTAAGCTAAGTGGAGGGCAAACACACCCAGATGTTTCTGCACAGAGCCCAGGGCTGGAGAAAGGCGCATAGCCTTTGGCTTCTTCTCTGCACTGGCCAGGCAGGAGAGAGCCTGGCTCTGCTGAAATGACCCTTGGAGTTCTCTGGTAACAGTCATTATGCACAAACCTAAAGACACACACCCTGTGTAGTCTGCTATTCCAAGTGCATTAAATTATGATTCTGCACAATTTTCTATTTTAATTTGTTTTTCCACAAAATTAATTGGTTTATACACTTTAAAACTTAGGGAACAATTCAGGTCCTAGTAGATGGGCATAAAAATTATGAGCAAAATCTCAGAAAAGCAATAAACATTTAAAATGAATTCCAGTTACAGGGCATATGCTTTGCCTCTCAATTTGCAAGTTATCTGCAATAAAACCAAACATGCTGTGGTTATCTCCTTGGATCCTGGAGTGAGGCGTTCTCTGAGGTTCTAGTGAACAATGCTGACATTAAATTCTGCTGTGATATTATTGTTGTGTGTAGATATATAATAAGCTAAATATGTTTATTTATTATATTATTTTTACTTTAGAGAATATAAGAAATTATCTACCACTTGAAATTTTCTTAGTTACCTCTTGTCACTTAAATCCACCTATATGTATTTTGGGGAAAGGCTGTAAGTTTTTCCACCATGAATTACATTCCCAATGCCAGAGCACAGCAGCAGAACATAGGGGTTAAACCCAGAGACTCGTGGGCAAGAACATGTAGTTTCAAGTCCTAAATCTGGACTTTCTAGTTGTGCAGCCTGGAGAAGCTACTGCATTCTTCTCTGCCTTGGTCTCTACCTGTAAAGTAAAGGATATACTAACTACCTTATAGGGTGGTTGTGATTATTAAATGGGCTAATATATGCAGACTGCTCTACAACACTGCTTATGATGTGCACACCCTCAGTGATATTTCATACTGCATTTTGCATAATTTTTGGTATTTGCAAAGGGTAAGCTATCACCTTCCCATTGTCACATATTGCCATACACAGAGGTCATTGACTCTAAGCTATATACTTTTTAAGGAATATTTTTATTTATGTACTGTACTAGAGGCCCAATTCACAAAATCCATGCACGGGGGTGGTCCCCTCAGCCCAGCCTTCACCCTTTCCAATCCAGGACCCCTCGGGGGATGTCCAACTGCCGGTTTAGGCCCGATCCTGGGGATTGAGCCTAAAATGGCAGTCAGACATCCTTCTCACAATCTGGGACAGCTGGCTCCTAACTGCTCACCTGCCTGCCTGCCTGATCACCCCTTCTGGCCCCCCTGCCAGCCTGATCACCCTTAACTGCCTCTGTCTGCTGGTCTGGTCATCCCTAACTTCCCCCCCTGCCAACCTGCTTGCCCCCAAATGCCCACCCCCCACCGGCTTGGTCATCCCTAACTGCCCCCCTGCCAGCCTGGTCACTCCTTACTGACCCCCTGCAGGTCTGGTTGCCCCTTACTGACCCGCTGCCAGCCAGGTTGCCCTCAACTGCCCCTCTGCCAGCCTGGTCACCCCTCACTATCTCCCTCTGCCAGCCTGGTTGCCCTTAACTGCACTCCACCCCCCTGCTGACCTGGTTGCCTCCAACTGCCCCCCTTTGCTGGCCTGGTCACCCCTCACTGCCCCCCTCTGCCAGCCTGATCACCCCTCACTGCCCCCCTCTGCCAGCCTGGTCACCCCTCACTGCCCTCCCTGCTGGCCTTATTGCCCCACTCAGCCTGTTTGGTCATCCGTCCGGTCATCTGTTTTGTTGTGATGGCCCCTGGCTCTTTATATATATAGACTAGGGGCCCGGTGCACGAAATTCGTGCACTGGGTGTGGGGGTGGGGGGAGAGTGTCCCCCAGCCCAGCCTGCCCCCTCTCACATACTGGGAGCCCTCAGGCGTTGACCCCCATCACCCTCCGATCGCCTGATCGGCCCCTTGCCCAGGCCTGATGCCTCGGCCAGAGGTGTCAGGCTTGGACAGGGGACCCCCATCTCCCCCTGATCACTGGCTCTGGCCCCCGCCCAGGCCTAACGCCTCTGGCTGAGGCCGTCCGGCTCGAGCAGCGGGGACCTACAGCTGCAGCGGCCCCGCGATTGTGGGCTCTGCTTTAGGCCCAGGCAAGGGACCCCTAGCTCCCGGGACTGCCAGCTTCGACCGTGCCCAGCTCCCATCGCTGGCTCCACCCCTACTTCCTGCTATCACTGGCCAGGGCGGCAAAGGCGCCTGATTCTCCGATCATGGCTGGGGGGCAGGGCAAAGGCGGCCCCAGGGCTACCTTTGTCCTGCCCCCCAGCTCTTAGCTCCCCCCTGGGTTTCCGATCACTGTCAGTGGCAGGGGGCTTCTTCCTGCTTTCCCTTTCGCCTCCCTGCATTGTGCCTACATATGCAAATTAGCCACCATCTTGTTGGCAGTTAACTGCCAATCTTAGTTGGCAGTTAACTGCCAATCTTAGTTGGCAGTTAACTGCCAATCTTAGTTGGCAGTTAACTGCCAATCTTAGTTGGCAGTTAATTTGCATATAGCCCTGATTAGCCAATGAAAAAGGTATCGCCGTACGCCAATTACCATTTTCCTCTTTTATTAGTGTAGATATGTAACCTGAATTTTCCCTAACCTTGTTCGTATACAGGAGGTCACAGAACAATAATACCAAATGCATAGAATTAATGCAAACTAATGCAATTTCGTAGTGGTCTTTCCAGTATCCTGCCTACTGAGGGTCTTACCAACTCTCTGAGCCTCAGTGTCTACTGCAGAGCTCCTGGTGGAGTCTTCCTGGGGCACCAGTCCTCCCACATTCTTGTCCTGCTTCTCTTGTATTGGACATCACTGCTGGGCTGAGCATGGAAATGCTGCTTCCCTGCCAGGGGCTGGCCTCTAAAACCCCGGAGCCCCAGGGCCCAGTAGCACAAAGCAGTGTGCAGATGTTTTCTTCACTGTTGATCCCCCCCAGGTGTAGGCAGCCCTGGATGCAAAAATGCTCCCCTATTCTGCTCTGTGCGAGGTCACCTAGCTCTCAACACAAAAATGTTGTCTCTCCCACCCCTAACACACACACACACACACACACACACACACACACACACACACACACAGGCACGCACACACACTCCTCTGTTTATCAGAAACCTCACATGAAGTAGATTTTTGGATTAATCATTCCATTTTGTGCAGAAAGTTGATATTTTAGAAATTTTAAAGACCTGATCCCAGCAAGTGATCTTATGTTCTGTTCAGCTCCACAGCAGCCACTTATCTTAGTCACACCTGCCCATGACCTCTGAGTAGCCTTTCTGTGTTAGTGAAAATGCTCATCGTGAGTCTAACCTCTGACGTGAAATCAAAATTCAAATTTCCAATCTCCCTCCAGCTGGGATGCAGGTGTGATTTGTTTCACCACTTTGACCACCCATGTCGGGCTCTGACTGGGAGGTGAGCACTGGGCAGCAGCCTCTCCAGGGAGCTTCCATTCTGCCTGTGCTTGTGTCCCAGAAACATCTTTCTGTGGGGTGAGCGACTCTTGGCCTGAGAAAGAAGTGGCTGTGGTGCAGGCAACTTACCAGCTTCGGCTGAGCAGGTCTCCTGACCTGTGATGTTCTAGACAGCAAGCCAGGCAAGGTTTCCTCATTAGGCCAGTTTGGCAACAAGGTTTTCCCCTTAACTTAATGGCCATTTCTTCAATTGCCATGGTCTGTAGCAACCAGATTTGTTCCTAATAAATACCTTTATCTGTAAACTATTAGAATGAAATTTTAGTTTGTAACCAAGAACCTGATTAATATAAGTTTAATTTTGCCTGTTTTTCCCCCTACACTTTTTTGTTCTGTTAAAACTTACTATTAGCACTTCCTCAAATTAAAAAAAATAAAACTATTTAAAAACTTGTAGATAAAGTGTTATCAGCATCATGACAGAGTGGGAAGACCTTTTGTATCTCCCTTTTAATTTGAAACAATCTAGAAAACTATAACTCAACAAAGAATCCTGTGCTTAACACATAAACACATCTGAGACATCAAAGCATCATTACATCTAAAGGTGAGAGAATAGGAATGAGCATGGAAGGAGGGACAAGGGGAAGAACAGAGATGGTTACTGCCTACACAACTAAGAGCATGCATGGTCCCAGCTGACACAGTAGCAATGCAGGAACCTTGCTGCAACTCTCACATTGTGGCCTGGAGAGAAAGGGCAGAAGCAATGGACATGCCTGAAAAAGTAGCTCCCATTACATCAAAATCCAGTGGTAGGCATGGAGATGACTCATGGTGGTCATTTCTTATAGAGAAACAAAGCTGTTTTAGTGGCCATTCCTGGAAGAGTGGTAACGATACATGAGGCAGTCATTATTTGCAGAGAATTAATGCTGCTTGTGGTGGCCATTACTGGAAGAAAGGCAAAGCTATGGTCTCACAATGGCTATTACTGACACATTGGCAAAGCTGAAAAATTGTGATCCCACCTCCAGATGCTCACCCTATTGCATTGGAACCTGGTAGAGGTGGACTTCACTGAGGCAGCTAACATGCTTCTGTTAGCACAAAGTGGCTGGTGGCTGTTGGTAAAAGGAGGTAACCCCTAGAGCTTGCACAGGTCACCAAGGAGTGGTGCCCTGTGACTGAGGTCAACTGGATATAGTGACGATGCCCACTACCCTCTAAGCTATTTTCCATAACCTAAGCCTCGACCAGACAAGAAGTCAGTTCTGGGTTGCTGTGGCGACCCACCACTGACTGGGGCTGATGCAGAAACCACGACCCAGCATTGACTGCCTAGGGGGCTGCAGATCAGGCCCGGAGAAAGGCCTGCAGAGAGACAGGCAGGGTCTTATCCATAGCCTCTGTGGCATCCATTGATCAGAACTTGCCTCTATTTCTCTATTGGCCAGGCCAACAGCCGAGCCTCCATTTCCCTCCAGGCCTTCACCAGGGCTGCTGATCAGCCACACCTTTCTGATTAGACCCAGTTGATAGACCCAGAGATGCTGACTGGCATAAAAACCAACCAATCAGATCCAAATCTTGGTGAATGTAAGGAGCCAATGGCTGCCTAAGAGGTGGAACTTTTGATGCTGAATGGCATAGAAACTGACCAATCAGAACAAAATTGGCCAGTAGAGGAGGGCAGTTGGGGGCAAGATCAGGCCAGCAGAGGCAGTTAGGGGTGATCCAGCAGTCAGGCAGGTGAATGGTTAGAAGCCAGCAGTCCCAGATTGTGAGACATGTGTCCTGATTGGAGTGGGTGCAGGCTGGGCTGAGGGAACCACCCCCTCCGTGCAAGAATTTCATGCACTGGGCCTCTAGTCTATATATAAAAAGCCAGCGACATGAACGCTGTAATGACCAGAATGACTGGTCTCTATGACGCCCACTGTGGCCTGCAAACCAGCCCAATCATGGGGGGGGGCCGGTGGCCCACCTCCCGCAGCCTCTCCCCCAGCCTGGCCCTACCCCCAATCGCCACCCTACTCCAATTAGGGGCAAGGCCAGCCTGCCAACCACCTGTGACCCCTCCCCCAAGTCAGTTCCACCCCTGATCAGCCCCTCTACTCCAATCAAAGGCAGGGCCAGCTGGCAACTGCCCGTGGCCCCTCACCCTGGCTGCTGGCCCCCAATTGGCCTCCCCCCACCCCATTTGGGAGTTGGGCCAGCTGACCTCCACCCACAGCCCCTCTCTATGGCCACCCCACCCCCAATCAACCTCCACCACCCAGATTGGCCTGCAGCCCCTCCCCCCTGGCCAGCCCCACCCTGATTGAGCCCTGATTGGGGCAGGCCATCCAGCCAACCTCCCACCATCTCTCCTTCTCACAGCCCTGACCCCGACCCACCCTGATCAGGGCCAGGCCGGCTGGACCCTACCCATGTACAACTTCATGCACTGGACCTCTAGTGTAGAATATA
Source organism: Myotis nattereri (assembly GCF_964212035.1). Lineage (NCBI taxonomy): Eukaryota > Metazoa > Chordata > Mammalia > Chiroptera > Vespertilionidae > Myotis > Myotis nattereri. The sequence goes on along the minus strand of NC_138082.1, from coordinate 89,323,367 downwards.
AAACAAAAAGTAACAAGAAAATGAAAAAGCAAACAAGATACCAGACTCATAAGTACAGACAACAGAATGGTGGTTACCAGACAGGAAAGATGGAGGGGGCAGGTTGAAGTGAATAGAAGGAGTCAAACACATGGTAATAGGAAGAAACCAGACTGTCAGTGGGGAGAGTGCAATAGAGTGCATGAATGTCAAATTATAAGAGTGTACACCTGGAAGTTATAGTTATCAACCAAAGTCACTGCTACAAATTTAATCTTTAAAAAACTGGTGGTAGATTTTTAGGAATTTCCCTGATTTGCTCTTTGGCCTTTACATTGACCCATGAGCTCTTTCTTCTTCAGATAGCCAGCCAGTTGGGCCTTGCTCTCTGCCTTCAGGTTTTGCTGAGTCATTTTTTTCATTGAATTTGACCCTTACCATTCTAAAATTGTAGCAAACCCTTCTGTACAGCACACCTTAATTGCCCTAATGTATTGTTTTCATACTCATCTCTTTCTAAATACTAAATTATTTAAGTATTAGAGGCCTGGTGCACGAAATTCATGCATGGGTGGGGGTACCCTCAACCCAGCCTGCACCCTCTCCAATCCGGGACCCCTTGGAGGATATCTGACTGACATTTGAAACCTGATCCTGGGAATTGGGCCTAAATCTGCAGTCAGACATCCATCTCACAATCCTGGACCACTGGCTCCTAATTGCTCACCTGCCTGCCTTCCTGATTGCCCCTAACTGCCCCGACACCACTGACCTGATCACCCCTCACTGCCTCTGCATGTGGACATAATCGCCCCTAACTGCCCCTCTTCCAACCTGTTCATTTCAAACTGCCTCCCTGCCAGCTTGGTCACCCCACACAGCCTGCTGATCAGTTGTTTGGTCATCTTTCACTAACCTCCCTGCCAGCCTGGTTGTAGGCAGCCATCTTGTGAGGATGTGAGGATTAATTTGCATGTTACCTCTTTATTATATAGGATTATTGTCTACTGTTTATAATTATAATGTACTCTTTTGAGGGCATGTTTTATTTGTGTATTTGTATTGGTTTGTTTAAATGATTTAGCCCAAGTGCCTAGAATATTTCCTCGAATATTATTGATCTTCAGTAAATATTGTTGTAGGAATATTTATAATATGTATATTAAATTATTTATGTATATATGTAATTGTCAGGAGAAAATAAATGTGATTTCTACAATGCACCCACATTTGTTAGGTATAGATTACACTCCTGCCTATATCTGTTGAGTCATGAATTAAGGCACACGTTTCCCACTTTAAGTCTTCAGTTTCTGTGTTTGTTGTGCTCTATCTAGTACTTCACAGGAAAGGAAACACAAAGACAGGAAATCTGAGGAGAAAATTTAGCAATCTCCCTCCTGCTCTCATATCTGGCGAATCCATGCCATTAGTAATTTTGTTAATATGATTACAACCTTGGTTTAGCATTTATTCAAAATAGTACAAGATGACATTGAATGTTACTGTGTGATTTGGGTTTTGGGTTATGGGGGAAAGTCCTGAGCAATGCTGGAAGGAAGGAGAGGTGGAGAAATTCCTTCCATTTCTTGGACCCAAAGCCAACATGGGAAAACATATTCATATGCACAATGCTTTAGCCTTATGTTGCCTGGGTTAACATCCTGAGAAGAGCTACTTAAGCTTGCCTCAGTCCTAAAAGAACTTTATGCTCTAAATAAACCATTAGCCCTCTAAGGCATCTTGAGGTTGGCCTATTTGAGCTAAGACTTAAAAAGAAAGGGATCCATTTGAAAGTGTTCAATGGTTTATGGCTGTTTGAAACTAGGAAACATAGATTCATAGATTTTAAAGGTATTCAATAATACCTTTAAAAAGACACTGGTTAACAGACATCTCTAACTGTAATTCTAGCTTTAAAGAAAATAGAAGGGCTTGAAACATTTTAGGCTGAAAGAAAGGTGAAATTTTGTCAGGAGTATAGTCCTTCAGGCTATCTGTCCTGATTACACACCCTTGGGATACTTCTGCTTTTCATAGCACCTTCCTTCTTGTTCTCATGCCCTACTGACTCTTGGAAGCCCCAGATTGTCATTGCACTTCCTACTAGCCTCAGTAATTTCCATGGGAATAGCAGAGAAAGTTGTTGTTACTTGCATACATAAAAAACTTGACCAATATATGTTTGTAAATCAGCAATTGCACAAAAATTAAATCCTGCATAGGCAAAATGTCAATGCAGTAGCATTCTCAGACAATATCATTATTCTACTTTAAAGTGGTAAATCATTATTAATTGACCCTAATATTTTTTCATGTTTAAAAATAAACATATTAAGTGCCCGTTTTATGCTCAATGGGAACAAAATAAGCAATTTCTGAAGGGAACCAAACTAACCCCATTCAGCCTAAAATTGTATTTATTGAGTGCCTCCACCTCTACCTAAACTTGTGGATTTGATACATCATCATTTTGTGAATAATAATTTTAATTACAGAAGTATTTGAAATCACGAAAAAACACCAAAAGATTTTGATAGACCAAGTTATGCAAAAAAAAGGAGTTGACAAGGATGAGAATCAAAAATACATTTCTTTTTTTTTTCTTTTGGAGCATAATTTTTTTATATTTCATTTTTTAAATTTATCTTTACTGTTGGAAGTATTACAGATGTCTCCTTTGTTTGTTTTTGTTGTTACTTGTATGTTTTTCCAATTGACCCATCCTTCCTGCACCTGCCTTTCCCAAGCCTTTTACATACTATTATCTGGGTCCATGGATGGGCTACATATATATCTATATATCTATATATCTATATATCTATATATCTATATATCTATATATCTATATATCTATATGTCTATGTATCTATGTATCTATGTATCTATGTATCTATGTATCTATGTATCTATGTATCTACGTATCTACGTATCTACGTATCTATCTATCTATCTATCTATCTATCTATCTATCTATCTATCTATCATCTATCTATCTATATATATATATATAAACCAAAGTGAGCATTATGGCTGGTGGACCAAACAACCGGTCATATGAAGATGCACTGACCACCAGGGGGCAGATGCTAAATGCAGGAGCTGCCCCCTCATGGTCAGTGCACTCCCATAGCCAACCTCCTACAGCCAGCCAACCTCTCTTAGTCCTTCCCACCAGCTGGCTGGTCCCTATCGCTGCCCAGACCCAGGGACCCTACCCATGTATGAATTCTTGCACTGGGTCTCTAGTATGCATATAAGATCCTCGGTTAATCTCTCCACCACCCCCATCCCACCTTCCCCCTGAAATTCATCAGTCTGTACCACAGTTTTATGTGCCTGGATCTATTTTATTTATCAGTTTATTTTGTTCATTAGATTTTACATATGAGTGAGATCATGTGATACTTATTTTTCTCTGACAGACTTATTTCACTTAACGTAATGCTCTCTAGGTCCACACACACAGTTGCAAATGGTAAGAGGTACTTATTTTTTACTAGGGGCCCGGTGCACTAAATTCGTGCACTGGGGGGGGGGAGTGTCCCTCAGCCAAGCCTGCCTCCTCTCACATACTGGGAGCCCTCAGGCGTTGACCCCCATCACCCTCCAAACGCAGGATCGGCCCCTTGCCCAGGCCTGACACCTCTAACAGAGGTGTCAGGCCTGGGCAGAGGACCCTCATTTCCCCCCATCACTGGTTCTGCCCCCAGCCCAGGCCTGATGCCCCTGGCCAAGGCGTCAGGCCTGGGCAGAGGACCCCCAGGCCCCTCCAATTGCTGGCTCTGCCTCTTGCCCAGGCCTGACGCCTCCGCCAGAGGTGTCAGGCTTAGACAGGGGACCCTCATCTCCCCCCATCACTGGCTCTGACCCCCGCCCAGGCCTGAGGCCTCTGGCCCTGGAATCATGCCTGGGCAGGGGACCCCATCTCCCTCTGATCGCTTGCTCCACCCCCCGCCCAAGCCTGATGCCTCTGACCCAGGCTTCAGGCCTGGGCAAGGGGACCATCATATCCCTCCAATCCCTGGCTCCACCCCCCACCCAGGCCTGATGCCTCGGCCAGAGGAGTTGACCCTCATCACCCTCCGATCACCAATCACCAGATTGGCCCCTTGCCCAGGCCTGAGGCCTCGGCCAGAGGCATTAGGCCTGGGCAGGGGACTCCCAGCTCCCCGCGATCTCCCACTCTGCCCCTGCCTAGGCCTAACACCTCTGTCCAAGGCATTAGGCCTGGGCAGGGGACCCCCAGCTCCCCGCGGTTGCAGACTCTGCCCCTGCCCAGGCCTAATGCCTCTGGCCTAGGTGTTAGACCTGGGCAGGGGATCCCCAGCTCCCCGCAGTTGCAGGCTCCACCCCTGCCCAGGCCTATCGCCTCTGGCCTAGGCGTCCAGCCCGGGCAGCGGGGACCTGCAGCTGCAGCGGCCCGTGATCGTGGGCTACGCTTTAGGCCCAGGCAAGGGACCCCTAGCTCCCAGGACTGCCAGCTTCGACGGTCCCCAGCTCCATCGCTGGCTCCACCCCTACTTCCTGCTATCACTGGCCAGGGCAGCAAAGGTGCCTGATTCTCCGATCATGGCTGGGGGGCAGGGCAAAGGCAGCTTGGAGCCGCCTTTGCCCTGCCCCCCACCTCTTAGCTCCCCCCTGGGTTTCCAATCACTGTCAGTGGCAGGGGGCTTCTTCCTGCTTTCCCTTTCACCTCCCTGCATTGTACCTACATATGCAAATTAGCCGCCATCTTTGTTGGCAGTTAACTGCCATCTCAGTTGGCTGTTAATTTGCATATAGCCCTGATTAGCCAATGAAAAGGGTAGCGCCGTACACCAATTACCATTTTTCTCTTTTATTAGTGTAGATAGCTGCATAGTATTCCATTGTGTAAATGTACCACAGCTTTCTTATCCACTCATCTACTGATGGGTACTTGGCTGTTTCCAAATCTTAGCTATTGTAAATTGTGCTGCAATGAACATAGGGGTGCATATATCCTTTCTGATTGGTGTTTCTCATTTCTTAGGATCTATTCCTAGAAGTGGAATCACTGGGTCAAATCGCAGTTCCATGTTTAATTATTTGAGGAAACTCCATACTGTTTTCTATAATGGATACACCAGTCTGCATTCCCACCAGCAGCTTATTAGGGTTCCCTTGTGTCCTCATTCTCACCAACACTTGTCATTTGTTAATTTGTTGATGATAGCCATTCTGACAGGTGTGAGGTGATACCTGATTGTTGTTTAAATTTGAATCTCTCTGATGATCAGCGACTTTGAGCATTTTTTCATATGTCTCCTAGCCATCTATGTGTCCAATTTGGAGAAGTGTCTATTTAGGTCCTTTGCCCATTTATTCATTGGATTTTTTGTCTTCATTTTGTTAAGTTGCATGAGTTCCCTATATATCTGTCCAATTTTCCCAACACCATTTATGGAAGATAATGTCTTTACTCCATTGTACACTATTGCCTTCTTTGTCAAATATTAATTGGGTGTAGTGGCTTGGGTTGATTTCTGAGGTCTCTGCTCTGTTCCATTGATCTATATGTCTGTTCTTGTGCCAGTTCAAGGCTCTTTTGATTATAGTAAATTTTTAGTATAATTTAATATCTTGTATTGTGATTCCTACAACTATGTACTTCTTTCTCAAGATTGTTGCAGATATCCAGGTTCTTTTTGGGTTCCATATAGATTTTGGAGTGTTTATACTATATCTGGAAATATGCCATTTGTATTTTAATAAAGATTACATTGAATATATAAGTTTTGTTGGGTAGTGTGGCCATTTTAATGATGTTGATTCTATCAATCTATGAACACAGTATTTTCTTCCACTTGTTTATATCTTCCTCTATCTCATTCTTCAATGTTCTGTAGTTACCTCCTTGGTTAAGGTTATTCCTAAGTATCTTAATTTTTTTTGTTGCAATGGTAAATTGGATTTTTTTTTCTTTCTGAGTTTATTATTGGTGTGTAAAAATGCCATCAATTTCTGGGTGTTAGTTTGTATCCTGCTACTAGATTCATTAAATCTAGTAGTTTTTGGTGGAGTCTTTGGGGTTTTCTATGTACAATATCATGTCATCTATGAACAATGACAGTTTTACTTGTTCTTTTCCAATTTAGATGGCTTATATTTATTTTTGTTGTCTGATTGATGATTCTAATACTTCCTTTACTATCCTATATAATAAAAACCTAATATGCTAAATGTCCAGTCAGACAGTTGGCCGTCAACCAATTAAAGTGTGATATGCTAATGATATGCTAAGGCCGCTCAACTGCTCACTATGACATGCAGTGACCACCAGGGGCAGATGCTCTGACCTGTAAGTTAGCTTGCTGCTGGGATCTGGCCAATCAGGACTGAGCAAGTCCCGCGGACACACCCTGGAGCCCTTCTGTGGTATCACCTAGAATGGGATTTTTGTTTTCCTGCCCTGTGACTGTTGAGAATAGCTAGCTCCTCTCAGGAAAAATGGCTGTTTGATTTGAGCACATACAAATCACCAAATGCAGGACCTCTGGCTGTTGCTGTTCCACGTCCCTCTGCAGTGCTTCCCACCCGTCTCTCTTTAGGCACCTCAAGTCTGTGTCTCCCTCCCTGCACCAAAACCTCAGGTGAGTAGCTGCAATGAAAACTCCTGTGCTCTGGGTTTGGAGAGAAAAAAAGAAAAAAAACCCAAACCGCAGCTTTTTCTCTGACCTGCTCTGGTCTGCCATTTCCAGATTCCACTGCCACCTGCAGTCCTGCCACTTTTCATGCTTTACATGGACTATAAGTCTGGGCTCAGTGCTCTGGGCTGTGGAGCCCAGCCTGGGTTCCCTGCCTCTACCTTCTGAGGGAACAGACCCTCCCATAGCCCAACACACCCACTTCTCTCTCAGCCTGAGATCTGCCACCTCTGAGAGCTGGTTCAGCTCCACTAGTGACCTCACTCACCCTTCCTACTATAAACATCTAAACAGTCTGCAGATGTTTTCTGCATTGCTTATATGTACAAATGTATATAGATATCTATCCTACATATATTGAGGATGATATATATATATATATAGATATATATAGATATATATATATATATATATATATAGAGAGAGAGAGAGAGAGAGAGAGAGAGAGAGAGAGAGAGAAGAGAGAAAGAAAGAAAGAAAGAAAGAAAGAAAGAAAGAAAGAAAGAAAGAAAGAAAGAAAGAAAGAAAAGCAAAAGAAGAAAGAAAAAGAGAGAAGGAAGGAAGGAAGGAAGGAAGGAAGGAAGGAAGGAAGGAAGGAAGGAGAGAGGAGAGGAAAGAAGAGAGAGAGGAGAGAGAGGAGAGGAGAGGAGAGGAGAGGAGAGGAGAGAGAGGAGAGGAGAGGAGAAGAGAGAGAGAAGAGAGAGAAGAGAAGAGAAGAGAAGAGAAGAGAAGAGAAGAGAAGAGAAGGATATGCATATTCTTCATGACATTTTTATCTGTGTTTGTGACTCCTGATGTGTCATTTCTGGCTTGCTCACCCGAGTTTTGAAATACTTTGTCTTTCAGATGGAGTTCCCTTTACCTGGTGGATGGGCCGATCAAAGGAAAGGCACCCTTACTGGGGAGGCGCTCCTCCCGGGGTTCAGCAATGTGAATGTGGCCTGGATGAGATTTGCCTGGACATTCGGTACTTTTGCAACTGTGATGCTGACAAGGAATGAATGGTAATGAGATCATGACCTTTCTGCAGGTGTGGGGGAATTACATCAATTCATGCCTAACATTTTCCCCAAGAGACAAGGACATAGATGAGAAATTCAATATATACTTGGGCTTCCTAATGACTGTGATAGTTTTTAACTTTGAAAATTACCAGTTCTAGTTCTTTTAGGGGTATTGCTGAGGTTTGTGATATAAAGCACATGGTCCTATCATCTCCTCTTTATATTCTGAACATTCTATTTTAATCAAAATAATGAAATGTGATATTTAGTTTTGTGATTTATTCAGTGTTTCTATAATATCTTTGGAGGAGGGTGAAAGAAGATAGGGATTGCAATTATATAGATAGGGTTTTCATTCTCCCATTTCCCCACTATCTTAGTTACCGGCTAGGTCTATTACTGCCAATACAAATAAAGCAAAGGAAATTTATATTTATTGAGCATCTATTTAATCGCTCAACAACATATTAATTCCTTATAATTTTCTCACTTAGCACAGAAAGTTGAGGAATGTGAATTGCAGAGAAGTTAAATAATGCTCCCAAGGTCACACACACACGCTATTAAGGGTCAGATGCAGAATTTGCACTCAGGTATGGCTAGCTGAGGTCAGAGTCTCTCTTATTGTCTTACAACAAGTTACCTTTGCCAAATAAAGGTTAGTTTTTCGTTCATAATATGCCCATAATATCTACTTTCCTTTATTCTTCAGATGAACTGTTTGTTTTCCACTGTGTTGATTATGAAAAAATGCACAGAAACTTCCAAATCCACTTTTGTTTTGACTGAATTTAAAGCACTCTTCGGGTTTAGCTTTAAATTTCACTTGTTTTATCAGACACTGCTCAATATAATTAGCTATTGCCATGTCAAGCTGCTTTCAATCCAGTGAAAATTTAAGTACTTTTCCTTCACTGTTAAGCAGCAGGGACTGTTTCAAATGAAATTTAAGGTTGAATCAAAACCTCAGTTCTTCAAGGAGAGGAGCAAACATTTGTTTCCATCAGGTTCTGCTAGATCAGTGATGGCGAACCTTTTGAGCTCGGCATGTCAGCATTTTGTAAAACCCTAATTTAACTCTGGTGCCATATCACATATAGAAATTTTTTGATATTTGAAACCATAGTAAAACAAAGACTTATATTTTTGATATTTATTTTATATATTTAAATGCCATTTAACAAAGAAAGATCAACCAAAAAAATGAGTTCATGTGTCACCTCTGACACGCGTGTCATAGGTTCGCCATCACTGTGCTATTTGAACCGCCTCTTCAGAATGCTGTAGGGCTGCCAGGACCTCAAGCCAAGATGCCTGGGTGCCTTCTCCAACCTGGAATCCTGACTGGGTTAATTCAGGTGAAGTTGACTGGAGGTAGGATGGGCAACTTATTTGGGCCCCACTTTACCCTGCAGTGGCTTCTATCACAGCAGCACAGATTCCTGCAAATCAACTGTAAATGGTGACTCTGCTAATACTTTGTCACTCAAGACCTACTCCTGTGCAGTAAATCTCACTCATAGTCAGCTGAACAGATGGATTTAGAATACCTTTGGGGAGAAAGTATTACAAAATGGCATCTCCACGCTTGAGAGCTATGTGTGAAAGGGTTGGATGGGAGTGTTGTCAGGAAAACAGATTTAAAATCCTCTGTAACAAGAAGCTTAAATTCACTCATTTTTTATTCTCTAATTCCCATTCTGTATGGATAACATTAGAAGTGTATAGATTTAAAATCTTGAATGGAAACGTCTTTACTTCATTTTGTATAATCAGAAAAGTTGCTAAGGGAATTAGAATATAAATAATTATTGAAAGGGAAGTGCTCTAATTACCTTCAACTCTCACTCTGTTTTTGTTTGAATTCTTGATCTTCACTCACTGTTTCATTCCCTACTGTGTAGCCTTTTCATACTGATACAGTCCTTCCCCGCTGCCTTTATGCCTTTCCTTTCTAGGGACCTACTGGCCAGGGCTGAGCTTAGTTTCCTGAACACTGGGAGGCAGTGTTGGGAAGTTATACCACATCACTTGAAAGTGGAAGATTAGACCATCTTGTTGAAATGCCTCCACACTCTCTTCTCCAGAAGTTTCCACTGATCATCTCTTGTACTCAGATTTGAGGTCCTCCTTTGACTTGTTCACTAGTTTAATACCCTTTGGACCCCTTATCTGTTGACTTAACTTCATCATCTAGGTTTTGCTCATAACTCTTCAAAATGTCTTTTCCCTAAACTCTGGATCCATCAATACCTCTATCAATACCAAGGTTACAGCATATATCATAACTCTTTCCATGTTTTATAGAGTCAAGGAAAAAGCCCCATCATCTACTACTTTCTGTGGCAAAGATCTCTGAGAGAGAACCAGAATTTGATTTTAGGTATAGGTTTTGATCAACAACCAACTTACCAAGGATCAAGAAAAGTGATCTAAACTTCTATTTGTAAAGTAAAAAGTGATCTAAACTTCCCTCATGGGGACATGCTGTGCATTTCAGGAAAAAAATCTAGGTGAGATCTGGAAGTTTCTTCTATCATTGCACCGAGGGGATGGAGGTTGAGATTCTGATTTAATTCTTCTGGTTTTCATTCATTATCCTTGGACAAGACATAGTTTGTCATAAATGATTCCACGAAATGATTTGTTACAGAGCAATTGTGTATACTACTCTCTCTTACATTTGCCACATGTTTACTGAGTTTCTGCTCTGCGCCAGCCAAGCAGTTCTCTGTGCAGAGAAAGCAAGAGCATGATGATCTCTACCCTTGAGGAAAGTGTCGCAAAGTGGAAAATAAAAAGCTAGTTACTGAGCAATAAATGGACCAGTGTGATGAATTTGGTAATAAAAAGAAGCACAGTTGTTCCCATACCTGGGGTGGATATGGGCTGGGATAATTAGATTTCATGGAAAAGTGATAGTTATATTTTGAAGGATCAGAGTTAGCTAAAGATAGTTTAGTACACGGTGGTGGAACCTCCATGTGCTCAGACAGGGAAACATGAAATAATATGAAAAGTACTACTTGCTCCAAACACAAGTAAATTGATGTGTATTTGTTTGTTTGTTTTCCCCAGTTCTTATTTGGGAAACTTACAAAAAATGAAGGCAGGGAAGAAAGTTGAATCCAAAACATGATGTTCCTCGTATGTGAAATAGCAATGAAATAACAATGAGACACATTCAGATGTGAAACATGGAACAGACTTCTGGAAATGTATTTATTTTTCATCTATTCAACTTTATTATTCATAGCAGAATGGGAAGTGCAAAAACTGACACAATTGTGAAATAGTTAATCATGTTATTTAACATTTTTTCAACCTCATTCTTGGATAACATGTGGACAAGCTGGTTTTCCATTTCTTCATTTTTTTTTTCCAGATAATCATGTGCCTTTAAATATCACTGGCATTCTGCGTGATCCTAAGAAACCTCAAATATATTTACCTTTTAAATTTTCTCAAGTTCTTGCTTTCGGTAAAGTTAATCAGAAATCTGATTTGGGCTATTATAGCATCTAATAGACAGAAGTTTAATATATTACAACTCCTAAGTAATGTTGTCATTTAAAAATGTTACCTATCATATTCTGAATTATTCTTATTATTTAATACTAGAGGCCTGTTGCACGAAGAGATTCATGCAATAGGCCTTCCCTTCTCCTGGCTGCCGGCACCGGTTTTCCTCCGGCACCCGGGACCCAGGCCTTCGCTCTGGCTGGAGCCACCTTCCATCTTCCGTCTTCACGGCCCCAGTCGGAGCCGCCTTCCATCTTCCGACTTCACTGCTCCGCTTGCCTTCAGTCTTTGCTCCGCCACTTGGAGCGTACATATGCAAATTAACCACCATCTTTGTTGGCGGTTAATTTGCATATCACACTGATTAGCCAATGGGAGGCATAGAGAAGGTACGGTCAATTACCCTGTTTGTCTATTATTAGATAGGATATCCCATGTCTCCTATAATAATCCCCCAAATTCTTGAGGTTTGTTTATTTTTTCCCCCAGAAAAGGACGCTGAGGCTCTGAGATAGTGACTTGCGTGAGGTCACATGATTGGAAGGGTAGTGTTGGGCTCCAGCTGAATTCAAGGGTCTCTTGTTGACTGCATCAAAGGAGCTGCTAAGTTGGGATTTTGAGCCATGGCCAGTAAGGATGCCAGGGAGACCTCTCTCAGGGCTTCTCAAGTCAGGCCATGGCAGCCTATGTCTTTCTTTCTGCTGTCAGGCTGTTCAGGGAGCCTCACCCATCTTCCAAGTCTCTAGTAATTGATAATACTTTATTCTGGTTTAATAAACATGCATAACTGAATAAATAAGTTGCTGCCATATATATATATTTAATTTAAATATATTTTTATTTATTTCAGAGAGGAAGGGAGAGGGAGAGAGAGATAGAAACATCAATGCTGAGAGAGACTCATTGACTGGCTGCCTGCTACACAACCCCCACTGGGGATTGAGCCCACAATCCAGGCACATGCCCTTGGCTGGAATCAAACCCAGGATCCCTCAGTCTGCAGGTCAATGCTCTGTCCACTGAGCCCAACTAACCAAGGCATATATTTTAATGACACCCAAGTAAATGATGAAAATGCGTGTGTTGTGAGGGTGAAAGTGTGGAGCTCATAGCATGGAGATGGGTAAAGAGAGAGAAAAACAGTCTCCCAATGAACACCGAAAACACACTTTTTTCCTCAAAGGGAAAACCTAGCTAGACCTCTAAATCAGTGTACCATGAGTCACTTTTCCAGGGGTTTTTATCCCAGCCAAAGAATTAAGCAGGGAGGAAAAATTGAGAAAACTTATAACAAATAACAATTTCATAACCAATGATTGTTTGCAAAGGAACTTCTCTTCAATTTAGTGATTCAATCTATAGTCATTTTCCATATTGGGTGATTTCTGATTCAGCCCCTTCAGAGTGATGGACTGCTTGGAGTAGGAAAGAAAGTGGTTGATAGATTTCAGCCTAGAGATAGAACAGGCAAGTGTCAGACTGTGTGGGACATACAAATTCAGACATCCAGCCAGAGAGATTCAATGGAGGATTGTAGATGAATACGAAGGATGATAGTACGCTGATACAGAGGATGGTTCTTCAAGGGGACAAAGAATGATTGCAGATGAAAATGAAGGAAGATAGTAGAGGAATACAGAAGATGTTGTACAGAGATACAGAGGGCGGTTCTCCAGGGATACAGAGGATGGCTCTATACAGGGATACAATGGATGATTGTAGGTGCACATGCAGGATGGTAGTACGGTGATAGAGAGGGTGATTCTACAGGGATAGATAGAGAATGGTTGTACAGGGATAAAGAGGATGTTTGGGGTGACAAATTGGAAGGCCCAGGTACATGTTCCAAAGTGTGCCTCTTGGGGATGGGCCAAATAGGGAGTTTTCTCACCCAAACCTCCCAGTAGTACTAAAGTGAAGCTCTCTTAATAGCCAAACTTTCTTTTATTTATTTATAAGAATATACAGACATATTTATTTAAACTTTAGCACCTTAGTTCTTTGCCTTTTGTTCTTCCTACCCCTTTGTATAAAGTGATATGGCTTAAAACAGGAATATAAATGGTATAAGGTTTAAATTCTGATAAAGGGTTTAAACATTTTGCTGTGGATTGCTTTTCTCCTGGCTACCAAATAGTAGTTATAAGTGATTGTTATTCTCCAAATGTTTCCTTTCTATAAATTTGACTTCCACATTTATCATTGGTAAACTCATGTCTAATCCAGAATCAGGACCTTGACTTCACAAAGGCCTTTTATCCCCTTCCCATGAGATTTAATGAGACAGTGCCTTTAGGCCAGCGGTTCTCAACCTGTGGGTGGCGACCCCTTTGGCAGTTGAACGACCCTTTCACAGGGGTCGCCTAAGACCATCCTGCATATGAGATATTTACATTATGATTTATAACAGTAGCAACATTACAGTTATGAAGTAGCAACGAAAATAATTTTATGGTTGGGTCACAACATGAGGAACTGTATTTAAGGGCCAGAAGGTTGAGAACCACTGCTTTAGGAGGATGTTGCTGGATATGTCCAAAGGGTTAAGGGCTTTGCTGTTTCCTTACATAGGCTCTTATATATAATTGACAGATAACTGATGTAATGGCAGCTTCAGTCTACACCTTTAATTATTTCCTATACATATAAAAAGGAGTCTTTCATAGCTGTTTTGTTTTTTATAAAAAACATGTTTTAAATTGTTGATATTAGTTATTTTCCTAATAGACGATCAAAAGGTGGCATCTATATATAAGCCTAAGTGACCAGCTGACCGGCTGGTAGCTATGACACACACTCACCACCAGGGGGAATATGCTCAATGCAGGAGCAGAAACCACAGGCATGGAAACATGGAACATGAATCTACATGGCATGTAGAGCTCTTCGACTTATAAAAGCATTCCTATGCATATAATCTTAAATATATATTTATTTATTTAATATATATATATATTTATATATTTTATACTATATATGTTTATATTTATTTATATATATGTTTATATATTAAATATATACATATATATATTTCAGAGAGAGGGAGAGAGAGAGATAGAAACATCAATAATGGCAGGGAATCATTAATCGGCTGTCACCTGCACACCCCACACTGGGGATTGAGCCTGCAACCTAGGCATGTGTCCTTTCCAGGAATCAAACTGGGACCTCCTGATTTATACCTGCCAGCCTGGCATCATATAGGCTCTTATTGATTCTCATTTGATTCTTTGAGATTTGCAGACTCAGCGCAGTGAGGGTATCTCTCACTTGGTAAAATCCTAGATGGGTGAGGAATTCTGAATCCTAAGAGAAAGGAAAGAAAAAGATAGAGCCTCAGGACACACTGAGGCTCTATCTCATTACAAAACAGTATTATACAATATCTGCTTTTGAATTGTACTATACATAAATCTGTGTAGGAGCTATTTCACTCTTTATTGAATCTTGCAAGTGCCTTTACTCCAACCTGGTAGGAATTATGTTTTTACTCATTTAGTCCCAGAATTTCTGCATGCATCTAGCAGTATATTTAGGGCCAGCACCTTGTGTTGAAGAAAATGTGCTTGGCATAGAGTAGTTCTTTCATGCTTTAACTGTTAAATGAATTTAATGAAAAAATAATAAATAGGGTTATTTCCTTTCTCCCCATACTCTCTTCCTGGTCAAATACACCCTCTACTTGGTAGTCTGCTTTTTATTCATTAAATTTTCACTTCAAGTGTATATCCTGAGGCAATGTGGTACTGGCTCGATTACACTAATGATCCCATGACTGGATTCAGATTGTCTTTAGACAGAATATCTGTGGTGTATCTGATTAGAGATAATAAAAGGCATTGTACACAGTCAAGAAAAGAAGAAACAATGCTAAAATGAGGAATAGGAACTTATAACCAGAGTTTGATAATGCAAAACCAGCATATCACATCATTTTCTTATATCATTCTAGATAGATTAAATGGTTGATATTTTGCTGAGGATAGAATTAAGGAGTTTGCTTATGTGATTGTTTTTTATTTAATGACTAGAAGCCTGGTGCATGGATTCATGCACTGTGGGATCCCTCAGCCTGGTGTGCGGGGATCAGGCCAAAACTGGCTCTCCGACATCCCCCAAGGGGTCCCGCATTGCAAGCGGGCCAGTTTTAGCCCATTATCTGTAGGCTAGGCCTAAGGACCTCACCGGTGCAGGCCTCTAGTATGAATATAAGATCTTTTGGTAATCTCTTCCTGCCCTCCCCCCTCCTCCCTCTCCTCTGAGATTCATCATTCTGTTCCATGTTTCCATGCCTGTGGTTTCTGCTCCTGCATTGAGTGTCTTCCCCCTGGTGGTGAGTGTGTGTCATAGCTACCAGCTGGTCAGCTGGTCACTTAGGCATATATATATATATATATATATATATATATATATGCCACCTTTTGATCATCGATTAGGAAAATATCAACAATTTAAAACATATTGTTTATAGAAAACAAAACATAGCTATGAAAGACTCCTTTTTATATGTATAGGAAATAATTAAAGGTGTAGACTGAAGCTGCCATTACATCAGTTATCTGTCAAGCTATAAAATCATACTTTCTCTAAATTATCTGCAGATTAACATTATTTGGATAATTGTAAAATGTTGAGTATTAGAAATAGAACTCAAAGTCAATATTAATATTAAAAGGTGCATTTATGTAGTATATTTATACAACATTTTGGTTTGGACTATTATCATCTACACTAATAAAAGAGGAAAATGGTAATTGGCGTACGGCGATACCTTTTTCATTGGCTAATCAGGGCTATATGCAAATTAACTGCCAACTAAGATTGGCAGTTAACTGCCAACAAGATGGCGGCTAATTTGCATATGTAGGCACAATGCAGGGAGGCGAAAGGGAAAGCAGGAAGAAGCCCCCTGCCACTGACAGTGATCGGAAACCCAGAGGGGAGCTAAGAGCTGGGAGGCAGGGCAAAGGTGGCCCTGGGGCCGCCTTTGCCCTGCCCCCCAGCCATGATCGGAGAATCAGGCACTTTTGCCGCCCTGGCCAGTAATAGCAGGAAGTAGGGGTGGAGCCAGCGATGGGAGCTGGGCACGGTCGAAGCTGGCAGTCCCAGGAGCTAGGGGTCCCTTGCCTGGGCCTAAAGCGAAGCCCACAATCGCGGCGCCCCCCGCTGCCACTGCAGGTCCCCGCTGCCTGGGCCAGACGCCTAGGCCAGAGGCATTAGGCCTGGGCAGGGGCGGAGCCTGCAACCGCGGGGAGCTGGGGGTCCCCTGCCCAGGACTGACACCTCTGCCGGAGGCCTCAGGTCTGGTCAAGGGGCCGATCCGGTGATTGGTGATCGGAGGGTGATGAGGGTCAACTCCTCTGGCCGAAGCATCAGGCCTGGGTGGGGGGCAGAGCCGGGGATTGGGGGGATATGATGGTCCCCTTGCCCAGGCCTGAAGCCTGGGTCAGAGGCATCAGGCTTGGGCGGGGGGTGGAGCAAGCGATCAGAGGGAGATGGGGGTCCCCTGCCCAGGCATGATTCCTGGGCCAGAGGCCTCAGGCCTGGGCGGGGGCCAGAGCCAGTGATCGGGGGAGATGGGGGTCCCCTGTCCAAGCCTGACACCTCTGGCCGAGGCATCAGGCCTGGGCAAGGGGCCGATCAGGCGATCGGAGGGTGATGGGGGTCAACGCCTGGGGGCTCCCAGTATGTGAGAGGGGGCAGGCTGGGCTGAGGGACACTCTCCCCCCCACACACACCCAGTGCATGAATTTCATGCACCGGGCCCCTAGTATACTATAATATTATTATTCAACTTAAAATAAATATGACTTTAGCTTCTATTTGAATCTCCCTACTTAATACTAAGTATATGGCATTACTCACCCGGCAATAGCAAACCTCTACAAGCATGCTTACAATTGTCAATTTTGATGCAATCAATTTAGGTGTTTATATTTAATAGTGCATAGAGGCAATACTTTGTATGTGTTTTTATTTTAGGAGTCTTTTTTTTTAACAAGGAGGTGCATTATACATATATATCATATACTTACTAGAGGCCTGATACACGAAATTTGTGAAAGAGTAGGGCTTCCTTCCTCCAGCTGCTGGCACTGGCTTCCCTCTGGCACCAGGGACCTGGGCTTCCCTCGCAGCCCCAGCTTGGTCTGGAAGATTGTCTGGAAGGACATCTAGTCTAATTAGCATATTATGCTTTTATTGTTATAGATTGTAAAATTTAAGTATTTTAGATTATTTAATTTAAAAAGTTGCCCTGACCACATGGCTCAGTTGGTTAGACCAGTGGTCGCCAAACTGCAGCTTGCGAGTCGCATGTGGTTCTTTGGCCCCTTGAGTGTGGTTCTTCCTAAGCCTTAGGAGTACCCTAATTAAGTTAATAACAATGTACCCACCTATATAGTGTAAGTTTTAAAAATTTGGCTCTCAAAAGAAATTTCAATCGTTGTCCTGTTGATATTTGGCTCTGTTGACTAATGAGTTTGCCGACCACTGGGTCAGACCATCATTCCAATATGCCAAGATTGCAGGTTTCATCCTGGGTCAGGGCTCATACAAGACACAACCAGTGAATGATTACATAAATGGAACAACAAGCTGATGCCTCTCTCTCTCTCTCTTTCTCTCTCTCTCTTTCTCTCTCTCTCTTTCTCTTTCTCAAATATATATATATATATATATATATATATATATATATATATATATATATATATTTTATAAAAGAAGCAGTCCCTCATCACCACTTGGAATCCCTCACTTCTGCCACATGTGTGAAATCTTGCACACAGATATAATAGTTTAGCATGTAGAGCTCTTCTACTTATAAAAGCATTCCTATGCATATACAATATTAACCTGTAAGTTTATTCATTTTTACTAAATGTGACATTATATTAAACATATTACTCTGCAACTCACTTTTTTTCCACATAAAATATGTCTTGGGGAGCTTTTATTTGGCATAATTAAATAATCTTGAAAATGAGTGCATCCTTTTCATTTCAATGGCTAAAAGGTTCCCCATAGCATAGCTATATCATTATTTATTTTACCATTCCTTTGCAATAGACCTTAGGTTAGTTGTGATTTTTCACAATTAAAAAGGACAGTCAAGCCGAAACCGGTTTGGCTCAGTGGATAGAGAGTAGGCCTGCGGACTGAAGGGTCCCAGGTTCAATTCTGATCAAGGGCATGTACCTGGGTTGCGGGCATATCCCCAGTGGGAGATGTGCAGGAGACAGCTGATCGATGTTTCTCTCTCATCGATGTTTCTAACTCTCTATCTCTCTCCCTTCCTCTCTGTAAAAAATCAATAAAATATATATTTAAAAAAAAAAGAACAGTCAATTAACATTTTTGAATCTTGATTTATACTTTTTTTCCACTTTGAAAATTGTTATTTCTATTGTAAAGATTCCTTGTTTGGAATTGCTAAATTATCCACTTGCGCTCTTTGATAGATGTGTCCAAATTGCTGAAGGGACTTAGGACTTTGTACAGACCCCAGGGAAATCTGTTCAGAAGGGGCTGCCCTGACTCTGGGTGAAAGGGTCTCTTCCCACAGAGATAGGCAGAGGATGACATTAGTCACAACCTCTATTTGCTCAGAGCTTGCTGGAACCCTTAGCAGGTGAAGCCAGCGCTGACAGAGGCCTGGTGCTGCGGAGTTCCTCATTTTCTCTCTCTGCCTTTGTCATTTGTACTGTGCTTGGCGCTACATCCAAGGTCCACAGCAACACTTAGCTAACTGCACACACATGCTGGTGTCTGCCTTCTTCCAAAGCGCAGAGTCTTCATCACTGGGAAGGAGAGAGAGGAGGAAGAGGAGCAAGCGCAGGAGAAAAAGGGGGAGACATGCTTCTATCTTCTTTGCAAATATGCTGTATAGGCTTTTAGTGCAAACACTGTGAATTGATGCATGTAATATATTTAGAACTCACACAATTGAATTCATATTTAGAAGTCACAGTGCGTTTTGCTGGATGCACCCTCATTGTCTGTAGGTAACATGTAATTTATTCCAAGTAATGTTTTATCATGTAATGGGATGGTCACGTCCTGGATTTGCCACTTATTAACTATAGATTCTAAATCACTTAGCCACTCTGAGCTTCAGGTTCTTATTTTATAAAAAAAATAAATTAAATTATCTCTGGGGAGTACTGGCTGAGTTTGCAATAATTTACACAATTTATTTGGCCCTCAAAACGTGTTAGCCATCATTTCTATTAATCTTTCTAATTTTACAGTATCTTAAATAAACTGTAAAAGGCCACCTTTATTTACAGAAGTTAAACTAATTTCTATGAAATGTATATAAACATACCTACACTAGCACAAGATAATCAAACTAGCATACACGAACAGTCAAAGATATCACTCAGCCAATAAACTCTAGCCGGCCCCTCTCCCCGAAACAGGGCTGCCCTCTGCAAATTCCCCAGTAAAATCACCATATAAATGATGGGCGGCCTGCACTAGAAACCAGCCAGGAGATTGCTTGCAAGTGTGGAACCGGAGAGTGTGTGGACTCCCGAACTCCTGTCAAGGTGACGCTGTGTAATCTTAGGGAACACAGGCCTGGGAAATGATTGCAAATGGGTAAACTGAAGCCTGATCAATTGCACTGTATCTTGGGTGAAGAAAACTTGTGTGAATGGAAGGGGCATGGTCAGCCTGAGACCCAGGAGAACAGCTCACGGGCTCAGGGCCTGGTGCTGGTAAACTGTCCTGAGAAGATGGAGACTAAAGGTGGGAAATGGCAGCTTTCGCTCAGCTCATAGGTGAGCTGTTCTCTGTGGGAGCAGTACTAGGCCAGGGGGACAGGAGAGCCTGGTGGTTTCAGCAAAGGCTCTGCCATTCATACCCTGGCCTCTCCACTTGCAAATGATTTACCCTGAGAAGTTCGGTCACCTCTCTGAACCTCAGTGTCCTCTCCTGTACAGGCAGGTAATGACTATCACATCATCAGGGGGTTGATCTGAGGATTCAATAAGATAAGCTGTAAAACTCTATCTTGATGTTTACATGGGCAGGAAAAGGCAGCTCCTACGCTCAGCTCCAGTGATGTGAGGTCCGTGGCTGCATCCCAAAGCCATCAGCAGATTCTAAAAATAGAGGCCCCACACTCCTGCAGTGCCTCTAACTTATGGATCATTTTCTTTAGAATGAACTTCTCTTCTCTTCTAATTGTCTTGTAAAAGACAATTATGGTTTTAAATAATGTTTTATTCACTCTATTATGTTAAGTATTTTGGAATTTGAACCCTACTTATAAAAAACAGAGACCTCTTCAAAGGCTTTAAGCTATGAAAAAATGAATTCTATAAGCTTTGCCTCTGTAAGCATGTTTCTGGAAACACTGTGGAGAAGAATAAGAATTGAGATTAAAAGCAGGTAGCCAGGTTAGGTAACCAGACCAAGGCCCAGGATGAGACTCTGAGGCCTCCAAATAAAACTGAGGCCAGGGGTTCTTTTTAAATCCAAAATTTATAAAGAACTCAAGCAACTCAACATTAGAAAAACAAATAATCCAATTAAAAACTGGGCAGAGGACCTGTATAGACACGTTTCCAAAGAGGACACACAGATGGCCAATAGAAATGAAAAGATGCTAGTCACTAATCATCAGAGAGATGAAAATTAAAACCACAATGAGAAATCATCGCACATCTGTCAGAGTGGCTGTCATCAATAAATTAGCAAACGAGTGCTCATGGGGATGTGGAGAAAAGGGAATCCTCATGCACTGTGGGTGGGAATGCAGACTGGTGAAACCACTGTGGAAAACAGTGTGAAGTTTCATCAAAAAATTAAAAATAAACTGCCATTTTTAGGAATATATTTGAGGAAACATCAAACACTGATTCAAACAAATATGTACACCCCTATGTTCATTGCAGCTGTATTCACAATAGCCAAGATCTGAAAGCAGCCCAAGTGCCCATCAGTAGATGAGTGGCTTAAAAAACTCTGGTACATTTACAAGGGAATACTATTCAGTCACAAAATATAAGGAAATTTTATCTTTTGCAGCAGCATGGATGGACTTAGAAGGTATTAAGCTAAGTGAAATAAGCCAGTCAGAGAAAGACAAATACCATTTGACTTAATTTATATGTGGAATCTCATGAACAAAATAAACAAAGAATAGAAACTGAGTTATAGATACAGAGAACAGACTGACAGCTGTCAGATGGGGGGAGGGCTGGGGAAGCTGGGTGAAATAGGCAAAGGGGTTAAGCAAGCAAGCAAACAAACAAACAAAAAAACTCATTCACATAGATAAACAGTATGGTGATTACCAGAAGGAATATGGGTTAGAAGGAACTGGAAGACAGTAAACAGGTATTAATGGTGATGGGAGGAGACTAGACTTTGGATGGTGAACACAATTCAATATACAAATTATGTGTTATAGAGTTGTACACCATGGCTCAGTAGTTCAGTTAGAATATTGTCCTGATACACCAAATTTGTGGGTTAGAGTCCCGATCCCCCGATTGGGGTACATACATGAACCAACCAATGAATGCATGAATGAGTGGAACATCTCTCTCTCTCTCCCACCCCTACTCCCATTCCCGCCTTCCTCTCTAAAATCCATCAATGGCTAAAAATAAAAATAAGTATGAAACCTATATAATTTTATTCATCAATGTAACCCAAATAAATTCAATTTAAAAAAAGAGAGAGGGGAAAAACAAACAAACAGACAAAAATAAACCAAGGCCAAGGGGATGAAGAAAGGGCAGTTGAGCTGAGAGACATAAAGAAAGTGAGATGGATGGAAGTCGTTGATCAAGAATAAGTGAGGAGCCCGGCCGATGACTCAGTTGTTTGGAGCAGTGTTCTATACAACAAAAGGTTGAGGGTTTGATTCCCAGTCAATTAATATACCTATGTGCCTGTTTGATACCTGGGTAGGCAGACAACGAACCCATGTTTCTCTCTCACATCAATGTTCTGCTCTTTCTCTCTCTTCCTTTCTCTCTCAAAAAAATCCATAAAATATATTCTTGGGTGACAGAAAAAAAGTGAGGAAAATGTAAGAGGTAAAGACCTGCATGGGTACAGAATTAGCAACTGGGGGCACAGGGCCAGGTTACTCACAGAATTGAGTAACACAGACAAGCAGGATAGCCAATCCCTGGGAAAAGCAGCAAGTGGAGCAGGTTAGGGCATAATAGTTAGAAATGGCTTCTGTTGACATCTAAGGGAAAGCTTAGTAGGCAGTTGAAAAATATATATTCATGGAAAGAAAACATTCGTGTGTAATAGGAAAGATGGAAACACTGTGAAATGCTGTACCAAAGTGGAGTAAGTTAGAGGTTGACATATTTCATGGAAATTAGCAATTCAGTGAGAGCAATTTCTATAGAGTGAAGGGAGAGAAGACTGACTGGTCCTTGAGGGAGGAAAATGGAGAGCACACTGATCTGGGAGAATGTGGGCAGTGCCATGAAGAGCTTCCACAGCACCTCTGAATGTTCCTTCTTTCATTTTCCAAACACCTCCTAAATCTTCATCGTGGTAATATTTCATGATCAACTATAGACTCATAAAATCTTGAAGCCATTTTAATTCCTTAAAAATCAAGAAACATTGGGTAAACTTTGGTTGTATCCTATATAATAAAAGCCTAATATGCTAAGTGTCCAGTCATTTAGTCATCAGTTCAAATAATCAAAGCATAATATGCTAATGATATGCTAAGGCTGCTCAACTGCTTGCTATGAGGTGCAATGAGCACCAGGGGACAGACAGTCGACCGATAGACCAATCAGGACTGAGCAAGATGGGCTAGACACACCCTGGAGCCCTCCTAGTCCCTCCCCAGCTGGCCAACCTCCTGTGTCCCTCCCTGGCCCCGATTGTGCACCAGTGGGGTCCCTCGGCCTGGCCTGTGCCCTCTTGCAATCTGGGACCCCTTGGGGGATGTCAGAGAGCCAGTTTCGGCCTGATCCCGCAGGCCAGGCTGAGGGACCCCACTGGTGCACGAATTTGTGCACCAGGTCTCTAGTTTATATATAAGACCTAATTTTGCATTCTCATGTCTACTTGAGATGAGCTCTACAGTTTCAAGTTTCTAAAGTGTTTATAGAAGAAATGTAATTTCTGAAATGTTTAAATTTCTGCCAGAATCATCTTGTTTTACTAGGAACTGAAAACAAGATTCCAGCTCTGGTTTGGCCAGTGTGGGGCATAGCTGAGCAGATACTCCCTCAGGTGTGGAATTTATATGAACACAGTAAATGCTGGCTTGTTGTGTTTTTTTGTTTGTTTGTTTGTTTGTTTGTTTTGTTTTGGTCAGCCAAGTGACACTTCAGCTCATTTTGAACTTCTTGTCATTTAATCCCATAGTTCTCTTTTATCTGGAAATCCTTAGCAGGAAGACAAAAGGGAAATAATTACCTTAGGCAAATTTAGGATAGAATTATTGGCAAGTATAACATGGTCCTTTAGACTTGCAGTGTTGCTTGTGGGCATCTTGCTGCTAATTTTGCTTTTGAAGCCATAGGCAATGAGGGACATGTGTCACCCACTTAAGGGAGGTGTGCAGAGTGTCTTGAGACTAATCTACTCAGACTCACACAAGGGCTTCAAAGGGAGTTGAACTCTGAAGTCTTTTTCATAAATTTCTGTTTTTCTATCCTATACATAATTTTTTATTTATTACGTTTGAGTGACTGAAATAGAAGATAT
Source organism: Myotis nattereri (assembly GCF_964212035.1). Classification (NCBI taxonomy): domain Eukaryota; kingdom Metazoa; phylum Chordata; class Mammalia; order Chiroptera; family Vespertilionidae; genus Myotis; species Myotis nattereri. The sequence continues at coordinate 89,299,489 of NC_138082.1, read as the reverse complement.
AAAAAGGAAAAAACAACTCTTTATAGACTCAGTCACCCAAATGACTCCTCCAAGAAGCTTACAGAGCAGCAGTTCACTAACAGCTCTCCCTCTCTCTCTCTCTCTCTCTCTCTCTCTCTCTCTCTCTCTCTCTCTATATATATATATATATATATATATATATATATATATATATATGGTTAAGCAACCATCTGACCAGTAGCTATGATGTCTAATGACTGCCAGGGGGCAGACGCTCAATGCAGGAGCTGCTGAGCTGCGGTGACTTGGCAGCAGCGGTTCTCAGGTGATGCACCCTGGGAACCAAAGAGGAGGGAGCCTGATTCAGGGTGCATCACCCAAGAACCTCCCTCTTGCAAACTGGGACCCCTTGGAGGATGTTGGAGAGCTGGTTTTGGCCCAATCCCCACAGGCCCGGCAAAGGGACCCCACCTGCCAGAGGGACCCCACTCACTCCACAGATGCCCTTCGAGCCACCGTGCCACCCCAGGTGTGGCCTGTAGGGAGGGACATGGGAGGTTGGCTCTAGGGTGTGTCCGGTCCATCTGCCCAGTCCCGCCCTGCTGGCCACCTTCTAATTAATTTCCTTTCAATGTGCATGAATCCATGCACTGGGGCCCTAGTTGCTTGATAAAAGCAAGTGGGAGCATGTGACGTCTCATCATACATTAACGATACACTGATGAAAGAGAGGCCCCTGCTGTGTATGCAGCTCTGAATTTGGTAAAATCTCAAGATTCAGACTCTAAACTGAGAAGAGACCACATTTGCCGGGAGCCGGTCCATGCTTGCTGTTTCAAGGGACCTGGCATATATGGCATACTGTTCTTAATATGTTTGCTCACCTTCTTGGCACTATGCGTTTTAACCAAGGTCGCCTCTCTGAGAAAGGTTGTTTCCCCAAGTAGGGATTTTCCCCTGAAGTTAGGGAGGGAATAAAATCCCTTAACTAAGTGCCAGGCGGGTAATTAATCACTTTAACTACGAATAATCATGCTTAAGCTACATAATCTTTACTCCCTGGAATGGAGATAAGAAACGCCCTAACCTTTGTAATAGAGATGGATAGGATTGGAATCAACTGGTATAAATACAGTTGAAACAAGACAACAGCACACAGAACTTAGGAGACAGAAAGAAGGCAGCACCTACACAGAACCTACAGACAGAAGAATTTCGCTGGAGAGAACATGGCAAAAGATCCTGGACTGAACCTGACTACAGAAATTGGCAAGAGAACCTGACTAGAACCTGGTGACTGAGCTTGGCTGGAGAACCTGGACAGAACCTGGCTGGAGAACCTAGCGAGGGAACATGGCTACAGAACCTGGCTGGAGAATCTGGAGAACCTGGCTGGAGAACCTAGCAAGAGACCATGGACACAGAACCTGGCTGGAGATCCTAAGCAGAACCTCTCTGGAGATCAAGACCAGAACTTGGCTGGAGATCCTGGCGAGGCTGCTGATCAACTGAACGCTGTCTGCGTGTCATTCCCTCTTCGCCGACTCCATCCACGCCTTTGGGGACCCCTGGACCTGCTGGGGTTGGACCCCAGCATCTGGCGCCCGAACAGGGACCCCTAGGTAAGCGCCCCACACTCGGGACGGATCGGACTCCACCGTAGGAAGAGGGTGGATAGTCTTCGCCGACTCCGTCCACACCTTTGGGAACTCCTGGAACAGGATTCCCCTAGGTAAGGCCCTCCCCCCCATTGAGAACCCCACACTCGGGATGGATAGGACTCCACCAGGGTACTGCAGACCCCCCTACAGAGGATAAGTAGGTTAAGAAGGTGGACAGTACAGAACTCAGATTGAGAAGATGTGCCATACTGAGTCCAAAGAAAGAAGACTCTGTATTGATTCTTAGATTGAGAAGATGTGCCATACTGAGTCTAAAGAAATAAGACTCTGTATTGATCTTTTAACACATATGCTTGCTAGCAGAGGAATTAAGGTTACTCCCAGTCAGATGGAACATTTTATACAAGAAATATGTCCATGCTTTTCTGAGGAAGGAAAGGTGCCGGAAAGGTAAATGTAGAGGCATGGGAGAAGGTAGGCCCAAGGAGCCTTATCCTTAACCCCACTGCAGCCTTTCCACCCCAGGAAAGTGCAGGATTGGCAAGCTCTACCTGGGGTGACAGATCAGGACTCAGGTAATAGCGGAAAGCGCCAATCCTACTCGTAAAATGGATACAAGAGAGCATTTCGGGTTTTTCTTTTTAATGCCCGCTTTTAAAAAAATAAAAAAGGGGGAATTTGCCGGGAGCCGGTCCATGCTTGCTGTTTCAAGGGACCTGGCATATATGGCATACTGTTCTTAATATGTTTGCTCACCTTCTTGGCACTATGCGTTTTAACCAAGGTCGCCTCTCTGAGAAAGGTTGTTTCCCCAAGTAGGGATTTTCCCCTGAAGTTAGGGAGGGAATAAAATCCCTTAACTAAGTGCCAGGCGGGTAATTAATCACTTTAACTACGAATAATCATGCTTAAGCTACATAATCTTTACTCCCTGGAATGGAAATAAGAAACGCCCTAACCTTTGTAATAGAGATGGATAGGATTGGAATCAACTGGTATAAATACAGTTGAAACAAGACAACAGCACACAGAACTTAGGAGACAGAAAGAAGACAGCACCTACACAGAACCTACAGACAGAAGAACTTCGCTGGAGAGAACATGGCAAAAGATCCTGGACTGAACCTGACTACAGAAATTGGCAAGAGAACCTGACTAGAACCTGGTGACTGAGCTTGGCTGGAGAACCTGGACAGAACCTGGCTGGAGAACCTAGCAAGGGAACATGGCTACAGAACCTGGCTGGAGAATCTGGAGAACCTGGCTGGAGAACCTAGCAAGAGACCATGGACACAGAACCTGGCTGGAGATCCTAAGCAGAACCTCTGTGGAGATCGAGACCAGAACTTGGCTGGAGATCCTGGCGAGGCTGCTGATCAACTGAACGCTGTCTGCGTGTCATTCCCTCTTCGCCGACTCCATCCACGCCTTTGGGGACCCCTGGACCTGCTGGGGTTGGACCCCAGCACACATTGACTAATTCAGGGCCATACTTTTGCTCCTGAGAATATTTTTCCAATTCTTTTTCTTAAAGTATATATTTTTATCAGGTCATGTGTGTTTGTTGAGACCCACATTCCTTGTGCCCTTAAGGCCTCCATAAGCTGGAATCTGTAGCTGGTCTGCTCCTTTATCTTTCAGCAACAGGGGACTTGTTTTCTTATTTTCCTTTAAAAATTGTATTTCACATTTTAATTTCAAACTTTGCAGGGAATTTCATCAACTATTTGAGTCCCTACTATGTAATAGTTAGTGTGTTAGTTGACATCATACAAGGAGTGTGTTGAGGATCATTGATTCAGCCCATGCCAGTCTGAATCAAATGACAATGCTTTTCCATTACAACACAGCCACTTATGTACTTATAACGTATGTAAGTACCCTGTCTCCTTAGGGAGAGCCTCCTATATTCCAAACAAAGACAAAGTCTCTAAAGTGTTTACTCAAATAAAACTGGTTCAAAAAAAACAGTTAATGTGTAGGAAGGCGAATCTACAGCTATAGACTCGCTGCTTATCAATAGGCACCACCATAATTTGTATCATTTTCTTGCTATTAAAATCCACTACCACCACCCACCCTCCAGATATTCTACCTATTAATGCTTTCAAAGGTGTGAATCATATGTGTCACTCATGAATTAAATCCAATCTTATTATCAATGTGACCCTAAGAGTATGAATAAATATTCAAAGTCCTTTCGATGCCTAGGTTGTCTGTCAGCTGAACATATTTCTCACATGGGTTTTATTGGTCAGTGCAGTGTGGGTTCCTACCACACTATGGTTTTAAAATTTTTAAGTTAATTTCCAAGATTTAAAAATTGATAATTTTTGCATTTATATTCATGAATAGCATAATTACCTTTTTACTAATGGATGTCACTGCCTCCTTTAAGACAGGACACCTACTTTCTACCAGTCTTCTTATCTCTCTTTTTCTCCCTCTTTTTCCCCTGACAGTGAAGCTGTGTGTCAGGTTTCATTTAGCATCTAACACAAAGCCATTTTTATTCCTTGTCTGGTCCTTGTAGGCATTTGACTGTGGATCTGTTTCTATCTGATTAAACAACTTTGGAGAATAGTTACATTTACTTACATGTTTATTTTAGTTTTATGGTCAAAATTGTTTTTGGTAATGTGCATTGCATCATCAAACCTAATGAGTGCCTTTTCTCTTTTATTTGGAAAATATTTTTATTCTTAGAGTGCTATTTGCATATCCCAATATTTTGACACAAAGACATCAAATGGATGTAGGCAAGAGGACAGTGTGTAAGGGAGGCAGTGGTTAGCTTTAATGAATTTACCATTTCACCTTAAAACTAAAATGGAGAGAAACAAATCATATAGAAATACAGAACAATTTGAGAGAGGATGTGAGTTTGGTCTATCTACTTTGACGGCTTGCAATTTGCTTTGAAATCTCTTACTGAAAAGATATCAGAATGTGAAGACTCAAAATTTATCCTGTGTCCAAGTAGCATTCAGAGATGCACTTTCAAATAGAAACAGAAGTCTTAGTTCAGATGAAAATTAGTGTTACTACTCCCATTGTTCAGCATTTCCCATAAATCAGACACCATGCTAAGTGACTATATAGTCTCATATAATCCCCTCTATAACTCTGTGATATAGAATATATATCCATTTTAAAGCTGAGGATACTGGGAAATCTCAGAAATATAGTGGTTTGCCCAAGCTAACACAGCTATAATCTCAGGTAGGGCCTGAGATTCCAGAACAAATCTGTCTATTTCTAAAGCTCTATCCTCAAAAATCACTTGTCACACTATTTGTTCCTTGTTATGTTTCCCAAATTATTAATCTGGAATATTAGTTTGTTATCTCTAAACTCAGAGCTGCAAATGATATTGAAATATAATGTTGGTTTTGAGTGTTTTGTGACTTCTTTGTGGATATGGAGAGAGAACCAATATGAATCTGCACCTTCATGCTCTTGTTATCAACTGGCTGCATCAAGTACCTCATCCTGAACACTGGAGCAGGTCACTATGCCTTCGAGTTCCTATTGCCAGCAAGATGACCAACCCTGCATTTAACTGAGGCTGTTCATGAGATGTCTGCCCACTTGTGTGTAGTTCTCAGACTGCCTCATATGATTCAGTTCTGCTCAGATTAACAATAGATTTATGACATACTTGTCAAATTATACTTGGGATATATACCAAGTATATGACTACGCCCCTGTCCCTTCTGTCGTGTGACCTTAGACAAGTTTCCTAATATATCCAAGACTTAGTTTCCTCATTGCTAAGCAGGAAAAATTGCACCACCTGCCATAGGGGTGTTGTGTGGGAAAAATAAACTTATTCCTTAGCATATTGCTGGCTCAAAATATTTATTAATTCAATATCAGTTTCTTACCTACATTTTGTTTTTATTTTCAGTTAAATGGTATGTTCTCATCAGTAGTCCAGAAACACAACTTACAAAGAGAAAAAAAATAATCAACAGCTTAGCCCTATTATTTTAAAATTATTTTTCGTCATAGGGTGATTAGTCAGTTCCCTACTTGCATGGTTAACAAAGATAAAGCCAGAGTCTCTAACAACCAACATCCTTAAAACACAGAACAATAGGAAGAGCAGCAAAATGAAGAGTGGCTGCAAAGACTTGCCTGTACGTAGAGTTAAAAGGTGACAGAAGCATCCTAAGCTGTTTGACACTGTTGTGGCTGAAACAAGTCCCTGGAGTGATTCATGTGGGATTTGTGATGCCCATTTCAAGTGAGCTCTGGAGACGGGCAGTCTCTTTATGGAGAGAGGCGGTATTTCATGTTCTCAGCATTGCACTGGGCAGGTGTGTGCTCTCAGCCACGGCAAGCAGAAGCAAGCTCTGGAAGGACTTAGGGAAAATGTAAAATCTGCTTGTTTGGGGAAGCTGGCCATAGGTTTTGCAATTGGCATTCTAGCCTCTCACACATGTTTAGGAGATGAAAGGCCCTCTGTTACCCTCCTCCCTGTCCCATCCTGCTGCAACTACCCAAGTCACCTTTAAAAAGAGGAGCCTTGAAAAAGAGTCCCTAGGTTATCCACGTTTTCTCCTCTTTTGTCTTACATTTATGTTTTTCAGGACAAATGATACTGGTTTTCTTTCCTTCAAAGACCACTTGCCTGTCACTCAGATAGTTATCACTGATACCAACAGATCAAACTCAGAAGCTGCTTGGAGAATTGGTCCCTTGCGTTGCTATGGCGACCGTGAGTACTAATGAAAGAAGCTTTCCTTTTGCACTACATAAGCACAGGATGCCCAAAATTCCCCCCTTCCCTTTCCCTGCAGTTCCCCAGGCTTCAGAGTTATCATACACTTGCCCAGCTCTCTGTACCCCATTTCGGACCAGTCAAGCATGCTCAAGGCTTTTCTTACTTGCAGGACACTTCTGGAATGCAGTCTCCTTTAATACAGAAGCCTCCTACCTCCACTTTCCTACCTTCCATGCGGAATTCAGTGCTGACATTTCCTTCTATTTTAAAACCACGGCTCTCTCTGGAGTGTTCCTAGAAAACCTTGGCATTACAGACTTCATCCGCCTTGAAATAAGCTGTAAGTTCCCTCCTTTATGAATTACTAATGTAATTGGTCAGCAGGAGAAACTTCAGTCTTACCTTTGCCACTGAGTGCCTGTTTGTATCACAAAATTAATCTCACTGGACATCTGCAAAATGAGCAGTGACAATTTCTAGTTCCTTCTAAGGCTTTTTGCATTATTATTATTACCTATCAGTATTTAATCAGTCATTCTCTCACCACGTTACTGCATCACCCAAATGTTCATGGCTACCTATGGCAGCGTTCTTGATCTGATCCATGGGTATTTCTTACCTGTGACTTAAGCTTCCAAACCACAGATGTGTTCATGACAGTTTCCATGGAAAGCTAAAGTGTTGTTATTATGCCTTCCATTCATAACTGGGGCCCACTTTTTTTGTTGTACTTTTGCTCTGAAAGTAATTTCCTCACTTATGTTCCACCACTAGGATTGTGTCACTACCCCATGAGATCCCCACTGTTCCTCTCCCATTGCACCATGAACCTGGGTGTATCTAGTGCATTTGATGACAATACATATCATTTTTAACATCCTATCTCCTATATACAAGTTATATTTAGAAATAATTATAAAGTTAAATGAAAAATAATAGAATTCAGATGGCAAGATGTTCTATTATGAAAATTTAATATGTAATCTTGTCAATAAAATAATGCAATACAGAAAAAGACAATATAATAGATAAATACTTTCCACTTGCATTAATTACTTTTTAGAAAAAAGAAAAGATCATACCTACTTATTGGTTTGTCTAGTAACAATAATAACATTAAAATTTCTGTTCCTTAGACCTTAATTCTACAAATTTATTAATGACTTCATAAAAAATATTTTAAAAAACTATAATCAGGTGTATCTACCTATTTTCTCTCAGATTTATCAAAAAGGTACGCTTTATGAATTTTGAATTAATTGTTTTTCACATGGGTAATTAATAACAGGATAAATGTCAGGAACTGTTTTAGACATAAGGATAAGGTTGGCACAGATTCATAAAAATTCCATTTTATAATAAATTTTAAAAATTGCAGTCCTTCCCATGTAATTTTTTCAGAATTAAATCTAATAACTTCAAATATCTCTGCAATAAATAAAATAATCTACTAAAATATTTTTATCAGAAAATTCATCAAAGATTGTTATTCTATTTGGTAAAAATCTAAGAGTTGCTGGGGATTTGGAACTGCTTGAGCTCTCTCTGTGTGCAGTTTGTGTCTGCAACCTCTGTGATACTACATGTGTGTTTCAGCAGATTTGAGTTAAACAATATTAGCACAGTAATTATAAAAGTGAAAACTCAGAACTTGAGTCCTTACCCTTAAAAATAAATACATACAGGGTGTAACAAAAGAAGGTTTACAGTTGTGAGAATGTGGAACAGTTTATTCTTGTGTTATTATTTATTAACTAGAGGCCCGGTGCACAAAAATTTGTGCACTCAGGGGGGAGGGGGGGTCCCTCAGCCCGGCCTGTGCCCTCTCGCAGTCTGGGACCCCTCGGGAGATAACAACCTGCTGGCTTAGGCCTGCTCCCGGGTGGCAGAGGGCAGGCCCAATCCCTAGGTGCAGCCCCTGGTCGGGCTCAGAGCAGGGCCGATTGGGGAGTTGGGGTGCCACCCCGTCATGCACAGAGCAGGGCAGATTGGGAGGTTGCGATGCCACCCTTAGTCATGCTCAGGGTAGGGCCAATTGGGGGGTTGGGGCACCGCCCCCTGTCACACTCAAGGCAGGGTCGATGGGGAGGTTGTGGCACCACCCCCTGTCACACACAGAGCAGGGCCCATCAGGGGGTTGGGCACCGCCCTCTATCACCCACAGAACAGGGCCGATCAGGGGGTTGGGGCGCCGCCACTCTCACACTCAGGGCAGGGCCGATGGGGAGGTTATGGCTCTACCCCATAACACACAGAGCAGGGCCCGTGGGGGGCGGGGGGGAGCTCCCCCCTATCAGGCACAGAGCAGGGCTGCTCAGGGGGTTGGGGCCCTGCCCCCTGTCACACACAGAGCCGCAGGGCGATCAGGGGGTTTGGGCGCTGCCCCCTGTCACACACAGAGCCGCAGGGTGATCAGGGGGTTTGGGCGCTGCCCCCTGTCACGCTGATCCCGGTGCCGGGAGGCATATATACCCTTTTACTATGTAGGGTAGAGGCCTGGTGCATGGGTGGGGCAGGCTGGTTTGCCCTGAAGGGTGTCCTGGATCAGGGTGGGGGTCCCCACTGGGGTGCCTGGCCAGTCTGGGTGAGGGGCTGAGGGCTGTTTTCAGGCTGGGAGTGACTGAAGTTCCCAACCGCTCCTTTTTTCTTTTTTTTTTTATTCTGGGCCAGCTTTACCTTGAGGCTTGGCTCCAGCTCTTAGGCCTCCATGTGGCTGAAAGTAGGTTTCTGTCCTTTGCTTACAATGTTGCGAATCTGCTGGCTAAAGTCCGGCGGTATTTGTTACAATGTTTCTTAAACTGCCCGCTCAGAGGCCTGCAGCCACAGGCGGGTAATGTTGGTTTCCTCCAACGATCCTCCTTCACTGAGGCAAGCAAGCCTCATGTTAGTTTCAAGCTGCCTGGCTGCTGGCCGCCATCTTGGCTGACAGTTAATTTGCATATCTTGCTGATTAGCCAATGAAAAGGGTAGCGGTCGTACGCCAATTACCATGTTTCTCTTTTATTAGTGTAGATTAGAGGCCCGGTGGGTGAAATTTGTGGAGTGGATGGGAGTTCCCTCAGCCGGGCCTGCACTTTCTTGCAGTCCAGGAGCCCTCAGGGGATGTCTGACTCCTACACCGCCACTGCGCTAGCCAGCTGTGAGCCCAGCTTCTGGCTCCCCCTGTGGGAGTGCATTGACCACCAGAGGGCAGCTCCTGTGTTGAGTGTCTGCCCCCTGGTGGTCAATGCACATCATAGCAACAGGTGGCTCTGCTGTTTAGTCAATTTGCATACTAGCCTTTTATTATATAGGACTATTGTATTATTTTTCATATGGACAACTGTAAACCTACCTTTGCTTCACCCTGTGTATTTGAGTCTGCATGTTCAGGAGTCACCAGTGGATCTGGCATTCTCTGTATTAATTTCCCTTTTGCACATAATATTTTTTAAATAGTAAGTAATAAAAAGTGCTCTTTGAGGTTTACATGCACATGATTAAAAATGATACTAACATTAGCACTGGATAGAACTTAAACAAAAAATATTTTTTTTTTGTTAGAAAACTGTGTTATCATTTATGTTTAGAATCACTGGTGTATGGCAATGATGAAAAACAGATCTACTTTCAGCTGTGTGGGCTAGTTTTCCGATTTGCTGCACTCAGGGTACCCCTTTATTTCTCATGCGTAGGTGGACTGCTCACACAGTCTTGCCCATATTGTACCCATAACCATGGAGACCCATGCGTGTTATTATGAGGCTCATTTATCTGTGTCTAAATGGATGTGTTCTGTAGCTTGATTGAGGCAATTGACCATATTGCAATAATGTGACCACATCATATTCCCTTGAAAGCACAAGTAATGTCTTACCATGGAAATCTGGAATTTAAGAGCTCCAGGAAGAAGGCAAAGGGCCCTGGCCAGAGGGGATAGCGTCTGTGTCTGTGTGCTTCTCCTGCAAATCACCCGCGGCTGAGTGTTCCCTCTGCAAGTGCACATGAGGCATGAGGCATACAAGGGAAGGGATTCTTTTATTAGCAGTTTTGACCTCCTTTCACTACAACAACTGAGGCTATCACTGGGAGGAAACTCCTGTCTTTAGTGTAAAGTAAGATCCCTGGTACCTAACGGCCTGGAACTGAAAACGTGGAGTTGAGTGCCAACCATTTCATAATGTGAATATAATAACCACAACATAAATTTAATAAAAATTAGGCCCCAAGGCCACTTGATTCATTCCAGGAGCAGCTAATGTCATGGCTTATCATCACAGGCTAATGAGTGATGATTTGGTGTTAATTATGTTGCAATGTCCAATTTTTACTTTCTGGTGCTGTATTTTGACTTTGGGATTATACAAAAATGTTTTAAATGCAAGTAATATTACATTTGATGAAAATGTAAAATCCATGAGGATTAAGTTATAAACAACTTGACAATTAGGTACTGTTTTTATTCCTATTTTGCAAATGAGAATACTGAGCCTACACAAGATAGAAAATGCCTCAGGTCATGGTGGCTCTGGAGTCTACTCTCAAATTTTACTCAAAGGCCTTTAACGTATTACTTCCCTCTAGGTCAGGCCTCACATTTGCCAGATGCAAAATAATTCAAGTTCTCAGCTACATGAAATTTTGCAGATTGGGGTTTCTTACACCAGGACTGGCTTTCTGTTAGGGTTTAAAGCTAAGGAGGGAGAGTTCCAGGGTGGCATTTGACCTTTGGTAATTCAAGTCTTGCAGTTGATGACTTTGTGAAATAAATACCCATGTTTGTTTTAGAGGTAAAGGAGAGGAGCCATCTCAGGGTGCTGGGAAAGAAGGGATGATTCCAGCTATGGAAACGGGCTGTCTTCTCCTCAGCCTCAGTGTATTATTTACCTCTCCACTTCCTTCAGATTCAGAAAAATTTTATGTAATAATTTATATATATAAAAGTCTAAGTGACCATCCGACTGTCTGACTGGTAGCTATGACATGCAATGACCACCAGGGGGCAGATGTTCCAACTGGTAGCTGTGATGTGCACTGACCATCAGGGGCAGATGCTCAATGCAGGAGCTGCTGAGTTGCTGTGGCTTAGCAGCGGCGATTCTAGGGTGATACATCCCGGAACTAGAGAGGAGGGAGCCTGATTCTGGGGTTTGTGACCTGAGAACCTTCCTCTCACAATCCAAGACCCCTCAGGAGATGTCAGAGAGCTGGTTTTGGTCTGATCCCCACAGGCCAGGCTGAGGGATCTCACCTGCCAGAGGGACTCTGTTCATTCCACAGATGCCCTTAGAGCCATGGTGCCACCTCAGGTGCTGCTGGCTGGAAGGGGCCACAGGAGGTTGGCTCCAGGGTATGTCCAGCCCATCTTGCCCAGTCCCACCCAGCCGGCCACCTTCTAATTAATTTCCTTTCCGTGCACCGGGGCACTAGTAGAAAATGTAATAGCATACACTCAATTGAGAAAAATATGGTGATTGATTCTACTTTTGGAGTCAGATTCTACTTGCTATTTGGGAAACTTAGAGAAAATTAGTCACGCTGATTTTTTTAACCTATAAAAAGGAAATAACAATGATGCCTTTCTTAAAAGGTTATCCTGAAGATGAAATGATGGAGTCTATGGTCACTGCTTAGTGCAGAGCCTGGAAGAGCTCACTATTCCAACTGTGCTGTGTGTACTTCTTCTGTCTCTCTCTTCATGGATCTATCACCATTGCTGCCATCCAGCACCACCATCATCTTCATACCCTGACTTGAATGCAGATTGATACAGAAGGGCAGAGTCAGGGAAGGGGCCCAGAGTTGTGGGGGGGAGGGTGCCTGTGTTATCCCAAGCACCAGCACTTGCAACTATGTCTTCTTGGACAAGACACTTCAACTTTCTGAGTCTCTCTCTCTCTCTCTCTCTCTCTCTCTCTCTCTCTCTCTCTCCCTAGTAATAGGGTGAATGCTCATATCACATGTATTAATAACATAAAATGGGAGGAGCACTAGATATTCCAGGGAGTGGGTCTTCTCCTTGCAGGAACAGAGCTGCCTAGCTAACCCAGCATTGATGGAATTCTGGGAGAACACAGTCGGAGCCAGAATAGACACAGGAAACCCAGAACCTTGGCACAAATTCATATTTATCAGATTAACATTGGTGTCCCAGGTCCCTACGCTATTACCTGAATTCTCACAATCAGGACCAACTGGGCCAACATGAGAGCTTGATGCTTCATGTTTGGTAGATATTACTGCTAATGGTAATTTTGATAGTGCAAGGTCTCAGTGAAGCCCTCTTTAGCTGGCTGTCGACATACGATCCTGTATGCTGCTCATTCATGACATTATTGTGCCCTGAACACACTGACAACTCCCTTCATTTCTATCTGTCTCCCTTTCTGGTTTCAGCTCCTTCTGAGATCACTTTTGCAATTGATGTTGGGAACGGCCCCGTAGAGCTCGTAGTCCAGTCTCCTTCTCCTCTGAATGACAACCAATGGCATTACGTGCGGGCCGAGAGGAACCTCAAGGTGACCTCGCTGCAGGTGGACGGCCTCCCGAGGATGAGCAGGGAGACTTCGGAGGAGGGCCACTTCCGGCTGCAGCTGAACAGCCAGCTGTTTGTAGGTAGGGGAAATCTTAAGGCGCCCTTCCTGCTAGAAGCCCTACAAAACCACCCTGTGACCAGGCCCAGGGAAACTGCTTTCATTTGGACCTGAGAAATGATTAAAATGTGTCATAAAACATTTATAATGGTAAATTTTATTATACAAATTCTTTCTTGCTTGCTTCATTAGCCACAGCAATAAAAGATTATGCCACCCCATAGCAAATTTTAAGGTGATCTCAGACTTTTTTTGTACCTTTTCTCCTTGCAGATATGACCTCCAGCTATCCAGGGGCCCCTATTATTTTCCATGTATGATTATATAATGCCCTTAGCAAAAGAACAGATCAGCTACTTATCCCTTAGTGGTGCTGGCTCCAAGTCAGTGGGCCACACTCCCCCTTTCAGCAGATACCTAATTCCTAAGAATTATCACTAACAGTGTAATGAAATATACTGACCTTCTGAAATGGATTTCCGTTATTAATGATACGAGGAAGAAAGTGCTAGTTTTTAAACGAAGGGCTTCGTTGATCCTCCTGAAATCACATCCTTGGGTGGCTGCCTTACTCTTGCACAGAAAAGCAGTCCTGGTCTCCAGCAAATGACTCTGCTGCTCATTCCCTCCATGAGACTCAGAATCAGGGTTCAGACAAGTGGTTCGACAGAACTGGCTGCCACTGCTGGTCACAGGGCTGGAAAGGCTCAGACATTATTCACTGACTCATTCATTCATTCATTCATTCATTCATTCATTCATTCATTTCAGTCACCGAGCACATAAAATATGTCAGGACCTTGTTGGATGGTGGAGATTGGCAGGCAAGTTGTGTAATGACACTACTTTCAGAGCACACAGTTGTGTTGAGAGAGAGAGAGAGAGAGAGAGAGAGAGAGAGAGAGAGAGAGAGAGAGAGAGAAAGGCAGGGGAGAGAGAGATAGAAAGAGAGAGAGAGAATGAAGGAAAGTGAAAGAGCAATTTTAGCTATAGTAGTTCAGGTAGGAAAGGTCAGGACGGACTTACAGCTATAATTTAGAAATGACTTTTTATAAGAATGTGGAGCAGGGCACATAATGCTTTAACTACAAAATAGAGCTGTAAATGTTGGGGATATTATAATATTATCAAAGCCAAGAAGCTGCTCTTCCATAAAAGGTGAAGTTTAGATGTTTAGAACAATTATATAAATAGGTTCCAAATGTGGCCACTATATAGGATTTCATTTCCTTTCATTTTTCTTATTTAAACAACTCTCACAGTACATCACCTTCTTGTTAGCAACAAGATCCCATCAGCAATCAATGGATGTTTTTATTTGTTTCCTTTAAATTTGGGTCTGTACAATTTTTAACTCTGAGGGAAGCAGTCACTAAAAACACATAAGGTGAAAGAAAAATAACAAAATACGTAATATTTTATTTTCTCAGCAGGAATCATTCTTCATCTGTCATGTTTTTCATTTCTAACAGAAGCTTAGATATAAGTGATTAAAATTATATGTTTATAAAGCATTTACTTAATTAATAACCTACTTAAATGATATAATTTACTATTAAAACATTTATAAAATTTATATGGATGTTTAATTCTATTTAAACATCACATTTTATTTTTCTGAAGAAGTCTGTTAGTTATCAAAATTTAATGTGTTTCTTTTTGAAATCAATTCAAGTAGTTTCCAATTTTCATAAATTATATTCATGCCAAAGTTTAATTTATCTTCAGGCAGTATGTATGAATCTTTCAGGCTAAAATGTGCATATAAAGATGGAATAATTTTTTATGCTTTCATGAAAATTTCATGGAGCTATGAAATTATCATATGTCCTGAATATGTGATAACTTTCTGCAAGCCAACAGGGAAAAGGAGGCAGCCATGCATCGTGGCAGGTTTTTCTCCTGATGTTCTGACTAAATTGCTCACAGAGACAGTAAGCTGGGAGCGGGTGGGTCTGGAGGAGATATCGGTCTTGAGGTGGAGCCAAGGCCAGCTGTGGTGAGAGCACCTGCTTCTGTGTTTCTCCCCAATACATTCCATCTCAAATGTTACTCAGCTTTATTGAATTTGTCTTCATGCACTTGAAGAAAAGTGCTGTTGAAGGCCATTTTAGTTTGTTGGTTTGAATTTTGTTGTTTCATGTTCAGTGATACATCCATTTAGAAATATCAGGAGGCTGAAAATGCTGAAGTTGCAATATTTCTACTTTTATAATTGACTGGTTCATAAAAAGAGAAAAAGCTAAAATAAAACAAACAAATAAAAAGCATGCTCTACTTAGTTATAGCAGCCAAAATGAAGAATCACATTCCCTATCATTTAGAAATGTAGAGACACTGGATATTGTTATGTATTAGGCAGAAAAAGCTAGCATTAGTGTGTACGCCTTTCCTGGGATAGATTGAGTGTGACACTACTTAAATATTAATTTGGTTGTGTCTGACCAGTTACCTTTAGCCATTGAACTATTTTTCAGTCAAAGCAGAGCGTGGTTCAGCATTGCATCACTGGTCCCACTGCTTGCTCATGGGTGCTCCCTGGGCAGGAGAGATGGGCTGAATTCATAATATAGGACGCCCCTCTGGGAATGTGACAAGCTGGAGTGTTGCTACATTAGTCAATACATGCTGGATTCCCATAAGTAATATTTTCAGTCCAGGCTTTTATCTCCATGAAGGTTACATTTACAACCATGCGATTTTGCTGGTCACTTTCACAGAGTAGGAGAAACTTTATAACAGGTGGCCTCTGAAATGTCTGCTGCATGCCTGGGCTTCCATCTTTAGCACTCACGGAGGTCTCACTGTCAGCTTTGCTGTTTCCTGCTAATGTGCCAGTCGCTGTGAGAATGAGGCAGGGGAAGCCCAAGAACAGGCACCACGCAAACAGTGAAGCCAGGAGATCTGGGTATGGATCCAGATGAACGGCCGACAGGCCATGGGGTGTTGGTAGGAAGACAATAGCCTGAGCATGCTCACTGTCCTTACCGCAGAATGAGAAAGAAGAGGCTGGGAACTGATTTTTTGCAATTTGAGGATCTGCTATTACCACGCATCTATGAGGAATGGCATCTTTATCCGTGTGCCGTGTGTATGCAGCAGCAAGGATAAGTCTCATTCTCCACAAATCTGACATCCCAGTGTTCCAGATGTGCTGAAATCAGAGAGTTGGCATTTCGTAAAGGTGTTGGCCTGGGAGTCTCATTTTTGTGTGGCTTTACTTCCTTCTTACTTTTTTGGTCTTTCATGGAAACCTTTCCACCCTTTTTGGCTTCGCTTTTTATTTGTGCCAAAACAAACTAAAGTTACTCCAACATATAACTCCTGGGGAAAATTCTATAGTGACTTGATAAATCATAAAATTGCAGAAATCCCAAAATGCTACTCTTGCTTCCCCAGTGGCAGCGAATTAAAATTCCTGTTTTCAGGTGAATCATTTCGAATGTGGTGAGGGCACACAAGAGAAATGGAGGCGCCTGTACCTGCACTCAGGAGGGCCCGGGATTGAGCTGTGTCTCTGGCAGCAGTGAGCCTTTGCCCAGATGCCACATGGAGGTTTTCTAAGAGGCTGAAATGATAAAGGTCATGTTTTGAAGAGTTTATTCATACTTAGTCCAAGGAAGAAGCATCACAATGAACACTCTTAATACCAAGAGTCAACTGAGGAGTTTCATACAAAAGTGCTTCTAGTGAGGCCAGCTGACGGAGTAAGTTGTCAGGAAGAGTAATATGAAAGCAAGAGGATAAATGCGCATGTGCACATTCCTTGGCAGAAGAAACCACGGAAGACACCAGGGGAAGGAAGGGAGAAATCACTTAGGTGCAGCACTGACCCAAATTGTCTAATCAAATAGTTCAATTTAGGATTTTAAGGATGTGAAGGTATATGGCTTTGAAGATTAAAAGGTCCCAGTCTGGTTCCTGGCTATGCTATGTTAAATCTGTTTTCATCTTGACTCTGGCCAAAGCAATGTCTTTGACATTAAGTTTTCTCAATTATGTAAATGTGAATAATATAGATAATATGTTTTTCCACATTGATGAATTCATTATGAAGTTTCTAGCAGACAGCAAATGTGTTTGATTGTTTTTAGAATTACAGGCATTTTTCTGATTCTCAAACGTCTCACAGATTAAATATGACCCTCAATTAAATGATTTTCAGTAGCTTTAAGGATAATGCTACATTTTTGTTGTTCTTTTACTTTCAACCTTGTGTAAACTCTAGACAAGATGCAGCCAAGTAAAGATAAAAGTATACAGGAGCATGTGAAAAATAAAATGAGTGCAAAGTCCAGGAAGGCCTTGTGAATGATGGAAGTGACCATGGTGGGGATGCGCTCTCTTAGTTCAGCTGAGTTTCGGTGTGCAGAAAAGCAAGTTCATTGTCAACAGATCGCCTAAAATTTTTAAAATAGTTTTGTTTTTAGAAAATGGGAAAATTAAAATAAATAGAGTGGGGAAGAAGTATGTGAACTAAGGAATTCATGTATATGAGCGTAGGTGTGTGTTTTTGTGATGGTCGGGATGGAGGAGGGGAGCCATGGAGTGCATGGGGGAAGATGCCACACAACATAAATTCAAAGTACATGAGGAGTTCTAAAGTCAAGATGGACCATGGAGCACTGGGGAGCCATTAGCAAGCAGTTCAGATGCCTGCTGCCCTGAAGTCACAGCAGGAAGATGGAGAGATAAGTGGAGACTAGATCTTTCATGGTATATCAGCTGTGCTAAGGATTTGAATTTGATTTTCTGCAATAACTACTCTCTGAAGGGTATCAAACAAGACTGGCAGAATGAAATTTTTATATGTGGTTGTTCTATCCCAGTGATGGCGAACCTTTTGAGCTTGGCATGTCAGCATTTTGAAAAACCCTAACTTAACTCTGGTGCCGTGTCACATATAGAAATTATTTGATATTTGCAACTGTAGTAAAACAAAGATTTATATTTCGATATTTATTTTATATATTTAAATGCTATTTAACAAAGAAAAATAAACCAAAAAAATGAGTTTGCGTGTTACCTCTGACACACATGTCATATGTTCGCTATCACTGTTCTATCCTATTGCAAAATGGCAAGTGGATCGAAAGAGTCAGGGTTGAGACTGGGAATAACAGTTAGACAGTTGTTGCTGGGATTCAAGTGGAGTGTGCTCTGGGTGTGGAAAGAAGCAGATGATCTCAGAGGAACCTGGGAGAGCAGGTCCACCAGGCTGGATGGGAGAGAAGGGCTGTGAGAGAGTATTTCTGCACAGTATTTGAGTTTCACAGAGAGTCACACCTCCAGCACAACTGTACACATAGTAGGTAATGTCATAAGTGAAGGGTGCTGACAACCTGACAGGGCCTGGGTGTGTGGGTGGGGAACACCTTTTCAGAATTATTCTATACTGAGTCTACATTCAAGGGTGGGCAAAAGTAGGTTTATAGGTGTAAGGACGTGAAAAACAGGGTTTCTTCTTCTATTATTATTTATTAATTTTTGTATTATTTTCCATATGAAAACCCATAAGCCTACACTTGCCAACCCCTCTATTACTTCTCCGTAAAGAATAAAGGAGTCTAAACTCTAGTTTTTCTTCCCTCATTCTATCTAATAAAGAGGGAATATGCAAATTAATCATAACTCTGTGACAAAGATGGTGGCGCCCACAGCAAATAAGGAGGGAATATGCAAATTGACTATCACTCTGCAACAAATATGGCAGCGGCTGAGCCGGGATGCAGGCATTCCGCCCCACCCTGCCCATGGAGGATCTCTGGGTTCTGCTTCGTTGCTGCTGCCGCAGGGGCCAGAGGAGCAGGGGGCTCAACACCCAGCAGCCCCAAGCCCCATGGCAGCGGAGGCGCTGGGGCTGCTGGGGCCGCAGTGGAGACACAAACCCGCAGGATACCTGTGGAAAGGGTCATAAACTATCATAACTTTATCTCCCTTTCCACAAGATGAGGAAACTGACACTGATTTATTTAGTGATATGGCCCACACCTTTCTACAAGCACAGGGTACGTTATGACCACTCCCAGGAAGGTCTGGTTAGAATAATGTCTTCAGGGAATAACGTTACTTTGGCAAATCATCTAAGAGAGGAAACAAGCTTTTATTGGGTTTATTCTGAAGGTCAGAGAACAGGCCACCCCAACATATGCCATGTTGCTATATTGATGATCTTGAGCTGTAGATGCTTGAAAAACAGCAAATGTAAGGAGAGGCTTTCACTGAAGTCTCCTGATATTCCTAAAATCAGACCCCCCCAAAAGTTTCCCTTGATTGGAAAAGTGCCATCAGCCAGTGAAGACTGACTCCTGTCACAGGACAGACTAGAAGTTGACATTACACCCAACTTTGTTACAAACTAACCCCCCCGATGCATCTTTCCTAAAACTCATTTACTCTCCTCTAAGAGGTCTACATATCATATAGGTAATATGCTAATTAGACTGAACATCTTCCAGATGACCTTCCAGATGTCCTTCCGGAGAAAGCCATGGTGGCAGAGCTGAGGCAGAAGCAGTTAGAGGCAATCAGGCACACAGGGAAAAGCAGTTAAGAGGATCAGACCAGACCATCAGGGGAGAGCAGTTAGGGGGATCAGGCCAGCAGGGGAGAGCAGTTAGAGGGATCAGGCTGGCAGGCAAGTGAGTGGTTAGGAGCCAGCAGTCCTGAGGGATCGCAAATTGAAGAGAGTGCAGGCCAGGCTGAGGGACACCCCCTCCTGTGCACGAATTTCATGCACAGGGCCTCTAGTAGAGAATAAAAATAAGTCAGGTAAAAACTGAAATTTAGTTCATTTGCCATTTAGTTCATAGTCCTTTGTGTCATTGTGTTTTGTCAGCATGTGGGATTAAGCTAATCCCCTTGTCTAGGCTCATTCTCACCATGCTCTCTAAGTCTCAACTTCAAGGGGTGCTTGTATGCCAGAAAAACTCCCACAGCCACCTTTTCCATTTATAAACTTGTCAACTTAGTCACACACACACACACACACAAAAAAAGGCAATAGATCCTGCATTCTCCACCTCCGCTAAAGAAAAATACCACTAACAAGACATATGAAGAATTATTTAAATCCATCACAGAGAGTGACTACAAAATGAGGGAAAGTAGAACAAAACATTGGACTACCTAAGTCCTGTCCTCTTTATTTTACACAATCTCCAGGAAAGAAAGAATGAATATTCTTTCCTCTATGATCTGCTGTATTTACAATTGATTTATCTTGTGGTTAAAGGAGATTTACTCACTAAAATTGAGACAGACAGGAGAATGCAATTTGGGTTTGACCTCCTGGCCAACGTGGGTATCACTTACCAGAACTGAAAATACAATGGGGTTTTATCATTCCTTCAGGATAAGAGACTAGATAAATCCTTTAGGAATATTCTGTCTTTAGGTGCAGATCGTGACTGACATACATATATTTTCATGTCTGATGACCTCGTGTGGTTCAGGGAAGGAAGAATTCTCCCTGCGTCTACCTTATATCACCACCATCCCCATTTCCAATTATTTGCTTGTCCACCCTGCCAGGCTAACTGATGCCAGAAAATTTTACATTACATATTCATTTCTTTAACATACCCAGCTTTGTTTCTTGTTGAACATGTATATTCCCACATTTGGAATTTATATCTGTACCCAACTTAGTGAGAATATATTTTATCTGGTCATTTGCTAGACCAAGATTTAATGAGGTTGCAATATGAGGGACTAGAAATAATTGAGGCTCAGAAGCAGAGATGACTTACACAGAAAATAGATGGCAGCCAGGCTTTGTCCTCCAACACACCTTCTCCTCTCCAGCAGCACTCCATGTAGACCTGGAAGACCTGAGTGCCCTCCAACTGCCTCTGTGCATGGATTTGAGCCCAAAGCATTGAATTTAGAATAGAATTTAGGTTCTTTAATGCCAGACATATATGTCCTCTGGGACCTTCCAGAATTCTCAACACAAAATAAATATCTGCTGATGGAATTTAGCTTAATTTTTTGACTTTTTGTTTCTCAAATGACATATTTCTGATATTAGAGGTTTAGGCTAATAGAATCCTGGATTTCAAATAGTAACAAAACATTATGTATCTTTGAATTTACTCTGTTGATAAGTAATTTGCAATGACCATTGTGGTTGTCTCTGAAACATTCAAGATATGCCCTCAGCTGAAAGTTGGATTGCAATCTTTTTCTGTATTCCAGAAGAAATTTGTCATCTAAATAACAATTTGAGTGTAATCTCTGAGATCAATATGTATATACCATTGTGAGGGCTCAAGAGAAGGGGTAACAAAGAGCAGGGATTAAGACGTACTATATCTTAACTAAGCTTTACTATATACACATGAAATAGACTTATTCTTATTTTACAGACCAAGTAGCTGGGGTTCATGTGAGTCATGGTGGATCATCTAGCAACATGGAGTTGGACTCCGTATCTGTCTTCTCCTAAAGTCCACCCTCTTTCTAGTCCATCGCACTGCACCGATAAGCACTGTAATGCTTTTGCAGTTTCTAATTTCACAAGCCTAACAGCTCGCTTCTAACTTTGCCAGAGACACAATTTCCCTCTGTGTGTTCCACTTCAGAGATATGTCTGCAGTAGACTACAAACACATTTTATTTCACTTGCAAGGAGCATGGCAAGTTTTTATCTTGAAGGTTCTACCTTACATATGTAAAGTACAGGGTTCCACATGAACTATAGTATTTTAAAAACAATTTCTGGGTGTGTGTGCATGGGAATGGGAGGATGGAAGGAGTGTTTCTCCTAGCCTGAAAAGGCATGCATTTCCCCTAAATTTCTAATTCTCTATGGAAACTTTAATAAAAAATTCCACCACAGCATCACAACAGAACAATAATTGACTGTTATGAATGCCAATATTAAACTTAAAAAATATAAACCCTCTGATAACTTATTATTTTAATTTTGTTTTTCACCTCTTAGGAGGAACGTCATCAAAACAGAAAGGCTTTCTAGGATGCATACGCTCCTTACACTTGAATGGGCAGAAACTGGATCTGGAGGAGCGGGCCAAGGTCACATCTGGAGTCCGACCAGGATGCCCAGGCCATTGCAGTAGTTATGGCGGCATCTGCCACAATGGGGGCAAGTGTGTGGAGAAGCGCAGTGGATACTTCTGCGATTGCACCAATTCACCATATGAAGGGCCCTTTTGCAAAAAAGGTACACTAGTCATGTTTGTTTTTCAATGTACCATGTAGTAGTAACTACAGCCTATGGCCAAGTCATATTATCCCTTCACCTTACAGAATCCTCAATCCATCAGTTAGTCTTCCTTGTTTTTTTTTTTTTTCTCTTTTAAGAGACTCTGCATATATCCTCAATATAATTGAATAGAGTCATCATCACTGTGTATAGGCCCTGACAGTGAAATTGTACTAAATGGATAGTAATAGGGCAAATAGGCTCGCTATGGCCAAGAGTCAGCTGAGCACTGGGAAAGATCGACTCTCACTTATGTTGGGTCACCTGAATCATGAAGGATGCACTGAACTTTCCAGTTTCAATTATTAAGTCCATAAATATAATTAAAGACTCATAGCCCAGCCAGCATGGCTCAGTGGTTGAGCATCGACCTATGAAACAGAAGGTCACAGTTTGATTCCCAGTCAGAGTACATACTTGGGTTGTGGGCTCGATCCCCAGGGTGGGATGTGCTGATCAATGATTCCCTCTCATCATTGATGTTTCTTTCTCTTCCTCTCTCCTCCTCTATGAAATAAATAAAAACATATTTAAAAAAAATAAATAAAGACTCATAGAATCTAGCCCTGGAGGAACCTTATAGAACCTTAAGCAATTCTAAGTAATTTTTTCAATAGGAATAGTAGAGGTAAGTTAGTAAAATCAGTATCTTGTATTTAATAAAATATCACTATTCTACAGGTGACATAATTGGGGTTTGAGTCTTTAAAAGTGCTCCACAGATACTCATATTTAGTTTATCAAGGGACTGAAGATAGAACAGCAGAGTCAAAACTCCAGTCCTGATGCTTTACAACATCCCCTCAGAATTTTATTAATTAATTGCATTGACAAAAGCTAAGTGTGATGGATACACACCTTAGACAAGAATGGCAGTCATGATGTAAATTATCTAGATGAATTCAAGGTAATGCTACAAAATGTAAAATCTAATTTTTCATTGTAAATACGTATTTTTTAAATAGAATGACGAAAAATTTGGTCAACTATCTGTCTTTGCAGAATCTTTAAGCTTATTTTATTGATAAAATATTTGTTGAATAAATAATAAAAAAATAATTTTTCAAGCGCAATATCTAGAGCAGTGGTTCTCAACCTTCCTAATGCCACGACCCTTTAATACAGTTCCTCATGTTGTGGTGACCCCCAATTTCATTGTTACAAATTGAACATAATTAAAGCATAGTGATTAATCACAAAAACAATATGTAATTATATATGTGTTTTCCGATGGTCTTAGGCAACCCCTGTGAAAGGGTAGTTTGACCCCCAAAGGGGTCTAGACCCACAGGTTGAGAACCACTGATCTAGAGAGAGATCCAAGATGGTGGTGGAATAGATGAAAGCTACACTCACTTTTTCCAGGGCCATACTGGAATTACAACTAAAATATAAAATAATCAACTTAAATAACCAACTAAAGGTTAGCTGAAGAGAAGTCTTATAATCAAGGATTTACAGAAGAAATCACATTAAAGGCATCATGACAAGGGCTGGCCCTGCTATCAAAGGCTGCAGCTGAAAATTGGGAGGGGTATCTCAGCTGCAAAGGTGCTCCCTGAGCAGTGTGAGGTCTCAACTCCACACCAGGCTCCCAAGAGCACCAAAGCCAGGAAAAGGCCCTTACAGAACACTGCCGGGAGCCGGTCCATCCTTGCTGTTTCAAGGGGCCTGGCATATATGGCACACTGTTCTTAATGTGTTTGCTCACCTTCTTGGCACTATGTGTTTTAACCAAGGTCTCTGAGAAAGGTTGTTTCCCCAGGTAGGGATTTTCCCCTGAAGTTAGGGAGGGAATAAAACCTCTTAACTAAGTGCCAGGCGGGTAATTAATCACTTTAACTACGAACAATCATGCTTAAGCTACATAATCTTTACTCCCTGGAATGAAGATAAGAAACGCCCTAACCATTGTAATAGAGATTGATAGGATTGCATCAACTGGTATAAATACAGATGTAACAAGACAGCAAGAGATAGAGAGAGAGACAGAAATTGGCACAGAACCTACACAGAACGTTCTCTAGAGACAGAAGAACTTCGCTGGAGAGAACATGGCAAAAGATCCTGGACAGAAACTGGCCTCAGAACCTAGAGACAGAACCTAGCGAGAGAACATGGCAAAAGATCCTGGACTGAACCTGACTACAGAAATTGGCAAGAGAACCTGACTAGAACCTGGTGACTGAACCAGACTGGAGAACCTGGACAGAACCTGGCTGGAGAAGCTAGCGAGGGAACATGGCTACAGAACCTGGCTGGAGAACCTGGAGAACCTGGCTGGAGAACCTAGCAAGAGACCATGGACACAGAACCTGGCTGGAGATCCTAAACAGAACTTTGCTGGAGATCCAGACCAGAACTTGGCTGGAGATCGTGGCTAGGCTGCTGATCAACTGAATGCTGTCTCCGTGTCATTCCTTCTTCGCCGACTCCGTCCACACCTTTGGGGACCCCTGGACCCGCTGGGGCCGGACCCCGGCATAACACCTGGCTGTAAAATCAGTGGGGTTTCTGTCACATAAAAAGTTAGGAGTCTTCTAGAGATCCAGGTGCCCTTTTAAAGGGACAACATACAAAATATCATTTGCAGTCACTCACCCTGGGCTCCAGTGGAAGGAGGAAAGAGCAGACTGGAGTCATGTGAGAAGAGATTGGCATTTGTGGCTCTGGAGAGAGTGCTAAATGGACAACTACCAGTGCTAAATGGACAACTCCCTGTGCTGAGTCCTTCACCGAAACCGCAGATGCCATCTTTGTTGAGTGAAACACTCCATTACATATGGCATCAGCCTGGGGGAATGCAATAGCCCCACTCTCCAGACTCCCTTTCACTCCAGCCTTCAAAGCTCATAACCTATGGAGGAGTCAGCTACATGGACTCTGGGTGTAGAAGACTGGGAGGACTCAGTGTCAGTAACTGAGCTCTGTGGCTCTAGTATGGGGCCTGTATTTCCTTCACACATATGACCGGTGCAGAGTCCTTACTTCAAGTGGCCAAATCTTGGTCTATTTGGACCTGATAAACACTACTGGTCTCACCCGGATGACTCTTTGAGACCCTGCCACACCTTTAGATACTTGACAGGTGGCAGCTACCCTTGGATGTTTGCTGAGGAGTCTCAGACCCAGCACTGGTACTGAGTTTGAATCTGTATTTATCTGGTGAACAACACATCCTATCTGGCAACTCACTGACAATCAACTTCTTGCAACTTGAGTACCATCAGAGGCTTTTCAGTGACTCAGCCTAACAGGCATCCAGCAGGCAGAGGCAGGTGGAGGAGGATCTTGGGGTGACTTGGGCCATTTGATGACCTGACCGTAGGCTGGTCCTGGAAAAAGCTGGCCTTGGTGCACAATTTGGTTCTTTCCATGCACACCCAGGCCCAACAGAGGCAACCATAAACTGCGGATTGGTTGGTAGTTCCAAACAGGTAGGCCAGAGCCAGTCATAAGAGCATCTGACATTGACCTGCAGCACTGTCCCTCCCAAGAAGCCCCAAAATCAAAACACTTAGTGGCAAGTGTCAGATGACATACGAGCAAGATCCAATTAGCTACACAAAAGTCACATCCAAAGGGACATCTCAGGAGGCACCAGATCCTGCTGAGGTGAATTTTGTTTTGTGTGGTCAGCACCTGAGCAACAGGTTGTACACTGTGGTCATAGTTAATCCTCAGAGTCAGCCAGCATGAGGGTTGACTTCACACATGAATGGTCTACTAGCAATCAAGATTCAATTACAACTGGAGGATTCATAGAACCCACACAAGGGACATTCCTAGAGCACCCAGCACAGGTGATTCAAAAGATTACACTACTGGATCCAAAAACACACCTACTACATAAGCCACTATAATAAGACTGGGATACAGAAAATTTACTTATTAACAGAAATGGACACAAAGAGGCAGTCAAATGGAGAGAAAAAGAAACATTCCCCAAATGAAAGAAAAGGATAATTCTCCAGAAAAAAAGAGATAAATGAAATGGGGGCAAGCAATTCACCAGCTCTAAAGTTCAAAAAATGGTTATGAGAATGTTCAAGGAACTTAGTAAGAAAGTTAACAGTGTGAAAAACAATATAGAAACCATCAAAGAACCAGTCAGAAACTAAGTACACAATGTTACTGTAAACAATAAGATGAACAATACACTAGAAGAAATAAATATTAGATTAGATAAATCAGAGTATTAAATCTTGACTTGGAAGACAAGATAGTATAAAATACCCATCAGAGTAAAAAAAATAAAAAAAAATACAAAAACTGAAGATAGTTGAAATGACCTTTCAAAGAATATGGATTGCAATAGCATCCTCATCATAGAGGTGCCAGAATGAGAAGGGAGAGCAGAGGATTGAGAAACTATTTGAAAAAACAATGGCTGAAAACTTCCTAACCTGGTGAAAGAAAAAGACACGCAAGTCCTTGAAGTGCAGAGTTCCAACAAGATGGACCCAAAGGGCATTACATCAAGACACAATGTAATTAAAATGCCAAGTTTAAAGACAAAAGGTGAATCTTAAAAGTAGTACGAAAAGACACTTAGTTAGCTACAAGGGAGATCCCATAAGACTGTCAGCTGATTTCTCAACAGAGATATTTTTTAACAGGCCAGTAAGGAGAGGTATGAAATACTAAAAGTGATGAAAAGCAAGGACCTACAACCAAGATTACTTTACCCAGCAAGGCTATCATTAATATGGAAGGAGAATTAAAGAGCTTCCCAGACAAGAAAAAGCCAAAAGAGTTTATTACCACCAAACCAATATTACAAGAAATGTTAAAGAATCTTCTTTAAGAAAAAAGAAAAAAAGAAGAAGAATATAGTATAAAGAATGAAATGGCAATAAATATGTACCTACCAATAATCACTTTAAATGCAATCAGTTTAAATGCTCCAATCAAAAGACACAGAGTAACTAAATCAATAAGAAAACAAGAGCCATATATAATATTATCTGCAAGAGACCCAACTCAGGACGAAAGACACACACAGACTAAAATTAAATATATATAAATATATATTTCATGCAAATGAAAATATAAAGCTGGGATAGCAATACTTATAGCACACAAAATAGACTTTAAAACAAAGGCTATAGTAAGAGACAAAGAAGAAACTACATAATGATAAAGAGAGAAATCCAACAAGAGGATATACCCCTTGTAAACATATATATGCCCAACGTAGGAGCACCTAAATATATAAAGCGAATCTTGATGGACATAAAGAGAGATATCAACAGTAATAAAATGATAGCAGGGATTTTAACACTCCACTGACATCAATAAATAGCTCTTACAAACAGAAAATCAACAAGAAAATAATGACCTTAAATGACACACTAGATTAGATTATTTTTATTTATTTATTCAGAGCATTTTACCCCAAAACAGAAGAATATACATTCTTTTCAACTGCACATAGAACATTTTCTAGGATAGGCCACATGTTAGGATACAAAAACAAATCTCAATAAATTTAAGAAGATTGAAATCATATTAAGCATCTTCTCTGACCATAATGGTTCGAAACTAGAAATTTATCAGAAGAAAAAAACAAACACCTAAAAACCAAAAAGAGAATGAGGCTAAATAGCATGTTAGTAAACAATGGATAGGTTAACAGTGAAATCAAGGAAGAAATGAAAAGATACCTGGAAACAAATGAAAACACAACTCAAAATCTATGGGACATGGCAAAAGCAGTCCTAGAGGAAAATTAATAGCATTGCAGGCCTACATCAAGAAATAAGAAAAATCTCAAGCAAGGTGTTCAACTTTATACTTAATAAAACTAGTAAAACAACAACAAAGCCCCAAGAGAGCACAAGAAAAAAATAATAAAGATCAGAACAGAAATAAGCAAAAAAGAGTCTAAAAAACAATACAAAAGATCAATAAAACCAAGAACTGGGTCTTTGAAAAGATAAACAAGATTGATGAACCTTTAGTGAGACTTTTCAAGATGAAAGGACAGTGGATCCAAATAAATAAAATCAGAAATGAAAGAGAAGTAACAACTGACAACATAGCAATAAAGAATTGTAAGAAAATATTATGAACAGCTATATGCCAAGAAATGGGACTGATGGATAAATTTCTAGAAACATGCAATCTTCCAAAATTGAATCAAATAGAATCAGAAAATGTGAACAGACTGAATATATATATATATATATATATATATATATATATATATATATATTCCTAATATGCAAATAGACTGAACAGCAGAACAGCCAAACAACCAAACAACTGGTTGCTATGACATGTGCTGACCACCAGTGGGCACGTGTGGATCATGGCGGGCATCAGCAGCAGGTGGCAGAGCACGGAAGATGGTGGGCGTTGGCCATGGCAGGATGGTAGAGCAGGTGAGCGGGGGCGCCAGACCAAGGTGGGGCGTAGGTCACTGTCATTGGGACAAGCCTCTGGTGGTTACTGACAATTCTTTGCTCTCACCTGCTGCCGGTGCCAGCCCCACTCACATTACTGCCAAGCTCCTTTCCCAATCACTCCGCACTGTCAGTGGGTGTGAGTGGCAGCTGCTGGCCCCAGTCGCCCCTGAGGTCTTTTCTACCTCCCCCTGCTCCTGAGGGGTGATGGGGGCAGCAGCCACCGCTCACATACACTGCTGGCGCTGACCCCAGTAGCTCTGCACCATCAGCGGATGCGAGCAGGACAAGTGGCATCAGTGCATGGGAGCAGTGCCAGCGGGTGTGGGGCTGCCAGCAGAAAGGGGTCTGGAGGCCCAGAGGAGAGGCCAAGACCCACCTCTGTGCCCACTGCAGCCTCGCAGCCCATGAATTTCAAGGTGCATGAATTCATGCACTGGGCCCCTAGTAATTAATGAAATTGAAGCAGTAATAATAAAAAAAAATAACAAACAAAAGTCCTGAACAAATAGGTTTACAGGAAAACTTTACCAAACATTCAAAGAAGAGCTAATACCTATTCTTCTCAAACTATTCCAAACTGTTCAAGAGGAGGGAAGACTTCCAAGCATCATCCTAATTCCAAACCCAGATGACACTACAAAGAAAGAAAACTATAGGCCAGTATCCTTGTTAAAAACAGATGCTAAAATCCTCAACAAAATATTAGAAAACCAGCTAATTCGTTAAAAATTTCATACAGCATAACCAAGCGGCATTTATGCCTGAAATGCAACATTGTTACAATATCTGCAAATCAGTTAACATGATACACCAAGTAAACAAAATGAAAGCTAAAAAGCACCTGATCATTGAATAGATGCAGAAAAAGAATTTTATAAAATTTTGCCTTCTTTTATTTATAATAAAAACTCTCAGCAAACTGGGAATAGAGGGACCATACCTCAACATCATAAAAATCATATATTATAAACACACAGTCAACATCATACTCAATGGCAAATTTCCAGAAGCATTTCCCTTAAAATTGGGAACAAGACAGGGTTGTCACTCTCCCCATTCTTAGTCAGCATAGTTCTAGAAGTCCTAGTCACAGCAAAACAATAAGAAGAAATAAAAAGCATGCAAATTGGAAAGAAAGAAGATAAACTATCATTATTTGCAGATGTCAGGATACTATAACAAGAAAACACTAAATATTTCACTTTAAAAATATGGAGCCCTGGCTGGTGTTGCTCAGTGGTTATAGTGTCATCCTGAGCATGGATGGGTCCTGGGTTCATTTCCCGGTCAGGGGCATGGGTTTCGGGTTCACTCCCTGCACCCTAGCAGAGAGCATGTGGAAGACAACTGATTAGTGTGTCTCTCTCACATTAATGTTTCTCTCTCTCCCCCCTGACTCCCTTCCACTCTCTGAAAAGCAATGGAAAAAATATCCTCATGTGAAGATTAACTGATAAATAAATTTAGTAAATTAGCAGGATACAAAATAAATCTCCAGGAATCATTTTTTAGACATCAATTATGAACTATCAAAAGTAAACAAAGAAAATTATCCCATTTATAGTTGCATTAAAAAATAATACCTAGAAATAAATTTAATCAAGAATAAAAAAGATCTCTACTCACAAAATTTTAAGACATTTAAGAAATAAGTTGAAGAAGATACAGATAATGGAAGCATATACAATGCTCATGAATAAAAAGAGTTAGTATTGTTAAAATATTCATACTACCCAAAGTAATCTACAGATTCAATGCAATTCCCAACAAAATATCAATGGTGTATTTCACAGAACTAGAACAAAATATATATGGAACCACAAAATACCACAAAATATATATAATTCAAAATATATATAACCACAAATTATATATAATTCAAAAAAATATATATGGAACCACAAAAGACCCTGAATAGCCATAGCAATCTTGAGAAAGAAGTACATAGTTGGAGGAATCATGCTACCTGATGTCAAACTATATCACAAGGCCAAAATAATCAAAATAGCATGACACTGGCACAAAAACAGACATATAGGACAATGGAACAGAATAGAGACTCCAGAAATAAATCCATGCCTCTATGGTCAATTACTATTTGACAAAGGAAGCAAGAACATAATGGGGTAAAGACATTCTATTCATTAAATAGTATTGGAAAAATTGGACAGATACATGACATAAAACACAACTAAAGAAATTAGACCACCTTCTTACACCATTTACAAGAATAAACTCAAATGGATTAAAGACTTAAATAGAAGATTTGATACCATAAAATATCAGAAGAAAACATAGGCAGTAAAAATCTCAGACGTTTCTCTCAGTAACATTTTTTTTTCTGATGTAACTTTTGAGCAAGGGAAACTAAGAAAACCATAAACAAATGAGACTACATAAAACCAAAAGGTTTTTGCACAAAAAAGGAAACCATCAATAAAATGAAAAGATAACCCACCAAATAGAAGAACAGATTTTCCCATGATACATCTGATAAAGGGTTAATACCCAAAAGGTATAAAGTACTCATACAACTAAGCCTGGTTGGGGTGGCTCAGTTGGTTGGAGCATCACCCTATGAGCCAAAGGGTCACGCTTCAATTCCCAGACAGGGCACACATGTAGGTTGTGGGTTCAATCCCTAGTCAGGGCACATGCAGGATGCAACCGATCCATGTTTCTCTCTTTCCCTCTCCCTTTTCTCTTCCTCTGTCTTTAAAATCAATTTAAAAAATCCATACTGGCATGGCATGGCTTAGTAGTTGAGCATTGACCAACCTAGGAACCAGGGGATAACGGTTCAATTACTGGTCAAAGCACATGCCTGGATGTGGGCTCAATCCCCAGCAGGGGGAATACAGAAGGAAGCCCATCAGTGATTCTCTGTCGTCATTGATATCATTGATGGTTCTTTCTCTCCTTCTCCCTTCCTCTCTGAAATCAATTAATATATATTAAGCCTCAAGCCAAAGGATCCACTGTGTGCTCTCCCTGCCCACACCTTGAAAAAAAAAAAAAAAAAGAACTCGTACAACTTAACACCAGAAACACAAAAAATTCAATAAGAAAATGGGCAAAGGACCTATATATACACTTCCACAAAGAAGACATACAAATGATCAATGGACATATGAAAAGATGCTCAAAGTCAATAATCATCAGAAAAATGGAAATTAAAACCACAAACTGATAGTACCTCACATCTGTCAGAATGATTATCAATAAATCAACAAACAACAAGTATGGCAAGGATGTGGAGAAAAAGTCAACCTCATGTTGGTGGGAATGCAGATTGGTGCAGCCACTGTGGAAAACAGCATGGAGTTTCCTCAAAAAATTAAACTTGAAAATGCTTTATGATCCAGCAATTCCATTTCTGATATATAGACAAAGGAACCCAAAACACTAACTTGAAGGAATATATGAACTCCTATGTTCATTACAGGGTTATTTACACAGTAGCCAAGCTATGGAAGAAGCCCAAGAGAATAGACAAGTGAATAAAAAAGCTGTTATACATATATACAATGAAATATTACTTGACCATTAAAAAGAACACAATACTGCCTGGCTGGTGTGCTCAGTGGTTGAGCATCAACCAATAAACCAGGAGGTCATAGTTTGATTCCAGGTCAGGGTACATACCTGGTTGTGGGCTTGATCCGCAGTGGGGGGTATGCAGGAAGTAGCCAATCAATTATTATCTCTCATCATTGATGTTTCTATCTCTCTCTCTCCCTTTCCCTTCTCCCTTCCTCTCTCAAATCAATAAAAATAGATATTTTTAAAAAAGAACACAATACTACCTTTGTGACAGAATGAATAGATCTAGAGGGCATTATATAAGGAAATAATTCAGACATAGAAAGAAAAATACCATATGATTACACTTATATGTGGAATATAAAGAATAATATAAATGAAAAACAAAACAGATAATAGACCCATAGATACAGAGAACAGACTGATTGTTGCCAGATGGGACGGGAGTTGTGGACTGGGTGAAAAATGAATAGATTGATAAGTAGAGATTGGAAATACAAAATATTTATGGGATTGTAAAGTAGCATATCTATACTAATAAAAGGGTAATATGCTAATTAGACTGGACATCTTCTGGATGACCATCCGGACGTCCTTCCTGACAAAGCCGGGCCCGAGTGAAGCCACCCATCCCATGGTCCCAGGCACCAGCGCCTGTGGCTGTGGCCCGGGAGATGGAGAAACCACCCACCCACAGTCTACTGCAGCTGCAGGAGGCCCAGGCAAAGCCGGCCCAGGTCCCAGGTGCCTGCGGTTGGTTGGAGGAAGGAATCCTGGGTCCTGGGTGTGGGGCCGAGGCAGAGGCAGTTAGGGGTGATCAGGCAGGCAGGCAGAAGTGGTTAGAGGTGTTCAGGCAGGCAGAGGTGGTTAGTGGTGATCAGGCAGGCAGAGGTGGTTAGGGGAGATCAGGCAGGCAGAGGGGTTAGGGGTGATCAGGCAGGCAGGCAGGCAAGCAGTGAGGAGCCAGCGGTCCTGGATTGTGAGAGGCATATCCAACTCCCGGTTTAGGCCCGATCCCATAGGTCCTAAACTGGCAGTTGGACATCTCCCGTTGGGTTCCGGATTAGAGAGGGTGCAAGCAGGGCTGAGGCCCCCCCACCTGTGCATGAATTTCATGCACTGGGCCTCTAGTACATATATAATCTTATATAATAAAAGCCTAGGTGGCATCATATGCTATGTCATGGCCACCACAAGATGGCCACCACAAGATGGCCGGTTGGGGCGAGATCAGGCCAGCAGGGGAGGGCAGCTGGGAGCGAACAGGTCAGCAGGGGAGCAGTTAGGCAACCAAAGGGCTAAACAGCAGAACAACCGTACAGATGACCATGCTATGACACACACTGGCGCCAGGCCAGTCAAGGCAGGTTCTATGAGATTGGTTGGTGGGCCCCCATCATCGCTCCATGATCACCCCACAGTTGGAGGCCCAGGCCACTGGCCAGTGGGGTGATCAATTGTGAAGGAAGGAGGATGGCGGCAGACGTGGGCAGCTCTAGGCCAAGGTGGGTGTGGGTGCGGGCAAGGCCGGCTGCCAGAAGCAGGGGGAAGCCCATGTCTCAGTTTCTGGAAGCCAGAGGGAAGCCGATGCTGGCAGCAAGAGGAAGGAAGGCCTACCCTTGCAAGAATTTCATGCGTAGGGCCTCTAGTACAGTCAATAATATTTTAATAACTATGTATGGTGCCCGTTGGGTACAGGAATATTAGGGGGAAAATTTTTAAATTTCATGATTGGCTAACCATTATGCTGTACATATGAAACTAATAAAAAATAATGTTGAATGTAAACAGTCATTTACTTTTAAAAATATAATAATTTTGAAAAGGAGCAGCATTTCAATTATCAAAATAAAGTGTTTTAATCACCATTTTAAACACCACTTATAGTCAAATGATGATGACAGTTATATGAAGTGGCCTTCCTTTACTCTTGTTATGGCCTTCACTTTGAGGTCTATTTTGTCCAATATAAGTATTGCTACCCCAGCTTTCTTTTCATTTGCATTTGCCTGAAAGATATTTTTCCTCCCTTCACTTTCAGTCTATGTGAGTCCCTTCTTCTGAGGTGGGTCTCTTGTAGACAGCAAATGTATGGGTCATGTTTTTTTATCCATTCAGCCACTCGATGTCTTTTGGTTGGAGCATTTAGTCCATTTACGTTTAAAGTTATTATTGAAAGGTACTTGTTTGCAGCCATTTCTTTCTTTGTGTAGCTCTTTTCTTTCTGAGCTTTTTATTTCTTCTTTTTACACCAGTCCTTTTAGCATTTCTTGTATTGTTGGCTTGGTGGTGATAAACTCCCTTAGCCTTTTTTTGTCTGTGAAGCTTCTTATTTCCCCTTCAATTTTGAATGATAGCCTTGCTGGATAGAGTATTCTTGGATTCAGTCCTTTGTTTTGCATCACTTTGTAAATTTTCGTCCATTCTTTTCTGGCCTGATGTGTTTCTGTTGAGAAATCATTTGATAATCTAATGGGAGATCCCTTGTATGTAACTTTCCGTCTCTCTCTTACAGCCTTTAAGATACTCTCTTTGTCCTGAACATTTGCCATGGTAATTATGATGTGTCTTGGTGTGGGTCTTTTCGGGTTCACCTTGTTTGGGACTCTCTGTGCTTGTGTGACTTTTTTCTTCCCCACCTCAGGGAAGTTTTCTGATATTATCTCTTCGCATAGGTTTTCTAATCCTTGTTCCTCTTTCTGTTGTTCTGGAACCCCCGTTATTCATATGTTGTTTTGTTTCATGTTGTCCCAAAGCTCCCTTAGGCTCTCTCCTGTCTTTTAATTTTTTTCTCCAATTGCAGTTCAGTTTGGGTGTATTTTGCTTCCTTGTCTTAAAATTCACTAATTTGGTCCTCTGCTTCTCCTAGTCTACTATTGATATTTTCAATGGTGTTTTTCATTGCAGCTATATCACTCTTCATTTCTTCTTGGGTCTTACATAAGTTATTGATTTTTTCATCTGTTTCCTCTTGCGTCTTGCATAAGTTGTTGATTTTTTTTCTCCTTCCGGTTTATGCACTCTAGGACCCTTATTCTGAATTCTTTTTCTGTCATGTTGCATGCCTCTGTATCACTTAGCTGCTTTTCTGACGAGTCCTCCTTTTCTTTCCTTTGGGGGTTTCTTTGTCTACCCATGTTTGATCTCACCGACATACCTAGATGTTGAGTCGTTCAGTGGCTGCTCCCTGGGTGACAGTGGCTCCTCGGGCTGTGGTTGCTCCTCGAGCGGTTGTAGTAGTAGCTGCTCCTCAGTTGGCAGCAGCTCCTCTAGTAGGTGCTGTTCACAGCTGTGGTGGCTCTTCTGGCTGGTGGGGGGAGGCTTCACGTACAGCTGCTATTCCTCAGACAGAGGGTGTGGTGATCAGGAGGCTTCTGTTGCTTGGATCTGCTGCGTTGATTTAAAGGCACAAAATACAACACAACAAGGCACAACATACCAGGCACTGAACACAAATATATTCACGATATTAATAACCCCAAATAAAGGTGACCACCTGAGTTAAGAGAATTAGGGGATAAGGAAGAAAGAAGAGAAAAAGATAAAAGAGAAAAAAGAAAAGAAAAAAAAGGAGTGCAAAAATGAAATTGGGGAAAAGGAGGGGAAAAAATAAAACAAAAAGAGAGAATGAAGTAGAAGTGGGGAAGAGACTATTTATATGAGGAGAAAACTCTGATAGAACCACAACTAATCCCAACAAATTCCAGCAACAGATTCCTGGAGATGAATGCAAACTACAAACAACCAATAATATCAAGTGAGGCAAGGGACAACAGAAGCACAAAAATAACCGGGGGTGGGGTGGGGGGAACCAGCAGAAAAATAAAAAGAAAAAGAAAAACAACCTCACAACCAATCCTGAAAAAAAACAAAAAACACAATATACTCAACAATCAAGCAAACAACAACAAAACAATAAAAAGATAAAAGAAAAACAATTTGGATACTGAAGAAAGATAAGGGAGAGGTGTATAAGGATTTAGAGCAGTGGATTGGAAATAGGATATATAAGTAGGGTGAAATTTTGACAGGGGGTAAAAAGAAGGAATAGGGAAAATCTAAAGCAGGAATAGGGTAAGAGAAACAGGACAACAAAAGGGGAAAAGTGAGGAACAGGGTTTTAGCATAGGGGTAAAATTGAGGTAGAGAAAAATGATGCTAAAGGATCGATGAAAATAGAATGTAGAACACTAATCCCAAAATAAAATAAAGAGAAAATAAAATGACACTTTAAAAAATGGTAAAATGGTAGCAGTAATAATACTGTTAAAAAATAAAAATGTAGTAATTAAAAGGGTAAAATCAGGTGATGGAAAAAGCAAAAAAAAAAATGGTTTCTTAGTTAAAAGGTGAAAAAAGAATAAAAATAAATAAATAAAAATTTGCAGTAGTGAAGGTCCTTCGGTTCTTTTACTCTTCAGTCTGGCTTGCCTTAGTCCTGTCAGGTATTCAGGAGAGTGTTGAATTTCCCTGTAATACACTGTTCCTCCATGTTGTAAACCACAGTCCTGATTTTCATGCAGGCCGTATTTGTGTCCCAGACTGCCTTAATTTGTATTTACCTAAGAGTCAGTTTGTGGCTCAGCCTCTGGGTGGCAGTGTTTCTGGATTGGCCTCTGAGGCTATACGGCCTCTCTATCCAGTAGCTAGGGTTTATTTTCTCTATTGCACTTAAAACTGGTTTGGGGAAGTCCACTGCCCAGAGCTGGTTCTTTAATTGTTACCCTGCTCTGTCTCAAATGATGATGACAGTTATAAAAACTCTTGTTAATTCATTAAGACACATTTCCCAAGCCCCTATGCCAAACAATGCTTTATTTAATCCAACTTCTTGTTGGAATTTAAAAACATTGTGGACAGAAGCACCTGTGCTTGTCTGCAAAAAAATATGTAATTCATACTCTTCATCCAACTGCACTGCCCAGTTAGACATCCCCCAAGGAGTCCCAGATTGGAGAGGGTGCAGGCCGGGCTGAGGGACATCCCTGTGCATGAATTTTTAAGTCTTAATGTTGCATAATATTCCATCTGGTGGAATGGTTCCTGCTTATTTAAGCAATCCTATCACCAGAGCTACCTTAGCAATAGTGGGACTCTGCCTCCAGATCTGCTGGTGTTCATATTCTGGCTCATCCACAATCTACAGATAGGACAATGGTTGTGTAGCTCAACCTTATGATTCCTGGTTTTCATGCCTGTAGATATAAAAAGTGTGGACAATTCAGGAATTCTTCACAAATGTTTGTGGTGCATATGCAGTGAGCACTTCACAAAGAACTTGGGATGATGCCTGACCTACAGAGTCTCACTAAATAGTTGCTCTTATATTTTGGAATTTTAGATTATCCCAGTGTTTTCACATAGATAATGCTGTGATGTGCACATTAATAAATTATTTCCTTAGTAATAGAATTTCAGTGAAAAGTAACATGTATATTTTAGCTTATACTTTACTAATTGTAAAAAAAAAAAAAAAAAAAAAAAAAAAAAAAAAAAAACTATTGAAAATAATTGTCTAATATTTACCTTTCTGAGGACATATTATTTTTTTACTTTTTACTACAGAAAAATATCATTTGTGCACTCTGGTAGAGAGAAGAATTTTACAATGCCAAGCACCTATTATTTATCTTCAGTAATTATCAACTCATGGCCATTTTTATTTAATCTAAATGCTCACACCCACTTATCTTCCTTTATTATTTTGAAGCAAATGCCAAATAACTTATCACTTTATCTGAAATATTACAATATGTATTGTTAAACAATAAGGACTCATAAAAACACATATCCACAGGATCATTATTATAAAATTTTTAAGAACAAATTTCTAAT
Organism: Myotis nattereri; assembly: GCF_964212035.1. NCBI lineage: Eukaryota > Metazoa > Chordata > Mammalia > Chiroptera > Vespertilionidae > Myotis > Myotis nattereri. The sequence continues at coordinate 89,261,588 of NC_138082.1, read as the reverse complement.
ACCGTGCCAATTTTTAAATTTATTTTTAGTGTGTTTGATGATTTCCTGAAATAATTACAACCTAATTGATTTTTAGGTAAGCACTAGCTAACTCATTACCCAGGATTGGTCTTCATGCTTGTTCTAATTTATTCTATCACAGTTATAAAGACCAGCTATTATTTATTGAGTTCCAACTATGTGCTATGACTTTACATGATTACTTCTACTCTTTCTACCACCACAAGACTGAATTCATCCCTGTTTATATGTGAGTGAACTGAGGTTAAGTGGGATCCTGTGAATGCTGGAGAATGGTACAGCCAGTTTCCAAGTCAGTCAGACCTCATGTTTGACTCAGGGACACACACCTTCTGCAGCACCACCCTGTCTCCTGGCTCCTTCTCTTAGTTCATTCCACACGCCATGGCCTAATCAACAGTGAGCTCCTCTTTCAGATTTTTTTAGGCTACTCCTGCCCATGGAGACATCCAATCTGGAAATTATTTTCGGTCACTCACACATCATCTACTAGGCTATCTTTCATCAGTGTTATTTTTTAATGTGTATCCTGTATGCTCAGAATATAATCAGCATAGTTCCTTCTACCTTGTAGTTGCTCTAAAGGTGTGTTAATATTGGCATTGTGGTCCTGCAGTAGCACCATGGTCACTGATGAACGTCTTCACAGTTAAGATGTTTCTTCTATTTATCCCGATGGTTTTGTATGTTAAGGCCAATCAATCAGAGAGTTTAAACTCTTAGATTATAAAATACAATCAACTGATAGAATAATAGAATCCAGGTGGTTGGCTGAATTTTCTTTGTGTTGAAATTGACAATTGAATAAACAATAAAAATAGTAGGAATAGGGGAGGAGGGAGGAAAGAAAGTTGGTATAACATTTCTTGTTTAAAAAAATACTTTTAATTTAATTTCATGTCTTAAGTATCAAGAAAAAATGTACTATGTATGCCCATATTTAATATCCTATATAATAAAAGCCTAATATGCTAAGTGTCTGGTCAGCTGGTCGGCCTTACAACCAATCAAAGCATAATATGCTAATGATATGCTAAGGTTGCTCAACCGCTCGCTATGGCATGCACTGACCACCAGGGGGTAGGTCCTTTGACCAGTACGTTAGCTTGCTGCTGGAGCCTAGCTGATTGGGGACTGAGTGAGACGGCCAGACATGCCCTGCAGCCCTTCATTGGTCCCTCCCTGGCCTGAATCCTGCACCAATGGGGTCCCTCAGCCTGGCCTGTGCCCTCTTGCAATCTAGGACCCCTCAGGGGATGTCTGAGAGCTGGTTTTGGCTCAATCCTGCAGGCCAGGCTGAGGGACCCCACTGGTGCACAAGTTTGTGCACCGGGCCTCCAGTGCTACATAACAGAATGCTCTAAATTATACTTACACTTGCACACACACACACACACACACACACACAAACCAAACATCAAATGAAAACCATTTATCTGTTAACTAGGAGACAGTAGCTCAAAAGGCAGGCAAAATGTCCCCAAGGAAGTTAGTTCACTCAAGGAAAGAGCTTGAATCAAACTAATAATTAACCCACATCATCATGGTCACAAGTCTCTACTGCACATCTTTGTAATTAGAAGGACTTGCTTGTAAATGTGAACACTTTCTCTGAACCTTTAGCAAAAATAAAAGAGTATTCCCTATCTTCTAACAATATATATAAATATGCAGCCTTCTTTTTTTGTTGTCACGGTTGCAGGTTGTTATAGAGTTTTCACAAAAGTAGAACAAATTAGCAATCAAATTAGAAAGCAAAAGCCAGGTTTGATTATGTTCTAGGTGCCATTAATTCAATGAGATGATTTCATGGGGAACTAGGAACATTGCATATGTCAGTTGGAAAGAGAAATTATGTCAATACAGCTTCTTGCTTACTATTTTTATGACAGAGGCTTGCTGCCAGACCTAAGCTATGCTGTTCTAAGAAGGAACCTTTGCTGTACAGAGACAAAGTTGAAAGGGAATTTCAGAGTGGCCTTGATTAAGAGAAGAGTGTATCTCAGCATTTAGATAAACATATAGTCAATAAGCAGATGTTTTAAATGAAGAAAATTGGAATGGGTTCTGGTTAAATTGTCTTCTGCTTTGGGAGCCTATGAGTTCAAACTGTGATGGGCGACTGTCTTAAGTGCTTTGCACACATCATTTACTCCTCCACAAAGAAGTGTTGAGGTAGGATCCATGCTTCCCATTGGCCCAAGGAGAAGACAGTCTTCACCGTGTTCTCCTGCTTCCCTGGGACTGCACAGCTAGTATGGAACTGAGCAAGGCTTCCCGCCCAGTGCTGAAGCCCAGTCCCACGCTGGCCCCACTAACCTGGCAGTGGGACAAGGATGTTGCACAGTAAGATCTGGGGCTGGCATGTTCCTGCTGATTGAATGTCATCAGTGTGGGGACGCTTCCTTTCCTCATAGAGGTGGCGGAACTCTATGTAGAGCATCACATGAGGCCTATTTGCCCAAGCCTTTTCTCTTTTTGGGGATTGGATGCCAATTCCTAGACATTTAGAAAGTTGAGTCCGAGAGTAGGATATCTATGCCTTTCTCACTGTTTCCATAAGCCCCTCTCTTCTATTTCAATGGATTCCCACCCTTCACCCAACACCAGAGAGCAACGCCGCTACGTCCCCTGTACCCTGCTCTCAGTAATTTAGAACCCACTTAAAACCCTCCTGATACAGGAGAAAAAGGCAAACCAGAATTCTTAGCATCTCAGTTTTAAAAGTAAGATGGTCCCAGTGAAATTTCTCTACACTGTGTTGAAGGCAGGGACATTTTATCTTTGCTTCTTAAAAAATGAGCCCGGCACATGTTAGTTATTCTGCAAATATATATTACACTGGACCTGAATTTCACAATGCAAATCCCAGTTCTCTCTTTTAACTGTGCAATCTGTGCAGGGTTCTTAGCCTCTGTAAGCCTCATGTTTCTCATTTGGAAATGAGGTTGATGATTTCTGCCACTTGAGAATTATTGTGGAAAGCATATTATATAATTAATGTACAAACCCTCACACAGTGCCTAATGCACAGGAACAATAAACAAGCTATGATTATATCCTGAATACTCAATTCATATCTTAATGTGTGTTTTCCCCTCTTTTATTTTGCAGAGGTTTCTGCTGCTTTTGAGGCTGGCACTTCAGTTACTTACATGTTTCAAGAACCCTACCCAGTGACCAAGAATCTAAGCCAGTCTTCCTCAGCCATTTACGCAGAGCCAGCTCCATCTAAGGAAAACATCGCACTTAGCTTTGTGACAGCCCAGGCACCCAGCCTCTTGCTTTATATCAATTCTTCCTCTCACGACTTCCTGGCTGTCCTGCTCTGCAAGAATGGTGAGTGCTGATGGCAGGGAGCTTGATGGAGTGTCATATTGGGCTAGAGGGAAAGTACTAGTATATGCCCTCTAGAACTCTGCAAAATTTCAACCTAAATTTGGTGTCACCTGAGCAGCTTATTTCCAGACCTCCAGGCAAACCCTTGATTGAACTTGACCTTTATGAGATGCAATTGATATTCCAGGCCAGTGTCAGTTCATCACTGAAGTCAAATGCATCCACTTTAATTTGCCTCGACTGTGCAGTGGTAATTCTTTATTATTTATTCCATGCTGGGATCCATTAAATGTAAAAAGAAGATCATAAGCATATCTGAGTTTCAGAAGGACAGTTGTCACATATATCCTGCCATCTTTACTGCAGTCTCCTTTACTAAGGGCCTTTAAAGCAACGAGCATAAATGCAGGCTGTATTAATAGAAGTGGATTTCTAAATCTTGGAGAGAAGTGGTATACGTGGATCATAACCTTGCTGGATACAGATCTGAGTTCTGAGAATCAAATTCTGAAAAGAATGTGAACAAAATGGAATATCTGAAGCTTAGAGGGATAAAGGAGTTAGAACCCATCTTATATGAGGGATGGTGAAAGACACCAGTCTTGATAGCTGTTAGGAAAAGTCAGGTTTTCTGTCCTCACAACTTAATTCCACATTGACGAAATGAGGACTGTTGATATGGTCATGGCAAGGGCACTATGTGATCAGAATCCTAGTGGAACAAACAATTATTAGGATTAGGCAAAGGGGGCAGGATGTGGACATCCCTGTAGCATGGTCTCAAAGACACTTTTCTGTCATCAACAATATGTATTTTCTCTTCTTGTAATTTTCTGTTATAATGAGATGTGTCTGGGCTTTAGAACCACCTCCACAGGGATCAACAGTGGTGAGGGATGGAAGAAAGGGCCTGAAATATGCAGCTCACACTGTGCCTTCTCCAGACCTCAGACACAGACTCTTGCTATTTCTCTTGCACTACTTTTTCTTGTGTTTTTTTTTTTTTGTCTTTCTTCTTTGTTTGATCTTGCTTTAACTATTTACAGCATTGGAAATAAAGAATGGTGTATAGGACTAAAACAAGGATCAAAACTGGTGGGCCCCTGAGTTGAATCAGGCCTGAATGGCATAACGGAGTAATACATATTTAGTCCGATAGTGACTTCTGTAATGCATTGCCTGTATCCATAGGAATGGCCTGACAGGTACAGATAGATGTGCCTGTGGGACCACACAAAAGATGCTTTGGGGGAATCTTGCATCTCAGTGCTCTGGAACTATCTTACTTAGAGTTCAGCAATGTCCAACCAGAACTAAGAGGATCATTCATTCTCAGAACAACATGATGGAAGCAAAAAAGAGAGAGGGAGAGAAAGACTAGAAGGATAACTGGTAGTTCCAGAACTATTTGGTCTTGAAGAGCCTTCAAGAGAGAAAAGAGACAATATGGGTTTTAGACCTCTTAATTATCAGAAGGCATTTGTATGATTAGAACTCTTAGTTGTCAGTCTTTCTTTCCATAGGGTCTCTGTGAGGTTAGAAGGCTGGCTGAGGACACTGGGGCCTGGATTAACTGGTTAACATGGGTCAGCCAGCTAATTCATGGCATAGCTGAGACTAGAAGCCAGATCTCCTGATAATCGGCCCAACAACCTTTCCTCTAAACTGGATGACCTTACTGTGATGTGGTTGAACTCTAAGTAAGATAGTTCCAGAGCACTGAGATGCAAGATTCCCCCCAAAGCATCTTTTGTGTGGTCCCACAGGCACACCTGTACCTGTCAGGCCATTCCTATGGATATAGACAATGCACAACAGAAATCACTATATCAGACTAAATATGTCTTACTCTATTACTCTGTTATAATATACTAGAGACCCAGTGCATGAAATTCTTGCATGGGGTTGGGGAGTTCCTCAGCCCGCCCTGCACCCTCTTGCAATCCGGGACCCTTTGGGGGATGTCCAACTACCAGATAGGGCCTAAACTGGCAGTTGGACATCCCTCTCACAATCTGGGATCACTGACTCCTAACTGCTGGCCTGCCTACCTGCCTCATCACCCCCAACCACTCTGCCTACCTGCCTCATCACCCCTAACCACTCTGCCTGCCTGTCTGATTGCCCCTAACCACCTCTGTCTCTGCCCTGCTGCTGCAGCTTCATCTGGAAGGATGTCTGGAATGACATCTGGAAGATCATTTGGCTATTCCATCTAATTAGCATATTATACTTTTATTATTATAGATACTCTATGGACACTATTCTAATTAATGCACACATTAATTCTCACAATAACCCTGTGTGATTGGTGTAGTTGTAGAAACTAAGACATAAATGTTTAATATCTTGATTAAAATTCTACAGCAAATAAAGAGAATAGTTGGGACTCAATCCTCCTTCCCAAGACTGACAGCTTATTCTGTATACTCCACCACAACAGCTAAACTAAGAGTGTTATATTTTTTGAAACATATCATGTTTTAAATAATTTTAATTTATTTAATTGGTAAGGCATTATTGAACTTTACCTTATTCCCTGTATTCTTATACTCTAAAGCCCCCTGTCATTGAAAAATGTACTTGAATTAATGGACACCTGCATTTTAATTTATTTTTTTAATTTTATTTATTAATTTTAGAGAGAGAGAGAAAGGGAAATGGAGGAAGAGAAATAGAGAGAAATATTAATTTGTTGTTCTACTTATTTATTCATTCTTTGGTTAATTCTTGTATGTTTCCTAACAGGGGATCAAACCGGCAACATTGGCATACAAGGATGATGCTCTTACCAACTGAGCTACCTGGTTAGGGCTGGACACCCACATTTTTAAAACCCTGGCTAAATGAAGGAAGCAAAGAGAAACCTGTGCCTTGCTTGTTTATTTTAAGTTTAGATCTCAGTGCAAAGGTAAAAGTGCAGGCCTGGCAGCTCCATCTAACTCATGGGAAATAGGTGTCCAAGTCATGGTTAGTAATGAAGTGCCCCCCTCTCTTCACTCAGCCTCAGGTAGAGAATCACCACCCAAAAGCCCCAAACCCACGCCCCCACCATTGCTCTAGGGAACTCCTATCGCAGTAGACATTGATGGATGGCACAGAGATTTAGGATACTGGGCATTTCCTGCCATCTCTCCTCACTGCAGAGGCACAACTAAGATATGTGCTCATTCACTCATCCTTTCATTGACTCTCTGGGTGTTTACTAGTCCCGCTGCACAGTGTCAGGGCCTCAGGGACTATGAAGATCAACAAAGATAAGCAGGATAGAGTTCTTTCTAAACATAATGAGAGAGAGAGAGAGAGAGAGAGAGAGAGAGAGAGAGAGAGAGAGAGAGAGAGAGAGACTGCCTTAAATTTCCTGGAAAACAACCTAGATACATAAAATATCCAAGTTGCTCATATGTCCCCAGCAGACCAACTAGAAGTCAGAATTTGCCTGATTTAAGGATGAATCTCCTAAGAACTCAGGGATTGTAATAAGAAAGTAAAATAGCTTAAGTGATAGTGGATTCCTTGCTTTGGAAGTCATCAAATAATAAATAAATGACAGTTTATTAGGGATACCATAATAAGAATTCCAGCAGTGAATGACCCAGAATAATGAACTCTGAGTGTGTTTCCAAGTCTGAGATTTTGTGATTTTGTATTCCTTTCTTGTGTAGCCCTGCATCTGTATTTCTTTCTGCCAGAGTTTCACTTGCAGACTTTGGAATGCTTCAGTGAGGAATTAAGAACTGATATCCCTACAGCTTGTTCCCAGTATGTTGGTGGTGTTAGGCCACTGATATAATTGCCAGTGAACAATATAGGTGACCCTGTATTATAAAGAGGTAGGGATATTTTAATGTGACTTGGATACATTCCGGTGAAAAATAAGCCTCTGAAAATACTAATGGAAGTTAAGAATATTTATAGATGGAAACAAAAGATTAGGAGATCAAATATGGTAAAGGGTTAACTGGGAAAAGTCTTTCTCTAAAAGTTTTATAAGATTGATTCTCACCTTCCTGAGATGGATTAAGGGTCTTCTGTTGGTTCAGGTTTCTTAACCTTTCTTTGATGTAAAGTGCCTTTGGGAATCCAGCGGAAATGATGATAAGAGCATCATGCTTAAAAGGAGTTCTCTTTGTTCTCCTGGGAGGAAGAAAGTGCCCACAGCCATTGTCAATCCCAGCACTCAGGGTTAAGAAGTCAGGGGTGAAGACAGCGGGTGACCTGTGTAAATACTGAGTGGAATTCTTGGCTTGCAAATTCATTTAATAAGGTTCCCAGGCCAGGGAAAGAAGAGCAATGTGACTTAAAGTCATGTTTGCAGGCCTCTTCCTGGCAGGGACTGGATTTGGCAGGTTCGGAATTCTTTGACCTTTATCTTTTTTCTTGAAATTTCTCCCACTAGAGAGTTATTCAGGTTAAGCTGTCCTCTTATCTTTTCAAATGAAAACACGTTCTTCTTCTTAAAGAAAGAAAATCATTTTAATTCCTGGGACAAAAGAATAGAGAGAAGAGGAGGCATTTCTGTCTCAGAGGGTCCTTGAGAAAAAGAAGTCCATTGTGGTTTCATAGCCAGGGCTTTGGTCCACAGGCAACTTCTCAGAGACCTGGCCTTTGGAGGAGAAAGGGCATTGGCGGAGAAAAAGGGTCTGGAGGAAGAGACATTAAACTTTTGCAGAATTTTATTGAGTGATGGCTCTGCCTCTCCATAGTACCATGGGCTCTCTCCCTAAATAATTATGTTTAACATTCACCAGGTTCTACCATGTGTCAGGCACTGTTTCATGTGCCAGAGAGACCGAGATAGATAGTGTCCTGGCCTGCCTCTAATGGTCTATTCGGGGAACAGAGACATAAGACATACTGAAGGTGACAGTGTGATGTAAGTGCTGGGCTAGTCTATTAGGGGTCCAGTAAGGCAAAGAAGGGAGTGGACAATGCTTCTTGAGAGAGGCATAGTGCCCCTGGCATTGGGCCATGAAATAGAATAAGATGCTTTTTTGTTTCTTATTTTATTTTCTCTATTTCAATTCCCTATTCAATTCCCTATTCTACTTGTTTATCATCAATCCTTCTTGGTCTCTTTAAATAAAATATAAAATACGGCCCTGGCTCAGTGGTTCAGTTGGTTGGAACATCATCCCGTATACAAAAAGGTTTATGGTTCAATTCCTGGTCAGAGCACATACCTAGGATGTGGATTCAATCCCCAATCAAGGCGCATAGGGTAGGCAACAAATAGATATTTCACATATCTCTCTCTCTCTTTCCCTCTCTCTCTCTCTCTCTCTCTCTCTCTCTCTCTCTCTCTCTCCTTCTCAACATATATTCAAGTAAGGGTTTAAAATATATATAAAATATATATTAATATAAAATATGTGCTAATTCTAAGGCCATCCATCTGTGGTTAGATCACTTGGGTTCAAAGTATAAACAAGGCTTCCATCACCCTCCCTTGGTGGCTGCCAAGCACCCTCCAGCACTGAATAGTCCCTTCCACTTTGCTTCATCGTTTCCTTTTTATCAATCTTTTTTTTAAACATGTGCACTCACACGGTGCACTGTCTGTCTGTGATTGCACACACCTTGGAGGGAATGAGGGTAAACCCAGACACTTTGCATTTCCAAAATCCTGAGTCCAGGGAGACAGTTATGAGGAGAAATCCAGGGAGGGGCCTCTCCCAAGTGTCAACCTCGCAGCCACTCCCAGAGCAGAGGGGGCCCGGGCAGTCCCACGGTTGCTGCTTTCTCGGGGAAGACTGTCAGTGCTTAACTGTGTCCCCTGTCAACTGTGCCCCCACACTGACGCCAGCATTTGGGCATGTTCTGAGCTTCCTCAGAGCATCAGGAATTCGGTTGCACAGCCAGAGAAGAGCCTGCCTCAGAAGGCACATTTCCTTGGCCTTACTACTCCCTGACTACTTCATTCTCTGGGCTTGTATCAAGCAAACGTTGATACTTTTGAACTTAAATATCCCAAAAGTCTTTTGCTACCTCCTGGACTCTTTTTAAGTTTGTTCATTTCCTATATTTCTGGGCTTCCAGATCATCTTTTCCTGGGAAATACCAGGTCCTGTGGTCAGGTCCATTCTCCATTCCACAGTAATGTGGATGTGGATATGACACACTATGGCCTTAAGAGGGCGATCAAGAGTTCCTCCCTCTCACTTCCTCCTCTAGTGGGAGCACAGCAACATGGGCAGGAATAAATGGCACCTCAGTATCATGCAGTCAATCCACTGTGCCAAGTGGTGGGCCTGAGAGGAGAAATGGAGGCATAATGAGAAAAGCTGCATCCAGGTAACCTTTCTTGCTTCTCTTTGTTGTAGTGATGTTTTCATGTTGTGGTATTTAAAGTCCTTAAGGATTGCTATGTACCAAATTGGGTCCAGCCCTAAAATTCACAAGCTAAAGTGCTGGCTCCTGTGGCTATATTTTTAAATTGAGAAAGTAATTAATGTTAAATGATATTATAAGGGGAGAGCCCTGACCAGATAGGGTTGGGGACCTTATAAGAGGAGATGCCAGACTCTCTCTCTCTCTCTCTCTCTCTCTCTCTCTCTCTCTCTCTCCCCCCCGCCCCCTCCCAAGTGAGGGCACAGTACAAGGTGGCCATCTGAAAGTCAACAGGACAGTCCTCACCAAACACTGAATTGGCTGATGCCTTGAAATTAAAGGCTCCAAAACTGTGAGAAAATGAGTTTCCATTGTGTGGGCCACCCAGCCTGCAGCGTTTTGTTATTGCAGCTCAATCAGTCTGAAACAAAGGTCAGATGAAACCATGGAGGTAGAGCACATAGACTGCAAAGTACAAAATTCATTACATTTTCTTATTGATGATAATAACAATATGGGGACACCAGGTCCAGATGGGCATGGAAATATTAATGGGTGTTGATGTTTTTTGTTTGTTGTTTTGATTTTCTTTTTCTGTTAATCCTCACCTGAGGATATTTTTTCATTGATTTTTAGAAAGAGCAGAAGAGGGGGGAAGAGAGAGAAACTTCAATGTGAGAAAGGCACATTCACTGGTTGCCTCCTGCATGCAGCCCAACCTGGGCTGGGGGTTGAACCTGCAACCCAGGTACATGCCCTTGACCGAGAATTGAACTTGTGACCCTTTTGGTGAACAGGCTTATGTTCTAACCACTCAAGAACACTGGCCAGGGCAGAGTATTGATATTAATACTGTTCTTCCTGAGATTCCATCCCATCACCTGTAATGTACCTGTGAGAGGCAGAGTTGTTTGGGCAGCGGGACTGTGGAGCCTTTATTCTTTGATATTATTTTGAGAGCCTCTGGGGTCTTCTCACTTTGTACTTTCCCAGTTTAAATAAGTCTTCAGAAATTTTCTAAGAATTGAGCAACTGTTTGTTTTTACAACCAGGCCGATTACTTACAATATAGTGTGAGAATCAAGAGAATCAGTACCTGCTCTTAGGTGCCATTGCAGAAAGAGAAAGGGGAGAGACAGGTGTACTAGGTGCCTGGGGTTCTTCATCCATAACTTTGGGAGAATTGGTCCAGGGCCTGGCCGCAGTGTTGTTGGGGTAATGAGATCCTGTTTGTAAAGAGTTTGAGGAACTCAGATAAAACACAAAAAGGAGTTATTACACACAAACCAAAGAGCTTGCTAGTTACGGAGCCACTTTCATTTTCTGTGTTGTAAGCCAGGGGTGGAGAGAATGGGGCACTGGAAGCTTAGCTTTTGGACTAAGCCTCTAATTAGAGGTTCAGGATTAAGGAAGTGGTTACTTCTATGTGACAAGAATTTTATCAGAGAAAATGCGTGTTTCCATTCTCCTTAGCCTGCCTGACCAACACAGTAGGAAGTCCCGGCTCAGGTCACTCACCTCTCTGTGCAGCTGGCATTTTTGCAGCAAGAAAGCCTGGGATTATAACTATTTCTCTTGATTCAAAGTCACAGAAGCTCTGTTCCCACTCTAATAAGTAGCTTGACCTCTCCTATTTGGAAAGGAGGGCTCCGGAAACGGACTGCCCTCTCTTAGAGCTGCAGTGGAGATGGTGACTAGGTTTTCAGCCCTGCAAATCCACTTCAAACTCCAAGTCTGCTCACACAAAACTTGATCAAGCAGCCAGGAAACAGTCCCCAGCAGCTCATACTCACAAGGAGGTTCGTGTGTGCCTGGACACAGACTCCTGCTTTCTATATGTCAACTCTTTTCGTCCTCACAGTGGCTGTGAGGTTCCTCCTGACACCTCCCACTTCACCAATGAGGGCTCTTAGGCACCGACAGGTTAAATGACTTGTCCCTGAAGACACAGCAAGGACCATGGGGCTGAACATCACACGCTGCCAGTCTCACTTTTTAACTTGCAGATATTCTGCTCTGTTCTCTGACCCCACCTTGTCATGTGTGCTGTTCTCAGGGAAGCGGCCATTTTCTCCCTGGGGTTTGTGTTAGCTTTCATGCAGGCTGGGTGCTCTGTCAAGAATGTCATATTCACTTCCTGGGGTTCCATACTCAGCTTTGTTTGCAAAACGCTGGTTAAAAGATGACCCAGTAGATGCGTGCTCACACCCTGCTGGGATATTTGAAACTATATTGCCAGTAATAGGAGGTGCCAGGCATCTCTTATATTTGGCAGATTGTACTCCAGTGCGCACTGGCGCACACAGGACTACCAAGTGAAAACCCTAGTGTTATCACTGAGGCCGTGTCTGTGATGCAGGCCCCGGGGTGGCTAGAGTGCCAGCACGGAGGCTCGCCAGCTGAATCTGACAGTCCCTGCCTGTGGAAAGTGTGACGTGAAGGAGCTCATGGGGGAGTGCTCTGCTCTTGAAATAAGTGATTTTAGTGTTGTTAATAGGACCAGACAGAACATATTTGGTTTACAAAAGCACATGGAATACATGCATGTTCTTATTTAAACACGAGGGATGGATGCACAAATATATTGTCCCTCTCATTTTTAAGCTCCTTCACAATGACATGAAGAAATGTAAAAATGAAAGAAGGTAGACATGCAAAAGGCGAAGCAGAGCAGGGCTTAGGGTAGGGAAGAAGTGTCCCACATTTTGGAAATCGGGCAGCATGTGGAGGCAGCAGGCTGGCTCCCTTCAAGTCTCTGCGAGGGGAGGACGTCCAGGAGAGGCTCAGCCTGGGTGCTCTGTGTACTGGGCAGCTGCTCCAGGCATGATGACGGAAAACGAGGTAGGATTACTCAGGGAGCTGCTGACCCCAGACCCGTGTTTCCCTGTCCAGGCATATAAGCAAGTTTCTTTCCACCTCCATCCCAGAGGTCCAGAAATTTACGTGGTAGTCCATGGACATTCGAGCAGAGTTTGCAAAGCTGAGGGCCAGCTGAGCTACAGGGCTGCAGACAAATGTGAAGGGACGTCCGTACAGGAGGCTGTGGGGCCCTGGCCTTGATTTTTCCTTCTTCCAAGAGCTCTTACAATTTGGCTTTTCTTTCTCCATGCAAGAGATTAGACGGTTTCTATAAAAGAACTGAACAGCCCCATGAATGATAGCGATGCCGCACTGGAAAACATAGCTTACCCATATGGCCACCTGCCCTTGAGTCCCACCTGTTGACAAACTCAGCTGCTGCATGTAGAATTCTCAGTCCAGTATACAGTGCCCCAGTCACAGTGTGAACAGATAGCTAGGGCCATCTGATACCTCCAGGATGAAAGACAAAGAACAAAACAAATAAACAAAGGTACTTGGAGAAAACAAAAATAATGCAAGAGGCAGAAAAAAACATTAAAAACAGTGTCTTCAGAGAGGTGGAAGAATATATAAATCTATGACACTAGAATATGATACTTTAAAATAAAACTGGCAAAAAATAAAATAAAATAAAACTCTTGGAAATGCTGTAGAGGAAATTATGAAAAATCTAGAAAATTGAGAAATTTCCCAGAAAGTTAAACAAAAATGCAAAAATGTGGACAATGAGGACAGAAGATAAAACATCAAAACATGAAATTCAGTATCTAATAGGATCTCCAGAAAGAGAATAGATAGGGAGAGGACATTAGCAAGGATATAATAGAAAATACTTTGTAGAATAAAATAAATGCAATGTAAACGTTTGCTTCCTTACCCAACACAGTGAACAGAAGCAGACACACACCGAAGCACAGGCACACCCGAACTCCGTCTGCTGAGGACCAGCAGCGAATTTCACAGAAAGACTGGTGATTGGAGATAATGGAAGACCATCTTCACAATATTTAGGGAAAATGGCTTCACACTAGAATTCTATGGTTCTTCAAGTTATCAGTCCCATGTTATGAATGAAGGGATAAAAACAATTTAATACATAAAATGGCAGAGGTATCTCATGAGGTATATCTGAGACATCAGAAATACTTTTACTGAGATGTTACCTGATATGTATGTTAGTTATTTAATGCTGCATAAAAAATTAGCCCAAAATTTAGCACGTTAAAAGAGCAAACATTTGTCACCTTTCACAGTGCTGTGAGCGGTCAGGAATGTGGGATTGGCTCAGCTGGATGATTCTGGTTCATGTCTCTCATGAGGTCACACTCTTGTCCGGCCTCAGTAACCTGAAGGGATGGGACAATCTGCTTCCAAGATTTATCCTGTGGCTCTTGACTGGAACTTTCAGATGCTGGTTCTTTGATTTTTCAATAGGGCTGAACAGAGGACGTGTCTGTTGGCCACCCGCCCCCGACCACCCAGCCCAGAGAAAGTGGTGAAGGGAAAGGGAGAGAGAGAGAGGAGAGAGAGAGAGAGAGAGAGAGAGAGAGAGAGAGAGAGAGAGAGAGAGAGAATACTAAATTCAATAGCACCACCTGGTACAATGTGAGGTTGTGGAGGGAGGTTACATAAAGATATGAATACTAGGAGGCAAGCATCATTGAGGGCCACCTTAGAGGCAGTCTGCCACAAGGTGCTTTCCCTGAAGAAAGAAGTATATAAAAAGGGCCCTACCCAGTTTGGCTCAGTGGATAGAGCATCAGCCTGCAGACTGAAAGGTCCCAGGTTCGATTCCAGTCAAGGGCATGTACCTTGGTTGAGGGCACATACCCAGGAGGGGGTGTGCAGGAGGCAGCTGGTCGATGTTTCTCTCTCATCGATGTTTCTAACTCTCTATCCCTCTCCCTTCCTCTCTGTAAAAAATCAATACAATATATTAAAAAAAAAGAAGTATATAAAAAGGAAGATATGGGCTCCAGGGAATCGGTTACCCACCTCAGAACAGGCAAGGTGATTTCAGGGTAACTGTCTGCAGAAGTCCTAGTGAGCAGCCACTGGTTCTCCACTGGGCATGATTTTAACCACCAGGTAACACTTGGTAAAACCTGTGGACATTTTTAGTTATTAAGATGAAAGGCAATGCTGATATATAGTGGGTAGTAGCTAGGGATGCTGCTAAACATCTTTCTTTGTTGTTAATCCTCACCCAAGGATATTTTCCATTTATTTTTATTTTATTTTATTTTATATTTTTTAGAGAGAGAGTGGAAGGGAGGGGAGAGACACAGAGAGAGAAACACCAATGTGAGAGAGACACATTGCTTGGTTGCCTCCTGCATGGGCCCCAAACCAGGGCCAGGGATCAAGTCTGCCTCCGAGGTATATGCCCTTGACTGAAGTCAAGCCCAGGACTCATCAGTCTGAGGTCCGACACTCTATCCACTGAACCAAACCGGCTAGGGCACTGCTAAACTTCTTAATGACCCAGGACAGTAAACCCTCCCCCTGCCACACACACTAATTATCAGATCCAGAATAGCTGTGAGGCTGAGAAAACCTGGCCTAGGATGAGTCATGCAATAAAGGGATTTTGGAGGGAGGCACTTAGGGACAATATGCAGGCCCTAGCGATCAGCAAAGTGTGATATTTACATCAGACAAACAACATGGACTTCGAAATCCAACCTAACCGACATTGTGGCATACCTGTCCTGGAGGCCAGGGGAGGTAGGCTCAGATGTGACTAGGTCCACGAAAGGTAATTCCTCATCTACCAGAATGGGAAGACAAAACATAATGTCTAAAATGGATAAAATCAAGAAATAGCAATGCATTTAATATAGTTGAAGGGAAATAAGACGAAAACTGATAGAACTGAAGAACTTATGAGGAGGAGGGCCTTGGAGTAGGAAGAAGTGAGGCAGTGATTGTTTCATCGTATTAAGTCTTTCTATACTATGTGGCTTTTAAAATGCAGTATTTCTATAAACAGTATTTAAATGCATAAAAATCTGTTGCTTAAATATCAAGATAGAGGTGTACAGTATAGCTAGTAGAAAACTAGTTATTTTCCCCAGTTATAAATGCATAAAACTATGTAAGTGATATTGGCTGAAGGCACCTTTATTTTTTTTAAATATACTTTATTGATTTTTTTTTTTTTTACAGAGAGGAAGGGAGAGGGATAGAGAGTTAGAAACATCGATGAGAGAGCAACATCGATCAGCTGCCTCCTGCACACCCACTATTGGGGATGTGCCTGCAACCAAGGTACATGCCCTTGACTGGAATCAAACCTGGGACCTTTCAGTCAGCAGGCCGATGCTCTATCCACTGAGCCAAACTGGTCAGGGCTGAAGGCACCTTTAAAAAGTGTTTGCACAGTTGCATGCAGACCTTGTTTCCAAGTTTTCTATTAGTGAGTTGAGTCCTTCCATGAATGAATGGAAGAATAAATTAATTACATAATTTATTTGGAAACACTCAACATAACAAATGATTCCACTTCCTATTTAAATAGTCCATTGCAAGACCACTAAGAAGTGCCCCATTGACAAATCTATTTCAGACCTTACCCTGCGAGCTCTAGGACATGAATGCTTTTTCTCAGCCTTCTGTATGCGTGGATACCTCATCTAATCAGAGGCCCTGTAAGTGTCAGCTGCCTTTTAAACGTTGGCTTTATTGTGGCAGTTCTGGCTTTTCTGAAGGAAGAATGCACCCTCACTGAGATATGTCATCCATGCCCATGATTTCAGTTAGTGAGGAGGTATCTTACTTGTTTTAAAAGAATTGAGGGGCACTTTATTCGACTGTCCCAAAGAATCCTCAAACTCTGTATGTTGTAAACTGACCTCAAGTTTAACCCTGCCTCCCACAACACACACACACACACACACACACACACACACACACACACACACACAGAGCTATACCTTTTCTGCTTGTGTTTTCCCTTCCCAGAAAAGTGCTCTACATTCAACTCAAGTGCCCAAGTCAGAAACCTGCTTCATCCACGTCTCCCTCTTTCTTGCCTCTCCAGAATCTATCAATCAGCATTTTATTCAGTCTTCTTGCATTACATTGTATTTACTTCTTCAGTCTCATTTATATATACCCAATTTTTTATGTTCCCACTATGATTATCTTCATTCTGGCCACCTTAATATCAGAATCAAATTATTGCAACAGTGTTCATATACTTCTTCTAGCCTCTAGGCCTGTGCCCTTTTAATTCTCTCTTCTGACCAGGGTGATCTTTTTAAAATTCAAATATATTCATGTCATTCATTTTTTGATAACTCCCCATTGCCCTTGAGCAAACTCCCTTCAATTCTAGATTTTTACTTTCCTGTGAAGTTTTCATTCTCATTATTCTCACCCACTGTCTCCTCATTCCACATTGAATTATGTTCAGATCACTGAGGGCATCATGTCTGTTTCCCCTCAAGTTATTGCACATTTTGTTACCTTTGCTGGAACATCCTTTCCTTTCCCACCTTCATCCTTTCTTTGCTGGCAAACTCTTATATTTTCAAATCTAACTTCAATGTCACTTCTGGGAAGCATTTCTGGTTCCCAACCAAAAGTGGTGGCCAGCGCCCTTCCTATGACTTCCGTGGTGGCCTGTTATAGAAATGGTCACAACCTCTAGAAACTTGTTGGATCCATCACTACAACACTCACTGAAGGAACCAGCACTGGTCTAGCACCATTCAAGCACCCAGTGTCCATACACAATAATTATGCCGCCATTAGATACATTTTCCAGTGAAATTGCTTAAGAGCTTTTAATGACAAGAGGGCACAGTGTGTGTGTGTGTGTGTGTGTGTGTGTGCACGCGCGCAAAAGAGCATTTTTAGAAGCATATCTTATGATTCATATTTAAAAAATGTCACTGTCATATCTTCACAGCTAAGAATCAAAGAGAAAAAATTAAAATAGATTACCACTTTACTTAAAAGCATGAAGCTAAAATGAGAAGAAAACCTTAAGACATAGCAGAATCTAAAAATGGTTTATTCTTATCCTCTCATTTCTAATTCTGATAGGTGTTTTTCCTTTCAAAGTATGTTAAGGGTCTGAGAAAAAAATATATCCAAAAAGAGCAACTTAAAACAGATAAAATATTGCATTTTAAAAAGATAGAGGAATAAATGTGACCAAGTCCATAATGGTAATACTGTCGGGTTTTACTTGTTTGTATTGCCATCTATAGGTGGGACCTTCAGAAAGATAAATGAGATTTGAAGATAAAATTCCTGATGGTTCAAATGAAAGCATAGCAATAAAAATCAAAGAAACAGCACACATAAATCCCTTTGAAGGTCCTGATTTCTAGCTCTCTGCAGCAATAACTGAGTGAGCTTGGGTGTCCTGTAGCTTAGGCCACTGACATTTGTCAGACTTTTCAATAAAATGGCAGTGGAAGACTAAATCCATGCAGGATGGGAGATAAATTAGCACACAGCCAAAGGTACTGGAGAAACGAGCACTGCTTTTTTAGCTGAAATATTTTTTGATAAAGTAATAATCCCCTGTAATCTCTCTCCAGCTTTAAATAACAGCCAGATTTTGTAGCAGCAGTTTAATTTTGTTGGCTGCCCTTGTCTTACAAATATATTTAGTGGAGTCTGAAATATCATTTTGTGCTGAAAGCTGAAGTCTTAGTCGGGCTGAAGCTGGGAAAGGGCAATAAATCAAGAATAAAGTGAAAAGGACTAGAAATGGGCGATCAGAAACGTGTTCCCTAGAGCGAGCGAGTGAGCTTTCTTCTCCGGAAAGCAGGTGCCTGGCATCAGTCATGTCGTCCTGTTAAGTGCCTCTGTTGTAATGATATTGACTTATATCTACATTGCACCCTGGTTGGCATTGCTCCAAAGTGCTTAAGATGCATCTATGGGAAATACATGCTGAAAATAGCATCATGAAAATATACAACCCCATTTTTTCCCTCCTCTAAGATTATTCTTCCCAGGATATTGTGCTGAGATGTCCAATCTTAGCTTTTTCTGCCTGTTTTTGTCTGTTTGTTTATTCATTTGCGTCTCACTTCCTGAGTTATGGGGCCACTATATATTTAAAATTATTAAATAAGGACTAATATAGTGCAAGATTTATATTTACCAAATTGGTTGCTGAAAATGGATTACAGGAAAAGAATGTTGAGGCGTTACAGGGTTTTGTTCTAGTAATGAAAAGGAATGACAATCCCTGTGCTAGAAAGCAGGGAGATGGGTTCTTGTATTAGTTTTCCATTGCTAAGTAACACCTTTCCAAAGACTAAGTGGCTTAAAAGAGGCCCGTGCCTTATCTCACAGGTGCCTTGGGTCAGAGTCCAAGCAGTTTACCTGGGTCTTCAGCTCAGGGGATCATGGGCTGTAGTCATGGGATCAGGTGGACTATGGTCTCATCAGAGACTCTACTGGGGAACAATCTGCTTCTAAGCTTCCTCGGGTTGTTGGCAAAACTTAGTTCCTTGGGATTTCAGAATCGGGGTCCTAGTCCTTTGCTGGTTCTTAACCAGACATTGCTCTCAACCCATAGTTCCTGGCCCTGGGGTACTCCCCACAGACCCTCTGAGCTTACTTTATTAAGCCAGGAAGGGAGCACCAGCATCTGCGTGGATTGACAAACCTTGAAGTGTTGTCACAAGAGTGCTTTTGCTAACCTTCTCTGTGTTAGGAGCAGGCCACAGGTCTCACTCCCAGTCATGGACAGAGTTTTATGCAGGGTGTAAACCCAAAGCCTACTTTAGAGCCTGTCTACCACATTTCTGTTGGTTCTTGGTCATTAAAATGTGGTGCTCTCCTATATTCCCTCAAAGCAATAAGAATGAGTGATTTATATATGCATAAAACAAAATTGATAAGTTTCACAAACTTAATGTTAAAAGAAACCAGACATAAAAATGTACATTCTCTATAATTCCAATGTTTTTATAAATTTCAAAAACATACAAAATTAATCTATGCTGTTAAAAATCATAATAGTGGCTAACCTTGGGGACTAGCAACACTAAGGAGATGTGAGGAGCTTCTGGGGTGCAGGACTGTTGTCTCCTGAACTCTGTGTTGTCTTCCTTTGGAGAGGTCATATGCCCTTTACTAGACATAGTATAATTATACATTGTACTTCAATACAAATTAAAACAAAACTAAATAGCCCCTTTTAGGTCTGTGTGGTTCAGTGGTTGACCATTGACCCATGAGCCAAGAGGTCACCAGTCAGGGCACATGCCCAAGCTACAGGCTAGATCTCCAGAGGCAGCCAATCAATGTTTCTCTCTGATGGATGTTTCCATCTCTCTATTCCTCTATTTTCCTCTCTCTCTAAAATCAATAAAAACATATTTAAAAAACAAAACAAAACAAAACAAAACAAACAAAAAACTAACAGCCCTAGCCAGGTACTCTCTTGACTGGAGTGTTATCCAGTACACACACACACACACACACACACACACACACACACACACACATAGGTTGTGGTTCATTTCTAGTCAGGACAAATGCTGTGCTTTGAGTTGAATCCCAGGTCTGGGGATGTAGAAGAGGCAACCAACAGATGTTTCTCTCTCACATCGATGTTTCTCTCCCCACTCCCCTTCTCTCTCTAAAACATATATTCTGATGAGGATTACAAATAAAATTAAATTAAATTAAAACTAAACAAAAATCACAGGTAAACTTAGACTAGTCACTTTATTTCTATGGATCTCAGTTTTCTCATCCTTAACATGAGGTTGACCTTGATGATTTTTGAGGCCCTTCTAACACAATGTGGTTAGAATTGTATGACATATTGAAGGACCTATAACCCTCATTGGATGACTGTGAAGTTCCCAGAATTTGCATTGTCTCCAAGGAGAACACCATTAAGTCTACACTTACTTCCACTTACAAAATATTGGCCTTGAAAAAGCCAATTAATATCACTGAATGCATGCCTTTTAAAAGTCTCTTTCAGCTCAGAAAATATCTATGACCTGTTGATTTGGCAATTTCTTCAGACCAGGCACCAGTGGTATAGCAAGAGTGGGGGCCAGCAACAGGCAAGGTCTGATCTATGGGTAGGCAAAAATGGAGTGCATTGCAGAGAATTTAAAACAATAATCAAATTTTAAAAATTGTTCTCCTTTAATTATCTCTTGCACATGCAACTCAAGGTGACGCCACTGATCTAACAGTCATGCCCACCCAATGGTTCCACCACTGACCTTAACTGGGGATACCGTTGCCAGGAATTGTGTTAAGCATGTTAAGCACAGAGCTGCAGAAATAGTTAAGCTATGCTGGACAGTGCTGGACACAGGACTGAGGAGATGGGTGTGCACCAGCTAAATAATGTCTATTCTAAAGAACCCCGTTCCCTTGCCTGGCTGGGTGGCTCAGCTCAGTTGGTTGAGCATCAACCAATACAACAAACAATGTGCAGGTTGCATTCCTGACCAGGAATGAATGAAAATACCCTCAGTTGAGAAATAAATAAATAAATAAATAAATAAATAAATAAATAAATAAAATTCAGGCCCCTTCTACAGCAGGGCCTGTATTTTCCCTCAAGGTGGGACAATTCAAGTGATGTACACTCATTTGTCCATCAGCTTCCTCCTCCAAACCTCAATGACCAATCATGGCCTCCTGAACTATTAGGTCAGTGGCTCCCAGAGACACTGGTCTACATTAAAATTGGCAGTGAACTCATAAAATAAATCTTCAATTTAACAATTCTCTGGTAATCCCACACCTGTGACCCCAGAGGAGAACCTGCACCCTGCACTGAGGACACCTGCCCTGCCCCAGACTTGTCCCCGCCCCCTGCTACTGTAACCTCCTACCAGGCCTCTCTCCCTGATCTCCTGCCCTTTGGCATTGATTCTCCACACAGCACCCAGAGGCATTCCTTCCCAGCATGAGGCCCATTGGGTTACTCCTCAGCTCAAAATTGTGCACTAATTTTTCTTGTCACTCAAAAGGAAAGCCAGGTTCCTGATCTCACCCCTGCGGTCATCTTCAGCCTTTCCCACTTTCTGTCGCAGGCCTGGCTCATGCCTCCTCACCGCTGCTGCAACCCTGCAGCAGACCAGTGATGGGCCCTGCACTACCTTTTTCTCTGCCTGCAGCCCTCTCACCAGATGTCATGTGGTCCATTTTCACCTCAGCCCCTATGAACATTACCTCATCTGAGCCCTTCCCCGACCACAGGCTACAGATGAGGAACCCAAAGCCTGGGGTGTATGCAGTCCACACTGTCTCTGAGTGAGGCTCGACCCTTCTCTCTCTGCTTTCTATTCTGCTTGGTTTCTTCATCAGTGTATTACCTGGCACAATACAGGGTGGGGCTGAAGTAGGTTTATGGTTTTTGTGTGGAAAATAATACAATTATTATTAAAAACTAGAGGCCCAATGCATGAAGATTCATGCAAGAATGGGCCTTCCTTCCCCTGGCTGCCGGCACTGCCTTCACTCCGGCAGGAGCTGCCTTTCTGCCTTCCCACTCTGCCCAGAGGCCTGGAGCAGCTGGGGCCGTGCAGAACACAGGCGTCATTGCCATGGTAAAGACACAAGCATCCCATCCTGCCCCTGGTCGCTCGACACCTGCGTATACAAATTAACCCACCATCTTTGTTGGGTTGATTTGCATACTCACTCCTGATTGGGTGGTGGGCATCATGAAGGTATGGTCAATTTGCATCTTTCTCTTTTATTAGTGTAGATAACATAAGAACAGACTCTGTTTCGTATACTCACAGCTATAAACCTGCTTTTGCCCCACCCTATAGTCCACATATATTATTTATTTGTCACTTGGCATCAAAACTAGAATGTAAGCTCTGAGGGCACAGACTTTGATTTTTGTTATCTCCAGACCTAGGATGCAACCCAGCACATTGTAAACATTCAGTAAATTATTAGTTGATTGAATGATTGAAAGTTCTGTTTAGCTGCTGCACTGGTAATATTAGACCCCCACTATTGTCACTGGGTCCTGTTCCCTACTGGTAATTTTTTCTAGCTAATACGATCTCAATATGGGTCTGTTAGACCCCATGATGTGACATGAGGATTGTTAGACACCAGAATTTTAACATATTTTTATTTACAAAAAAAGCAAACAGTTGGAGATGCTTTCATAGAGCCTGTCCCTTAAAGCAGCGTTCAGCCCACTGTAGGATTAAAATTATCTTTGAAGTAACAATGGGCCATGGACCTGATGAGCTGAGATTCTTTGATTATTTATTCCTTTAGTTTCAGGGCTCAATCCGAGAACCATATAAGCCCATACATTAGGACAGTGGTTGGCAAACTGTGGCCCCTTGAGTGTGGGTGGCTCTTCCACAAAATACCATGTGTGGGCGTGCACGTACAGTGCGATTGAAACTTCGTGGCCACACTCAAGGGGCCAAAGAGCCACATGTGGCTCACGAGCCGCAGTTTGCCGACCACTGCATTAGGAGAAGGAAATAAGGAAGTAAAAGTAAGCTAGAACAGGGATGTCCTGTTTCACAGGCTTTCCTGTCAGGATTGACCCCCGATAGCTGCTCACCGTCCAGGTGCCCTTGTATTGACACTCTCTCCCTGTTTTCCCTGCTTTCCCATATAGGCCTTGTCTTACCTATCAGGCCTCTCTATCCAGGAATTTTAGCCTGGGGTGCAACTGTCTGTCACCTGAAGGCCTTAGAGCAGCACAACTGTGTAAATTGTAAATTATCTGCTTGGTGTTCAGCTAATTTTACCCCTGGACGACTCTCGGTTCTATGCTCTGTACCCTCAGGGTTCATCACTTCCCATCCCCCCCCCCCCTAATGTGGATTCTCAGAACTTTAGGTGCCAAGTTGGTGTGGGAGGTTTAGGCAAAGGTGTTCTGGGTAACAGCCCGGACTCTCCTGGCTTGCTCTCTTCCATCACAAGTCTCCACTCTCCTTTATCACATTACCTACTTCAATCTTTTTTCCCGTCCTTGGAGACGAGCATTGTGGACAGTTTTAACCAATATATTAAACGAATCGTTATTGTCATACTATTGTGTGCTATGGAGCACAAATCATCTAAAGAACCAACATGAATGCCTCTGCATGAATGTTTTATGGAAAAACATTATGCAGTTGCCAGCATCTTCCCAACTACATGGATTATTGTCATTTTTGAAAAGTGTTTCTGTATCTACAAGTAATTTAGTTGTATCTTTAAATAAAACTTTAAAAAGGAGAAAGAAAACAAGGCCTCAAACAATGAAATCAAGGAAACAGATCAGCCTTTCAAATGACATCTTGGAAAACTGAGTCCTTTCAGCCCATGTCAGGCATTTGTTCAGCAAGTGCAAATGGCCTGTCATTCACCCCTGGAGCACCTGTCAGGCGTTAGCTGGTGTGGAAGACTTCTGCAGGAAACCTGTTAACTGTGCATGATTTGTCTGCTGAGAGAAGTTTAAAAAAAAATCCTAAATATTTGGCAGAAATGGAGGTATGTGCATGTTAGCTGAAGACATCAGGGAGATGATACTTAGGTGGTTACTGAGCCCCAACTGTACCGTGTGTGCTGAGCATGGTGGGGAAAGGTGGGGACTCCGCTTGTTCCCTAGGAGCTCATGAGCTTACAAAATAAAAATAACACAAAAAATACTCAGTTTGTCATAAATGTTATGGTAATTTATTACCAGTGAAGGAAAACTTCTAACAATAATTATGATTTGACCTTCATAGTGCTTTGGCACTGTTCCTGACACAGCGGTTACACAGCACAGTGTGGGGGACGAGGCTGGGGAAGCCAGAGAGCCAGTGTGAGGAACGGATGCCGCATCGCCACATCATACGCCAGAGGACACTCATAATGTATGTCTGCGCTGTTGTGCTGGGTGTCGAATTGGCTTCTGTAGCTGGCCCACTGTCAGATGCTTAGTCTCCCCAAGCAGCAGCAGCCCCTATCCCTGTGATGCCCCTCACCACCTTACACAGGCCACCTTGGCAAAGAACCCTCACCACACTTGCCCTATGCCCTATAGTTTCAATGCAGAAAGATTTACAGACTAAGGTATATAAGCGCTTGAGTTTGAATCCTGACTTTATTGCAAACTAGCCAAAAAATGTTTTACAAATCGGAGAACTTCTCCAACTTCAAGCAGGAAAGCATGCCCCTGCTCACATTGCTTTTTGGCGCCCTCGTCAGACTGAAGTGTGGAATAATAGATAGAAACAGACTTAGGACGGACATCAGCTCTGGTACCTACGAGCTGGTGACCCTGGATAAGTCCCTGAGCCAGAGGCTCTCTATTTGCAGTAACTGCAGAACCACAGCGGGCAGTTAGGAACCTGGCAGCAATGACGAGTACAGTACGTGAGGTGCCTAGCACAGAGTCTGCCACAGATGATGCACCAGCAGCCTGGCGAGGAGATGCTGTCCTTCCTGTGACTGATGTGGCCGCTGGCTGCACCGCAGGCTGGTGATGAGCAGCAGCTCGGGTGTTCTCTTAGACAAGGGACCAAGCCCTTTCCCAGGACCATCTGGGAGTCATTATTCCTTTTTTCCGTCTTGTGTGTTATTTTCAATTTTCTTGATAAAACGCCAGAAACAGTTTTCTGCTCATTCCCCTGCTGCATTCCCGAACAGGAAGTAGCATGCTTGCTGGCAGGTGTTGGCTTTTTGACGGAAGGAAGAAACAAAAAGCTGTGGTGACACGGTTTGCAATAATGGTTTATCCATTGTGTGCAGGGAAGGGGATTGCTAGCTGCCAGCTCACTGGCGGGTGCTCAGAGCAGAGCAGTCAGGGGAGCACCACTCAGGATTGGCACTGGGTGGGGGACGGCATGAAAAAGCCTGTGTCTTGTCAATTATTTAAAACATTGTCTTGTCCAGAGATGGTGAATCGCCTGGCAACTCCCACTGGTTAGTAATGGCTGCAGGGGAAGAGCTGGGCAGGTCCTGGATCTGGTTCACAGGAGGATGTGACTGATCAGTGGTGTCTGCCCAGATGGAAGGAACAAGTGCAAATACATTCGCCTCTGGGCGTACCAGTCGTAGTCCCTGAAAGGATTGCCTGCCCACAGAACTATCATGCAAGAAAACAATCTTATCCTTTTTTCATTAGTTTACCCATTATCCAATAGTTATTGTATTTCTGGATCTAATACACTTGTAAAAATCTGAGAGATAAAACAAAGACTAATGTGCATGAATGTTGTTCTCCCCACTCACTCCACTGATTTTTCTTGCAAACAATAGAATTCTATTCATGCAAATGTTATAGCTACTCATATATTCTTAACCATTTTAAAAATGAGAGAATGGCCAAGAAATAAAACAATGGCAAAAGTTGATAATTATTAGATAAACAAATACAGTATACTGTATATTTAGAGTTCTTATAAAAATATTATGTTCTGATAAGGTCTACACATAATCCATTTGGGATACATTTGTAGTCTTAAAATGCCCAGAAAACTAATTTATTTGCCTACAATGGAGTTATTGACTATGTTGTTTTCATCTCCAGCAAACACTTGTTTGTATCCAGAGGTGGCTATGTCAGCCTTGGAAATGGTTTCATACAATTGTTGATCTAAAATCCCACTTAAGCCTCCGCTCCCTCAGGAAAGGCCTTTCCAGGTGACAGGGCAAAGCCATGAGAATCCACTCCGGACATTCCATATTGACTGCAGAACAGGCCCCTGCTCTGTGAGTAGAACAGAGAGAGTGAGGACCTTACAAGACAGGAAGTAGAGCCTTAAAGGGAGAAATGAATATGGTAAAGGCACTTTCTTGCTCCAATATGTACCCCTTCCCAGTCAGAAGGGTGTTTGAGAGACAAACACTTTGGTGGTATAATTTAGGGCCTGGGAATGATTCCTGATTAGTCACCTTTTCTTCTGGAACCGGGGGAGGAATTATGCTTCCTGCCAAAGACCTGTTGTCTTGTCTGCACTAGGCAGTCTTGTCTGCACTAGGTGTTCTCGTAATGGGACCATAATGACAACCCCTCCAGCACCCCTGGGAACATCTGCAATTAGATCCTTGTGTGTGATATGTGGGATGATTCTGTGGACAGGATACAGAACTTTCACTAGAACTTCAAAAATATGTTTAATTAGAGAAAAGTAAGAAGGCTCGGGAGTCTTTCTATCATTTTATTTTACCTAATAAAGGAGAAAAAATTTAAGTATTTAAATCTCTATTTTGGTATTTTTG
The DNA here is from genome assembly GCF_964212035.1 of Myotis nattereri. Classification (NCBI taxonomy): domain Eukaryota; kingdom Metazoa; phylum Chordata; class Mammalia; order Chiroptera; family Vespertilionidae; genus Myotis; species Myotis nattereri. Next base: position 89,234,852 of record NC_138082.1, on the reverse strand, counting down.
TATTTTAGAATGCATTGCTATTTTTATATAACCAAAATACTTGTATAGTATGTCAATTTAATTGATATTTTATTTTCAAATGTAATTTTTTAAATCTGGATCATTGGAATTTGAGACCTTGCCAGAGATTTATGACTGCATTAGCTTTTAAAACTGATAGAGGTACTTTAGCTTAAGAAACTTTATGACCATTTGCCTGCTCTTTTTAAAAACCTTACCAAATAATTTGCTCTTGTTACTCCCCCCGCACGCCCCCCCTCCCCCCCATCTCCTGAGTTAGTCATGAAGTTAAATATCTTAACTTAGTTGCATGACCTTTTCAGTCAGTCTTGGCCCCATGGATGGTCAGATACTGATGAACTAGGCTTAGAATTGGGAGCAGGAAACCAAGAGATGTGGAAGTGGGAGGTAAAAAGAGAAGATGGGAGACTAGATGGTGAGGGAGGCCTCTAGGCTCAAATCCCAGCCCCTCCCCAGACCCTGACTGTTTATCTGAAAGGCAACTGGACACCCCTATGCTCCTCTCAGCTGATTTGTTCCAGGACCAAGAGGCTCCCAAAGTATGGTCTCTGGCCATTTATTATAAACAAACATCAGATGCCCCAATGTAGACCTTCTGAATTGGGAAATTTGGGATAGGGCACAATGGTCTGTGCTTTAAAAAGCCTCCAGGTGACTGTGACACAGGCTCCAGTTTGAGAACCACTACCTTAACCAGATAATATTTTCAAAACTTCCCTGTGATAGGACTCACCTGGGAAGTTGGTTAAACATCTGTCTTCCCAATTCTATTCCTGATGATTTTGACTAAGTGGGGTTGTGATGAAGCTCCAAGAATGTTGATTGTATCTAAGGGGGATTCTTATCAGAAAACTGCATGGCTGGCCAAGGTCCCTACCATGTCCCATGATGCCCAGTGTGCTGTCAATGGGCCACACAGGTTCTAATGTCATAAAACATATTGTCCCTTCTGACAATATGGGATAACACTGTCTTCCTTCCTCTGAGCTAGACTGAGAGAATATCTATTAGAGCAGTGGTTCTCAACCTTCCTAATGCCGCGACCCTTTAATACAGTTCCTCATGTTGTGGTGACCCCCCAACCATAAAATTATTTTCGTTGCTACTTCATAACTGTAATGTTGCTACTGTTATGAATCGTAATGTAAATATCTGATATGCAGGATGTATTTTCATTGTTACAAATTGAACATAATTAAAGCATAGTGATTAATCACAAAAACAATATGTAATTATATATTCAATATGTGTTTTCCGATGGTCTCAGGTGACCCTTGTGAAAGGATCATTCGACCCCCAAAGGGGTCGCGACCCACAGGTTGAGAACCGCTGCATTAGAGGGAGGAAAAGGAGCTTGGAACTCAGGTTGATCATCATGGTAAAAATCTTCAACTTTATTCTCTTATGAACCAGAGAAAGACAGGGAGGACAGAAAGAAACATGAAGAGACACTGGGTAAAATATTTCTCAAGAGAGTAGTACTTTAAAAATGGGGAGCTAGAAGATGATTGACAATTCTTCCTCAGCCCCAAGCTTGCCTGCAAGATTGTGGAGTCAGTGGTGGTGAGCAGAGGGCTCTGTAAGTGCAGCCACAGGAGTGCAGTTGTATGCTATTAGTATCAGTTGGAAGTTAATACGTCAGGGCAGATATTTAATTAAATATCATCTGAAATTAAAAGTGACCTCTACAATGTAATTATTTGTGCCACAGACAGCTCACCACTTTGCCAGTTTTCAGGGCAAACACAGATATCCACTTTGTGTACTGTTTATGGAGGGAAGAATTGGGTATAATGGTTCACTTTCTGTCTTGATGTTCGATTCCTTAGGAGGGATTCTTGGCACATTTAGTCATAATGTTGTCACTGCTCCTTCCTGCCAGTCATCAGGAGAGGCTAGTGGAGTAGTATCCAATGGGTACATAAGCTTTGGTGTGCTGGGATGAGAGCGGATTGAGATGGGCTGTGTCTGTGATAGCTTCCATCCATGTCCTTGAAATTCTGCAAATGAATTCTTCCTACATCTAGGGGGAATAGATCTTGATAGTTTTTAAATTGAACTATCTTTCATGAGTGTCAATATATAAATATGCTCTTACTCGAAGAGGCCATAATCCCTACTGAAATTATTAATTACACACATGCCTAGTGTTTGTATTTCGGCTTTCCTCAGGGAACCCAAAGTACTTTGCAAATATGAATTTTAAACAACGAATGCTGCCTTTGATTTCTAAGAAACCAATCTCTAAGGGTTTAAGTTTAAGCTTCTCATCATTCTTATAGAAGTTAAGACCTTACAACCCAAGGGCAAGAATAACCACCTCACACATCCTACAAAAAAATAATTATGGACTATTAGTCAACTATTAATTTACCATGCTGAACCTGTATATGTGAGGGAATTATTTTTTAATTCAGTTTTAAAAACAAGATAAATGACATGTAGTGGTATTTTTAAGAAAAACCATGGGTTTATCCTAACTTTATACCATCAGAAATTGTCATTAATCAACAATAAAAATGAGGGGGGAGAGAGTGAACAAGGCATGGGTTACAGTTTCACAATGCTTAGTTAATTACTAGCTAAAAGAGTTCATTTATTTTCCTATTGAAGGGAGTTATCTAGATGAAATGTGTGTAAATTGGATGGACTTACTTGTTTCACAGATTTCTCTACCCTCAGTGCTCACCCAGGGAAACCAGTGGTCCATTTTTTGGTTTAGCACAGAATTCAACTATAATTGAATTAGTGTATAGCAAATGTGATATTTTAATCACAGTTTTATTTTAAAAACTACATCAATAATGACCACTGGTTACTTTCTATATAAACCTACTTCTCTGAGAAAATCATCTGTTCTAAAATTTCCCTGTCACTATGCAAAAATTTGAACTTGACATATGGATTAGGTTTTTCAAAACTCTTGCAGGCTTTTGCTGACCTAGCAAATTATACATATGCAATTGATATGAATTGGCAATCAGACCAGCTCTCCAGGTGGCTGTTTCTGTGTTCAACACCATATTTGCCTCTTTCCAGTTCCCTGTTGTGTAAATTGAGCTATTAAATGTGGTGTTATTTTAATAGAACTCTTTTCAGAATCACTTTAACAGCAAAAAAATGATAATTATAATAATAATGATATAGAGGATCAAGCCCAGAACAAGTGATGATGATGATGATAATGTTGATGCATTCTCTCCTGATTCCATATGGAATTTCTGCAAATGTAGCTTCAGAGAGATTAAATAAAAATCTATCTATATAAAAGCCCAAGTGACTGGCCAACTGGCCAACTGGCCAACCGACCGGTAGCTATGACACACACTGATCACCAGGGGGCAGGTGTTCAAAGCAGAAGTTGCCAAGTGACAGCAACTTTGCAGAGTGTCCTCTCGCACTCGGGGACCCCCTGGGGAATGTCAGACTGCCAGTTTTGGCCAGATCCCCACACACCAGGCCAAGGGCCCCCACTAGTGCACAGATCTGTGCATCAAAATAATAACTATGTTACTAGCTAACATTTATGAATGTTATGTGCCAGATACTCATAAAGTACTTAATATAGCTTTAATCCTCATAATTTTATGAAGTGCATACTATAATTACGTCCACTTTGCACACACAGGAAGTAAGGTACTAGAGTCCATTTGATTTTCCCAAGGCCTCACTGCTCACATGTAGAGAGGCGAACTGACTCATTGTAACTACTACTCTGTCCTGCCCACAGAAAACATGTTGGCAGGTACACAGGCTTCACCACATCATGGAACTCTGCAAGAGTTCTGTCATTGGAAAGGCTATGGGGCATCTTATGAAAGAATGTGGATTTTGTTCTTATTCATTATATCCAGTCTTTGAACTGGGAAGCTGGGGAGAAATAACCTGAAGGCAACAGTCCTAACTTACTATGAAGCAATGTGCTATTACACATGGCTGACTGTGAATGTAATAGGGCTGCAGTCTGCATCACTTCCCTCTCAATGACTCATAGATCTCTATTTCCAGTCTCCATTTCTTTCAAAAATCCCAATCCCTACATTTATCATTGGTTGTTGCCATGTTTACTTTTATGTTTATATGATAACTTAAATATCTCACATAGTAATTTAACAGTTAAAGCTTATTTTTGTCCCACTTTAAAACTTGTCTTTTTATCCCTATATTGCCTATCTTTTATACAGCTACTAATTAATTCATTCTTTCCTTCATTAAATGACAATTTATTAACTACTGTATGTCAGATGCCTTTGATAAGTGCTGAAGTTATGGAGGTAAGTGACACAGACAGAATCTCTGACCTCATGGACCTTGCATTCTCTGGGAAGAGCCACATATTAAAAATAAACATGCTAATAGAAACATAATTACAAACTGTGAAAAGTTTCATGTGAGGAAATACAGAGTATTATGAGAGCTCATATAAAAACACGGGGTGAGGGACCAAAGAGGGCTGACCTGAGGGGGAACTTTATGCTAAAATATGAAGGATGGGAGGGGCTGGCTTCTGAGTGGGCAGACAGTGTGTGTGCAAAAGCTCTCTGAGGAAAGAGGATGGCACATGGAGGAACTGGAGGACAGTCCAGCTGGCCACAGATGATGGGGGCAAGCATGTGAAAGGGGTTAGAGTCAGCTGAGCTCAATCATCCCAGACCTGGGATCATCCTTGGGTCAGGGTTCTCATTTTTGCCTTCATGCACCCAAGCTACCACCAAATCTGTTGCACTTCCTGTCAGTGTCCCTCTCAGATGACCTCTTCTCTTCTTTTATCCGGGCTTGCCTTCACAGGCCTCTAGAAGGTTTTCGCCTCTCTCATCGTCACCACCCCTTCACTGAGGCCTGGACTTTTCCTCTGTGATTTTGCCAGAAGACATCTTACAATAGTCTCTCCATTAGAACCTTCACAGACTCTTCAACCTCTGCATTGTAAACCCAAACTCTTTAGTACAGAGCCCTATGACAAATGATCAAGCCCAGTCTTACATGGAAAACTGAACTTCCCATCCGTTTCCCACTGTAACCCTTTCCTCTGAACTAGAGTGCATTGTCAGTTATGAAGGTGCTACTGCACTAAAAGGATCCATTTTCCTTTAGTGCATCAAAGCCCAGTAAGACACAAACAGGAGCTTGCAGCAAAGAAAACAAAGGTTTATTAGTTAAGAAATTAGCCCACACCTGGAGTCACAGGTGACCTAAAGTTCAAATACCTGGCTTCCTGATGATATCCAAGGGGATTGTTTATAGGAGAAAATTCAGTAATCATGGTGACTAAGGGAATTAGGTTCATGGTCAGTGATTGGTTGGTACTAGGGTAGAAGGTAGTTGATCAGTTCATTTGGTCCTGATGTCAGCCATCTCGTGGCTTCCTCTTGTTTCGCCACTTTTCTGGGGTTGGAGCTTGAACACAAGTGAGGCATAGTTTGATGACACTGTCTCTGGGGTCAACAGATGTGAGGCTTACTCCCTAAGATTATTTGATGCTGGTCAGAACCTCACTGCCTTGGAGGCTTAATGATTAAAGGAGTGGACATGCAAGTGAGAAGGAGGCAGGTAAGTCAGGGTTCTCGAAGAGGCCAGTTTGAACAAAAGGAAAAAAAGGAGAAAAGGTCATATTAAAGAAATGACGTTTCAGGGATTTCAAGATGGTGGCAGATTAAGTGGAAGTTACACTTACATTCTCCCAAGACCAAACTGGAATTAAATCTAAAATATAGAAGAGCCATCCTGAACAACCAACTGAAGTATAATTGGACAAAACCCTCATAACCAAGGACATAAAGAGGAGGCCACATCAAGACTGACAGGAAGTGCAGAGGCTTGAGCAGATTGTCTGGGCTCCCACAGACAGCAGCTGAGATACTGGAGGGATAGCTCAGCTCTCGGGGGCTCCCCCTGAGATGTGTGTGGTCTAAACCCCAAACCGGGCTACCCAACCCAGAGCACCAGAACTGAGAAAGGTGCCCACATAACATCTGGCTGTGAAAAGCAGTGGGGTTTCTGCCTTCCAGGGAGAGATAGCTGGAAATGTAGGCACCCTATTAAAGGGCCAACACACAACATTTCGTGTACAGCCACTCACCTGGGCTCTGCAGAGGGAGGGCAGAGTGGAGTTTAGCTGTGTGAAGAGAATCTGGGTTTGGTGGCTCTGGGGAAAGAACTCAGGGGACAGCTGCCTGGATCCCAGTGCTAATTCATTCCTCCATACTTCAGAGGCCATCCTTCTCAGGCAGACCTTTACCATCCAGGCAGCTTCAGCCTGGTAGAGGGAGAGGAGGGAGGAATTACCCCCACCCATTGAAAACCCTCTCAGCCCCAATCTGTGGAATTTATACCCTGATGACCTCCACAGCCTAAGGCTCATTAAGTGATTTATACTAACAATCAGCCTACAGTCAGAGACAGATCTCTGGTGATTTAAGTCTTTGCTTGACCTGCTTGTAGGCCAAGATCTAGGAAAAGCAGACCTTGGTGTGCAGTTTGGTCCTTTCCACACACATCCAGCCCTAGCAGAGGGAGCCACAATTTGTGGATCTCTGATAGCTCCAAGCAGGGTACCCAGGACCTGTTACAAACAGTATCTGACTTTGGCCTTCACTATTGACCCTCCAATGAGGCCCAAAACCAATACCTGGTGGCCACCTTCAGACAACAACAGAGCAGAATCCATTAAGCTTCATAAGCAGTTTATCCACAGAGGAATATTTGCAGGGTCCAAACCTGGCTGAGGTGAATTCTGTGTCATGTGATATGCACCGGCACAGCAGTCTGCGTGCTGTTTGGAGGTTGAGCCTCACTGTCAGCCAGCCTGAGGGGCAAGCTCACACACGAATCAGCCAATAGCAATCAAGGCTCAACTACTCAGCTACAAAAACAAAACAAAAAGAAAGTCTCCCAGCCCTAGTTGGGACACATGCTGGAAGCAACCAATTGATGTGCCACTTTCATACTGATGTTTCTCTCTGATTCCCCTTCCTTCCACTCTCCCAAAAATATCCTAGGGTGAGGATTAACAACAACAAAAGACTCAAATAAAACAGGAAGGCCCACATGATGTGCATAAGGACATTATTAGAGCACCCAGATCTGGTGATGAGGGAGACTGTGCCACTGGGTCCCACAGGTCACCTAATAGATAAGGCCACCCTATCAAGACTGAAAGTCATAGCAGACCTATCTAATAAATAGAAACAAACTCAAAAAGGCAGCCCAAATGGAGAGACAAATAAACAAACCCCAAATAAAAAGAAATGGAAATAAACAATGTATGAGAAAAATATCAATGGTATATTTCACAGATCTAGAGCAAAAACTCCAAAAAAGAACCCCAAGTAGCCACAGTATTATTGAGAAGGAAGAACAAAGTTGGAGAAATCACCATACCAAATATCAAGTTGTACTACAAAGCCACTCTTCTCAAAACAGCATGGTAATGGCACAAGAACAGGCTTATAGATCAATGTAGCAGAACAGAGAACCAAGAAATCGACAAAATAGATCCAGAGACATAGAAACATGGAATAGACTGAGGAATCTATAGGGTGTGGGGAGTGAGAAGAGATTAACAAAAGAATTTATGTGCATATATGCATAGCCCATTGGCACAGTCAATAGTGCCAAGAAGGCCTGGTGAGGGGGTAAGCAGGAGGTGCAGGGGTTAAATGGGGGGGGGAGGGAAGGTGGACATTTGTAATATTTACAAAAATAAAGATAAATTTAAAAAATGAAGTTTCTACTCAGTTTCAAAGGGTCTGCTTGGGGAGCTCTGGAGACATCTGCTAATGTTGGGGAAACTCATATACACTCACTTTATTTTTCTTTCAAGAAAAGCATACTTGTCTCTTTTTTAACTTTTCCATAAGTAAACATAAATGCACAGTAAAAATGTACCATGACTTTTGTTTCTATGCACAGGTTTTCTGAAGTGCATTTATTTATTCACTTGGTAGCACTTACTATATGAAAGGAACAGTAGAGAAAAAAAATAATAAAGCTTGCAAGGACATGAACCTCTTTGGGCCAAAGTATAGGCTATTAGGGCAGGATTTGTGCAATATGGTTAAAAAACAGGCTAAGATAAGTTTCGAGAACATAGGCAAGGTATTGGGTTTTATTATGTTGATAAATACAGTTTCCTTCACAGTTAAGTACCATTGTCACAGGCATGAAGGAATGTAAATTTTTGTTAATGCTGGAGAACATGTTAGAGAAAGGATGGACGGTGGTAGGTAGGGTATGAACTGGCTCAGGCATTGGAGAATATTGGAGGGATTTCTTGAATATGCCGGCCCCCTGTCTACCTGTCCTATGCTCCCATAGAGCCTGGGACACTCCCTCTAGATCATGACATTTGTTTTATTTGTAGAGGTGGGTTTACTTCCAGATCTCACTGGGAGGTGGGGTTTCCATGAGAGCAGGAGCCTGGGCTGTGTAGACCCAGTGCCCAGATGAAGAGAGACGCATAGTAGGCACTCAATAAGCACTTCCTGACTGAGTGTCTAATGGATGACCTCATCGCATCACATCTCATTTTTATGGTTTCTAAATTCAATTTTTTTTTTTAATTTGTAAAAAACATGAGTGACAACCTAACGTGCTCTGATTTCCTCCCTAAGGACTAGTATTTGCTCTTTATTTTTTTTGTCTGTAGGCATAATAGATGACATTCACCATGTCAGTAAGAACAAGGTTTCCTGTTATTTCTTTTTATTGCATATGCAGTGTTTAAATATGTTTTTGAGATGTTAAACTAGTTAGGAAAGGGCTTGCTGAGTGTGTAAGTGTGTAGGGGTGCAAGTGTGTGAGTGTGAGTGTGAGTGTGTTGGTGTGCTGCAGGGCCGGATGTTGTTCTTTATTATTATCTCAGTGCTAATGCGCCCCATGTTCAGGAAGGAAGAACTGGGACAAATTAAGAAAGTACCGAAAGTATTCTGGGCTATAACTGTAGTCTCCTCTCTCTGTTTTGTCTCAGATCAACTTCTTTTCTACCTCATGACGTTGTTTAGCAGGAATCGTATGGGCCTGGGGTTCAGAACCTCCTCTAACCACCGTGCCTCTCCGTACATTTTTTAACTTCCCTACATTTTATTTTTTCTCATTTGTAACAGAAAATAATAGCTGTGAGAAATTGCCGTCATGCCATTGCATCTGGCACAGAGGAGTGGCTGGTTCCTCTTAGCGATGAGGACGAGAATCTTGGAGGGGTTAACAGGGAAGGGCCAGAATCAGACTCTGTGTGCCTGCATCCTGGCACGTCCCAAATACCACTCTTCTCTCAAGTGAAACATCATACTTACGTAGTACGCACAAGCTTGTACAGGCTTGGCATGCAGTCAGCATTCAGCAAATCTCACTCATTCTCTTCTCTGAGTGCCTCATTCAGACGCAAATGAACATTTTGTTTCTAAGGCCAATGTTGGGGGAAAGGCACAGGGGGTCCAGAAGGGACAGCATCCCAGGGAGGTCCCTCGCTTCTGAATAGGTGGGAGCCACCAGCAGAACCGGGACGAACCCCGCCCCTCAGAAAAGATCTCCACGCGAATGTCCTCATGCCTTTATCCGGGATCCATGATTATCTACTGATGACTTTGCATTGCGAAAAGTGCCTCAAGATTTGTCAGAGCTAGTTACACTCTTCGATAATGATTTTATAAGGTGGCTTAGGAAACCTCCTCTAACTGAGCATCATTTCTATTTTCCTTCAGGAAAGGGCCTGAGAAGTGCTGCCAGCTCCTCTGTGCCTGCGCTTGGCAGGCAGCACGGGACTGGCAGGAACTGGGGAAACACGAAAGGCACAGGAGAAACAGGAGTGTGGCACATTCTGACCATGCTAGACTTTTCAGGTTTAAATTTTTAAAAATATATATCATGCCATGTAGATCAGGCATGTTTGCTTTTGAATGTTACTTTGTCACCACTCCGTTACGTGGTGCACACAGTACTAGAGGTTGAGCGTAGCTTCCAGACCTGGTTATTAAAGGCCGTGTGGCCACTTCCGTGTTATATGCATGCATTTGTGCTGTGGGTCAAATCCCCATCTTCACCCCTGGAATGAAACATTAGAACATGCATCATGGCCATCGTCCAGAAGAGGTCTTTTGAAATTATCTTTGTAAATAACACTTAGAAAAAAAATAAAATAATGAGTTAAAACATTATGATTCAATAGATATAATGGATTCCTCAAGGGACAGTTTTGGTTGACATTCCAAACTTTTCAGTAAGTATTGTCTTTATTTATTCTCTACATGAATACATCCCTACCTCCCACACACCACAGGCATGCATGTGCCTCATCCTCTTATCCTTCTCCCTGCCTCTGTCACAGGATTTCCTCTAGTAAAACCCTCTTTTTCTTGTCCACCTGGTTAACATTCGTGTGCCCTTCCGGACTCCCACTGGGGATTTACCACCTGGACAATTCTGTCCTGATTTTTCAGTTTTCTTACCTGTGCATGTCTTTTCCCAGCACTTCTCTTCACTGTTTGTAACAGTCTTCTTATTGCTGGAGGTTTCTCACTAGGATGCACGTGTCCTGAGAGAAAGGCTGTGTCTTTCTTCTCTAAGCCAGTGTTCAAGCACAGTCCCTGACACATTCTGGGTGTGGACTTCTGTTGCTGCAGGTTGGTGTGGGTACTGCTCTCTGCACTGGGCTCCACGGGAAATGAAAGGACACGGGCAGGATCTCCTTGGTAGGACAGGCAGTGGTTCTCAGTAACGTTTTAGTCAACCAGGTAACAAGTCACAAATCATGACACAATATTTCTGGGAATTGTCATTGCTTTACACTGTCAATATCTGTAGTCATCAAAAATTTTTAGGTGTTCAAAAAACACACATAAAATGACTATTAGTTCCAAATATTGTATCATTTTAAGATCAAAAGCATTTCTATCTAAAAGCAATTGGATAGTAAAAAGTGAACATAAAATTGACAAAGCTACCTCATCCTGAATACTTTAAAAACCACTATGTTGAGTCTTATTGACCACTGCCTTCATACCCCAGGAGAGACCAGTCAGGAGTCGAAAACCAGGATTACAGGCTTTATTAGGGGAAAGAGACCTGCCGGGCTGTCTCGCAAGGGGAGAACAGCAACCTGTGCAGAGGTGAGCATACCTTTAGAGGGGCAGATTGGGAAGGAATGGGAGCTTAGTGTACTTGGCACATGCTGATTGGTGGCTTAATGTATGGTCCATATAGGAACAGGGCTTAGGGTATTTGGCAGGTGCTGATTGGTGGTTCAATGTATAGTCCATATAAGGTACATGGTTAGTCACTCAGGTATTCCTGGGCTGCAGGTTACCTAATACTCCACCCACCAGTTGGGGGAATGGAGGATCTATCACCCCATCATTCATATACAGATAAGAGGAGAGAGTTTTTAAATGGAAGTGAACTCACATGGGGTCTCAGAAGAGAGAAAAGCAGATCTTTAGAAGCTCAAAGAACTGGATCAGCACATAGGGCATCACCCAGTCCCTCCCATGGAGTTTTGTGGACTGTGCCTTTTAGATACACTGTACGGACTGAATTCAGGACAGAAGACTGAACTAGACGAATCAGTGTGGTTTCATTCATTCATACCAACTAAAAAATAAAAACCAAAGAAACCCCTAGTGTTATAACTAATGTGTTCTTCTTTTGTTGAAAAATGTCTGCCTTTCCATGCCACAGGCAGTAGGAGAACGGCCTGGACAGGATGCCCTGGGAAGGGGACATGGGGTCTGCATTTATTACCAGTAAAGGGACTCTCTGCCTATGCAAATGACTTTTGAGTTAAAGGTAAAGCAGGTTGTGGAATATTTTCTGCAAATGTAAACAGAAGCACTGAAATAGAAGATAATCTTTGCTTATTAAGGTGCTTAAAATAGGGCTGAATGAAGTAAACCAGAACCCATCACCAAACAGGCCAGAGGATTTGGTACCTGTTTATTGCTTCCGCTGAGAGTTTTCAAGGTTGTTTTTGAATAAGAAATGAATTGAGTCCTAGAAAACCATCATAGCTGAGTGGATCTGGGAATGCTCAGCACATTGCAGCTACTGACTCATGAGAAATTCTCCAGTAGCTGAGAATGTTTTCTTTGGGATGGCTGGTTCTTCTCCATACTAATCTGTCCTCACCTTGTCCAAAATAGAAACTAGGGAGAACAACCTGAATGTTTAACTTTGCCATGGAAATTAACTTTTATCTTCCGTGGAGCTTGAAATGCTTTTCAGTTTAAATTTTCTCTTCCAAGAAGCTTAACAATATAAGATTTTTTTTTATTTTGGAGACATCTCATTAACTTTAGCATTTAATTGTCCAGGACAAGCTCTGGACAATTGGGTCTGGCTTCAGAATGACCACAGAGTGATTTTTAGTGGGTTTTTTTTCTGTGAACTCTCACTAAGTGGAATTTTCACACAGACACACACCGAGGCTTTTATGAAATGCTGTATCTTTGTGTGGTGGGTGCTGAGGAAGAGACGCAAAGCATTTCTGCTGCCCTTTAGGAAGCACAGATCACAGGTTAGGGTGAAGTCCTGTGTGACATAGCTGATAAGCAAATGTCCAACCAGGCTAGGCAAACCAAAATGTTTCCTTATTGTAAAATTAGCATAAAATGAGTATGATATGTTTTCTGAGGTCTAGAAATGAAATAAAAGAAAAACATTTAAGATAATCTCTAGAACAAAATGGGCAACCAATGATATTTTAATAATACTGATTATAACCATAGCACTGCTAACATTTGTAGCCATAGCAATGATAATTATTAACTGCTTAATCATTAGTATTATCAGCTGCTGAATTGTATTTATTAGTATTATCAACTGTGTAATCATTATTTTAATTATATATGTTTAAGCATGGGTGAGATAAAATATTTTATATGTTACTGAAACTACCTACTATTTATTCATTCTATTAAAAGTTATTATTTACATATTTATTGAGTCCCCAATATATACAAGATAATTTTTCTTGGCAGTGGGCATATCCTAGAGAAAAGCATGGATAAAGTTCTCTAATCATGGAGCTTGTAATTAAATGGGGATGAAAATCACTAAACAAATTTTAAAATGTACAAATTAAGAACTGAGCAGGTTGGTGATAAATACAATAAAAACTTTTTTTTAATATATTTTATTGATTTTTTACAGAGAGGAAGGAAGAGAGATAGAGAGCTAGAAACATCGACGAGAGAGAAACATCGATCAGCTGCATCCTGCACATCCCCTACTGGGAATGTGCCCGCAACCAAGGCACATGCCCTTGACCGGAATCGAACCTGGGACCCCTCAGTCTGCAGGCCGACGCTCTATCCACTGAGCCAAACCGGTTTCGGCTAATAAAAACTTTTTTTTTGAAAGACCAGATCTTTCCAATGATGGCTGACCAAAATCTATATTCAGAATGTCTCACATAGTGACCCAGCTTGGATTTGTGGGTATTTGTCTAATGGGACAATCAATGGGTCTATGCTGCCTGTCACTACTTGAGCCAGTTAAGCAGAGACAGGGTTGAGTTATATATGAGCATTCATTTTGATACTGTGGGCAGCATGGGAGAGTAGCAGTTCACCCACAAAAATCTGCTCTCCACCCCATCATAAGCCAGCTGCTAATATTGGGTAGAAGGACAAAGATTACCTGTGGAAGTAGGCAAAAAGGTATGCCAAGTGGGCAGTTTACAGGTAATGCAGGCTGGAGATTTGCAAAGGGGGCCTTCAAAGGGCTGAGGATATGCAAAGGGCTGGGGGTCTTCAAAGGGCTGGTGGCTCCAGGTTCTGCAAAAAGATTGTTAATCTTTCCATGTTAATAGGAAGCTCCCAGATGGGGAGGATGGGCCACATTTCCAAGCTCCAAGGTCTCACACACAACTCCCAGCCAGGTTAGAATGTGCCTTCTTTAATCAGAATAAAATAATCATGGTTAACAGTGCATGATTAATACATCTTACAATTTAGATGGACCCTAGTATTCTACTTCTGCTCCTATCATTTGTATGGCTGAAAGATCAGCATGGTGAATCACATTCATATATTTTGTTCTAAACACATCCATTTTATTAAATTTCTGCTCTTAAAAATTTGCATTTTCGTAGTTGTAGATGGACAATAAATAGTAAATGTAACAATTAGCAAAAATTTATAAGATGATAAGTTCTATGGTGCAGGGGGAGATCAAGGGTAAAAGAATCAGGAATATGATGCAGGGGGTGCGAATCTTGCAGTTTTTAACATAATCTTCAGAGAAGAACTATTGAATCAGGTGATATTTAAGCAAGGACTTAAAAAAGTTGAGGTGGTATTGTAATGTACCCCACAAATCACACAAGGACACCCCAAGAAGTCGAATTAAGGAGTCACATTTATTTCAAATCTGAGACTACGAGGGGGCATTTTGCTCTCTCAAATCTTGTAGTGGTTATATGGCCGAAACACCAGATTTATATAGGCAAAAATCACAAAGGTATTAATTACATCTCGGGGTTTGGAATGAGGAACCTGGTTTGCAAAAAAGCATTTTGTTACAGAAGCTACATTGAGTCGATTAGTTATCTACAAAGATTAATTACAGTTTCGGGTCTTGGGAACGCTGAATTGACAGGACACATTATCTGGAGCCACTGGGGTAATTTAGAGTAGTTGTGCAGTCCTGGCCTCCAGGTACAGAGGAATGTGTTTCCTAAAACCAGTATGACCACAACCAATGGGGTATTCAAATTACAATGAATAGGGTATTCAAGCAAATGGGATGATTTATATAATTCAGAAAATCAAAATAACTTTTCTATTATTTTAGCAAGCAAATAATGACAGAAGCCAAGTCAGCAGGGTTAAAATATCAAACAGCAATTCCCACCAAGCATGGTTGCCACCATGCTTTAGTGGGAGGAGCCTTATGCGTATCTACTGATAACTGTTTCAGGCAGAGAAAACCGGAAGTGCAAAGTCCTGTTGCAAGCTTGTTGTCCGGTAAGGAAAGCAGTGGCTGGACCCCTGAGAGAAGGGGGATGTCATAGGTGATGAGGAGGGAAAGACCGTGAATGACTTAGGACTCTGTAATCACAGCAGAGATACTGCATTTACTCTGGGTAAGATGGAGAGCTATTGAAGAGCTTTGAGCGGTGTGACCGATCTGATTTACATGTTAGCAAGATTGTTCTAGATTAGTGGTTCTCAACCTGTGGATCATGACCCCTTTGGGTGTCAAATGACCCTTTCACAGGGGTTGCCTAAGACCATCAGAAAACACATATATAATGACATATTGTTCCTGTGATTAATCACTATGCTTTAATTATGTTCAATTTGTAACAATGAAATTGGGGGTCACCACAACATGAGGAACTGTATTAAAGGGTCTCAGCATTAGGAAGGTGAGAACCATTGTTCTAGATGCTCTGGAAAACAGTCTGTAAAGAAGAAACAGGAGAAAAAGAGTAGTTAGGAGGCCACTGAAATAATCTGGATAAGAAATGCAGGTTGTTTGGATAAAGGTAGTAAAAATAACATTGGTGGGGATTGAAAGAAGTGGTTAGGCTCCAGATAAATCGTGAAGGGGAAATAAAAGTATAGCATATTTTACTGGAAAAAGGGTATATCAGGGATTATTCCAAGATTTTTGGCTGAGACCTGGGAAAATAGGATTGTGAATGCTTAAGGTAGGAAAAGTTATGGAAGGAACGTGTTTGGAATCAAAGATCATTGTTAGGGTCACCGAAAGGGGAATGCAAGAGGCCAAAGGGGGTGAAGAATTGTGAATTTATGACATCATCTGGAAAACCAGGTGGACTGAGCCCCAAAATGACACCAGCCCCCAAAGACAGAGAGTCAGAGGGTTTTAAAGGACTCTGGGTAGGCTTTTCTGGGAGGGAATTCTCTGGGCAGGTCCGGATTCTTGGAAACTCCAGAGGGGAGAGATAATGGTCTTAGCAAGTGGGATGTGGTCTAAGCAAGTGGAATGTCCATTGTGAAGTGGCCTAAAGGTCAGTCCCCAGGGCAGGGGGTACTGATCAGACCTAATATCCCAGCCTTTTGTTTTATGGAATAGGGACAAAGGTCATATCTTCCGTATTTACTTCCTGCTGAGTGGGAACATGGAGATCACAGGGGAACGGACATTGATAGTAGTGAGCTGGACGAGGGGTCGCAGAAGCATGATTTCCCCGAGAGACTGGTTGGTGAAGGCTCGAGAACAGTCCTGTTGAGGGACTTGGGAGGCGGCCACAGTGTCACTTGTCTGGTTTTGCTGACTTTCTAGGCCTGCAGCTGAAATATAGCTGAGGCCTAGATGTGATCTTTAGGGAAAAAAAGGATCAGGATCTTAGTTACCTGACTAGTTATTTGCTTGGGGAGGGTAGGTTACCCTGGGGGCGAGGCTCTTGTTTTCCCAGTTTTGCCCCTTCCTAGCATCCAGAGCTTTCTGGCCCAGTGAGTTTCTATACCTGTACCTGGCCCATCATCCTTGCTCTGGGGGTCAAAGGGATGATGAGGCCTGGGCACAAAAGGAGGTTTTGATGGTATCTGGGGGTGGTATTTCCTGACTACAAGTAGGGCTTGTAACCTGGTGAAGAAAAACTGTTTTATAAATTTTAATATTACTGGGGCAAAAACTAGAAGAACAAGAATTATGATAAATGGTCTGGTGGAAGGAAAGAGACATTAGTTTGGAGGGCTGTAGTCTAATATACCAAAATGAGGTTTACCCTCAAATCATTTGCTCATAAGTGTCCTTTGTTTAGAGAAGATAGGATTTTCTAGATGGCTACAAACTGTTGGCATCTGGATTTTCTAGACGGTTGCAAATTGCTAGCTATCTCAGTTTCCTTATTCTTCTTGTCCTAACTTACTGGCCTGTGTCATTTATATAACTTCCTTTTAACATTTCTCTCTACAAACCTTCTATAACATTCACAAACCTTCTTTCAAGTTTCACAAATATTCTTACTTAAAGTCACTTTCTTTTTCCTTCAGAATGAATGTCCATGCCTTATGCCTTCTATTGTCAATGCTTAGAAACATTAATTTTCCAATGATAACCAAAAAGTAAACAGCCAGCATTTCTTAGACTGAGATTTGTGAACATTCTCACTTTCAAGAAATATACCTTTAACAAAGCACAAAACATTATATTAACAGTTTAAATCTACTTTATAGGTTTTCTGTAATAAAAGCTAAAATCAGGTGAACTTAAAACTTATTGAAATATTTAGATGTTTATCATTTAACCCAGCAATGCTTTAAATATTTTAAGTCTTCTTTTCAAAAGAAGACTTTGGAAAATTATGTATAGACATATGAGGCTGGAGAAAGGCAGAGGGAGGAGGCAACAGGTCCTGCAGCTTCTTCTAGGACTGCTTTGTCCAGGCCTCCAGGTGCTTGCATTTAAAACTGCCACATTTTTCCTTAGAGATAACATGCTAAGTTTTGAGTGATAATGAGTTCAGCTTCTGATAGTAGCCAGACTGTTAAGTAAGCATGTGCAATAAAGAAAGTTGTTCTTTTGGAAAGAGAGGGGGTCGGATGAGAAGGTGCTGAGGTAAGAGCAGTTTTCAGAGCATTAAAGGGGTGAGAATGATGGCCTTGGGCTCTAAAGGCTCAGTGAGGGGGTCCCTTTGCCATGTCATGTCATAGAGGAGCTTTGCAAGGAGTCTGAAATTGGGAACTGAGAGGCAAGAATACCCAGTGAGCCTGAGAAAGGAGAGTATTTCTTGTTTAGAGGAGGGGGCAGTCATGGAGGAGTTAAGGCATTTACAGTCTAAGGAATGACATGGCTTTAGGGGGTGAGAGTGAAACTAAAGTAGGTAACTGTCATTTGGGATAACTGGACTCTATGAAAGGATTCATGGTAGCCCTGATTGGGCACTGAAGTAGTATGAGAAATGAGTGAATGGAGGTATTTAGTAAGATGCAGTGTAGAGGTGAGATGGCTAATGGCTGTGAGACTAGTCTGTCAACCCCCATAATAGAGGCTGAGGAGGAGATAAGGGTCTCAGAGAATTCAGAGAGGGCAGAATAAGTGGCCCCGGTGTCAATTCAAAAGGAGATTGGCTTACCTGCCACCTCAGTCATTACCCAAGGTTCTGTCCTGGTGATGAAAGTCTGGGCCCTGTCAAGGCCTGGGAAGCTTAATCTTCAGTGGCCAGCCACAGGAGGTCTGGGAGCTCCAAACCAGATCTAGAGGCTGGCCTTGCTGAGGTCCAACCTGGAGGGGCCAGACTACCATCTGATTTCCAGTGGTCTTGCCTTCTGAACCTTGGGTAGGGCCTAAGTGGGGGTCTTGGGTTTGGGCAGGACTTGGCCCAGTGTCCTTCCTTATTGCATCTGAAGCATGGGCCCAGGAGAGGCTTAGCACCTGACTTACCCTTAGAGGACGGGCACTTTGTTTGGAGTTCATGAGAGCGGTGGCTAGGAGCTGGAAGGCCTCCTCTGGGCTTCAGCCTTGGCCTGATCTCACCTTTGTTTTTGGATTTGGGTCTCCTCGTCTCTATTATTAAAGACCTTAAAGGTCAGATTAACAAGGTTTTTCTGAGGGGTTTATGGATCTGTGTCGATGTTTTCAAAATTTGCTGTGTATGTAGGGGCCTGATTGGGATATAAAATGGGTGTTCAGAAGAAGGGCTCCCTCTGGGGAGGTGGAGTCTAAGGTGGTCAATTTCTGTAAGGCCTCTGTGAGGCAGGAGAGGGAGAGAACTGGGTTTCTGTCAGAGCCCTAAGTGATTTCATTAAGTTCGTTATAATTGACTGCCTTATGGGCAGCCTTTTTGAATCCAGCAACAAGACAGATGACTACGGAGCTGGCACTCTGGATAATTGACCTGATAGTTCTACCTCGGGTCAGTTTAGGGGACTGTGTCAGCGCCAACTGGGTTGGCCACCGAGTCCTGACTATGGAGGGCCTCTGCATGGTCCTGAGCTTCTAGCCAGACAAGCTGCTTCTCCTCTGGGGTGAGACAGGAGGACAGGATGACTTAGATGTCATGCCAGGTAAGGTCATAGGACTGGGTCAGTTACTTAAATTCTACAAGGATGGGGAGTCATCGCCCTGGCTTTGGTCACCCCAAGTTTACTACTTTAGAGCAGTAGACAGCAGCAGCTCAACCTGGGCTTGGAAAAAGACCTAAGATGCCTCTCAATCTGTGCAAGTTCGGACATGGAAAATAGGATGTGTACCCAGACAATACCCTCAGTTCCTGACACCTCCCTCAGGGGTAGAATGTGCATGATAATAGAAGAAGGTATTGAGGAGGTGGTCTTTGGGTGGCAAGAGAGCAAGTGTTAGGTGGGAAAAGGCTGTTTTGGAGCTTGTGTTCTTGGGAGTTGGGCTCCCAGGGGCCAGGGAGAAGGTGGTTGCTGGTTAGGAGAGTCTGGGTTTGGGAATCTACTGCAGGTGAGGGAGGGGGCTTATAAAGGGGTGGAAGTCGGTGGTCTTCTGGGTCAAAAGTAGAATCAGAAGTGTTAGGGGTATAATGTTTTATGTGAAGGAAAAGGATCTGATGGGTAGAGAAGAACTGACAGAACTGGAGGGTGCAAAGGCCTGGATGTAGGTAATCTCTGACCATTTTTCATTGTGGTGACAGAAATTATCTAAATTGCTTGGTGTGTCAAAATTGAAAGCACTGTTTTCAGGCCATTGAGACTTATTATCTAGTTTATGTTGTGGCCAAACAGTGTTACAAAGTAAAATGAGTGATTGTGCATGATCTCCCCGTGAGTGTGCAGAGGGAGTGTGGCGTGGCCCACGAGAGAGGAAGGGTGAGTGACAGACCACAGATCCAAAGGTGACTGTTTAGGGTAGGTGTCCCCACTGCTAAACAAATCACCACAAGAAAGGAGAGATGTTCCTCTGGACTGGGCGTCCCCAATCCAGAAGGACCCAAAGCCGAACGGCTGAGGAGCCGTGTGGCCTAGTGTTAGGACTTTTGAGATGAGAGACTTTCAGGAAGTCAGAGAGAGTGGGTAGGAGACTCATGACAAGGGAAACTGTGGTATGTCACTCACCTGGAGAAGGTTGGCCAGTGTGGGGGGGGGAGGGTCAGCGATGGAGAAGGAGCTCTTTTACATGTCCTCCGGTGTCGTCCTTAGCTGGTTAGCGAGGGCCTGTGAGGGAGGGAGGCCTTATGGAGGCCGGCAATTGAGTCACCTGAGTAGGATTCGGAGGTAAGGCCAGGGCAAGCTGCCACTGCCTATTGTTCTCCAAGTAGCAAACTTGGAGTGACTGAAGCTGGGGCAATGGCTCCCCATTCCTGTGGAACCCCCTCAGGTTTTGGCCCCAAATTTTAGGGTCGTCAAAATAGGAACACATGAGGCCAAAGGGGTGAAGAATTATGAATTTATTACATCATCTGGACAACCAAATGGGCTGAGCCCCAAAATGGCAACAGCCCCCAACGACGGAGAATCAGAGGGTTTTAAAGGACTCTAGGTGGGGTTTTTCTGGGCAGAGAATTATCTGTGCAGGTCTGGATTCTGGGAAACTCCGGAAGGGAGAGAGGATGGTTTTAGCAAATGGAATGTGGCCTAAGCAAGTGGAATGTCCATGGTGAAGTGGCCTAAAGGTCAATTCTCAGGGGAGGAGGTATAGATTCAATTATTTGATCAGACCTAACAATCATGAGTTCAGTCTGGAATATATTAGCTTTAGGTTAGTAGGCATCAAAGCAGAGATGTCTAGAAGGTATCTGAATAGAGAATTGTGGAGCTGAGGGGAGACCACGAACTTGGAGATATAAATTTAGAAATTGGTCTGTGTTTTGATAATATTCTGGGTTCAGTAGTACCCCTCTCCCTAATTTGCAATCACATGGAACTTTAGAATGTAACCTTATTTGGAAATAGGGATCAGATGTAATTAGTCAGTTAAAATGAAATCATGCTGTATTACAGAGACCCCTAAATGCAACTGATGTCCTTGTAAAATGGGGTGAGATATGAATACAGAGACTCAGAGACACATGGAGACATACAGAGGGACAAAGACCACGTGACATGACAACAGAGACAGATTGGAATGATGTACTTCTAAGCCAAGGGACACTACAGATTGCCAGGAGCTACCAGAAACTAGGAAGAGACAAGGAAATACTTTCCCCTAGGGCCTTAAGAGGAAGTAATGAATCTGCTGACACTTTATTTTAAACTTTCAGCCTCCAGGACAATATGTTACAGCAGCTTTAGGAAACCAGAGAGAGTATGGAGATACATAAGACTGGACAAGATTGTCAAGGCAGTGAGTGCTGATAAAGAAGTCCATAGACTGAGCCCTGGACATCAACATTAGGAGAGCAAAGAGAAACAGAGCTATCAGTAACAGAAAGTGAGGAAGAGTGACCAATAAAGAAGGTAGAAAACTAGGAAAGCAAGATGTTCCAGATGCTGAGAGAAGAGTTTAACAAAGGGAATAGAATTTAGAATGCCGATGAGAATAAGATGAGGATTGTACATGGAACATTGATTTACCAACATGGAGGTCATTTATTGACCATGGCAATAAAAGTTTAGATGGAGAACCAAAGATGAAATCTTACTAGAGGAAGTTTAAGAGTAAAGGGGAAAGAGGAACTGGAGACAAGTAGTATACATAATGCTTTAGGAGTTGTATTGTAGGCCAGAAGAAAGAAGAGAAATGTGGTGGTGTCTATGGTTAAGAGAGCTGAAGAGATTTCCTTTATTTTACCTGTAATACAGGGGAATTGTTGATCCAAATAATGTAGTAGAGAGGATAAAATTTAAAAACAAATGTAAAGGAAGGGGAATGTTGTCTGAGTGATGTCTTCAGATAAGTGATGCATGAATTAATATTAGATAAAAGCATGGCCATTATTTTAAATTAACAGAAAGAAAGTAAAATGTATAGGTCCAGAAATTGTTAAGTTAGAAAAGGCATTTATAGAAGTTATTTTCTGATTGCTCAGTATTGTTAGAGAAGCAATAGGCAAGGTCATTGACTGAGAGTGAGGAAAAAGGCAGAGCTAGAGGTCAGAGGAAAGATGGAAGACATTAAATAGTTGCCTGAGCCAGTAATTGAATGGACTTAGGAAATACTCTGAGATTAGGAGGACACAAGAAAGGCCCTCTCAAAGTTGGTGGTGATAAACTTAAAATTGCTTAGGAGCAGTCCACTTGGTTTGTATTTTTTTCTGCCACCTAAACTGAACAAAAGTAGGATAGGTGTAGGTTGGATTTTAGTAGCTATGGTTCTGCCAAGAAAATATCTTTATTTAATAAAGTAAGAGTGGACCAACTTAATTAAGATGGTATATAAGATGATCATCTTAGTGATGGGCCAGGCAATTTGAGCTGGGGAAGGGGAGGAACGAGGAAATGAAGGTGTTGAGGAACACTGAATACTGTTAGATTAATACTTAATGCTAAGGATTGTGGGAGTCTGGACATTAGTGTGGAATGCTTATATTTGGAATTATGGAATGGAGAGGCTGTATGTCTTAATAATAACAAACACTCACTTCTGATATTGGATCCATGATGTACTAATCAATCATGAATAACAGGAAAATATTGCTGGATGGAGGTACTGAGGGAGCTGTGCATGGTCTCACAACATCAGATGGAAAACAGATGAAGAAGAAGACATCACTGTGTGGGTGGCATCTGATCCTTGAATGAGGAAGGGCCTCTGGCAAAATTCTGTAAGAGGAGCATTCCAAGTGGAGAGAGGAGAAAAGCAGGTGTGAAAACTCTGAGGCAGAAGAGACTGCAGCACAATAGGGAAACATAAAAGAGGTCAATCATGGTTGGAGTTTAGTGAGTGAAGGCAAGTATGGAGTGAAATGATACCAAGAGGTACAGGGGAAGATTAAATAAGATTTTACAGGCCATGGCAAAAAATTAGGATTTTATTCTCAGTACACTGGGAAACTGAGTTATAAAATGTTTTAAAACATTTTATAACCAATAGACACAAATGGGGGGGTGCTGGGGGTTGGGGATAGTCGGGGAGAGGTCCATGGGGGGAAAAGGAGACTTATATAATACATTAAACAATAAAGAACTTAAATTTACAAAAAAAAGAACAGAAAATAAATCAATCCATAATAAATAAATAAATAAATAAATAAATAAATAAATAAAACATTTTAGGCAGTGACATCAGGTCTACACTTAAAAAGCTTATTTTGACTATAATGAAAGAATAGATGGATGTGGGGAGAAAAGAGGAAAGACTATAATCTGGGAGGTAAGTTTCGATCTTTTTGCAATGGTCCAGGTGAGAGAAGGTGATGAACTGGATGAGTCGGTAGTGGTTGAGCTGGAAAGAGGTGCAGAAGTTGAGCTGGACAAAGGTGCAGGATTTGCTTTGTAGAGATTAGAGGGCTGCTGGTGACTTGGATGCACAGCCTGTGCGTAGGTGCTAGTAAAGGAAATGAACAGGATGAGTCTTTGAGATTTGCTCTAGGCAACCACTAGCTAGGTGGTGTCACTCAGTAAGGCAGTAAAGATAGAAAAGTATCTAGTTAGTAAGGGCAGTCTGGAATAGACAGGGTTGGACATGTAGAAGAGATCCTTTCAAAGTGAAATAATGAAGTAAAAAACTGCAACTCTTTTAAAGGAACTATGAGAATGGACTCCTGCTCACCAAGGGGGTCCAACTCCTTCATCTGTTTTCCGTTTGATGTTGTGAGATGAGGTGTTGCTGTATGTCTTCCTTGTAGATCTCAAATTACCCAGACTAAATGATGATGTGTTTTTTGTTAGTTTGTTTATTTGGATGTTTGTTTTTGTTTTTGTTTTATTTTTGTGTGGTTTTTTTTTGTTTGTTTGTTTGTTTTTTTGAGAGAGAGAGAGAGAGAGAGAGAGAGAGAGAGAGAGAGAGAGAGAGAGAGAGAGAAAGAAAGAAACATTGATTGATTGCCTCCCATATGTGCCCCAACCGGTGATCAAAACCATAGCCTAGGTATGTGCCCTGACCGGGTATAGAACCTGCAACCTTTTGGGGAATACAGGAGGACACTCCAACCAAGTGAACCATCTGACCAGGACCCCAGGATAAATTTTTAAACTCTCACTTTGTGTAGATCCACCCAGTCACACATGTGTTTAAAGTCCTAGGAGATTCTTTTTTACAAGAAAATGTGCAAATTGTTTGTCATTTTAGTACAAGACTTCTCCATATGACCCACCACTCTCTTCCACATCCCACTCACTTTGCAGTGTCTTAGATATGTCCATCTTCCAAAATGAGGAAGTGAACTGGGTATATGTCTGCAAAAATCTTACCAATTCGACTGGCCTAAAGTTCTAGCACTTTGAGCATTGTAAAATTTACCCCATTGTTCTGCTTCTATCTCTACAACTACGTAAGCATATCAGTTTTTCTTGTTGTTTTGCCTACGTTCTACCTTCCTCCAATAAAGGGTTTTCTCTGAACACACTCTCTTATTGCCTTAACCACAAAGTATGTTCTCATTGTCTATCAAATCATTCACACTCCTTTTGCATGGCCATCTGCTTCTCTATCTGTCTACTCATTCATCTACCTAACCACACATCTCTTTGGAGACAGCATGGTATAGTGGAAGGAGAATATACTTTAAATTTCTGTACTCCTGGATTTAAACCCGATTTCATTATGAATATTATTATTACTATTATTGTTATTATTTGGGGATATTTTCACCTCTCTGAAATTTCATTACCTAATTTAAAGACTTTATAAAAAATATCTTTTGTACCAGTTTAAATACCTAACACCTGGTAATCATATTTTAGCAGACAAGTATGACCATTGCTTTTGTCTCCTTCAATTAGCTTATAACTCCTTAAAGATATAACTATCTCATTAAATGGAGCAGTTTGCCAGACAGATAAGGAGGCAGAGGGATATTTCCAGCTGAGAAGAAAACAACAGTCACAGAGGCAATAAAGAACATTATTTGGGGAGTTGCTGAGTTTTCAGGTGTGATTAAGATATGGACAATATGTGATAAAGTCCAAAAAGTAAGAAAAGAGCCTTGCATGTCAGGCTATGAAGTTGGAATGTATCATGTAGAATTAGGAAGCCTTGGAATTTTTTTAAGTCGTTGAGTCATATGTTGAAATATGTG
This sequence comes from Myotis nattereri, assembly GCF_964212035.1. Taxonomy (NCBI): domain Eukaryota; kingdom Metazoa; phylum Chordata; class Mammalia; order Chiroptera; family Vespertilionidae; genus Myotis; species Myotis nattereri. The sequence goes on along the minus strand of NC_138082.1, from coordinate 89,209,780 downwards.
TTAAAATATGCTAATGGCAGTGTGGAAGATAAATTATAGTAGAAAGATTGGGAAAGTTAAAACAGAAAAAAACAACAACAAATGTCCTTAATCAACTGAGGTGCACAAAGTTTTACCATATGAACCAGCTCCAGACATTGGGTAATATTTGACCTTTTCAATTCTGAGTTTCTTTTTACTAAATTTCCCATTCTCGTGATAAGGTAATTGTCAAGCAAGATATACTAGTAAAATGCCTTGGTAAAAGAGGCATGGTTACTCTTTGTTTAGTATTAAAGCATCTTTGAAGATAGGTCCCACAGAGACACAAGGGGGAAAGGCCATATGAAGACAGCAGAGGTCATTGGAGAGAGGCATCTATAAGATTCCATGGATTGCAGGAATTTACCAGAAACTATGGAGAGGCAGGGAGGGATACTAAGTGCATAGAGCCTTTGAGAGAACATTTTGAACATCTGACCTCCAGAACATAAGTAGAATAATTTCTGTTGTTAAACACACACACACACACACACACACACACACACAACAAAGGTATAAAATAGGTCCAACACTCTCAAGAGATCATGACTTTTCTTTAATCTTTAACCTAAAGGCCTTTGTCCTGAACCAGTTACATCTACACAGATATGTGCAGATTCTAGCACTGACCAATTAAAGCCAAGCCAAATCCAATAATAAGCCTGTCAGATTTGACCTCCAGACATTTGGAGTGTGGATTCCAAAGAGTTTGGACTGCAGAGAGGAACTGTCTATGGGCTGTGGCCATAGATCCGAGAAGTTGTCCAGCTGTCCATGTGACCAAATTCTAATAGGCTGAGTTATCCCTTTGAAGAGGTAAGGATTTCCACTATGCTTCCAAGAGACCAAAGAATCCTGTTGTACAGCATGAGCTTGTGAGGTGGGAGAGGGAGGAGGGGCAATAGCAGTGGCAGCCTAGAGTTTCTCACTCCCACTTCAACCCAAGCTGCTCCACATGCTTCTGTTTTCTATAAGAGTCATCACTGTGTATTTTATTCAATAAAGTGTTCTAAATTGAAAACTACCTATAAATCCCTGATCTAGGTATATTTCATCCAGATACATGAAAAAGAGATGGAATCCTAAACACTAACAAGAGGCAGAAGGTTGGAGGCAGTGTATGGGATTGCAAACCTGAATAAATTCCGAGACATCATGATCTCAGTTGTAGGTAGGAAGGAGGGTAAAACAGTACAGATGCCACTCAATTCCAGAAGGGGCCTCCAGGGCTTATCCAGGACTTTGGCATGTCACTTGGAATTTTCAAGACAGATGTTGCCCCAAGTCCAGGTTAATAAACTACAGGATGGAGAAATATCTATGAATAAGTCATTAGTCTCAGGACATATATTATCTAACGAAATAGAAACATGCAAATTGACCATACCTCCACTACACCCACAAGCCATGCCCACAAGCCAATCAGAGCGACTATATGGAAATTAACCCAACCAAGATGGCGGCTGGCAGCCATGGAGCTGGAGCAAGCAGGAAGCTTGGTTGCCCCGGTGATGGAGGAAGCCAAGCTTCCTGCCTGCCTTGGCCAGCTGTGGCCTCTGCTCAAGGCAACAAAGTTTCAATTATAGAAGATAAATAAATCCCAGATACCTGCTTCCAGCCAGCCTCCACTGGGAGCTTGGGTGGCAGGGGGCTGTGGCCATCCTGCAAACAGCCATCAGTCCCTCACCCAGGATGGCCACACCCTCATGGGTGAGGGTCCCCTCTGGGGGGCTTGGCCAGCCTGCAAACAGCCATAAGCCCCTCACCCAGACTGGCCAGGCACCCCAGCAGGACCCCCACCCTGATCTGGGACACCCTCTAGGGCAAACCAGCCAGCCTCCACCCATGCACCAGACCTCTATCCTATATAACAAAAGGGTAATATGCAAATTGACCATAACAGCAGAACGACTGGGAATGACTGGTCACTATAACACACACTGACCACCAGAGGCCAGACGCTCAATGCAGGAGCTATCTCCTGGTGGTCAGTGAGCTCCCACAGGGGAAGCTCTGCTCATCCACAAGCCAGGCTTACAGCTGCCAGTACAGCAGTGGTGGTCAGAGCCTCTCCCGCCTCCTCAGGAGCACTAAGGATGTCTGAGTACAGCTTAGGCCTGCTCCCCGCTGGCAAGTGGACATCCCCTGAGGGCTCCCGGGCTGCTAGAGGGATGTCTGACTGCCATCTTAGGCCCAATCCCCCAGGGAGCAGGCCTAAGCCAGCAGATGGACATCCCTTGAGGGGTCCCAGACTGCGAGATGGCACAGGCCGGGCTGAGGGACCCCCCCAAGTGCATAAATTTTTGTGCACCAGGCCTCTAGTCTATATAATAAAGAGTCAGGGTCAAAACAACTGATTACCACCAAAGTCTCAACCAGACCGGAAGTGCTGGGTTGCCACGACACTGACTGTCAAGGGGGCTGCAGATCAGGCCAAGAGAGAGGCCTGCAGAAAGAGAGAGGCAGGGTCTGATCTGTAGCCTTTGTGGCAGCCATTGATCAGAACTTGCCTCTCTTCCTCTCCAGGCCTGGCCAACAGCCATGCCTCCATTTCTCTCTAGGCCTCCACAGGGGCTGCTGATCAGCCCCACCTTTCTGATCAGGCCCTGTTGATAGGCCCAGAGATGCTGACTGGCATAGAAACTGACCAATCAGAACCAAATTGGCTGGCAGGGAAGGGCCGTTGGGTGTGAGATCAGGCAGGCAGGCAGGTGAGTGGTTAGGAGCCAGTGGTACCAGATTGTGAGAGAGATGTCCCCAATTGAAGAGGGTGAAGGTTAGGCTGAGGGAACCCCCACCTTTGTGCACAAATTTTGGGCACCGGGCCTCAAGTTGAGAATAAGTACCACCCTGGCTGGGTAGTTCAGTAGGTTTGAGTGTCATTCAGATATACCAAGGTTGAGGGTTCAATCCTGGGGCAGGGCATATATAAGAATCAACCAATGAATGAATAAATAAGTGGAACAACAAATTTCTCTCTCTCTCTCTCTCTCTCTCTCTCTCTCTCTCTCTCTCTCTCTCTCTTCCTCCTTCTCTCTCTCATCAATAAATAAAACAAAACATAAAAATATTTTTAAAAAGAGAATAAGTACCACTCTTATTTATACTACTTCAAAAACATTTTTTATGTAAACAATTTTCTAAGCTCCACTGCATTTTTGTGGACCTTCCTATATTTGTCCATCCCGCACTCACTCCCTTCTACCCTTTCTTCCTTCTTTCATCCCTCCTTCTTTTTCTCACCTTCTCCCTTCCTTTCTTATTTCCTACCTTTCAAATTTACTGAATATTTACAATGGACCAGGCACTGGGAATCTACAGATATATTACACATATACAGATTCCCAAGGAGTTAACAGATTGTGTAAGAGACAGGCAAGTAAGTAAACAACACAACCCAGTACATGCTTAGATAGAGGTGAGCACAGTGCTTACGGGAACAGAAGTCAGGAAAGGGTTTCTGGAAGAGGTAATCTTACACTGAACTTTGGAGAATGGGAAGAAGTAAGCTCAATTAGAAAGTCTGGAGTGGAAGAGAGTTCTAGGCTGAGCTGATCACATATGGTCCATGGAAAACCATGTTTCCTGGAGACAGCCAGATTTAGTTTCTAAATCTGAGTCCATCACTCACTATGAATGATGAAAAATTATTTACCTCTTAGCACCTATGTTTTTTTACTTGTAAAATGCAGGGGAAATGTATTTTAGATGAAAATGGAGTTATAAGTAGAAACTCAAGCATGATATAAGCCATATTGTAACTTTGTCCTTGAAGCAGCAAGAAAGTTTATCAGAATATGACTAACCCTCCTTGATTTAAAATAGATTTCTTATCATTGTGTTTAAATATTTTGTATAAACATAAATTCCCCTCTCAGTTTTTAAAAGTGACATTGATATTCCCTATTATCTGATTCTGAAAAGTAAAACATGTCATAGATTTTGCCTAAAGACTTTAAAAAAAACATGATCTTGATACAACTAGAGGGCTTCAATATTAATGGGCTCTGTTGACAGTTTTACAGAGCACTTGCTGGTGACAAAGCTCATTCCATTATATGTATTTTTATTCTAGAATAATATTTGGGAAAGCCCTAAATGGGACAAAAATCTATTTCATTTCTAATTTCCATATTGTGAACATTTTATCGCCATCTATATGTACACAATGAAGATGTATGCTCTCTATTGTATATATACTAACATAAAAATATAACTGAGACCAAATAGAAGAGGATGCATTATAGTTCTTTAGATAAATTGTAGTGAACTCCTGGTCAGAACAATGAATATTTTGGTTTATTATATTTCTAGACATTGTCTTCCCTCAGTCAGTGGTCTATGGGACTATAAACTTGTTAACAGAAGGAAAGATGGGCATAAGAAACTTTATGGAGAAAATGAAAACATGCAGATAAAGCAGATAGTGTAGAAGAAGTTGAGGGCAGTGACTGCAGGAGAACCCTGAGACCAGCAGACATGATAGTGCCCTCCAAGAACTTGATGCCAATCAGCTGAATCAGCAGAGTACATGCTGGAAGGAGAGGTTTGCCTCTTAGCTCATTGACTAAGCAGTTAAAGAAGATACTGGAGGAAGCTGGTAAATTAGCCTCCTTTCCTGACCCCACACTATTCTCTATCTCAACCCAGTGCCTTGTAGCAGACTAAAATTCACTCTTTAGTGGTGTCAAACATATTATATTTTATTAATCCTTACTGGACAATATTTTCCATTAATATTTAGAGAGAGTGAAAAGAAGAGAGGAGAGAGAGAGAGAGAGAGAGAGAGAGAGAGAGAGAGAGAGAGAGACATTCATGTGAGAGAGACACATCAATGGGTTGTCTCCTGCATGCACCCTGGTGATCTGGGCCAGGGATGGAGCATGCAACCCATATACATGCCCTTGATCAGGAATCAAACCCATGACTCGTTGGTGCGCAGGCTGGTGCTCTAACCATTGAGAAAACCAGCCAGGGCTCAAACTTATTTTTAAGTTAAGAATTGGGTTTTTTCTTTCTATGAATTATAAGAAAACTAGAGGCCCAGAGCATGAAATTCATGCACTGGAGGGGGGTGTTTCCATCTCAGCCTATACCCTCTCCAATCTGGAACATCCCCTTCACAATCCGGAACTGATGGCTCCCAACTGCTCTCCTGCCTGTCTGTCTGATTGCCCCTAACCACTTCTGTATGCCAGCCTGATCACCTCCTAACCACTCCCCTGCCAGCCTGATCGATGCCTAACTGCTCCCCTGCCAACCCAATCACCCCCAACTGCCCTCCCCTGCTGGCCTGGTTCCCCCCAACTACCCTCCCCTGCCAGCCTGGTCATCTGTAACTACCCTCCCCTTCTGGCCTGGTTGCCTCTAACTGCCCTCCCCTTCTGGCCTGGTCACCCCTAATTGCCCTCCCCTGCTGGCCTGATCAGCCACAACTGCCCTCCCCTGCCAGCCATCTTGTGGCTGTGTGCGCCACCATCTTTGAGGATGGGGCAGTCAATTAGCATATTACCTCCTTATTGGCTGTGGGCAATCTTTGTGATAGTGTGAGGGTCAATTAGCATATTACCTCTTTATTAACTAGGATTAGTTAGTGAAAGGTTTCAGGATATCTCATTGAGAAATTCTGGGAGGGATTTGTTGCAAAAAACACCAAAGAAAATAAGGTCAATATTTGTAGGGCTGTAAAATAACTGGTTGAGATGTTTTATTTGTTATTAATTTATTTTTAATTATAATTGACATAAATCATTATACCAGCTCAGATGTACAACATAATGACTCAAAATTTCTATATCTTACAAAGTGATCACAGCAATGAGTCTACTGACCATCTGTCATCATAGTTATGATGATGGTGTTGACTCTATTGCTTATGCTGTACATTACATCCGTATGACATTTTATAACTGGAAGTTTGTACTTAATTAATTCTTGTCTTCTTTCTCAGTGTTCCCCCACCCTTTCCCTTCTGGCAACTATCAATCTGTTCTATGAGTTTGTTTCTGTTTAATTTTGTTTGTTCATGTGTTTTGTTTTGTTTTTAGAATTCACAAATAAGTAAAATCAGACAGTCTTTGTCTTTCTCTGTCCAACTTATTTTACTTAACATAATACCCTCTAGATCCATCCATATTATTGTAAATGGCAAGATTTCATTCTATTTTATGGTTGGGTAACATTTCATCCTATGTATAAAGCACATCTTATTTATCCATTTACCTATCAATGAATATCTAGGTTGCTTTCATATCTTGGCTAGTGTAAATAATACTGCAATGAATATAGGCATGCATGTATTATTTCAAATTATTATTTTTGTTTTCTTTGGATGAATATTCAGAAGTGGAATTGCTGGGTTGTACAGTAGTTTTGTGTGTGTTTCTTTCTTTCTTTCTTTTTGAGGAACCACCATAGTGACTGCACTAATTTGCAATCCCCCAACAGTGCACTAGGGTTCCCTTTTCTCCACATCAGTGGCAACACTTGTTACTTTTTTTCTTTGTGATAATAGCCATTTTACCAGGTGTGAAATATCCCATAGCTTTGATTTGCATTTCCCTTATAATTAGTAATTCTGAATATGTTTTTCATATGTCTTTTGGCCATCTGTATGTCTTGTTTGGAGACATGTCTATTCAGATCCTCTGCTCATTTTTTTTAAATGGATTGTTTGATTTTTGATGTTGAGTTGTATGAATTCTTTATATATTTTATAATATAACTTTTTACCAGATATATAATTCACAAATATCTTCTCCATTTCAATAAGTAGCCTTTACATTTTATTGATGGCTTTCTTAGCTGTGCAAACGTGTTTTTTTTTTGTTTGTTTTTTTTTTAGTTTGATGTAGTTCCACTTGACTTTTTTTGCTTTTGTTGCCTTTGCCCAAGGAGACATATTAAAAAAATAACATTGCTAAGAAGGATGTAAAGAGTTTCCTTCTAGGAGTGTCAAGTATTACAATTAAGTCTTTCATTCACTTTGAGTTCATTTTTGTATATGGTGTAGGAAAATGGCCTAGTTTCACTTTTTGTATATGTGTGTTTTGTTTTCACAACCCCATTTATTGAAGAGACTATCTTTTCCCCTTGTATATTTTGCCTTCATTGTCACAGATTAGTTGGGCTTATTTCTGGGATGTCTATTCTGCTCCATTGATCTATCTGTTTTTGTGCAAGTATCATACTGATTTGATTTCTATAGTTTTGTGATATAGTTTGAAATCAGAGAATGCGATACTCTAACTTTGTTCTTTTTTCTCAAGATTCCTCTGGCTATCCTGAGTCTTTTGTGAAAAATGCCATTGGTATTCTGATAGGCATTGTGATAAATTGGTAGACTGCTTTGAGCAGTGGGCATTTTAACAATGTTAATTATTTGAGTACATGACCATAGTTTAGCTGTTCTTTTATCTGTGTCCTCTTCACTTTCTTTTATCAATGTCTTATAATTTCCAAAGCACAAGTCTTTTACTTCCATGGTTAAATTTATTTCTATGTATTTTATTGTTTTTGTTTCAATTGTAAATGGAATTGTTTTCTTAATTTCTCTTACAGATAACTCATTTTTGTATAGAAAACAATAGAATATTAATTTTGTATTCTTTAACTTTATTTTATTCAAATATTAGTTCTAACAATTTTTATTGGGATGTTTAAAGTTTTCTATAATATAGTTTTATTTATCTGCAAATAGTAAGAATTTTACTTCTTTATTTTCTGTTTGAATCTTTTTATTTCCTTTTCTTGTGGGATTGCCTTGGCTGTTGCTTCCAATATTATGTTGAATAAGAGTAGTGAAAGTGTGCATGCTTATCTTGTTCCTGATCTAAGAGAAAAAGCTTTCAGCTTTTAACCATTGAATATTATGCTCTCTTATGGGTTTGCTGTACAGCCTTTTGTATATTGAGGCACGTCTTTTTATAGACACTTTTTTAAGTGTTTTATAATAAAAAGAATGTTGAATTTTGGTGATTCCTTTTCTGAATCTATTGAGATGTCATGATTTTTCTCCTTTATTTTGTTGTTATGGTACAGCACATTGATTACTCTGTGGATATTGAAGCATCTGTAATTCCTGGAATAAATTTCACTTGATCATATTGCCTTATCTTTTTAATATATTATTGTATTTGAGTTGCTAATATTTTGTTGAGAAATTCTGCTTCTATCTCTATCAGGAATATTGGCCTATAATTTTCTATTTTAGTAGTTTCATTGTATTGTTTGGTATCAGGTAACATTGGCCTCATAGAATGAGTTTGAAAGTTTTCCTCCTTCATTTTTAAAAAAATAATTTTAAATAATTTTAAATTTTGATTGTTTGGCTGCAATTATCTGTGAATATGTCTGGTCCTACACTTTTGTTTGTTGAGTGTTTTATTGTTTGTTTGTTTTTGTTTTGTTTTGCTTTTTGAGTACTGATTCGTTTTTCTTTTTATATGGAACTAGATGCCTGGTGCACAAAATTAGTGCACAGGGTGGGGGTTTGGGGGAGGGTCCCTCAGCCTAACCTGCATTCTCTCGCAATCTGGGACCCTTTGGGGGATGTCTGACTGCTGGTGCAGGATCGGGCCTAAACTGGCAGTCGGACATCTCTCTCTCAATCCAGGACCACTAGCTCCTAACCACTTGCCTGCCTGCCTCATCATCCCTAACCACTCACCTGCCAACCTGATCAGTCCTAACCTCTCACCTGCCTGCCTGATCACCCCTAACCACTCTGCCTGCCTGCCTGATCGCCCCTAACCGCTCACCTGCCTGCCTCTTTGCCCCTAGCTGCCTCTGCCTTGGCCCCCGCTTCCAGGGCTTCATCTGGGATGACATCCTGAAGGTCATTCAGCTGTCCAGTCTAATTAGCATATTAAACTTTTATTATTATAGATATTAATCAGTATGTTCAGGCTTTCTGTTTCTTCCTGGTTCTTTCTTAGAAGATTACATGTTTCTAGGATATTATCCATTTATTCTTGTCTAATTTTTTGTTCATAGTATTCTTTTATAATACTATATAGTTTTGTGTTGTTGATTATTCTCTTTCATTTCTGATTTTATTTGGGTCCTCTATCTTTTTTATTTCCTTGATAAGACTGGCTGAAGCTTCATCTATTTTTTTTTTTATCTTTAAAAATAAACTAGCTTAGTTTTGTCAACCTTTCCTATTTATTTTTTTGGTGCCATTTTATTTTTTTCTGCTCTGAACTTCATTTCCTTCTACTCACTTTGGGTTTTGTTTGTTCTTCATTTTCTTTTTTTAATATTTATTATTGAGATTATTATAGATGTTCCTCTTTTTATTTCCCATTGCCCACCTCCATCTGGTTCCCACCCCACTCCAGGCCTTCACTACCCTATTATCTGCAGAGATAATGCGCAGATGCATATAACATCTTTGGTTAGTATCTTCCTGTCTCCCCCACCCCCTTCCTTCTGAGATTTGTCAGTCTATTCCATGTTTCCATGCCTCTGATTCTATTTTATTCATCAGTTTATTTTGTTCATTAGATGTTTTTGTTCCTTTATTTTGATTTTTACATTCAATGTTGATAGATATGTATTTATTGCCATTTTTATTGTTCAATCCTTCTCCTCCTCCTCCTCCTCCTCCTCCTCCTCCTCCTCCTCCTCCTCCTCCTCCCCCTCTTCCTCTTCCTCTTCTTAAAAAAATCCCCTTCAGTATTTCATGTAGTACTGGCTTGGTGGTGACTAACTCCTTTAGCTTTTTCTTGTCTGTGAAGCTCTTTATCAGACCTTCAATTCTAAATGAGAACTTTGCTGGGTAGAGTAATCTTGATTGTAGGTCCTTGCCATTCATCACTTTGAACATTTCTTGCAACTCCCTTCTGGCCTGCAAAGTTTCAGTCTCAATGTGCTTTTTTTCTTTACTTCTCTAGTTGTAGGACTTTCTTCTTTATTCTCTAGATTTCAGGCAGTTCTGAATGATGGTTTGCATTTTATTTGAAATTTTTATGTGGGTGTGGGAGGTGGTATGTATCAGTGTTTACCTATGCCGCCACCTTGGTTCTCTCTGTTCTTCATTTTATATTTCCTTTAGGTGTAAATTTAGATTATTTATTTGATACTTTTTTTTTGTTTCTTGATGTAGGCACACAACACTATGAATTTCCCTCTTATTACTGCTTTTGCTGCATCCTAACAATTTTCGATCATTGTGTTTCCATTTTTATTTGTCTTAAAATACTGTTTTATGTCTGCTTTATTACTTTATTAACCTAATGATTGTTTAGTAACATGTTGTTTGGTAACCTGTGTTTGTATTTTTTTTCCAACTTTCTTATTGTAATAGATTTCTAGTTTTTTAACATCAATAATGAGGAAGATACTTGATATGATTTCAATATTCTTAAAATTTCTGAGATTTGTTTTGTGGCCTAACGTGTGGTCTATTCTGGAAAATAGTGCAGATACACTTGAAAAGAATGTGCATTCTGCTGATTTGGGATATAATGTTCTGGAGGCATATGTTAAGTCCATATGCTATAATGTGTTGCTAAAGCCACTTGTTGATATTAGATCTGGATGATCTATTCATTGATGTAAGTTTTAAAATACCCTATTACTATTGTGTTATTGTCAATATCTCCCTTTCTGCCTGTTAATATTTGATTTAGGTATTTATTTGCTTTGTTGTGGTGTTTTTGACATAAATTGTGATGTTAAGGAAGCTTCAGAATTCTTTAACAGGATTCCCATTGAGATTATTGACATCTAAAATGAATGGTTGTGAAGTAGATGTTAGAAAAGATGTATGAAATAGAAGTGATTTCTAAAATGGACAAATGCATACATATGAATATGTGTATGAATGAGCCAAAATGTGGGATTGTAAAAGACTCCAAATTCCCTTCAGGATTGTGATTCTTATCATTATGACTGATACATAATTGTCACATGCTGATATTGTTTATTTGGTTGAATTAAATATTAAAACACTCAGATTCTTAAAATTAGAAGTCTGAAAGAGAATACCATCTAAAGCAACTAGTGAACAAGAAGTGTCTATAAGCTTTCTCTAGTATTGGCAGCCAGGGCCCCTTTGCACAAACCCCTACCCCCAACTCCTATCAGCACCAACTATGCTACTGATAGGGAGCTATTATTAATTATTAAGTGATAAAATAACCAAAAGTATTAATATTTGAACATTTTTGATGGTCAGAACCAAAAGATGAGGAGATAAGAAAACCAGGATTGACTATAGGGAGCTTCTCCTCTTAGCTGACTGTTAGGTAATGGCCTCATAACCCAAAATTATCTTTTTATCTTCTGCCTTAGGTTATTTTACATTATAGATTATGGAATTTTATGAAGGCAGTTAGGAAGAAAAGGAGGAATAGGATATGGTAGGAATTAAAGAAAGAGTAGAAAAACACTCTGTCTTATTAAAATTTTCATAATTCAATTAAAAAATAGACTTGTGGCTGTTTTATTTTACAAACTGGTATTTTGGTTTCTGATAACACACTCTACACACACACACACACACACACACACACACACACACACACACACACATGCTTTAATTTTGCAGCTATATTCAGAGATTTCTTTATGCACCCAAATGCTATAATAATAGCATATCTTTTAAAAAGTTAAATGATAAAATAATTAAAGCATGGATTTCTTACTTAATTTAAAATTTCAATTTAATTGAATAATAATGATCAATTAAAATACAATCTGATCATACTTCTACATTTTATGGGTCTTATTTTTAATTCTAATTTCTAACATTTATTTTTCAAGGAAGCTTACAAGTTCACTATAAGCTGAGCAAGGAAGAAACCCATGTGTTCACCATTGAGGTAGAGAACTTTGCTAATAGAAGGATGCACCACTTGAAGATTAACCGAGAGGGAAGAGAGCTTACCATTCAGGTAACTTATTTTCCTCTTTTTATGCCTTGGATGCTCAAAAAACACTCTTCTGCGCTTCTATCCCATGCCAAGTATGGAACCAAGTTCTCGAGATAGATATGAATTACATTTGGCCCAGTCTTTGAAAAGGTTGAATAATGGTTCTCAGAGTGTTGCTGCACCCTTTCAACCAGCATCAGCATTACTTGGGGCTTTATTAGAAATGCAGATTCTTGGGCCCTACAACAGGTCCACTTAATCAGAAACTTCTTTGCAAGGGAGTCAGCAGGTGATTCTGATGCCTAATTAAGATTATAACCCTGAATTGTAGTAGAATGGGAAGACATGAGTGAACTGGAAATCATGAGAGACTGGCCAGGGCTAAGACAGAAGTGTGCCCATGTGAAATGAGAGCATGGAGGAGGGCATTGGACATCAGTATTCAATTCCTGGGTGAAGTTAGGACTAAAGTGAGACTTGAAGGTTAATAGGAATTGGCTAGATGAAGAGAGAGCAAAGTGCTCAGGCAGGGAATCTATGGGAGCATTGGTAAAGTTGTCCTGAAGAGTACAGTATGTGGCCCTGGCTGGTTAGAGTGTCAGTCCTGTGGACCAAAAGGTTGTGGGTTCAATTCCTGGTCAAGGGCATGTACCATGATTGTAGGTTCAATCCCAGGCCCTGGTCAGGGCACATGCAGGAGACAACCAGGCTCGCTCTCTCTCCCTCTCTCTACCTCTCTCTCCCTCTCTTTCACGCTCCATAAAAATTAATGGAAAAATATCCTTGAGTGAGAATTTTTTAAAAAGTACAGTATGTGGCAGGCACTCCATAGAATTTCAGTGTAAAATTCATGGTATAAAGATCACACAGGAGACGATAGAGAATTGGCAGAGTCCACATCATCCTTTCTAGAATCATGACCTGAAGTTCACCTTTAAATCTTCCCAGCAGTCACCCCTTATTTGTTTTAATCCATCATATTTTTTATCTCCTAGGACTCCATTGTTGGCAAACTGCGGCTCGTGAGCCACATGGGGCTCTTTGCCCCTTGAGTGTGGCTCTTCCTAAACCTTAGGACTACCCTAATTAAGTTAATAACAATGTACCTACCTATATAGTGTAAGTTTAAAAAATTTGGCTCTCAAAAGAAATTTCAATCGTTGTACTGTTGATATTTGGCTCTGTTGACGAATGAGTTTGCCGACCACAGTCTAGGGCAGTGATGGCGAACCTTTTGAGCTCGGCGTGTCAGCATTTTGAAAAACCCTAACTTAACTCTGGTGCCATGTCACATATAGAAATTTTTTGATATTTGCAACCATAGTAAAACAAAGACTTATATTTTTGATATTTATTTTATACATTTAAACGCCATTTAAAAAAGAAAAATCAACCAAAAAATATGAGTTCGTGTGTCACCTCTGACACGCGTGTCATAGGTTCACCATCACTGGTCTAGGTGATCATTTTAAGCCTCCTTATGTTTTCTATACCACCAACAATCTTAACTACATATTTACTCTCAGCAGATGACATTTTTTTCTTCTTTCCTGTGAAAAAGATTTAACATTCGGACGGTATATACTCACCATCACATTCACCCAACCACCCGCATCTGTGTCTTTGTACTCTTTCTGTGACTTGTTGTTGACTATATAGAGTTAATGGCCCTAGCTAAGGCCTGATCCACCACTGTGGGCTAAATCTCATATTCTACTTAGAAACATTCCTTCAGCATTCTGCGCTTTCCTTCTCTTTTCAACATTTACCAGCTCTATCGGATGGCTTCCCAAAGCATAAATCATGCAAAAATTACATAAATAGCAAACAACAACAACAGAAAACAAACAAACAAACAAAAAAAAAACACTAAAAAACATGCTCTAAGGCAGGGAAGGAGAACTTTTATCCTCTTATCTAATTATATTTTTTCTGTTAGTTTATTGCTCACATCCTTGGAGATATTTTATATATACTTGGTCTCTGAATTTTGCATATATTTTTTAAAAATCCATATCAATGATTTTTCTCCCTGTGTTACAGCAAAATAATACTTCTCAAGACACCATGGCCTTATTTTGCAAAATCCAATGGTCTTTTCTTACTTGTCTTCTCATCACCATTTAACACAGCACTTGCTGTCGGCTCTTGGGTCATATTGCCATTAGGCTTGCAGGACATACTTTCACCTGGTGTTTCTTCCTGTGTCTAATGTATCTTGTTGGCACCCCTTTAACTTCCAAATTCTAACCTTTGGAATCTTCCTGGACTCCATCTTCAGAGTCTTCTCTTTTTAAACTGCACTCATTCTGTGGCTCATTTCACTCACCCAGTCTGTTAGGGGCAGAAATAGAATATTGGGGACCAGCTATAATTAATTATAAGAAATATCAATTGTGCTCTGTTAACCACGATGGTTCTGTTCTAATTAGAAAGCAGATCCTAACTTTGTTGGGAGTTATACACCCTGGGACATGGGAGCTAATATTGGAATGCAGTCCATCCTCCTTCTGAGAACTGACTGTCATTATGGAGAGATTTACAACCTCGTGTATGAAATAATCTAGTCCTGGAGGCACCTTCTCTTTACAACCCCCAGCCCCTATTGCCTGTAATCTGGTCCCAGGGCACCCAGAGGCACCTGCCCTCTGTGCCCCACCACCCAGCCCGCATGACTAGTAACCAGTAATGACTATACCATGCCTACTTCCCCATGCCTATAATTCTTACTTTCCCAAGTAATCTTTGCCTTTCTATTCAGTATAAGCAGCTTGTTTATGCAGAGGGGCAGAACAGATTTTTGTGGCTGACCTGCTGCTCTCCCATACTGCTGGAAGGATTGGAATAAATGCTCATATATGACTCAACCCTGTCTCTGCTTAATTTGCTCAAGTAGTGACAGGCAGCCCAGACCCCTTGGTTGTCTGGTTACTGTGAGGTGGCCCAGAAAAGCGGCGAAGAGAACAAAGAGAACCGAGTGAATCAGAAAGAAAAAGGAGAAGTTTATTTGCGTTCTCGGGCGAGACCCACTGACCCAAAAGGTGGGGTCAGTGAATGTCGCGCCTCCAGGGAGGGAGGGGGATCTTTTTATTCAGGTGTTTGGTGAGGGCGGGGGCCTGAACTGAGGAAGTCTGCATTGCAGGGATCATCTTGACATTCAACTGAGAAAAGTCTCATCTGCAGGGGAGTGGGCGGAATATTCAGGACGAAGTTCTTATCTTATCTGTGTGGGGGTATGTGAATTCAAGGGTCTGGCACGTTGATCTGTGAGAAATTCCAGGGGAAGTCCATTATCTCATCACATGCCTGCATGCATCCGAACCTGGGCTCTCTCCGACCTAACAGTTACAAGTCCATGTGAAATGCTGATAAATTAATCCCAAATGCCATTTGTATGCTGATGAATGAATCCCAAATGTATCTCTAACATAAGCCCTTTCCCTGATTTCCAGACCTATGTATTCACCTGCCTACTTGACATATGTGTGTGGATGTCTCTCAGACATCTTGAATGTAACCTCTTAAGGCTGAGTTGTTGAAAATCTTCCTCCAAATACCCATCACCTTCCATCACCTCCCATAGCTCAGGTAATGGCAACTCTGCTCTTGCAGTTGCTCAGTGTTAAAATTGTGGTTTCATCTCTGTTCCTGCAACACCCTATTGATCAACAGCTTCTAACATGCTCCAAGCCACTCTCATCGTTTCCTTGGTTATTACAGCTTACAGTGGCCTTTTAATGGAAGGGCCCCTGCTGTTTGTTTGTTTCTCTGAAGCCTATTCTCAACACTAGCCAGAGGGATTCTGTTAAGAGATTAGTCAGATTGTGTTACTCTTCTGTCCAAAGCCAAAGATCTTGCACTGACCTGAGAGGGTCTCCATGAGCCAGCACCCTTGCAACCTTCTCATCTATCACCAATCCCTTTGAAACTCCACACTTCCCACACAGGCCTTCTTTTATTTCCAGAGTTCATGAAAGCTCCCTATCCTTTTAAGGTCATGGGTGTGTGGATATGGCCTAGGAGAGAATCTAGATTGACTGTTGGTTCTCCTGATTGGGTGTAAATTCGGGATTAACTGTCAAATATGTAATACAAATTGTAATCCCTAAGTGATTAAAATTTAATGTTCTTACTCTAACATTTGCTCTTGAAATACGAAGGAAAATCATAGGAGAAAATTTGGACGTAGGCCAGATTGAAGGAGGAAAGGGATGGAAATGATGAGTTGTTGGTTGAATATGTTTTGACTGAGGTCCTGGGGGGACATCTGGGATGCATTCTGGTGAGCATTTATATAAGATGCGCTTTTCCTCCTCCTTCTTTATAATTTCTAACTTCTTTTCCACAAATGAAAGGCACAAACAGGGAAGTGAGAGAATAAGAAATGGTATTTTATTTTCTCCCTCTAAAGAGTTCCCACCAATCAATTAATAGGCAATGATAAGCACATAGTAGTTGAGGACATACAACTTCCAAAGCATTGAAGGGAGCAGAGAGAGCTGGAGGCAGGGACATTTTTTCTATTTAACTTCAAATCAACTTATTTAACCAGTAAGGTAAATAAGTGCCTCCCTGACACTCCCCCCTTCCCTCTCGATCCCTTCTTCTTCCTCTCCATTTACAGTGGTTCTCAACCTTCCTAATGCCACGACCCTTTAATACAGTTCGCTATGTTGTGGTGACCCCCAATTTCATTGTTACAAATTGAACATAATTAAAGCATAGTGATTAACCACAAAAACAATATGTAATTATATATGTGTTTTCCGATGGTCTTAGGCGACCCCTGTGAAAGTGTCATTCGACCCCCAAAGGGGTCATGACCCACCAGTTGAGAACCATGGATTTAGAACAAACTGTTCAGTACAAATAGAAAAGGGGAGGCTACTCTACTCATCCATTTCCCCCTACCACCACCACTAACCCACAACTCCCAACTCACCACCACCCCACCCCACCCAACTCCCCCCACTCCCGCCTGGCCTGTGGCCTGAGGGTCTCTGGCAGCACTCAGACCTGTTAGACTCCATTCCCTGCCCTACCACCACCACTAACCCACAACCCCCCACCCCCACTGGCCTGTGGCCTGAGGGTCTCTGGCAGCACTCAGACCTGTGAGAAGCAGGCAAGCCAGAGGCATCCAGCACCTAATAGCAGACCCTCCCATTCCCCAGGCCTGGAGCTGCTCCTCCTCCTCTCTTCTATTTCTGATGACAGGAAGGAGACCTTGGGGGCTGGGTCTGCTGCCAGAAGCAAGAACTCCTGGTGATGTTTGGAGAATTGTAATGGGATTAGTGTATTTTAAGACAGGTCCTTGCAAAAATGCTTTGGTAGGGAAGTTGAACTTTAATCTAAAATGCACTTATGACATTAAACAGATTAAGCCAGTGCCCAAAATGCCACAAAACAAGCTGTAAAGAAGCAGGTGTCAGGCATTTTTGAAACCAAGTATCTAATTACTTCTTTTGAAAGATGAAGATCTGGAGGTCAAGAGAGGCATTCCCAGTGTAAAACAGACCCGGGTGTGAATCCATGCTCCTTACTGGTGCTATGTGTCTTGGACCAGCGATGTGCCTTGGACTCACCTCCCCGAGTATCAGCATACTTACCTTTAGAAAAGGGGGTTGCAGATAGAACTGAGCTCAGTCAGTTCTCGTAAATATCATATGAAAGAGCAGAGCTAAGGAACCAAGTCCACGGCCTGGCATCTCGGCATTTTCCTCCCTTTCTCATCTCAGTCAGTGGCAGGGTCCCAGATTCTGAGGTCAGTCAAGCTTCTCAGCCAGGTTACAGACCTGAGCCTCCAATCGTAATTAGGAATAAAAATGTTAAACCAGAAAGTAACAATAAAGTCTAAAACAAAAATGCACTTCCCACTGAATACTTAAATGATGCCCTCGACTAGGCCATCTCGTACATATAGAATTCCTAAGAATAAATGTTTGTGGTACCCCCATTACTGCCCCTTTATACTGTTTTTACCTTATGCATTTCCTACATTTTTCACATTGGTAACAGCATCTGAAGCAGTATAGTTTTCAGGTGCCCTCATCCCATGTGCTGCGTGGACCACACTCCATCACTAGCCTCCAGTCTCTTTTGAGTCACTCTAACTTCCTCTCCAAACCTCTACAAATACTCATTTTTCTAAAACTCCTTTAATTACCATTTGCCTCCCTTTCCCTTCCTTAGCCATCCGGTACGTCCCTTCAAGCAGGAGAGAAGGATAGGAATGACTCTGCACTTGAATCATTGTCTCTCCCACGTGGGGCATCTGAGCATAAGCCTGTCAATGTCCAGGGAACCCTTTCCCCAGGAAGCCGACCCTGTGGAGCCTGGGGAGGAGGTGAGGGCAGAAGCCAGAGGAAGCTCAGCTGAACCTTCATTTCTCCGAATCCAGCCGCTGCTTTCCACGCAGCAGGAAATCCCCACTCACTTCAGCCTCCTCCCCACCTGCACTGTGGAGGACCCCTGCCCCTGCTGGGAGGGGCAGTTCCAGAGAAAGGGAAGGCAGCTGAGAGCTCCGAGGTAGCACAGGAAGCAGCTCCTTAGGGCATCTGAATCCCTGAGCCTGGGGATGGGCACCTCCTGCGCAGCAGGCATCCTGGTGGTGCCATGCGCTCTGTCTTCCTAGCCCACAAGGTAGAAAGGAAGTAACACGGACGCTTACTTAACCGCTCAGCAAGCCCGTGCTAGGAATTATTTTGCCATTTTTTGTAGTAGACCCTTTAGAAGACATATATGGATAAGATATCCATATTCTCAAAGAGCCAATAGGTTATTGGAGAGGATGAGAGAGAAAAAGTGGGTCATTATGGTGCAGCGTAATGCAAAGTTAGAGCAGAAAAAGGCACCATGAGGTGAGGGTCCATTTACCGGAGCAAGGGATGAAGGAAAGCTTCCAGGAGCTGTGGACTCTGGGAGCACTTAGAACAGTGTCTGGCACTCAGTAGGTACTTAAATATTGTTAATTAATTTTGTAGAAATTCAGAAATAAAACACACAGTGATTGTCTAAAAGTTGCTCACATGTCTAGAGAGGTATGGATAGTAAAGCCAAAAACACAGTGCCTGGGGCCCTGCTCCTGGACACTGTGTGTGGCCTTGGCCACATCGTTGATTTCTGGATGATATCACTCCCCGGTCTGTGATGCAGGGACAATACTGCTTACTTCATAATGTTCCAGAGAAGAATACATTTCGAAATATGCTTCAGTGCAGTATCTGACATGACAAGTGCTCAAAAAATAACAAATATTACTACAGTCTAGTTTCATAAGTGAAGGGTAATAAATCATGTAATCACTCACCACAGGTCACAGCCAGTGACTTCTCTCGCAGCAGAAGCTACTGCTCGGCAAAAAGCGGCAGAAAGTAAGTCCTGGCAGTAGGAGCTGGGAAAATGGTTACTAGTCCTCATCAGTCACTCCCCAAGGGCACCCAGATAAAAGGGTCCTAGGTTCCTTCTCTTTCAGATAAACCTGAAGACAATGAGGATCCCTTCCAGGGATGGCATTTAAATATTCAGAGTAGAGTTTGAAAGAAACTGGCAGGATCTGACTAGACCGGAAAGAGTGAAATGGGTTGGGGAAATACTGCCTTAGATAGAGGAGTCAGACAGCAAAGAGGTGAAACTGGAATTAGTGGTGGGTGAGCCATGAAGGGTTCCCTAAAAACGATTCTAGCAATAAAGTCCTGAAGAACCCCAGTAGCGGCTTTTTCTTACACCTGTGAGATGGGGTTCATGTAGGAGGCAACTATCCAGCGAGGCTCTCCTCCCCAGGGCCAAACTTCTGCCAAACTGAGATATTTGCCAAATAAAAACCCCCAGTGTCCATACCTGAAGGTCAGAACTAATGGAGAAAAGGAAACAGCGATGACTCCAAGAACAAAATGGGGAAGAGGGGGGAGAAATGTGGAATGAGCGCCTGCTTTCCATTTCATGTTAATCCTACACAGCAGGTTCCTGGCTTCTAAGAAGGCTTTACTTGCTTGATTATTTGCAGCAAAGAATTTGGCGAGAAAATCTCAGTGGGGAGATAAATACTGTAAAAGCTGCACAGAATTTCCAGGGAGAAGACTTGTGTGAAAGCCAAGAGAAAGGAGAGGGCCTTTTGCGTGCACTGTGGGAGGATTAGTGAGGCATTTCCCATCTCTCCAGGGGAAAGCCCCAGAGAGGGGTCCGCCCCATGGGTGCCGCAGCTATTTTCAGAAGAGGTGTGCCGTGCCCTTTGGGGGCAGACTTTGTTGATACATCTTGTTTCTTTTCCCCGCAGATGGATGAGAAGCTCCGGCTCAACTATAACTTCTCCCCAGAAGTGGAGTTCAGGGCTGTGAGGTCACTCACCTTGGGCAAAGTCACAGGTTTGTACTCTTGTCCACTGGGCTTTGTTAAAACACATGAATGAATACATGATTTTCATCAGGATATTAAGTGATTCAAATCTAGAACCAAGATTTCTGCGACGGGAGAAGCTATGTTGTGTGTGTGGTGGGTTGGGAATTGGCATTTGCCTCTATATTATGGAATCTTGAATAGGGTAAATTAACAAAAAAACACTGTGATTTTTTTTTTACTCAATTTAGAATTAATCTATTAATTTAAAAGTCTTACTTAATTTTTTACTTAAATTTACTTAATTTTTACCTAAAGACATTAAGGATTTGAAAACCCTAATTATTAGGTTGCTCAAATCCTTAATCTCTTTACTAATTCATCAACAATTGAAAAGGGATTGAAATATCTTACTATAATTGTGGATTTTCTTTTATTTTACTGGAAGTTCTATGAATTTTTATTTTATATTTTATGAAGGTATTTATTAAATGCAGGGAAGATTAAAACTTTCCAATGATTTTAATGATTTTTTTTATTACTGGCATTATTTTTAAACTTTAATTTCTCTTTGTGATAAAATCTACTCTGTCATTCAGTTTCACTTTAGTAAATATTTACCAGGCCTATTTTTTCCATATATTTTCTTTTTTAAAAAAATATATATATATATTTTATTGATTTATTACAGAGAGGAAGGGAGAGAGATAGAGAGTTAGAGACATCGATGAGAGAGAAACATCGATCAGCTGCCTCCTGCACACCTCCCACTGGGGATGTGCCCACAACCCAGGTACATGCCCTTGACCGGAATCGAACCCGGGACCCTTCAGTCCGCAGGCCGATGCTCCATCCACTGAGCCAAACCAGTTTTGGCCATATATTTTCTATTAATATTTATTTTTCTAAGTGTCATGTATAATCTTATGAAAAGCATAGAGTTTAATTTTGCAATTTATCCAGTCTAACCGTCAACTTTATAAGTTGGCAAAAGTAAGTCCCTTTACAATTTGGGGCCACTTATTAAGGTTGAATTTGTTTCTGCCTCCTCATTTTCTACTTCTTCACCTTTCCCTGTGCTTCTATCTTGTTGTCATTTACTCTCTCAATCACAGTACATTGCAGAAAACAAATACCAGGGACATTTTAAGGAGGAATGAATTTAATACAGGAAATTATTTGCTTACAAAATTGTGGCAGCTCTTCTGGTGTGGACTCTTGTTAGTCTTTCAAAGCGACTCCCCCAAATTTTTGAGTTGGTTAATGGGGAGTTGTCACTAACGAGGACATCACTGATGCTAGCCTGAAGACCAGAGGCCACTGTGACCTAGCACTGCATGTCAGCTCCCTAGAGGAGAAGAAGGGCTCTGAACAATGGTGGCAGAGGACACTTCATGTTCCATGACTTGGTAGGGCAGTAGACACAATTGAGAAAGCAGGACAATGACTCTGGTCTCACTGCAGCCTCTCAGATCCATAAATTGAATACTTTGGTTTTTCGAGAATAATGTGCACCCAGAAATCTAGCTGCAGTTAGGTCTAAAAAGTTACATTTTAGTTTCCAGTGGCAGTTGAATGAGCCAATCAAGTGACCGAGCTCAAAGTTACATTTCATGTTACTTTCTTATTCCATTACCTCTTTTTATTAATTAGTATTTGATGTAAACACTTCTATTTTTGGTTTACTAAGGCGGGCAGTAATCTACTTGTTGTTCATTCCTTCCTATATTTCTGAACACTCTACTTACCAGGTTTTCTCTTAATTTTTCTATTGTTTGCAAATACAGATGAAATTCCATATTATATTTAGCATAGTAGTTAAACATTTATATAACTTATGAAGTGATCCCCAGTAAGTATAGTACCTACTATCAAACTTCTGTCAAGCTGAGATATTTGCCCAAGAAATCTAACTGGCACCATACATAATAATTACAATACTTCTTACTAGATTTCCTAAGCTGTGACTATTTTGTAACTGCCAATTTATAATTCTTAATCTCTTTATATTTTTTACCCAGCCCCAATCTGACAGCCTCCTCCAATCTGGCAGCCCTCAGTTTGGTCTCTGTGTCTGAGTCTATTTCTGCCTTGTTTGTGCATTTATTTTGTTTTATAGATTACACATACTAGTATAAGTAAAATCATACAGTATTAGTCTTTCTCTGACTTATTTCATTTAGTATAATACTCTCTAGGTCCATCCATGTTGCCATAATCAGACTTCATTATTTTTTATATCCTAGTAATATTCCATTGTATTTGTATTGCTCATTATCTTTATCCAGTCATTTATTGATGGACATAGAGTTTGTATTCATTGCTTGGCTATCTATACCAGTGATGGCGAACCTTTTGAGCTCTGCGAGTCAGCATTTTGAAAAACCCTAACTTAACTCTGATGCCGTGTCACGTATAGAAATTTTTTGATATATGCAACCATAGTAAAACAAAGATTTATATTTTTGATATTTATTTTATATATTTAATGCCATTTAACAAAGAAAAATCAACCAAAAAAATGAGTTCACGTGTCACCTCTGACACATGTGTCATAGGTTCACCATCACTGATCTATACTAATAAGTGGCGTTACGCCCTCATGTCGTCACAAGCTGGCAATCATAAGATGGCCGTGCACACAGGGGAGGCAGGGCCCAGAGGCCACTCCATGCAGTGAGGCCTGGGGGTTCTGCAGCTCTGTGCAGCATAGAGGAGGCCAATCCTGGTGTCTCCACCACCTTGCGTAGAGAAGGCAGGTTCCGGCAGAGGAGGCGGGTTGCAGAAGGGGAGGGCAGTTGTAGGCCATCAGGCCAGCAGTGGAGCAGTTAGGCATCAATCAGGCCAGCAGGGGAGCGATTAGGGAGTGTTCAGGCTGGCAGGCAGAAGTGATTAGGGGAAATCAGGCAGGCAGGAAGGAGAGCGATTTGGAGCCAGCAGTCCTGGATTGTGAGAGGGATCAGGCTTAAACCAGCAGTCAGACATCCCCCGCGGGGTTCCAGATTGGAGAGGGTGCAGGCCAGGCTGGGAGACACCCCACCCTGTGCATGAATTTTGTGCACCGGGCCTCTAGTCTATAATAATAAAAATGTAATATGATAATTAGACCAGACAGCCAAAAGACCATCCCGACATCATTCCAGACAAAGCTGCAGCAACAGGGGCCAAGGCAGAGGTGGTTAAGGGCTACCAAGCAGTCAGGCAAGCAGTTAGGGACAATCAGGGAGGCAGGTAGAACAGTTAGGGGTGATCAGACAAGCAGGCAGAATGGTTAGGGGCGATCAGGCAGGCAGGCAGAGTGGTTAGGGGTGATCAGGAAGGCAGGCAGGTGAGTGGTTAGAGCCATCGGTCCCAGATTGCAAGAGGGATGTCCGACTGCTCGTTTGCCCGCAAAATTGGTCCTAAACCAGCAGTTGGACATCCCTCGAGGGGTCCCGGATTGCGAGATGGTGCAGGCCAGCTGAGGAACCCTCCTCCCCCTGCATGATTTTCATGCACTGGGCCTCTAGGTGTAAATAATATTTCAATGAACATAATGTTGCATACATCTTTTCAAATTAATGTTTTGGATTTCTCCAGAAAATAAAAAAAAAAAAAAAAAAAAACAGAAGTCAAATTGCTGGGTTATAGGATAGTTACATTTTTATTTTTTTGAAGAATCTGCATACTGTTTTTGATAGTGGCTGCATGAATTTGCAATCTCACCAAAAATTCATGAGAGGTCCCTTTTCTCCACATCATCACATTGTTATTTGTTGATTTATTGATGAATGCCATTTTGATAAGTATGAGGTGATATCTCATTGTGGTTTTAAGTTGCGTTTCTCTGATGATTAGTGACATTTAGCATATTTTCATAAATCTACTGACCATCTATATTCCCCTTTGGGGAAGTAATTATTCAGGTTTTCTGCCCATTTTTTAGTTGAATTGTATGTTTGTTTTTAGTGTTATGTGGCATGAGATATTTATAATTTTTTTTATATTAAACTCTATTGGATGTATTATTGTTAAATATCTTCACCCATTCAGGTTGTTTCTTTTCTATTTGTTGATGTTTTTTTCTTTGTTGTACAAACACTTTTTTGTTTGATATAGCCCTATTTGTTTAATCTTTCTTTTGTTTCCCAGACCAACAAGACATATAAGAAAAAAATATATATTACTAAGAGTAATTCAAAGTGTTTTCTGCCTATGTTTTCTTCTAGGTGTTTTAATATTTCAGGCTTATATTTTTTTTTAATCTATTTTGAGTTTATTCATATACTAATACATGGTCAAAGAAAGTGACCTAGTTTTAATTTATTTTTTATGTGTCTGTACAGTTTTCCCAACACCATTTATTGAAAAGGCTCTTTATTCCATTTTATGTTCTTGACTTTTGTCATATATGAATTAATTATAGAGGTATGGATTTGGTTCTGGGGTTTTTATTGTGTTCTATTGATTTATGTGTGTCTTTATGGCAGTACCATGCTGTTTTGATTACTATA
Organism: Myotis nattereri; assembly: GCF_964212035.1. Lineage (NCBI taxonomy): Eukaryota > Metazoa > Chordata > Mammalia > Chiroptera > Vespertilionidae > Myotis > Myotis nattereri. The sequence goes on along the minus strand of NC_138082.1, from coordinate 89,185,053 downwards.
GTCTTGCAGTATAATTTGATATCTGGTAGTGTGATACCTCCAGCTTTGTTCTTTTTTAGGATTGCTCTGGCTAATTGTAGTCTCTTGTGGTTCCATATAAATCTTAGTATTATTTGTTCTAGTTCTGCTAAAAATGCCATTTGTATTTTTATAGGGATGATATTGAATCTATAGATTGCATTGGATAGTATGCACTTTTTAATGTTAATTCTTCTATCTATGACCACAATATGTGCTTCCATTTATTTGTATCTTCCTTTATTTCTTTCTTCAGCATCTTATAATTTTACAAGTATAGTTCTTTTATCACAATGATTAAACTTATTCCCAGGTGTTTTATTTTATTTTAAAATTTATTGGTTAATTTTAGAGAGAAAGAGAGAAGGGATAAAGAGAGAAACATTGATTTGTTGTTCCGCTTATATATTCAATTATTGGTTGCTTCTTATATTTACACTGACTGAGGACTGAACCCAAAACCTTTGTGTATCATGATTATGGATATATATGGTAATTGGGTAATTGGAAATGGAATTGTTCTCAATTTCTCTGATAGTTTATTATTGAGGTATACAAATGCAACCAATTTCTGAATATTAATTTTGTATTCTCCTAGTTTACTGCATTCATTTACAAGTTCTAATAAATTTAAAAAGATACTTTTATTGATTTTTATAGTGAAAGAAAAGGAGAGAGTAACATTGATGTGAGAGAGAAATATTAATTGGTTGTCTCCCATATGCAACCAAACTGTGGACGAAACCCCCAGTCTGGGTATGTGCCCTGACCAGCAATCAAATTGGTGACCTTTTGGTGCATGGGATGATGCTCAACCAACTGAGCTACACTGTCCAGGACTCTAATAAATGTGTTGTTGTTTTGTTTTTTTTTTTGGTGTGGATTCTTTAGAGTTCTTTATATATATATATAGTATCACTAGAGGCCCGGTGCACGAAATTTGTGCACGGGGGTGGGGGGTGTCTCTCAGCCCAGCCTGCACCCTCTCCAATCTGGGACCCCTCGGGGGCAGTCAGACATCCCTCTCACAATCCGGGACTGCTGGCTCCCAAACACTCACCTGCCTGCCTGCCTGATTGCCCCTAACCACTTCTGCCTGCCAGCATGATCACCCCCTAACCACTCCCCTGCCAACCTGATCCATGCCTAACTGCCCCCCGCCCCTGCTGGCCATCTTGGGGTGGCCATCCTTGACCACATGGAGTGGCCATTTTGTGTGTTGGAGTGATGGTCAATTTTCATATTACTCTTTATTTTATAGGATGGTATCTGCAAATAATGACAGTTTTATTTCTTCCTTTCCAGCACAGATGTGTTTTTATTATTATTCTTATCTTATTGATATGGCTAGCACTTATAATACTATGTTGAACATGAGTGTGAAAGTGTACATTCTTGTCTTATTCCTGATCTTATGTGAAATGCTTTTAGTTTTTGCCCATTGCATATGATTTTAGCTGTGGGCTTGTCACATATGGCATTTATTATGTTGAGGTGTTTCTTCTATTTCAATTTTGCTGAGAGTGTTTATTATAAATGGGTGCTTTTACTGCATCAATTATATCATCATACAAATTGTATCCTTTATTTTGTTTATGTGGTGCATCACTTTAATTGATTTGCAGATATTGAACCAATCTTGCATTCTCAGAATAAATCCCACTTGATCATGCTGTATGGTCTTAATGTGTTACTGAATTTGGTTTACCAATATTTTATTTATAATTTTTGCATGTATGTTCATCTAAAATATTGGTCTATAATTATTTTTATAAAGTCCTTGGTTTTGGAATCAGGGTAATGCTGGCTTCAAAAAATGAGCTTTGAAGACTTCCCTCCTCTTGAAATCCTTGGCATCATTTAAAGATAGGTATTAATGCTTCTTTGACTTTTTAGTAAAATTCACTTGTGAAGTCATCCAGGACTATTCCTTAATCCCCCTCCCTTATTGCAACCATCAAAATGTGCTCTGTATGTATAAATTTGTTTCTATTTTGTTTTTATTTATTTTATTCTATAGAGTCCACATAAAAATAAATCATATAGTATTTGTTCTTTTCTGTTTGACTTATTTTACTTAGCAGAATACTCTCTAGGTCCTTCCATGTTGCTGCAGATGGCAAGATTTCATTTTTTTATAGTTGATTCATATTCCTTTGTGCATATATACTATCTGTTCTTTATCTATTCATCTGTCAGTGGACACTTACATTGCTTACGTATCTTGGCTATTGTAAATAATGCTGCAGTGTAGTGATGAATATGTCTTTGAATTAGTGTTCTGGGTTTCTTCAAATAAATACCCCAAAGTGGAATTGTTTGGTCCTCCGTGTATCTTATTATAGCGTATGTTTTAAAGTCTATTTTGTGTGATATAAGTACTGGTTCTTGAGCTTTTGTGCCTTTTTCATTTTCATGAAATATAGTTTTCCATCCCTTCTCTTTTAATCTCTGTGTGTTTTTATCTGAAGTGAGCCTATTCTATACAACATACCTGTGGGTCTTCTTTTCTTATTAATCCTGCCACAGTAGATTTTATTGAAATATTTATTCCATTTACATTTAAAGTAATTATTTATAGGTATGTAGTTATTGCCATTTTATTCATATTTTTATCATTCTTTCCCTTCTTTTTCTTAAAGAAGTTGCTTTTCTATTTGTTCTAATACTGGTTTGCTGGTGATGAACTCCTTTAACTTTGCTTTTCTTAGAAGCTCTTCATCTCTCCTTCAATTTTAAATTATAGCTTTTCTGGGTGTAGTATTCTTATTATAGGTCCTTGTTTTTTATCACTCTAAATATTGTGTACCAATCCCTTCTGGTCTGCAAACTTTCTACAGAGAAATCAGCTGACAAGTCTTATGGGTGCTCCCTTTTAGGTAGCTACTTTTCTCTTGCTGCCTTTAAGATTCCCTCTTTGTCCTTCACCTTTGGCATTTTAATTATGTGTCTTGGTGTGGACATTCTTGGGCTCATCTTTGTGACTCCGTGTGTTTCCTAAATTTGTATGTGCTTTATTTTCAGGTTAGAGACATTTTCCATCATTATCTCTTCAAGATCAGTTTTCAATCCCTTCCTCTCTCTCTTCACCTTTTCATACTCCTATGATGCAAATATTGTTACACTTGATATTGTCACAAAGATCCTTTAAAATACCCTCATTTTTTAATAATTCTTTCTCCTTTTTTTTGTTCTGCTGGGATGCTTTTGCTGCATTAGCTTCTAAATTGTTGATTCAATCCTCTGCTGCTTCTAGTCTGCTGTTGCTTTCTTTTGGTGTATTTCAATTTCAGTAATTGTATTTTTTTATTTTAACTTGTTCTTTTAATTGTTTTCTATGACCTTCTTATGTTTCTATCCCCTTTTTAAGATTCTCACTGAGTAAATCTATTCTTCTTAATTCATTGAGCATTCTTATAAGCACTGCTTTGAACTGTGCATCTGGTAGATTGCTTACCTCCATTTCAATTCAGTTCCCTAACCCCAGGTTTTCTTTTACTCTTTTATTTGGGACATATTTCTTTGACTCTTCATTTTGGCTGTCCCTCTGTGTTTTATTTCTGTGTACTAGGTAGATCTGCTACATCTTTCAGTGTTGACAGAGTTGGCTTATATAATAGGTGTCCTTTTATAGGTCAGCCTTGATTGCTGTTGACATGTCATCAGGTAGTATTGACCTTCAGTCTGACTGGCTAAAAGGTTTGGCCTTGAACACATCATACAAGCTACTACACAGCAGGATTCAACCCAGGGGGTGAGAGGTTAGGCACGACTGAGACCATCCTTTGGGTTTGCAGCTTGTAGAACTAATAGGGTGGTGCTCTGTTGTGGTCTGAAGTGTGCCATCAAGTGTCTTGGTTCTGGGCCCTCTTGGGAAGGGCTTTGGTGCTGGCCAATTTTAGCCACTGTTTCTGACTGGCCCAGAGCCATCTGGTAGGAGCCACAAAGCAATAAGCAGTTGGTAGCTGCCTGTACTAAGTCTTAAGGTTCATGGTAGAGGCCATGCTGTGAATTTAGGTGGGGTTCCACCAGAACTGGTGCTGCTCATCTAAAGGTACAGGGCACCTCAGGGCCAGCTGCTACTTGCTGGCTACCTATGGTGCATGAGTTGGTTTGGAGGCTCTCAGGGAGTCACTGGGATAGAGCTAATAGTATTCACCAGGTAAAATAGATTTAGATTTGTCACCCACCTGCAGGATGTGTGAGAGGAGGGCTCAACAACAGGAGCCACACTACTCAGTTTCTCTCCATAGGTCTCTGGTGCCTTTGCAGTTGCTGCCCCTTCTTCACTGAAACTTAGGATGAGTGCCTATGAGCTAGGGAGTCTGTGTGCAGACCCTTTAAGAGGGCACTGTGTTTCCAGCAACATTTCAATCACAGGGATGTATGGAATTGTCATTAACTTTCACAGCCAGATGTTTTGGGGCTCCTCATTCTGGCACTGTAATTCCAGTTTGGGTACCCAGTGTGGGAATGAGATCCTTGACTTCTCAAGGGTATTATCTGTAGCTGAGATACCCTTCCATGTTCTCAACCACCACATGTGTGTGGAACTAGCCTGTTTTGGCTCTCCACCCATTCTATTAGTCTTGAGTTAGCTTCTTCTTTATATCCTTACTTGTAGGACTTCTGTTAAGCTAGTTTTCCGATGGATTTCCTGGTTGATTGTTCTGTACTTTAGTTGCAATTTTGATGTGTCCTGGAAGAAAGAGGCCCAGCATTTACCTACTCTGACATCTTGACTGGAACTATTTACCAAGTTTAATTTCCTTCTCTTTGTAGTAAATCCTTTTGAAGTTTTTTCTTTGTCAGTGATTCTTTACATAAAATTTGTCTTTATTTTACATTTATTCTCAGAAGATGTTTTTGCTAGACTTATGATTAAATATCAAAAGATATTTTCCCTGAGTTTAGAAAGAACTATTCAGGTGTGTAATGGACTGAGCTCACTCTAGATCATAAGAACCTATGATACACATCTCTGCCCAATTACGATTTCAGAGATGTTACAAAAGAAACGTGAAAATGCCCAACTAGGAATGGTTATTAATGTTAATCAGAAATGCTACCAGAGATTTCCAAAATGTTGGTGGAGTAAGTGAAAGCTACACTGACACACATCTAGGACCAAACTGTGAATACCATGAAAATACAGAAAAGCAACCCTGAAAAATCAAATGAACACTAGCTGGAGAGAATCCTGATAACCACATGGAGACTAGTAGGAAGTGCAGAGGTGTGGAAAGGCTGACTGAGCTCCCACAAACAGCAGCTGAAGTTCCGGAAGGATATCTCAGTTGTGGGAGGTTGTTACTGAGAACTCTTGGGTCTAAATGCCAGGAGGGGCTCCTCAGCCCAGATGACCAGAACTGAGAAAGATGCCCACAAAACATCTGACTATGAAAAGCAGCAGGGTTGCTGCCTGCCAAATGACAGCACCATCTTCAAGGGCCAACACACAAAATTTTGTGTGTAGCCACGCACATTGGGTTGAGGTAGAGGGAGAGCAGAGTAGATTGGACCTGAGTGAGCAGAAGCCAGGATTGGGGTCTCTGGGGTTGGAGCACAGAAGGCAGCCATTTTAGTTTTCTGTGCTGAGTCATTCCTTCCTGCTGAGGAGGAAATCCTTCTCCTGGAGACCTTTGCTATCTGGGAAGTTTTTTCCAGGGGAGAGGCACTTACCACACCCTGTGGGCAAACCACTTGCCCCACGCTGTGCTGCATAGCCTGAGGCTAATCAAGTCTGAGTGTCAATGGGACTGCAAGCAGAGGTGGGTGTCTGGAGGCTTTGAGTCTTTCCCTGATCTAACCCCAGTCCTGGGTCAAGAAAAAACAGACCCTGGTGCATATGTCAATCCTTTCCAAAGCCACCCAGTCTCAGCAGAGGGAGACACAAGCTGTAGATTGCTGATAACTCCAATCAGAGTACTCAGGGCCAGTCACAAACAGCATCTGACATTGTCCTGCACTGGACATGGGGACTCAGAGCAGACACAAACCTAAACAGGCAGCCAAAATGGGGAGACAAAAGCACAAGACCCAAATGGAAGAACAAGAGAATTCTTCAGAAGAAGAACTAAATAAAATGGAGATAAGCATTTATGAGACATAGAATTCAAAAAAATGATGGTAAAAATGCTCAACAGCTTGATAAAAAATACAGTAACTATGAAGAATGACATAGAATTCATAAAGAACACTTTGGAAGGAATGCACAGCATATTAGGGGATGCCAAGGACCGATCAGTGAATTAGAAGACAGGGTAAAAAAATAAAATCACTCAATCAGAGAACCAAAAAGAAAAAAATAAATTAAAAACAGGAAGAAATATTAAGGGAGCTGTGGGGCAACATGAAAAATAACAATATTCACATAATTAGTGTGCCAGAAGGTAAATAAAGTGAGTAAGGGATAGAGAACTTGTATGAAGAAATAATGGCAGAAAAATTCTCTAACCTGCTGAAGGAAAAAGTCACACAAGTTCAGGAGGCACAGCGATTCCCAAGCAAGAAGAACTCCAAAAAGCTTATGCCCAGACACATTATAATTAAAATGCCAAACATTAAAGAAAAAGAGAAGAATCTTAAAGGCAGCAAGAGAAAAGAAATTTGTTACCTACTAAGGAGCTCCCATATGGCTATCAGCTCATTTCTCAACAGAAACTCTATAGGCCAGAAAAGAATGGCATGAAATATTCAAGGTAATGAAAAGCCAGGATCTGAAACCAAGATTACTACATCCAACAAGGCTAGCATTCAAAATATATAGTGAAACAAAGAGCTACCCAGACAAAACAAGGCTAAAGGAGTTTATCACCACCAAACCAGCACTGCAAGAAATGCTAAAGGGACTGCTATAATAATAAGAGGAAATGGAGAGAGAGAGAAGCATGGGTATAAATAATTGAAGTGGAAATAAATACCTATCAATAATGACATTAAATGTAAATTGATTAAATGTTTTAATCAAAATACCTACCTAGAGAAGCTGAATGAATACAAAAACATGACACAACTATATGCCATCTACAAGAGACCCACCTCAGAACAAAAATCACACAGGATGAGAGTGAAGGGATGGAAAAAATTTTTTCCATGCAAATGGAAATGAAAAAACTTGGGGTAGCAATACTCATATATGACAAAATAGACTTCAAAATGAAGAACATCACAAGAGACAATAAAGGACACTACATAATACTAAAGGGATCAATCCAACAAGAGGATATAACCCTGGTAAACATATATGCACCCAATATAGGAGCACTTGCATATATATTTAAAAAAAAGTCTAAAGAACTTTAAGGGAGAGATCAACAGCAATATAGTCATAGTAGGGGACTTTAACACCTTGCTGACTTCACTGGATAGATCTTCCTAAATAAATAAATAAATAAATAAATAAATAAATAAATAAATAAATAACAAGAAATCAGAGACACTAAATGACACATTTGATCAGGTGGATTTAATTAACATTTATAGAACATTTCATCCCAGAGCTGAAGAATATATATTCTTCTCAAGTGCATATGGATCATACTCAAAGATAGACCACATGTTAAGACACAAAACAAGTCTCTACAAGGTCAAGAAGATTGAAATATCAAGCATCTTCTCATATCACAATGGCATAAAATTTAGAAACCAACAACAGTAAAACTACTCAAAATATTCAAACACATGGAGGCTAAGTAGCATGTTATGAAAATGATTGGGTTACCAATGAGATCAAGAATGAAATCAAAACATTCCTGGAAACCAATGAAAGTGAACACACAACAACCCAAAATCTATGGGACATAGTAAAAGCAGTCCTGTGACAGAATTTTAAAGCACATCAGGATTACCTAAAAAAATAAGAAATACAAACTTTTTAACCCTACAACTTAAAGAAGTAGAAAGAGAACAACAAGAAAAGCCTGGAGTAACTAGACAAAAGAAAATAATAAAGATTGGAGCAGAAATAAATGACATAGAGGCTAAAAAATTCAATACAGAAATCAATGACACCAAGAGCTGGTTCTTTGAAAAAAATAAGCAAGGTTGATAAACTGTTAGCCAGACTTATTAAGAAACAAAGAGTGAGAACTCAAATAAAATCAGAAATCAAAGTGGTGAAATAACAACTGACACCACAGAAATAAAAAGGATTGTAAGAAAATAATATGAACAACTATATTCCAACAAGCTGGACAATATGGTTGAAATGGACAAATTCCTAGAAAAATACAAATTTTTAAACTGAATTGAGAAGCATCAGAAAATCTTAATAGGCCAATAACAACTGATGAAATAGAAGCAGTAATAAAAAATAAATAAATAAGTAACTCTCAGCAAACAAAAGCCCTGGTCCAGATGGCTTACAGGGGAGTTTTACCAAACATTCAAAGAACAACTTCCACTTTTACTCCTCAAACTATTCCAAAAAAAAAAAAAAATCCAAGAAGAAGAAACACATCCAAGCTGTTTTTATGAGGCCAGCAATATTACCTTTTTATCATATAGGACTAGTAGCCCGGTGCACAAAAATTTGTGCACTGGGGGGTGGGGGGTTAGGGGTGGGGCCAGATCCCACAACCCTACCTGCACCCTCTGTCATGTTCCGGGATCCCGGCCACTCCTGGCCTAGGCACAAGCTTATAGGCTTGGGGAGGCCTGGCTCCTGAGGCCCCATTTTATCAAGTGAACAAAGCCGGCCTTAGTTACAGCCCTCACCGAACCCAGTACAGTGCATCTGCACCTACAACTGCCTCATTCATGTGCCTGCTTCACTTACTGAATTACTAACATCTTGAGGACATAGCTCTGTCTTATCCTGCTTCAACTTCAGTGCCTGCCCTGGTGCCAGAGACCTGAGAGGGTTTGCTGAGTGAGTGAGTGAATAATGAGTGAGTGAATGAGTGAATAAATGAGCGAGTAAGTGAATGAGCAAACAGCTACGAGGCAGGAACTTCTGCCGCATTGCCATGACAATGCGGCAGAAGTTCCACCCCACAGCCAGCTGACTGACACCCACCCCGGGAAGTTCCCGCCCTATTCCCAGCAGCCAGGTGCCCCTCTCCTGGCTGCATAGTTCCACCTTGCTCTCTGCTGCCTGATACAAACCCCAGGAAGTTCCCGCACTGCTTACAGCATCCCCACGCCCCTCTCCCAGCTGTATAGTTCGCGCTCAGTAAAGGCGGCCCGGGTTTTCTGGCTGGCCAGCTCCCTGGAGCTCTCTCTCTCTTATCACCATGGGGATCACAGGCCGCAGGCCATCCAGCAACCCCCGGTCCCCGGACTTACCAGCTGGCCTGTGCCCTGGCTCTCTCTGTGTCGCCTTACCTGCTGCCTGGCTTTCTGATGATGATCACTGGCTGGGGCCACAGGGCCACCTTTGCCCGCCCCCCAGCTCTTGCCTGCCGCCTGGGTTTCCGATTACCGTTCTTCCGTCCTTCCCTTTTCGCATCCCATCATTGCACGTATGCAAATTAACCGCCATCTTTGTTGGCAGTTAATTTGCATATCCTGCTGATTAGCCAATGGGAAGGGTAGTGAAGTTACGGTCAATTAACCTTTTTGTCTATTATTAGATAGGATATTCTAGGGCAGTGGTTCTCAACCTGTGGGTCGTGACCCCTTTGGGAGTCAAACGGCCCTTTCACAGGGGTTGCCTAAGACCATCGGAAAACACATATATAATTACATATTGTTTTTGTGATTAATCACTATGCTGTAATTATGTTCAATTTGTAACAATGAAAATACATCCTGCATATCAGATATTTACATTACGATTCATAACAGTAGCAAAATTACAGTTATGAAGTATCAAAGAAAATAATTTTAGGGTTGGGGGTCACCACAACATCAGGAACTGTATTAAAGGGTCATGGCATTAGGAAGGTTGAGAACCACTGTTCTAGGGCAAACGAAACTAAGGGGAAAATAAACACATGGGGCTGCATCAAAATAAAAAGCTTCTGCACAGCAAAAGAAACCATCAACAAAATGAAAAGGGGGTCCACTTTATGAGAGAACATAGTTGGCAGTGATACATCTGATAAATGGTTAATATCCAAAATATATAAGGAACTCAGAAAACAAACAGTCTAATTAAATAATGGGCAAAGGCCCTAAATAGGCCAGAGGGCACATACAGATGCCCATAGGACATGAAAAAATGCTCAAAGTCACTGATCATCAGAGAGATGCAAATTAAAATGACAATGAAGTATAATTTCACACCTGTCAGAATTCCTACCATCAACAAATGACAAGTGCTGGCAAGGATGTGCAGAAAAGAGAACCCTAGTGCACTCCTGGTGGGAATGCAGACTGGTGTTGCCATTATGGAAAACAGTATGGAGTTTCCTCAAATGATTAAATATGAAACTCCCATTTGACCCAGTGATACCACTTCTAGGAATATACCCTAAGAAATCAGAAACACCAATCAGAAAGAATGTATGCACCCCTATGTTTATAGCAGAACCATTTTCAATAGCTATTAAGATCTGGAAACAGCTCAAGTGCCCATCAATAGGTGAGTGGATAAAAAAGCTGTGGTACATTTACACCATGGAATACTATGCAGCAGTAAAAAGAAAGGATCTCTTACCCTTTGTGACAGCATGGAGGGACCTGGAAAGCATTATGCTAATTGAAATATGCCAGTCAAAGAGAGACAAGTATCACATGATCTCACTCATATGTGGAATCTAATGAACAAAATATACTGATGTACCAAATTGATCCCGAGATGTAGAAGCATAGAACAGACTGGGGAATCTTAGAGGGAAGGTAAGGGAGGGTGTGTGGATGGGAGAGATCAACCAAAGAACTTGTATGCATATACGTATTACCCATGGACTTAGACAATAGGGCAGTGAAGGACTGGGGCAATGCATGGGGACTAGAAGAGGTCCATGAGGAGAAAAGGGGACATATGTAATACTTTCAACAATAAAGATTTAATTTTAAAAAAAGAAGAAGGGCTCACTGGCACTGGAGATCACTTTTGAAACCCTCTTGGGCACATCACTGTCCTCTTCTCTCCTGTTTCTGCTGTAGCTGTTGACAAGCTGCTGTCAGCCTTTCCTGCCTTTGAAAGTTCTGTGACCACCCCATGTCATGCCCACATACTACTTGTAAGGTCATCTCTTTTAATTTGGTGTTTTGCACTTCTATTACCATGTGTCTGGTTGTAGATTTCTTTTTATGTGTCTGATTTGATTTTTTTTTTGTTTTCTATATCATTCATTAGTTCCTGTGTCTATCTATCTAATTCATATGTATTTTACATCTATTCATTTGTTCTAAAAAATTCTCAGCATATCAAGTAATAATTCTTTTTCATATTCTTTCTTTTCAATTACTTTAGACCTGCACTCAATAAATCTTAGACTTTATAAGCTTATTTCCATGACTATTACCATAGTTTTATAGTAAGTTATACCCTTTGTCTTACTATATTACATTCTGAACAATTTATTGGGCTTTATCTATAAATTCACTAATTCTCTCTTCATCTATGTCTAATGTCCCATCAAATCTAGTCAATGAGTCATTTATTTTTTATTATTTTTTCTAAATTTCTGTATTTTGTTTTTTCCACATGTGCTTGTTAAGATAGTCTGTTTCCTCACACCTCTTTTTGTTGTGTTTTTGTCTTTAAGATAGTATTTATTAAACATTTTGTCTCTCGTGATCCCAATATCAGAAGTCTGTAGGTATCTAAATCAGTTATTTTCTGTTTTCTAAATTTTTCTTATGATGGCTCGTTCTTTTATGCTGTGTGTGTCTGTACACACACACCATGCCCGCACTCTCATATTTGGTTGAAATTAATTTGAAAAATTTGGTGATCAGAAATTGTGGAACTTTCTTTCAAGCAAGATTTGTGTTTACTTTTTTCAGGTGCCAAGAGGTACTACCAATTTAGGATTATTTCACTTTTTCACCTTGGATTTTTTCTGAACAGACATTGAGTATAAATTTGAGCTTCAGGCCTGTATGAGAGCATGCCCCTGGTTGTTAATATGAATACCATAACCTGTCATTTTATTATTATCTTTGTTCCTTTTTTTTTCCAATTCAGAGCCACATCAGAAGTGGAAAGGCTTTATGTTTATTCCTTTGCTAGTGTGTGTGTGTGTGTGTGTGTGTGTGTGTGTGTGTGTATATTGGGGGGAGGGTTAGCCAAAACTTTGTGTGGGAGTCTTAGGTTAAATATCATCAATTAGCAAGGGTTCAAGGCTTGGGTCCTTCTTCTTCAAGATGGTTCAGGGATTTTCCCCATGATGTATGGATCAGTGCCTTAGTTTCATTCTTTCTCCCCTCAAAAGTTTCTCAAACTTAGGATTCCTCTTTGTTTCCTGAAGCTTAGCAAGACCTTAAAATTTTTGTTGTTTTTAATAAAGCAGAATTACTTTGGGGGGGGGGGCATATAGTCTATTATATGTCCTTTGCTACTTCGGAGTAGATCTTAAGTCATTTAATTATCATTTCAATCAAATCAGAAGAATCTTGGGAGGAGAGATAATTAGGGCTTTGTGACCAAACATCCAGGCTCTTCTCGTGGCACCCGCCTTATGCAATGAAAGCTCTAGAAACATCTTCTTGTTTAAAATTTTTTCTCCATTAATCTTTCCATTGTGTGTGATTTTTCTGTGGCCTTTCTGTCTTTTGAATTAAACCCATAATACATGAGAATAAAAGGATGAAACTTTAAAACTAGGTACTAAATTTTGAGGGACATATTGTCTTTTTCTTAATTATTTGTGAGGAAACATAGGAAGAACTTGCTTAAGTTTGAGGAAAAGTACCCAATAAAATGTCTTCATTGTGCAGAGGAGAGGAGGCTCCTGTTTGCTGACCTTTCTTCCCTTTGAAAGTCTTAGTGACCTGACGGGAGGGTGAGGACACAGCATTACCACTTACTCTGATCTCTAGCTGGAGGTGAGGGGAGGTGATGTGAACATTATCATTATCATTTCTGTGGAGGAGCACTTTTCTGGGGATTATCTTATATAATAAAAGAGTAATATGCAAATCGAATGACTGGTTGCTATGATGTTCACTAACCACCAGGGGGCAGACACTCAGCACAGGAGCTTCCCCCTGGTGGTCAGTGTGAGAGCTGCTCAATGCGTCAGTCGGACATCTCCCCAGGGTTTCCAGACTGTGAAAGGGCTCAGGCCAGGCTGAGGGACCAGGCCTCTAGTTTGGAAATAAGCCTCATTCATCAGAAAGAATGTAGATCGGGATGGCAGATACAGGAAAGACTGATGCAGAGGTGGATTAAGTGGTGTTAGTGACAAAGGCAGTGCTTCTCCACAATCTTTCAAAAGTCTACTACTCTGTTGGATGTTTTCACTCTAAAGCAATGATTTGCAAATATTTTTTATAGTAGATAACAAAGGCGTACAAGTGTGCCCAATTCATTTTCTCCATTTTCTTTAATACCACTAACAACATCCTATATACTAAAGAGATGATATGCAAATTGACCATCACTCTAACACACAAGATGGCTGCACCCATGTGGTCAAAGATGGCTATTCCCATGTGGACACAAGATTGCCAGCAGGGGAGGGCAGTTGTGGGCGATCGGGCCTGCAAGGGAGGACAGTTGGGGGCAATCAGGCCTGCAGGGGAGGGCAGTTAGGGGAAACCAGGCCTGCAAGGGAGGACAGTTGGGGGTGACCAGGCCTGTAGGGGAGGGCTGTTAGGGGCAATCAGGCCGGCAGGGGAGCAGTTAGGTGTCAATCAGGCTGGCAGGAAGTGGTTAAGGGGTGATCAGGCTGGCAGGCAGAAGTGGTTAGGGCAGCCGTGGGCAAACTACGGCCCGCGGGCCGGATCCAGCCCGTTTGAAATGAATAAAACTATTGAAAAAAACGACCGTACCCTTTTATGTAATGATGTTTACTTTGAATTTATATTAGTTCACACAAACACTCCATCCATGCTTTTGTTCCGGCCCTCCGGTCCAGTTTAAGAACCCATTGTGGCCCTCGAGTCAAAAAGTTTGCCCACCCCTGGGTTAGGGGCAATCAGGCAGGCAGTCAGGCGAGCAGTTGGGAGCCATCAGTCCTGGATTGTGAGAGGGATCCCATATTGGAGAGGGTGCAGGCTGGGCTGAGGGACACCCCCCCCCCTTGTGCACAAATTTCGTGCACCAGGCCTTTATAGTTCTACTATAAAGCAGCAAGTTATTCATTTTCTTTCTGTTAGAGATAGGTCCAGTTCAGCATGTTAGATGATAGTAATTTAGTGCCAATGATGGTGCAACATGTATGTGATACAAACATACCAGGGTAAATAAAACAGTCTCTTTCCTGAGAACTGATATGATGTTGAGACAAGTCCAGGGAAGTAGCAAACAATCATTGACATTGTGTTATGAGTTTTCACCTGTAGTAAGTCCTGGGATATACCAAGGTTTATTCCTTCATTTAATTATATTCCTGAATTTTCAACAAAGATTTATTGGTTTGGTCTATTGCATCAATGAGTTTAAGGGATATTAACACTAAGAGAAGTCATTCTCTTAGACAAGATCACCTGTTTTTGGAAAATTACTTAATTTTTTAGAAGATATAAAAGTGATTACATTCAAACACTGTGACTTATCTGTGTTTATAAGTCTCTATCTAACTTGGTCCTGGTACAAGATCATAGACATTCAGACAGATTTAGGAATTTAAAAAGCTTGAAACTTCTCAAAGAAACTAAGGAAACTGTACTTTTTTGTTTTTCCTTTTATTTTTTCTGGTCTTTGTTTTCCCTAATTTACTGTGCCAGACTACATCATTAAATTTGATTGTAAAATAAAAACCAAACAATTAATTTTGGGTGCAATTTAGAATGAAAGAATGTATTATTATTTTCTTCTTGAGAGGAGACTTCTTACTGTACTGCAGATTTAGAAAGTAGTTACTTTGTGCAATACAGAAACATGTTAAAGGTTAGGTGGGAAGGGATTGTAGTACTGCTTTAAAGCTTTAGCTACCAGATTGTGAATGGATATTAAATGAGGATCTGCTCATGCCATGCTTGCAGAATTATTTGTCTATGCAGCCAGCATTTACTAATTCCCTACCTACTTGCCAGTTTGATAGGCCAAAGCTCACACCAGCTGAGACATTCTTCTTCATCTCAGATGGCTATTTCTGCTTTTCTGTATTTTCAAAGTTCACTTGGCCCTAAGAAGCCACAATTGGAACAATTCCCTCTCAGCCTGCATAGCACTGAGCTAATCTGGAAATTGCAGGACTAGCTGTGAGCACTTTCCCTGGGCCTGTTAGAATGCAGTGAGCTCTCATTGCCTCTGTAAAACAGCGATCTTTAATTCTCCTAAACCCCTCAGTTTTGAACTTGAAGCCTACTGTGTGTTCTGCAACATCAAAGTATTATTGAATGAATTTCCTGACTGTTTTCATGTTAAATCATTTCCCAAACATCTTGTAGAAGATGAATTATGGCTGCCATTTTTACAAAGCACAGCAGAATGTATGCATACACATGAAAGGTGGCCACTTCAAAGGTGGCCACTTCAAAGGTGGCCACTTCAAAGTGTTGAAAGACTGTTACGCTCATTCTTTTTTCCTCTTCTTTTTTTTTGTACACAGTTGGCACTTATGAATCAAATCCGGTGCAGGTGATATTAGACTGGAAGCAAATTTATGGAGGGAAAGATGCAGCTTATAGAGACAAATGAACTGTATTTTGCTCTCTCTCCTGTAATTACTGTTGTGTAGCATAATGAAGTTTTCTAAGCTACAGTACCTTGTTGGTAAGATGAGGAAGGTGACACAATTCAGTTAATTCATAGAACTGTGCAAGGAGTCCATGAGCTATTATATGCAAAGTGTTTGGTATTTAACACCACCCAATAAACATTGGTTTAAATCATTTTTGCTTTTTAAAGATTGTGGGAACATAAAGGGAACTGTTGTTTTACTGAGTCTGGAAAGGTGACCCTGAGTTAACTTCAAAGATGCTCTCAGATGTGCCCTAAATTGGCAGCTCTGAACCAGGGAGCCTTTAAGGTTTAAGTGTGAGTCTCTCTCAATTAGTGCTCTGTCAAGGATGTGTCAGGCTCATACCAGCTTAAACGGTGATGACAATAGAGAATATAACCGTTTGTGCAAATGGGAGGTTCCATGTATAGGTTTTGCTTCAGGCACAGCGAGGATCATAAGTTCAAATCCGACTGTGATTCTGTCTCTCGCTCCACTTCTGACTCTTCTCATCTCCCTGCAGGAATTCATGCTCAGGCAGAATTTCAATGATAACAGAGTGGAATCAGCAATCTCATGCTTAAATACTTGCATTTCAGGGAAGATTATCATTTCTAAATTTTTTAGGAAAAGTTTTAGAATGAGACTGAAAGTACCAATTTGTGTCAAGTGAAAATCCCAGATGGCGACACTGTCCAAGAGATTGGAGTACACTGACTGGCCATGACAGGGCTACACACCCAGATCTGCAGGGAAAGGCACAGCTCTGATTATTTACATGTGTTCTTAGAATAAGAAAATGTTATTTTCAATGGAAACAGAGGTGTTCTTATCAGAGAGGGAGATGGACTGTGAGGGGGAAAATAACAATAATCCAAAAATATTGTCTCTTTTTCTCACTCACACTCTGCTGGCTGTTGTAAGCAGGAGTGAAAGGATGCAGTTCCAGGGACAGGCTAGGACTTGTGCATGATTTGGGGACTGCATGGTGCTCATGTACATCAATAATAGTTCATGTGTGTTTCAACGGAAAAAATAATAGTTGGAAGGTGCTTTTAGGAAGTACATGTTACCTTAGGACAGGTTTATGGCTTCCCAAAACACCCCTCTGAAGAATTATTACATTGTGAGTGCATAGGTTTGTTAATGCCTCACCTTGTTTATGGTAATTTCTAGTTCTGTAGTAAATAATATTTCCAAATCACAGCCCCTTCCTGCCTCAGATTCTAATAATGTGGGTAATTTTCTCATATTATGTGCAGGAGTTTCCTAGTGAAACTATTTCTCTGAGTAATAAACTGTTTTGGATTTATTAATGTAATCTGACCTCCTCTTGAAATGAACGAATGTGTGTAGAGCATCCTGAAATATTAGTCTCAGTAATCATAACAACTTTCTAAGTGTACACATCTTGTATTTTCTACTTTGAAAATAAGCAGTGTTGAATTGCAACTGTGTTATCTGGGATCCATTACTGTTTCTTTTAAAAATAATGGACTGCATTTTTCCTGCGGAGAAATGCAATAGGTGGTTTAGTGTCACCTAATGAATGGGAATATGTATTGTCTCCTAATATAAAAGGCAATTTTATTTAAATGAATCTCTTCATGGCAGGAGCCCAGACCTACTCCATGCTGTGGTACTCGGTAAAAGCCATGCCTGTTTGGTAAAACCAAAGCACCCATGGCCAACATGCCCCTGAGGTACTTGTGCAATATGACCACTTGCCCATCTGCCTATGCAGGTGGACAATCAATGAATGAAGCAAAGGCAGCTATGGTATGTTGTTTCCAACTACAGACAGTCCTCAGTGGTGAGGAGCTGTGGCTACTAGTCTATTTCAAAGTGAGGTGGCCTTCACAGGACGTGCCCAGCTCTGTATGTCCTTGCCTGGTGTGTTAGCCAAGTATGTCTTATGTGGTCCATCAGAAGCCACACACGACTGTTATTAATGAAAAGTTTAAATTAGTTCTCATTACACAAAAATTATTGAGCCTTACTGTGGAGCATGCAGGATGCTAAGATATGTAGATACAAACACAAACAAACAAGTGGGCTGCCCCTGTTCTAAGATCCTGCTTACTTACAAATGGACTTCGTTCAAATGAAAATTATCAGGTGCAGTCAGGATTATTAATTTTTTTTGAGGTTTTGGAGTGTCTCTTTTAGGCTAAGCTAAATACTAAGTATCCTCACTAATCAAATAATAAAAATAGCATAACATTTATTGCATTACCTTATAGTATAATAATAAAAGGTAGTTATTTTTACTATCATCCTATATAATAAAGAGCTAATATGCTAATTAGACCAAACAGCCGAACGACCTTCCAGGTGTCCTTCTGGACTACCTTCCGGACGAAGCCAGGGCTGTGAGGGCCAAGCCCCTTGCACAAATTGCATGCATCGGGCCTTTAGTTATTTAATAATATACACCTCTGTTCTATTTCTAAGTTATTTTTAAACGTAATATTTCTTAATTTTTATTTATAAAATTATTTTACTTATTAAATTATATTATATTAGTTTTAGGTGTACAACATATTGGTAAGACAATTATATAATATACCAAGTGATCCCCACAGTGTCTAGTACCCACCTAGCATCATACATAGTCATTACAATGTTATTGACTATATTCCCTATGCTGTACTTTACATCCCTGTGATTATTTTGCAATTGCCAATTTGTTCCTTTTTCCCTAACCCTTTTTTTTACCCAGTTCCCCCATCAGGCAACCCTCAGTTTCCAAGTTCTCAATTTTTTCTCAGGAAGGAATTACTATTATTATTCCTGGTTTATAGATGAGGAAACTAAGTCACAGAATTAAGCGACTTTCCCAATGTCACAAAACCAACAAGCGATAGATGTACAGTGGGGCCTTGACTTACCAGTGTCCTGACTAACGAGTTTTTTGAGATACCAGCTGTCTCTCAGCCGATTTTTGGAATTGAGTTGACAGAGTAATTTGAGTTAACGAGCTCCTTAACGAGCTTGGTCTCGGAACGAATTAAACTCGTAAGTCAAGGCCCCACTGTAGTACTCAGAATTGGACACTGTGAGTCTGGATTCCACATTCCCAATAGTGCTGCCACAGTTTGGTTTTTCAGGAAGAACCTGACATATTTCAGATAATGTGCACTCTTTTTTCTGTGCAGGCTCCTGAATCCAAGCCTGATGTTCTCAGCTGTAGTGTCCTCCAAGTGGATGCAAGGCCATACTTTAATTATGGATGACGAATAGCATGTTTACTATAACTCAGGCTTTGCAATTGGCAACCCGGGGCTCAAATCACAACTTCAGCACTGTCTAATTGCCTGGATGAATTACTTCATTCACTGAGCTGCACTTTTCTCAATTGGAATATAGGTTATATTATCACAATGCCTGTAATTATTTAAATGATCACGTGATGCTAAAAATAAGTAGTATAAACACTAACATTTAATAAAGGCCCAAAATAAATGTTTGCAATAATAATAACATAAGAAGCCACCCAAGCCAGCCCAGCTTCTCTGCATGTGTGAATGAGAGAGGACTCTAACTGCCTCCCGGATATGCAGGTGTCCGTGGCAACAAAGAGATAAGAAGGTTGCCCCTCCTTGGTCTTGAGTAAGGCAGCTTGCATTTAACTCTCCTTTGTGCTGTGGGGGCAGGGAAGAATGGGTAAGTCGCTGTGTAGTCCTGACTCCAGTTGTTGCTTGGTAAATAGTGTGCAAGGATGTGGTCAATTCTTAGTTCCTGAAGGACTCACCTTGAAAGAGATAATGCAGGCCAGACCTACCTGACATTGTTAAATGCATGCTCGCTGAAGCAAAGCTGCCTCTGAGGCATCGTATTCATGTAATACTTGGTAGATAAATTAAGTTTAAAAATATGGGCTATAGTCTGATTTTTTTGTTTGTTTGTTTAATCCTCACTCAAGGATATTTTCTCATTGATTTTTAGAGAAAGCAGAAGGGAGGGGGAGAGAGAGATAGAGAGAAACATCTACGTGACAGAGACACATGGATTGGTTGCCTCCCGCACACACCCCGGCCAGGACTGGGGATTGAGCCTGCAACTGACATTAGTATCCTTGACCAGAATCAAACCCAGGACCCCTCAGTCTGCGAGCCAGTCTCTGTCTACTCAGCCAATCTGGCCAGGGCTGTAGTCTGATTTTGAAAGATGTGGACCACCACCTCCAACTCATTCCCATTCTCAGCGCGGGATGTTCATGGGGCTCAAAGGCAAGTCCTGAGTCTTATTTATGGTTTTCCCTCCTTGTTCCATAACATACTGGCAGGCACATATGAATTGCTCTATAATGTTCTTTTAAGGAAAATATGTATAACATATAAACATTACAACTAGGAATGAAAGGCAGTTCTACTCACATTAATGTGCTTAACCTCATATAATGAAATACAGCTAGACCTTGGATGAGGGTCCCCAGGCTCTTACACACTGTGTTTCTTTTCTCACACTGGTGCCTGGCAATAAAGTGGAAAATTAATGGGTTTAGAGTCAGACATTTTAGAACTCAAATCCTGTAATGGTCACTTACCAGGATCGTCACTACCAACTCCACCTCTCTGAGCCCTGGTTTCCTCCGCTATAAAGGAAGAGGAGTAATAATTGCTTTAATGATTTATTCTGAACCTAAGAGATAATGTATGTCACATGATGGTATTTGAAAGCAGCAGCTATTGTTAATCTGGTCATACAGCCATCCTACCTATGGTTTCCTTTGGCTGATACCCCTTTCCTTGACAATGGCACTGCTGTTGATTTATTTACCCGTTGCTTGAGGTTCTAAGTCAGTGTGATAAGTGTCACTGTTGACAGGTAATGAAGTGAAGAGGATCCAGGTAACGAACAGTAATTAACTCCCTGCAGCAGCCTTCTAGTTACCTGAGCTTGGTGGGAGTGGATGCCCCTAGTTGGCCAGAAGCTGAAGGAACAAGTGGAATAAGCACAGAATGAAATTCTAGACATTTTCCCATGGATAAGAAGAGGGAATGAAGGCATGGAGAGGGTCATGTGGCCACTGGTTACTCACTTAGTCTACTGGGATTTTATTTTTGAAGGATGTCATTGATGATAAATTGAGTATTAAAACAGGTTAAAATAAGATGAAACTCATGTCCACTTAAGAGTGACTATGGGACATGCAGTTCTAGGAGAGATTGGATCTGAGCTCCTGGATTTTTCCATTTCTCTTGCACGGGATTATTGCCAGTGACCAGTGTCAGTACTCCCCACCTGCAGCTAATATGCTAATGTTCTCTACCTTTAGCTTGATAAAAAGTCACATTGCCTGCTTTCCGGTGGAAAGAATAAATAAGTAATTCATTCTACCTGGAACTTTTCTGGTTTGAATTTATTACTGAAAATAAATAACTGCCTATTCTATTCTACCCCAAAACTTGGATATATGCATTATCTTTCCTATTTATTTTCTCATCCTGTCACAAAATTCTTCTATATAATATAAGCTCTTCATAGACCATTCTTCTGGTAAAAGATTAATATCATATAAATGTTTGCAATTAGGAATATTCCCTAGTATTATTTGTGGAATATATATATATATATATATATATATATATATATATATATATATATATACTAGGGGAGAGAGAGAGAGAGAGAGAGAGAGAGGGAGAGAGAGAGAGAGAGAATCTATTATGTATAAGGCAAGATATTAACTGAAGCTGAGAATATTTTAAAGAGGTATAGCCTAAAGTCCTTGTTCACAAACTGATAAAAGCGGAGACATTTAATCATCACAATATAAATGATTTCGTTAAGTGCTAAGGAGATGGAGTGTGCTTAGGATCGTAAGAGGGAGAGGCCCTTTCCAGCTGAGACGATCCAGGGCAGTGTCATGAAAGAGAGCCCCTGACTCCAGTTCTGGAGCACAGGTTTGGTCTGAATGGAGTGCACTCTGGGAAGGAGCCGAATATGACAGAAGGAAAGCAAAGAGTGTGCTGGGGACAGTAAATGGCCCGTGTTCAGCGGGTCTCATGCACACAGGGGCACAGGGAGGAATAAAGACATGTATGCTGGTGGCAGAGTGCGGAGGACCTACATGCTCTGCAAAGTGGGGCAGACATCACTATGAAGGTGGGCAAAGCCACTGATAGACACTGGTTAGAACTGCTGTTACCTTATGTGGGTAACAGGTAGGACAGGGAGGGACTGGGTGCAGAGGATGCCACCATCTGGCCTTCAAGTACAAAAGGACAAGAGTCTGAATAGCATTGGGACTGGGGAACAGGTGCAAGTGAAGACTGTGCAATAAGAATTGAAAAATGTGGGTACATCTCTGGGTAGGTGGGTAGAAGTGTAAGGTGGACTGGATAGGGAGCACAGGAGAATAGGAGAAGAGCTGAAGCTCAGGGCAGCCACTGCAAAGGGAAACCCAACAATTCTGTTCAGGACCGAGCCATGTTGGCTATCGTGGAGGCCACTATACAATGGGTTATATACCTGGCACTTTTGGATTTGTGAAATCCCTACCATGGAGGGATGGGAGAGCCACAGACCAGATCCTGTTGAAGAGAGCCAAATCCGGGGCCTTCCCAGTGGTGTTTCCCACATCAGGCTACCACTGCATGGGTGTCTCTATGCCATGCTTACTCACAATCTCCTGGCTTGCAGTTCTCTGTGCGTGTGGCTGTTTCCCTTGGGAAGACTGTGGTCTTTGAAGGCAGGGACCTCCTGTCACCCACATTCTCACCACCCATCTCCAGACCATCCTTTGTGCTCTGTTCTCCACGTGTATGTACATGACAGATGTTTTGGTTAGTGTACGAAAATAGAGTGCCTGCTGTCTGTTCAGGAGGAAAATGCCTGTGTTCATCTTCCTGAATTTATGAACCCTACTAGTGTGAACAACCGTCCTGGCCTGCCGAAGACTGAGGGATTCGCAGGGACGTGGGATTGTCAACAGTAAAACCAAAACAATGCTGGGCAATACTAGGCAGTCAGTCACTCTAAGCCACACTTAGTTTAGGAGGCCTGAATATTTACTGGCACTGGACTCAGTGGTTGAATTCCAGATGAGCAAAGTGGCCTCAAGTTTCTCATGGTCACGGCTGAGCCCTTCTGCCAGCTTCCCAGCAAGTGTGCTGTAGAGTGACCCAGATAAGACTTGGGAAAGAGAGGGAATGAACCAATCAGCCGACTAATTCACACTTACTCCATCCCTGCTGGGGTACAGTTCGCAGCAGCTGCATGTGCTGAGATGATTGGAGAAGGGTGTGAGTTTGTTTCTGCCCTAAAAATCCAGTTGGCTGGGTGGGGTCCTAAGCAGTAATTGAGGAACAATTAATCTCTAATTCATGGAAATTGGAATCTAAGGGAATTAAGAGGTCAGGGAAAGAAGAAATCAAAAGTAAACCATCTGTAACCAGGATACTGTTCCCTGACGGCTTCTGAGAGGACAGCCAGGCCCTTGTTCAGGAGCACATCACCCCACCTATGTCTAGCAGTGGTGTCTTCCCATTACAGAGGCACCAGGCAAACATGTGGGTGCCAGTGCTCATCACACCAGCTGTTCTGGAGCCCCAACAGGAAGTCTCATGTGTATCTTCCATGCAGCAACAGCTCACATTATGTTGGGACCTGTGGAGGCCACCATGCCATGTTGTGGGAGGCAGGGACTTGGCTAGATGTGTTGGTAGAGTGCTTCTGCTGAGAGATGAATGGCCATTTTTATATAGGGGGGCCAGCTTAGCTTTCTAAGATTATTGTGGGGTTTCTTATCACCCTGAGTATATATTAATGGCCTGCATGTGTGTGTCCCTGTGTTTTGCTTATCTTTGCATAGTTTCTTTCTCCAAATTGTCTTCTCTCTGTTTTGTCATTTGATCTTTCTCATCCCTATGAGTTGATTTCCTCACACTTGTGATGTTCCTGGGTTTTCTCCCCACATACAAGGATGATGGCTAGAATGCATGGTTAGGGAGCTATATTGAAGGATATGGCTGGGCCTTTAATTAGAGAAAACCCCCACTTTATCTTTAGGTCATTCTTTTTGGAATACATATATGTGGTAGGAAAGCCTTTTCTAATCTCCCCTTGGGAGGATGGGAACTTCTAAAGTCATACTGGGAAAGAGAGTTGGTGGGTATCATTATTTGCTGAAAAAAACACCAGTTTATTTTATCTTATTTATTTATTTTTATTATTTTATTTTTTTTCAGTGAGCATCCTTGGCTCACCCTTGGACATTTCTCTCACCAGCCTGCCATAATTCTACAGTATCAACATACCTACTTGTCAATTTCTTTAAATGCTATTGGTAATTGAAGTTACAAAGTGCAAGGTTGGAACTATTTGCTCTTTCTCTAGGATTTCTATCTGTGTGAGGAGATTGGTACAGAATCAGCTGGGGAAGAACAAAAGGTTTCGGATGCCAAACCTTCCAAATATAGAACCAACTTATGATAGTCAGGGTTTGACCCCTGAAGCCTAACTAGTAAAAGAATATAAATAAGACTTATTGTAAAGAATTGGTTGGCATAATTATGGCGTCTGAGCATGATATCTGAAATTTAGGTGGTGGGCATTGTGAGTTACAGGCTGGAACCCTCAGTCATGTGACTGGGAGGATGGGTATGATGTCTGGAATGGGGTGTAGCTATCAGGAGTGCAGGCTGGAGCCCTCAGTCATGTGACTGGGAGGATGGGTATGATGTCTGGAATGGGGTGTAGCTATCAGGAGTGCAGGCTGGAGCCCTCAGTCATGTGACTGGGAGGATGGGTATGATGTCTGGAATGGGGGGTGGCTATCAGGAGTGCAAGCTGGAATTCTCAGGCCTGGGCTGTCCACAGGTGGAATTTCTTCTTCAGGGAAAACGGAAGAGCCACTCTGCTCCTAAATTCCTGCAGTTGATTGAACCACACTCACGCAGATTACTGAGGATAATGAGTTAACTGGTTATGGATTTAGTCATATTCATAAATTAACTTTTCAGTAAGACCTGGGTTAATGTTTGATTGAAAAACAGGAGGCTATAGCCTAGCCACATTTACATAGCAATGGACCCTAACACTACCTTCTCTTTACTTTTATATTTTATTAAAGTAAATTTTGCATAATGTAAAACTAACCATTTTACTACGTACAATTAAGTGATATTTGGCACATTGGGATGTTGTGCAATCACTTCCTCTATCTAGTTCCAAACATCCGCAAAGAATACCCTATACCCAATGGGCAGTCTTGTCCCATCTCCCCTTCCTCCTTTTCTTGGAAAACACCAATCTGCTTTTTGTTTCTATTGATTAAGTATGTATGTGATATTTCATACATATGGGCTACTACATTGTGCCCTTCTGTCTCTGGCTTTTGTCATTCCGCGTAGTTTTGAGGCTCAGCAGCGTTGTAGCATGAATCAGCACTGCACTCCGTCTTAAGGTTGAGTGCAGTCCGTGGTATAGATATGCCACTTTCGCTTATCCATTCATCAGCTCGTGTAATTTGGGCTGTTTCCACTGTTTGTCTGTTGTGAACAGTGCTCCTGTGAACACGCATGTGCATGTGTTTATTTGCACACCTTTACCAATTCTCCTAGGCATCTATCTACGCGGGGAACGGGCACCTGCAAAGTCGTCATAACCAAGGCTTGGCCCAGCGCGGCCACTCAGGAAATGCTACTCTGTAACCTGTGCTCCCCCACAACCTCCTCCTGTCACACAAAGAGGCCTCTACCCAGCATTCGGCGTGTTTATTTTTTTTTTTTTGAAGACCCTCCCTGTGCATATCCCTGAGCCGGCAAACACACTGCCCTACTTTCCCCGCTGAGCCTCAGCTACCAGATAGTTAGACAACAGTCACAGGGCACATCACCAGGTTTGCCTGTAACATGTGTTTCAAGGAGGTTTTTGCAGCGATCGCACCTGGGACAAGTAGTAGCATCAGAGGCAGGAGTTTCTGTTCCCATAGGAGCCACGTGACTGATCAGCTGTTTAAACCCTCTGGATGCCAACTCCTTCTCTCTGACACGGCAGGGTGTGCCACAAGGTCTTTGAAGTGTATGCTGATACCGAGCTTGTATCATTTTGTGATCTATAACATGTTATAAACTTTGACTTTGAAAATTTCAATTCCAAAGCAGATCCTAAAAGTCATTTTTAAATACTATTAACAAAACAATGCAGGGGATGCAAGAAGATAGTTTTCCTGATGCAAATTGATGAATTATTGGGCTGTAAGTAAAAATACTTTTCAGTATCTGAAAAAAAGAAACTGAGCTTTACGATATTGTGAGGTGAATTATTGACACAAATTCAATAATTACACTTTAGCCAAACTTTGGATTTAAAAAAATATACATATTTTTTACATTTTACATGGAATCGCAACCTTCCCCTCCCTACTCACTGGGCAGCATGGTTCTTACCTGGGTACCTTGCACCTGTGCATGTCCTGCAACGCTCCTTTCACTGATTCTGCAGCTGCACACACCTGCCTGGCACGGACCTGTCAGTGAGTGCTCCTGGCCCTGTGAAACACAGCATTACTTCTGCTTCTGCAGGGGGCCATTCTGTTGAGGTTTTTTTCTTCCTCTCAACATAGTAGAAGCCATGTGGGGTTTGGAGTCACAGGCCTCCCACTGGCACTGTCCTCTGGATCCTTTAGTGTAATCACTTTGAGAATCCTTAAGCCTCTGGATAAAAATCCCAATCCATGGTACTTTAGTGACAAATCACATAACGCTTTTAGTTTCACTTTAGGGGACCAGTGGCCTGAATAAATTTGGGACTCAAGGTGCTGGGCATGCCCCAGGCTTTAAAAAGGGAATAGAGTGGGATTTCTAGAGATGTGAGGTAATCAGACTCGCAAGCTCCAGTCAGGGCATCTCAGCCACCCCAGTGCTCTGTGGTGAAGTCTGGGTGGGCAGCTTGCTCAGGGTCATCCCATCGGATCCTGCAGGAGCACCGGGCAGGATCTTTTCTTTGCCCCCAAAGCTTTGTTTTGTGCCACGTATATCCATCCATCCTGTGTCCTTGTAATCGGCTCTTCCTGATGTTTTAATAGCTGTAATAAGACAGTGATCTCGTGTAAGGTCACGGGGAAAAGATTTCAATCAAGAGAAGCTGCACAGTGTGTTGTCCTGTGTACAAAGTGGGTGTGATGGCTAATTTAATGTGTCAGCTCTACCGGTTCACAAACCACCCAGACATTTGCTCAAACACTACCCTGGGTGTGAGTGTGAGGCAGATTCTGTACAAGGTTAACATCTGAACCAGTGACTGAGCAAAGCAAATCACGGTCCCCAAGGTGGGTGGGTCTCATCCAGTCCCCTGGAGCCTGAACAGAACAAACAGGCGACAGAGACACAACCCCTGCTGCCAGACTGTGAGGGCTCAGGTCTCTCCTGCTCTTCCCCTGGGCCTGCGACCTCAGCTCTCTGCCCTGGCGCTGTTGGCCCTGGGGCTGGGCTCTACCATTGGCTCTCCTGGGCCTCCTGCCCGCTGCCGGCCGATTTGGGGCTTTTCAGTCCTCATAAGCATGTGATCCAATCATGCATAATCGATCTTTTTTGCTATGTATATGTATATTCCCTGGGTTCTGTTTCTTTGGACAGCCATGGCTAGTGCAGGGGGTTTCTAGTTCCCAACTAGCCCTCGTCATCTGGGTGTCAGTCAGGAAAATGGGCCCTCACACATCAGTGAGGTGGGAATCACTGGTCTTTCCTGAGCCTGCCTCTGGAGACTCTAGAATTTCACAAGTCGCATCGAAATTATTAGCAATTGCAGTTCGCGTTGAAACATGTCAATTCTCTTGAGAGCACAGGATTCAGATCTTCAAGTGTTGTCCTTCAGCTCATGACAAAGCATATGTGTGTGGTGATAGCAATGTGGAGACCCTTTCTATCAAGACTTCCACAGACAGCGAGAGATGCGTTTCACCTACTTCTGTATCTCAACCAGCAGTCTCACCTCCCCAAATATGTGGCCAAATGTATACCTCTCATTTGGGAGAGAGCTGCTGCTTACTTACTCATCACCCTCAGGGGATCGTGTGAGCAGCAGGCTGAAGGAAACTGCGCAGGTTACAGAGGACAGACAACCTGAGCACAAGAGCTCAGCACAGGCGACTGAGCCTGAAGCTTGGTGCAGCCACTGTTTGGCAGACACCCATGTTCCTCGTCTTTGGGGGCCCTGATTTTCTTCTCTGTAAACAGAAAGAATCATGACTACCTACCAGGATCGTCAGTGTTTGTGTGGGAGTGTGTATAGGGCATTTGCACACACACTGCTAGGGCACAACCTCTGACTGATGTGAGAAGTCATGTGGAGGCACAGCAACAGAAGGGCATCTCACAGTGGAAACGGCAGAAAGAAGGCCTCTGAGTTTCAGGCCAGGAGAAAACTTGGCAGATGAGGAACTCCGTGCCTTCTAGTTTTCTCTGTTCTACACTATCGTCACTCTCTGCCAGGCATCCCGGTGTAAAGGCATGATTCTGGAAAGCCAGGAACTAAGGCAATGGGTGGGATGGGAAAAACAGGCAGTCCTGGTCCTGAAAAGTCACAATCAGTCCCTTGTCTTACTTTGTCTGTAAGATGGTGGAAAGTGATGGATGGTTTTAAACAGGAAGAAGACAGAATTCTTAGCGTGCTATTTTTGTCTTCTTTACCTAGAGAGCTGTTTTCCAAGGTGTGCCATTATCTTTTGGACCCCAGTGTGCAGCGTTTTTGTAGTCATATGTACAAGTGCTCCTCTGAGATGCACTGGGTGTTTATTGATTAGATTAAGATGCAAGCATGCCTCCACCCTGTCAGAGCTGATGCCAGTGATTGCTGGGATAAACACAGCAGCAGTTGCTTTGCTATTATCATTATTTCACATAAGGTTTTTCCTCTTGCTCAGTATATTCTTTTAGCTTTTATCAATTTGATAGATTTAAACTAAGAAAGTACTATCTCCACTGTTATCTCTGCTGTTTCGAGGATGATGGGAATAAATATCTTAAAGAAAGTTATTGTTATTTTTAATCGAATGATTGAGTTTCAGTCAATTATCATCTGTTGTCCCCAGCTATTTCACCAAATTTATCCTATGATATCTGTGATTTGGGATTTGAAAACAGTAGAAAAAAATATACTTAGAGTTCGAACAATCACGTATTGGATTAGCTATTTTTATCCTAATGTGAGAGATAGGAAAGTTAAGTTTCAGTAAGTGCCCAAGGTTACTCTAGCTGCTAGAGTTAGCAAATGAGCTTAGTATGCCATCCTGTCTGCTTGCCTTTACCTCTCCAAATGCCAGCTCCTTTACAACTCACAGCACCTGAAATCATTTTGCTGTGAGCTTTCTTTGGCCAATGATGCTTGCTTTGCCTGTATACACAGAGCCAAGAGTGTCAGGGATTTAATGACTGCTGGGAGCACCCGTCAATGATAACTGTGTACACATACCCTAGCTCCTTGCCATCAGTGAGGATAAGTCTGATAGAATTTTTCAAGTATGAGTCAGTCCCTGGCTTGCAGCAGTGGTTGGTTTGGTAATGCACCTTACTCCTTTCTTTTTCATCATGATCTTCTCCACCACCACACCCCATGCTTTCATCACTTCCCAGTTATACTGCCTGCACTCCAATGTCTGCCTTAGATCAAAATGTCTGGCTTCTGGTTGAAGTCCAAATGATAACATTCATCTATTCTTTCATTAACTGACTGACCTGCTATGCAAAGCCAGAGTTGTCTGCCGCCAGAGATCACATGTATTCTACTCTGTAATACAACCTTTAATAAAAGACATATAGAGCATAAACCCCACTTGACAGCTTGAAATCTTAGAGACAGAAGAGACTGGTATGTGAAGAGTGAAGGAGAAATAAAATGGCTGAATCAAAGTAAAAGATTAACTTAAAGTCCAATCGAAACTTAGTTCTGGGTGGTGAGTACATGTTAAAGACCTAAGTTGAATGGTGAGGTGAGTCTCCTCACAGGCAGGTATATGGGATCCTGGAAGATAATAAATAAGCTAAATATTGTTGAGGACTTACCATGTGCCAGGCCATAAGTTAAAAACTTTACCTTCATTATTATATTTAATCCTCAGAACAAATATATGAAGTTGAATCTTAAGTACCTACTGCTGTGTCTCAAACTACCCCATAGCTTAATATTTTAACCCAAAATCTATCTTAAAATATCTTATGATTTGTCGATGAGGAATTTGGGCAGAGTTTGCCTGATTGGTTCTTCAGCTCTTTGTGGAGTTGACTAGCATCTCTTGTGAGTGTCCACCTAGTAGCTGGGCCAGTCTGGAGACTCTAAGACCAGTTTACTCACATGTGGAGCTCTGGCAGGGGCATCTATAAGGCTGAGCTCCTCTTGGCCCCTGTCTCTCCATTTAGTCTCAAGGTTTCTCCACATGGACTCTCTAGCAGGACAGTAGGGCTTCTTACATGGTAGCTTGGGCCCTAAACCCCAAGGGAATATATTGCAAATGATACTTGCAATATATTCCATTCATCAAAGCAGTGACAAGATAACTCATATTCA
The DNA here is from genome assembly GCF_964212035.1 of Myotis nattereri. Lineage (NCBI taxonomy): Eukaryota > Metazoa > Chordata > Mammalia > Chiroptera > Vespertilionidae > Myotis > Myotis nattereri. Next base: position 89,154,799 of record NC_138082.1, on the reverse strand, counting down.
GAGAGAGAGGAAATAGACCTCTCAGGGGAAGGAGTGTCAAAGACAGATGCCCTCCTTAACCTACCACTACACTCATCCCTGCTTTATAGATGAGGGGACAGTCCAAAAGATATCATGTAAGTTCCCTAAGGCTACAATGTTAATAAGTACAAGTGAATGTTGAACCAGGGAGTTTGAGTCATGGATCATGACATCTGTTTCTAGAGGGAAAGTTGCATAATTGAAAGAAAGTACAAATAAAAACGGTATTTGCAAGAAAGGAGTTAAGTTAGAGACTGTTAATAGCCTATTTAATATTCAATATTTCTCCTCTTTTTAATTGAACACAGTAGTGTATCTTTTGTTTTGTTTTGTTTTGTTTTGTTTTGTTTTGTTTTGTTTGTTTTGAGGGAGCAATATTCCCAGTTAAAAACAGTATATTCTCAGCCTTCTTCTTGAGTTAATAATGGTCGTATGACATTGTCCTGGACAACAGGCTCTGAGAAGTCATTAGGGATTGCAAAAGGCCTAATCAAGGAAGTATGTACCCTTTTGCCCTTGGCACCTCTTACTTTCTGCCTGGGACATAGTGGTGATAGATGGGGCCTTAGAGTCATCTTATGAGGAAGAAGATAAAAGCTACGGTCTGTGGAGAGTATTAATCTAGGAAAAAATTCTGGGCCCCTAGTGATATTTGCAGCAAAAACATCAACTCTATCTTGGATAGCATCAGACTTCTTGCTAACTGTAAATAAACCCTGACTTTATTTGAGCTACTATTCTCTCTCTCTCTCTCTCTCTCTCTCTCTCTCTCTCTCTCTCTCCCTCCCTGCACTCAAATACTCAAATGCAAATTATAACTAACAGGGATAATTTGTGGTTTTATCTTTTCTGAATCAGATTGAGAAAGAGTAAAGAAAATGCTACAATTTCAGCCAAATCCTAAAGCTCTGATGGAAGAACAATGATATGAATTACCAGGAGCTGATGACTGAGGGCTGGAACCATTTCTTATGGGTTTCTTGCCCTACAGAGAAGTCGTTGGATGAGTATATTGCTCATACTGGGTCACTGAAACCAGTTTGATCTCCATTATGCTAAAGGCCACTTTGTGTATCAAGAAAAGAGCTCAAGAGATCAAACAAGGAAGCATGAGGTTAAGACTGAAGCAAAAGCTGTAGATGAGGAGATATGTAGTCTGCAGTGGAGGGAACACTCTTGAAACTGGGAGGAGCCTGCAGGAGGAGGCTTCTGGCCTGGGCCATTCCCCAGAGCAGGGGTCCTGTACTGTAACTGTGGTGTGTCTGTCTAAAAGCTAAGCCGACCCAGCCTTATGCAGACCACACGACCAACACTTTGTGTACAATTCATTCTGAATTTTATATTTATTGAATTGAATCTGTGGTTTGATTTGAAGCAAACTGCAAAACACACTGCGTTAAAATGACCTCTTGTAATGAAATCCCAGAAATAGTTTTTTCATGGAGTTATCCCAGGTCCATTTTGCAGGATGAATATGCTGCCCCTAGGAGAAGCATAGGAACAGCCACCACACTTCCTCACCTCACACACCTGCCGTCAGTGAGCACCTTCCCCAGGAAGGGAGAGAGTTGCCGCCCCTGGACTCGGTCTGAAGTCAGGCTTCATCATTTACTGTGAGACCGTGGACAAGTTGACCTTAACTTCTAAACCTTAATTTCTTTTGCCTGAGGTGTGTAGATTAACATGCTTCTTATTTTACAAGGTTGTTGGCTGGGGACCAAGTGTCTCTCAGAGTCCGCAGTCCCATGGTCAGCTGTGTCTTCCATAAGTCTATTTGCATTTGAATTTTGCTTCCAGTGTTACCGCTTTCTGTTTCATTGCTGCAGTTTTATCTTTGCTGGCCAATTCCTTGTTTAGGTTATCTATTTTTATAAAAGTCACATGGGTTTATTACTGAGGGACCAAGAAGCAGTATATTCTTTGCTGCCTGTGTGTGAGCTGAGCTATATTCTGTTCTGTCTGTGTGAGAACTGAGTAAATGACAGCACAGTGACCAGTCTGGTCTCTAACCGTGATGTATGTCTGTTATTTGCATATTGATGTATGGAAGGAAGAGCTAGCTGCAGAGTTTGTAGTTTATGTAATTACTCCTGGACTACGCTTAGACCAGGATCACTGAAACTTGGCCCACATCATTGTGGCACGGGTGTTAATTAAATGGTGGTAACTGAAATCTGTGCATCTGGGACCACAAAAAAATGGTAATGATGTTTGCAACTGCCAATTTTATCGAATGGAAATATTTAAACAAGAAAATTATCATTGTCTTATAGCCAATACAATATTACCATCTGGGCATGTTTTAAATATAGAAACATAACCCCTCTTTAGCATGCACAGAGTGTTCCTCTCCCACTGCTGCTGTGGCAACTATCAAAAACTCGGTGGTTCAAATGTCGAACTAAAATTGACATTGACTAGGTACTTAGTCACCAAATGGGTTTATTCAGGAAAAAGAAAAGGCTGCAACCCACTGCATGCAGACATGGCAAGCCACCCGCACACTGTGCCGAGAGCCAAGCTAGAAAGGCATTTAACCAAGAAAAACGGAGTTAAGGGCAGTGGAACTGACAGCCACAGAGCTTTGGTATGAGCATATAGTTCTTCCATGGAGTGTGTACTCTCCAGATTGCATGCAAACTTCCATGGGCCCTAGTTCCTTCCATAGACCCCCCCCCCCCCAAAACAGATTACGTCTCCTTAAAGTTTATCAAACACAACATCAGTTTGTCTTCCGGTTCTAGAGGTCAGAGTTAAGTGAGCATCTGAGGCTGAATGCCTTCTGGAGGCTCAGGGAGACACTGTTCGCTCCTTCCCTGGTTGCATGTCTTGGCTTGCAGCCCTTTCCTGGATTTGCTGGAACCTCTTGCTCCTGTCATCACATTTCCTGCTTCTGCCTTTGAACTCTGGACACCTTATAGGGGCCGTTGTGATGAGCGAGTTTTCCTGTGTAGCCAGGACAAGATTTGCCTCTGCAAACCCTTCACTTAATCCTACCAGCAAAGGCCCCTTTGCCATATCCAGTAACACACTTGCAGGTGCTGGGGATTGGGGTGTGGATGTCTTTAGGGCAGGGCATTATTCTCTGCTATACCTTGTATCCTGGAAACCAAACTTAAGATGTACACTGTGATCACTCAGTTTTACTGATAAAAAACTCTGAGGCTTAGCGATGACGTTTCTTCTTCATGGTTACAATGTTAGAAATGTTATTTTAGTGGGCTATTGTCATCTAATATTAAAAAACCACCAGTCATATATCGGATGATACCCTATACCTATGAAGACAAATATGTTCTCCCTTTGTCCCTCCTTCTGCCCATCCCTCAGGCCCTGGAAGCTGTGTGAACCCTGTCAGTTTCCCAGAAAGGTCAGCTGCCAAATCCTAGGGCTGTTCTGATCCATTCACTCCTGGACACATGGTTACTAGGACACAGCTTTCAGTCCTTCCCTGGCCTCAGTACCTAGTGTCTCTCACACCCAGGCTCATCCCAGGAGACTTGAGGATGGTTTCTTCTTAAATAGGTTTCCTGTAGCCCCACCATACCCCAATGTATTTCTATTTACTAGTTGACTGTCTAAAATTACAAGATGAGCCTTTTGTAAAGCCAGACACTCTGTGCTGGGGGTTTGGTTGTTAAGCTGTGATCTGTGGGTTGAAAGAAAGTATGTATAAGAAGAAAAACATAATAGAAGAGCTAGGAATTCTAGCTACAGTGTTTTTGAATCCCTTCAAATGCTTTTTTCTTATCTGCAGAGTGAGTATAATGCCAAACTACTCCATCTTTTCCAAGTCTGAAAGCTAATGTGTGTCATTTGCATGATGCTTTATGACATAATTTGATAAATGCTCAGTAATTAGTTTCACCTAATATTATTATGGAGCACTACTTCAAAGTCATCCTGAATGACATAATATTGACTAGTGGTATGAAGTAGGTGGATACAGATAAGTACCAGAAAACACACACACACACACACACACACACACACACACACACACACACAATGAAGCAGCACTAAATATAATTATGACCAATGGGGTAATTTTACCCATGGCTGGTATCTATTCAGTCCCTAAAGAATAGCTCTACTTTTTTCTTATTTAGAGCAACCAAATTTAGGTTTTTCAACCTACACATCAAGTTCTTTATAAAGGTCAATGTATGACTATATATATCTTGCTTGGCTTCCAGAGTTCGGTTTGCATGTAACTGACATTGTTTGTTGTCTACCCAATATTCATTTTGAGTTCTCTCTTTCCTAAAAGAATTCCAATTCTATTTAAGCATTCATGTTCCTTCATGAAGCCATGTGCTTCTTCATCTGCAATCTCTGAGGGTTCCTCCTAATTAATCTGAGCCTGTGGTTCTCAGTTTTGTCCAGGGGTCTTGGGGGAGGGAAAACTGCAAGGTCAAACTCTCTTTCTTTTTATAACGGGCATTGTTCATCTCTATCACTCATCTTCTGTTACATAAGTAGAATGGAGTTGTTCAGAGACTGCAGGCTGTGTGATGATATCAGCACTTGGACACTGAATAGAATGTGTTCTGGGTTCTTTTTAAGTATTCTTGGTTTTAATTTTGAATACAGTGGATATATAGAGTATTGTTGGCACTTCCAGGGTTCAGAAGGTCCCACTTTGGGCATCCATTTATGCCAGGGTTCATGTCCCAGCATCAAGAAGTGTTCAGGAATCTGGAAAAGGGGCTGTGCATAGATGACATAGGAATCCAGAGACTAATAAAGAGTCCGGAGACGAGATATAATTTTGAAAGGCATTGGGGGTCAGAGGACCTTCAGCTAAAGGAACTGAAGACTCCCTCCTTGTCTCGGACCCTTGCTTTTATTAACACAATTTGTCCTAAGACAAGGTGGAGATAATACACCTCAAAGGGTAAGGTTTCAAAGGGTACAGAAGCATTGTCAATTTAGGGAATAGCCTACGGCTGTTCAGGTGTTTGGCCAGTAGGAGGCAATAACATGTAGATTAAGATGCCCTTTAACTGTCTGGCAGCCACAGTTTCCTATTCAGGTTTGGGGAAATGTCTTTAGCCATTTCCAACAGGTGACTATATGTGTGACTCAACCCTGTTGAGTCCCCAAGTTTCATCAACCTTTTGATGAAACTCTTGAAATTATGACATGCTGGAATTGGTCTACGGAAATAGAGATTCAAAATAAGTATCAATATCTAGAATCTCTTCAGGGTTTTTAATAATGAAAATAGGTCTGGAGAACTGCCATTCCATTGCCAGAGATGGATCACAAGCATGTGATGCAATGTGGCCCATTAGAGGGCATCTGAAGGGTGGCTGCATGTACGTGATTCTCAGAAAGGATCCTTCCTCCTTAAAAGGAAATGCAGGGTGAGGCAGTCTGTTTTTCCCTGTGGACATGGGTGCATCTGAATGTGATGCTTGGATCTCCACCACCACCTTCCTCAACCTGAAGATGAGACAGCCACAGAGGTGAAACCCCCAAACTTCATCTCCAGGGCTCTCCTTGCCTCTGAAACCTTGTTTTGAAATCAGTTATCCCTGCATAATTTACATCTCTGTAAGTTAAATCGTGTGTTACTTGTAGTAGAAAGCCTCCTAACAAAATCTGCATTATGCTTGCCTCTCTAAACAAAAAAGAAATAACATCAAATCACTGAGTGTGCTCAATATGGCTGCTACTCTTTTTGGTGCTTTTAAATCCTGGCTAGCCATTCCATATCAGAGTGAAATGTATTTCTACAGGTTATTTTTGGACTCTGTTAAAAGATTCCTTGTTGGGGCATGCAGGACACTAATTCTGCTCATTTAACAGACTAAAAAACATTGGTATAAATCAATACACATAAGTTGTCTGGGTCTGACCACACAGCAAATAACTAATCAATACCCAAGGAGGAATTATTATTATTTTTTAACTTCAAAAAATTGAGTTTATACATCAGTTTTCAAATCTTAGCCTTAAATTCAAGAAAGTGATTTTTTTTCTGTGAAAAATAAGCAGAAATTGCATTGGGAGTATGATAACTAGAATTTTTACATTTGGAAATATTGCTAAAGTTTTACTGAGTAAGTAGTTACTGTCCTATATCCATAAACCCAGTTAAAAATGGAAGAATTTGGTTCAGCCAATGAGTTCAGTTGAAATAATGAGTTCTCAAATGGCAGAATTTGTTTACTCAACTGACTCGGTTATTTCTTAGACTTCTTGCATTATCACTAGTACCTATTTACCTATTATCTGCCATCTATCTACCAATCTACCTTTCCATCTGTCTGTATATATTTTTATTTAAAGAGAGTTATGGAAGACCTACTATGTGCAGACCTTGTGCAATGCAGACTCATTCATCCCCCCCAAATATTTAACAACTTTTATGTCCCAGATACTGTGTTAGGAAAGAGGCAGTTAGTGGTCAGCAAATAGACACACTTTCATCATGAAACTGATGGTTTGGGGTGGTGCATAAAAAGTGAATCAATAATTACAACAAACACAGGCACGCACACAAGTACAAACTTTGTGGAAATGAGTTGGAAAGGAAATCAGCTGTGTCTGTGCTGGAGCATGAGGGTGGGGGAGTAGGCTGTGATCTGCAGTGGGGTGTCCCAGGGAATCCCCACTGAGGAGGGATCCTCAGCCTGAGCCCCAAAGTAAAGGAGCCTGCCATGCAGCACTGGGGGGCACCTCTTGGCAGTGTGAAGGCTCTAGCTCTTAGAGCCTATGGAGTTGCTACCAACATAAGACACTGTGGCATGTAGCAAAAAAACTTGTATGGCCACTCAGATTCCATCTCAAGGGTTCACTGGGCTTTAGGTAACAAAATACTGAAAATAATGAAGACAGATATTCCAGCACACTCTGGGCAGAGCTGTAAGAAATATTAACCACATTCTTGTCAGGATTTGGCCTCATCAAAGAGAGTTCCACATAACATGCCATGAGTGTGAATATAGAAGTGGGGATGCTGTATGCTTATAAATGACCAGAAGGAAGAAGTTTGAGATATATGTAAGTATTCCTGACTAGGCTGCATTACTGATGATGTTGAGAAACAATACTTTTTTTCTTTCATTAATTTCTCTTACTGTTTACTGACTTTGTGTGTTGGGCACTGTGTCCTGGTTGAAAATCTGAAAAGCAAAGCAATACTAGTAAACTTCCCATCTAGTGGGAGGACAGACTTGTTAACATTATCTCTATATACAAAAGACTAAGTGACTGACCGTATGTCCATCTGACTGTCCGACTGACTGGCAGGCCAGTGCATATGACGCCCTCACTGGCAATTTAAAAATAAATTTTGACTCGCGCATGCACAATACATACAAAGCTCTTGCTGGCGCCAATCGCATGTGTGTGTTTTGATCTGTCACTTTTGACCATGAATTTGGTTGTTTTTGTTGACATTCTGAAGCTGAAAGAAAGCGACATCGTCGACAGTATATATCTGAAGTCCAACTATTGGCACAATGTACCCCTGAAGCTGAAAAAATTTTGGATACACTTGATGGAGATTTTCACACCTATTTGAGTGATGATTCCATCAACTCAACGGATGATGCCGAAAAGAAAAATTTTCCCATCGAATTTCTTAATAGTATTACTCCTTTGGGAATGCCATATCATAAATTAAAATTGAAAGTAGGTGCAAACATCAGACTACTGATAAATCTTAATAGTAAATGGGGTCTTTGTAATGGTACTAGATTAATTATCAAAAGATAATCGAAGCTGAGGTGTTAACAGGATCTGTGGAAGGAGAGGTTGTTTTGATTTCAAGAATTGATTTGTCCCTGTCTGACACTGGCCTCCCATTTAAATTAATGCGAAGACAGTTTCCCATGATGCTAGCATTTGCAATGACTATTAATAAATCACAAGGACAAACTATAGACAGAGTAGGAATATTCCTACCTGAACCTGTTTTCAGACCTGGTCAGTTATATGTTGCTTTCTCTCGAGTTCGAAGAGCATGTGACGTTAAAGTTAAAGTTCTAAATACTTCATCACAAGGGAAATTAGTCAAGCACTCTGAAAGTGTTTTTACTCTTAATGCGGTATACAGAGAGATATTAGAATAAGTTTAATCAAATTATCAGTCATTGTTTTTATCAATGTTGTTTTTATATCATATGTTGTTTTTACATCATGTTTTTGTTGTTTTTATATCTTTGTTGTTATATCATGTTATTGTTTAATTTATTAATCAATTTATATATTATTTTTATAGACATTTTACTAATTTTCTTTCATCTCTGACACTTCTATTATAGAGAATGGTGAATAGCGATATTAAAATATTCCTTCTAATTAATTTCCTTTCAATGTGCACGAATCCATGCACCGGGTCACTAGTTGTGAAATAAAACAAGAGTGATGGAAGTCAGGGAGCAAAAAGCCTTGGGGAGATGCAGGGTCGTCCTTCACTCTACCTGGCCCCTGCCTCTCTCTTCAGCACCATCTTTATTTTAAGGCAGAGATAACTTGATATTTCAGTGTTTGGAAATGTGATGGGCTTTCTTGCTCTTGGCCTCATACAGGCTTTACTTTGTGTCTGGAACATTCTTCTGGCCTTTCATGCATTATTATTGTTTATTTGTTACTTAAGCATTTACTTAAATAAATTTAATCTAAGCCATCTTTCCTACATCAGCATTTATTCAAGTGAAGTTTATAAATCACCCATTTCATAATTGTCAAAGTATGTGTTTTAAAAAATGTAAATTCTTAAAATAACAGACATTCCAAAAAAAAAAATCAAGTCTTGGGTAACTCCACACTGGATGAGTAGAAATCCAGAAGTAGGCATTTTCATATATACCTCTGGGAATTTTTGGCAGGCCCAATTTGATCACCACTCTACTAGATTGTGTCAAGGGTGCTCCCACAGCTACAATGATCTCCCCCAATCATAAGAGTGCCTAAAATCACTGCTAGTCTATTAAATTCATCTTCTATTAAGGAAAATGTCTGCTTGCTAGCGATTGTCTGTTCACTGTCCCATACAGAGAATGGTTGTCATAGAGACCCAATAAATAAATATATGTTTTACAGAGAAGAACAGATATTACCCAGGTGGATGAGAAACAAAACGGCCTTCCAGGCAGAGAACAATTTGCCTATTCGGGGCAGAGGGAGCAGTCAGGTTGTGTGCAGCACAGATGGGGCTGCATGGGCGGGAGGAGTTAGAGAGTGAATGGCTGTAAGTCATGCTAAGGAGATGAAATTTCTCTTCACCTTATCAATCAATAATCAACACTACATAATACCCTCCAGGTCCATCCACCTGGGCCTGAAAGGTATTATTCTCTGTTAAATAAGTCAGAGAGAGAAAGACAGATACTGTATGATTTCACTTACATGTGGAAACTAAAGAGCAAAGGAAATGGACAAACAAAACAGAAACAGACTCATAGATACAGAGTTTAAACTGGTGGTGGCCAGAGAGGAAAGGGGTTGGAGGGCTGGGTGGAAAGGTGAAGGGATTAAGCAGTACAAATTGGTAGTTACAAAACAGTCATGGTGATGTGTAGTACAGTGTAGTATAGTGTACTACACTTTAGTACAGTGTAGGGAATACTGTATTGTCAATAATATTGAAATAACTATGTACAGGGCCAGATAGGTACCTGCAATATTGGGGGGGGATACTTAATAAAATATATGATTGTCTAACCACTATGCTGTACACCTGAGAATACATAATAATATTGAATGTAAATTGTAATTAAAAATATATTTTAAATGATAATACTATAAATAAGTGTTAAGTATGGAATAATAGGAAAAAGGAGGATAAATTTAAGAGATCTAGGTAGGAGGCCTGGATTGTCCATGGACTGGTTACTTGCTTTAGATAAGTAATTGATCTTTTTTTTTTTTAATATATTTTATTGATTTTTTACAGAGAAGAAGGGAGAGGGATAGAGAGTTAGAAACATCGATGAGAGAGAGAAACATCAATCAGCTGCCTCCTGCACGCCCCCCAGTGAGGATGTGCCCGCAACCAAGGTACATGCCCTTGACCGGAATCGAACCTGGGACCCTTGAGTCCGCAGGCCGATGCTCTATCCACTGAGCCAAACCGGTTCGGCAAGTAATTGATCTTATGGCCTAGTTTTCCTCACTGGTAACTGAACACAATTATGTCACCCTTTCTCATTTCCCAAGGATGACTATTTACCTAGGGTATGCAGATGAACATATCATAAAAGCATAAAAGCATTATAACTGGTTAATACAGTTGACATTCCTCTTTCAGGATTAAAAGCTTCATCTGAGGGACATGGTTCTTGGACTGTGAATCCTCCTGGTAGTTATGTCTTTGGACTGCTGCTCTGCTACCTCAAAGTCACAATGGACTCAAGGGAAAATCTCTTTACTTGTATATACTGCTCACAACTTCCATTAACATTTATATTTCATGTTGGTGCAACACTTCACTCTTAAAGCTCAGGTTGTATGGATCTGTATGGCTTGTAGTTTGATACTTCAGATTCAAATCTGATAAATGGCTTTTGACATATAGTACATGTCCTTACATCCCAGAGCAATGTCTATTTTTAGCAAATTGCTATATTTTCTTCTGTTTTTAAAATCCAGAAAAAAGCCCTAGCTGGTTTGACTCAGTGGATAGAGTGTCATCCGGCAGACCAAAGGTTCCTGAGTTTGATTCCAGTCAAGGGCACATACCTCGGTCCATACTCCTCCCTGGTCCCTGCCGTGATCAGGGCTCGTGCAGGAGGCAACGAATTGTGTTTCTCTCACATTGATGTTTCTCTGTCTTTCCTCTCCCTTCTACTCTTCCTAAAAATGGGAAAATATCCTCAGGCGAGGATTAACAAAAGCAAACAATAAAATCCAGGGAAAAAATGCCTTGATTGGCTCTATTAATCTTTAGTGTAAAAAAATTGTGAAGATGGGAAATGTTACACATTCTGGGGCTAAAATTGATTTTGTGCTGTTTTTCATGGCATCACTGAATCCACTTGATAAAATAGAGGGATAGCTTTGCTTTGAGGAAATGAGTATCAGCAAATTAATGTAGAAAGTCAAGTTTTAAAATGCTGAGAAAGGTAGTCTGTAGTAACCTAAAAACTGAGTCATTCATTGAAAGTTTTAGGACCAGGTTTATTCAGTTGTGAATCCTTATCAGGTGGAAATTCAGTGGAAAATTCTCATAGCAAGCACATCAGAATTCACATCTGAGTTCTCCCATACAAATACAAAGGTAACCTGGGCATGTTGAGGGCTATTGAATATAATAAATGAATTTGAAGCTCCTTGGGTGAGTAGTAGTAAGAGTAATAATAATTAATAGTAATAATAATAATAAATGAATTTATGGGCACTAACCTAAGAATCACACTTCTATTGTTATATATAGTTCCACCATAATTCATGTGGTTGATACTATTAATCACTATTTTACAACTGAAAGTCAGAAATGAGAACACACAAGTCATATCTGCAGGAGCCTGCTTCATCAACGGGAGACTAATGCAAATCAGAAACCATATATCAGTGATATAAAAATATTTTGTTGAAATTATTGGGGTGACACTGGTTAATAAAATTATACAGGTTTCAAGTGTGCAATTCTATAATATGTCATATGTAGATTACATTGTGTGTTCACCACCACCATTTATCCCACCTGCTTCTTCCACCTCCCTTCCCCTCTGGCAATCAGCAGACTGTTGTCTGCATCTATGCTTTTTGTTTGTTTATTTATTTGTTTTTGCTTAATCAATGATTTTTAAAATGTTGTTGAAAGAGATAAATCTATCTAATCTAATAATAGACAAACATGGTAATTGACCGTACCTTCGCTATATTTCCTATTGGTTAATCAGGGTGATATGCAAATTAACCACCAATAAAGATGGCATATGTAGGCGCAATGCTGGGAGGCGAAAGGGGAAGGATGGGAGAAGCCACCTACCGCTGATAGTGATTGGAAACCCGGGCAGCAGGCAAGAGCCAGGGGGGCAGGCCAAAGGCGGCCCCCAGGTGGCCCGCCTTTGCCCTGCCCCCTGGCCCATGATTGGAGAACCAGGACCGCCTTTGCCCGCCCCCTGGCCAGTGATTGGAGAAGCCGGGTAGGGCAGGGAAGAGGTGGCAGCCAGCAGCCGCCTCTTCCCTGCCCTTCCCCCCTGGGCCAGTGTTCGGAGAAGTACCTGTATTTTTTTTTTTCAAAGTACCTGTATTTTTAATAATTTCTTGACATGGTAAAAGAATTTTACATTACGATCCAAGGGTGGTGGGGTGAGGAGAAGGAGCAGCAGAACAATCCAACAAACAAAAAGGGAAAATAGAAATGCATGGTGAAAGGGATTTGAAGGGTGGGTAGGGGCATTGCCCAACTAAAATGCAATTGGTTTTTTACTGAGTACTATTCATGGGAAGACACCATCCTGACTCCTTCTCTATATAACATACTGGGAGTAAAAATGATGCATCCAGGTGGAAATATGATTAGGAGTTGGAAGACAGACAGGGAAAGAAGAAGTCAGAAATAGACACTGAGAGAATCACTGGCTGGCTGGCTGAAAATACTGACTCTCCAGTAGTGATAGAATAAAAAAGTGGGGGATATCTCTGGAAGATTCAAGAGATAGGGGGAAACTCTTCTATGGTTTTGACTTGCCCAGCAGATTTCCACATACACACATGTACACGCCTACGTTTGCATGCACACACATATACACATAACTGACTACCCTCCCTGGAAGCGCAGAAGAAGAAGAAGCCACCAGAAGAAGCCACCAACTTTGGTCCAGGCGCCAGCGCCTGCGACTGGCTGCAGCCCAGGAGACGAGAAGCCACCTGCCCGAGGTCCCAGGCTGCAGCCACCCAGAGAAGCTGCCAGCCCTGTGGTCCAGGACGCTAGCGCCTGTGGCCAGGGAAATAGGTTCCCTCTTCTCCTACTGCAGTCATTACTTCAATATTCCCCTTCTGAATTTCTCTCCTGTGCTGCAATCCAACTCCACTTTTCATCGGAAGGATACAGAACAGAGAGAACAGTGTTAAAAGCTTACATTTTTAAGCTGGTAAGGTTGGTACTTAAACATATAAATGGAAAACTAGAGTCCTTAAGGTAACAAAGGCTACAGAGGACAGGGACAGCACATGACCTATTATATCCAGCAATCCATATGGGGAATGAAAACTTTGCAATGATGACAATTAGTGAAGATATGAATCAACTAAAATAGTTGACAGGGACAATTCTTCCATCTTTGAAAATATCTACATCAAATCTGTTTAAATAGATTTTCATCTGCATAATATAACACATTCTGAAAAGACCACCACCAATGTGGTCAGTGTTGTGTGAATAAATGTTTAATAACTGAGGGACCCCCCCTGAGTGCACAAATTTTTGTGCACTGGGCTACTAGTATATATATAAAATGCTAATATGCTAAGTGTCCGACTGTTCGACCGTTCCACAGTTCAACAGTTTGACTGATAGCTATGACATGCACTGATCACTAGGGGGCAGATGCTCAACACACAGGCATGGAAACATGGAACAGACTGATGAATCTCAGAGGGAAGGGGGGAGGGGAGAAGGTGGGATGAGATTAACCAAAGATCTTATATGCATACTAGAGGCCTGGTGCATGGATTCGTGCACTGGTGGGGTCCCTTGGCCTGGCCTGCGGGGAAGGGGCTGAATCCATGTACCAGGCCTCTGACATCCCCTGATGGGTCGCAGATTGTGAGAGGGTGCAGGCCAGGCTGAAGGACCCCGCCAGTGTACGAATCTGTGCACCAGGCCTCTAGTTTTCAAATAAGATATTCTGTAGGTGGTTGATTTTTATAAGATACCTGTGGTTTCTCATGGTGGTGGTACATATTCTGTGAAAAAACCTTTTAATTCTTGATTGGTTGGAACTTTTATATGTTAGCAGTAAATGTTGGAAAGAATGAAAAACAGAACAGAGGCAGTCCCCAAGGTGGGGCCTTGGTCACACCCTCCTTCCACGTCCTCTGTGGAGCCACACGTATTGTCAAGTCTGTCTTCCATATCACTCTTCAGCTTAGCACATACCACAGTCCCCTCATCATGTTCCTTATGAATATAATGCAGCAGTAACCTAAAAACTGAATAAAATGAATTAGGAAATGCACTATATCTTTAATATAATAGAGTTTACTGAGTTTTGGGAAGCATTCAACCAAAATTACTTGTGCTTTTCTTATTTTTTGCTAACTATTTCTTAGCTAATTTATGTTAAAATATCTTACTCTGCCTAGAATGTTTCTGAGAGATTTTTAAGAAAGCATCACAGCGTAGATAAAGAGTTTGGCATTTCCAGGCATAGAGACTTTGGTTTAAATCTCAACTTTGCCAAATGAGCCTCTGTACATCTTTTAACTTTTAAGATTGTCAGTGTCTCCATCTGTAAATTTGGAATGATAATAGAATATAAATGACAGAAATTTTTAGGGGAACAGTAATTATACCTTTAAAACAGGTAGTGTAGTTATACAGTAGTTATTTAATAGACAGTGAATATTGAGTACTTGAAGCTTTTAATTTTTTTAGCAAAGAACTTCTCTCTACCACATTCTCCCTTAACAAGATTATAAAAATAATTTGAAACCATCCTAAATTTGTTTGCCTATCTCTGTAAGAATCTGAAAAATCATTATATCAGGCCTCATACTGAGAGTATTTTCTCCTATGAGGAATTCACGTTCTCTTTCTTTCTGTTAAGAAACATCTCAAAATTTTCATGATTATTATACATCTAGAATAAATACACTTCCTCAGAAATAAGACTTTATTTAAAACAGTTCTTTCTTTAAGGAGAAAATGTCATTTTCTGGTATTTCCCCTGATTCATCCTTGTGCCTATTCTTGTACCTGGAGCTTGTATTCATGGGATTCATCATAGTGATGACTTTCAGAGACCTTCCCAGCAGTCTGGGCTTCTTTCTCACTGGGTTCTGGGAATGAGGTCTGGTACTTTTAACTTACACTCGCAAGGTATAGCTACAATGACATGTCCCTTTCTACTGCTTCCAAATCCTACAGAGCAAAACATCATGCCAGTTTATACTTTCTATGACCTCTTCCTCTACATACTTCTGCTCTATAATTCTATCCCTTGATAACTGTCAATCAGTAGCTACAATGCATTCTGAATTACAGCTAGTTACACTGATTTTTGGAGCCATTCAGCAAATAGCACCCAGTCTTAAAGTTTCTTGGTCTGGAAGACTGTTGCATAACACTGTCCAAGAAATCTTTTATGAGTTGATGACATTTAAAGCTAAAATGAGAAATAAACCAATGAATTATTCCAGTAGTAAGTAGTGACTATGCACCAACACTGCAGGATACCTGGAGAGTTCTCACAGAATCCAGACCTGGAGTGGTGGGAAGAATAATGACCCACAAAGACATCCAAGTCCTAACTCTCAGAACCTGTGAATGTGCTAGGCCAAGGGTAAGAGGAGTTAAGTTTGCAAACAAACTTACTGTTGCTAACCAGCTGGCCTTAAAATGAGGTAATCACCCAAGATTATCTGGGTGAACCCAGTGGAATTGCAATGGTCCTTAAAAATAGAAGAGGGGGAAAATAGAATTATTTGTAGATGTACTAGAAGGAAGGCACAACAAATAGAACTTTGCTGGCTCTGAAGGTAGAAAAAGACAGCTATAAGCCGAGGAACATGGTGACTTTTAGGATCCAGAAAAGGCAAAGAAATGCATTCTCTCCTGGAAACTCTAGAAGAAATGTAGCCTTGTAGCACCTTGGTTTTAGTACAGTAAGACCCATGTCAAGACTTCTACAGAATATAAGATCGTAAATGTGTGTTGCTTTATGCTGTTTAGTTTAAGTTTGTGGTAATTTGTTACATGGCCATATAACATTAATTCACATGTCTTGTTTCGTTTTTCCTGTGAGAAGAATGACAAGTTAGTGATATTCACATGTGGGTACTGCAAATACTGGGGAGGTCATTTTGTGAAGTATATGATTGTTTCACCAATATGCTGTGCTTAAAGAGGGAGAGTATAAAGAGAGCAAAACTAGAAAAAGAATTAAGGGATGTCGATTTATCATTTTCTTCCATATTCTTATTGCATCTTTTTCTAAATGCTGCCAACAAAATGCTTGCTTAGAAATCCAGGGAAGCACTCATTGACTGTTTATGAATTGAAATGTTATAATCTATAATGGTAGAGAGGAAAGTCTCTGCCCTCTTCCAAAAACTAAATTGTCATACTATTCTCTCTCATCATTGATGTTTCTGTCTCTCTCTCCCTCTACTTTCCTCTCTGAAATCAATAAAAATATATTTTAAAAAATAAATCATCATAATAAAATAACTATTTGAAACATCTAAGAGTGTCAAAACTATGACACCTCAAGACAAAAAAGGCTCATTGTGTGTTATACTTTTATATGATTCCATCATAGCAATTTGTTCAAATGATTCCTGTTAAAAACAATGGGCCACTGAGTAATCTTACTACAAACCTTGAAGAAAATGAGACATCGGTCTTTCTGTGAGTCGCAAATGTTTGCCTCTTCTTCTTTTATAAATACTCAAAGATACTTTGGGAGACTGAACGCTGTTTTAGAAAATCTAGGCTCACCAATGAATACCATGGACAGTACTGAGAAGGTCCCTCTACACAGGTCACTTAGCACATTTGAATGTGATGAACTTCTGGGAGGACCACTCTGACTTGTAATCTCTGTCTGCCTCTTTTCACTTATTTCCTTCTATATGTTTGAGGTAAATGTTGTAATGAGCATTGTAGTATGTTTGAGCTAGTTACCAGCATTCATTGATAAATGGTGACGGACATAATGATATACATTCTATAAAACATATAGAGTGTAGAAGAGATTTATTGTCTTTGTTACAGCTCATAAAATATGTGAATAAAATTTGAAAGTTTGAAACATTGTCTCAAAGCAGAGATGGCCCTAGCAGGATTTTTTTTTTAACACTCTGTGATTGATATATTGATGCTTTAGTGGAAGAAGAGTTTGGGGAGAGGACATAGAAAGAGATAAGGGGTGATCAAAAATAAGGTAATATCTGTGATTTCAGGCATTATGTAAAAGAAGATAAGATGGTTGCCAGAGGAAGGAGGACTGGGGGATTGGGTAAAAAAAGGTAAAGAGTTTAAGTACAAATTGGCAGTCACAAAATATTTGGGGATGTAAAGTATAGCATAGGGAATATTATAACTATAAACTAGAGGCCCAGTGCAGGAAATTTGTGCACAGGTAGGGTCTCTAGGCCAGGCTGGCAATCAGGGCCGATAGTGGCCTTCTGGCTTCCACCTGCTGATTGGGGCTTCCCTTAGTTCCATGCTACCCCCTGGTGGTCAGCACACATCATAGCAAGCAATTGAACTCCCAGTCTCCCGGTCAAACTCCCGAGGGGACACTTTGCATATTAGCCTTTTATATATATGGATTGTTCCAGGTGGGTACTGCAAATGCAGGGAGATCACTTTGTAAAGTATATGATTGTTTAACCACTATGCTGTGCACCTGAAACTAAAACAAAATAATATTAAAGATAAAATGTAAACAATAAAGATTTTTTTAAAGAAGATATGGAGCATAGTTTGAAAAAAAAAGGCCCTTGTCTTTCATGTTGCAGAGAATGTCGGATTAGATTCTGAAGTCGTTAAAGCAAACAGCCTGGGTTTTGTTGGGTGCCTGTCTTCAGTCCAGTACAACCACATAGCACCACTGAAGGCAGCTCTGCGCCACGCGACCATCGCACCTGTGATCATTCAAGGAGCCCTGAGAGAAGCCAGCTGTGGCTCTGGGACGGATTCGGATGTGAATGCAGTGACTACGGTGCATTCTTCCTCAGGTACACAAGAAAATACCCAGTGGAACTTATACCAGTAGCACTGCTTTTGATGTCTTCAAAAGCTTCCAGGTTAACGATCAATATTACTCAATTCCTTATCTTGTATGAATATAGGTGGTTAAAAAGTATGATTGATTTCTCATGGGCAATTTTCATTTATATTAATGTAGTCCTACTTTTAATACAATGAGTACTTAGAACTAAAAGCATATTTACATATATTACTAAATAGACATATGTTAGTTACTACTGTTTAAAATGGCTGCTCCTCTAAGGATTAAAGAGTTTAGGGCTCAGAAAGGCAAGCTGGCTGTTGACTAATATAAGTCATGTGATTAAAACCTACTTTTTTAATATAGGAAAGCCCCACAGCACTTTCATCCACACATACATCTGTCTTACACTCCGTAAAGTACCTATTTTATCTTGTCATATTCATGATCATTCTGGATGTCTTGAAGTGTTCCTGGTATTTGTTTTAATCTAGAGTGGTAATCAGCTGCTGAATAAGTTATTAAATATCAGCACAGAAAGGGCTGAGTTTTGCTGCCTCTCACTCTGATCTCTGCATTTTCCTGCAGCAACGAGGTGCAATAGAAAGAACCCGAATGTGACAGTTGGCCAGCCCTGATTTAGTTCCAAATCTTCTATAAATGAGCTCTAGGGCTCTGGACAAGTTAATTATTGGCATCAATGTAATGTCCTTATCTGTGAAACAGGAAAAATAAAGAGTACCCATGCTATCGTCTTTTTCTAAGGATTAAATGATCATAGTGACAGATGCTACAGGTCCTGGAAATCTCACATGTACTCTATGCATATGTATGGGTGTTATTAATAAGTGTCACCTATTAATGCATTTGCAGATTATGTAAACTTGTATCTAGCTCAATGTCACTGGACCAAATGGCAGAGCAGTAACTCAAACCCACATATATGTGCTTTTAATGCAGTGTACTTTTCCTTATCCCATGTATGCTAATGTCCATAAAGTAAAATCCCCTCTCCTTGGTGAGGGTTTGAGATATTAATTCTTCAGCACTTTTGTCCCTCCCTGTCAATGGGCTCAGGGTCCTCTTGCAGCAGAAGCAGAGGGGCATGTGTGCTTGCGGTGAGAAGCCATTGTCATGCATAGGGACTGTCCAACCAAGCACAGAGGGTAGGCCAAGAGGGAAGCAGTAGGCCACAGCACACATGGGCAGGGTACTGCCATCATCTGTTTTAAGCACTGATCTTACAAATTACATAGAAGCTTACCAGGTCATGCAACTATGGGTATTAAGTATGTGTTTCAAATGCTTTTTTATGAATATCTGCTTGATTTTTTCCCAACATCCCAACTCACCATCATTTGGGAGCAATTGGTCTCATCCTCAGGTGTGTCATCCCAACTCCATGCAATAGTCCTCTTCCCAGGACTTTCAGTGAGGAGTGAAGGCTCCTGTTTCTTACTTCTTTCAGATCCATTTGGGAAGAGGGATGAGCGGGAACCACTCACCAATGCAATTCAAAGTGACTCGGCTGTCATTGGAGGTAAACCATTCTTTGTTGATGAAAGCAGAAAAGGCACAAGTAATTCTGTACTTTGGGGAAGTGTATCTGAATCCTTCCTGAATCCAGGACCCAGAACCCCACTGTTCCTGCAAGTCCATGGGCCTTTTCACAAACAGTTCTGTGTGCTGTATGGCGCCAGCAGCTCCATGGATGCACCACGGATGCACCCCACCCTGATCCTCAGGCAGCTGACTGCTGACTCAACAGCTGGATACTTTACTTAGAGACAGGCAGTGTGCATTGTATTCATTTCATCCTGGTGTCTATTTTCCTGAAGCACAAGCAAAGCAAACCAGTAAAATTACATATGGGAAAGGGCCATACTGGAGTAGACAGATGGGGGAAGCTGCATCCTGTTGGGTTGCTCCGTAAGTGATTGGGGTTGGATCTAATGAGCTGGATGTGAATCCCTCAGACTGTAGTTTCGATCCAGCAGCACATGGTACAGATGCAGATCTTGGTTGCTCTGAGGTGAGCTCAGCTCTCCCACTCCCTTGACTTTCCATCGTCTCACTGCCTGCTGGCCTCCCAACCCCTTTCTTTCGCCTCAGCTTTCTGCAGCCTCCAATAGTCTTGATTTTTCCATCTGGATCTTGCAACACAGATTGCCTCCCAAACCTGTTTAATGGCAGATGCCTGTGAGATACTAAATTCATTTCCATCTGAGGACCACTGCCTCTGGCCGTTAGGTGGGGTTCTTTTAAAAGATGGCAGTAGCCACTGATTTAACTTCTATTTGATGAGCCCCAACTTTGGGTCAGGCCTTGTGCTCAGTATAGAAATAGAGGGTGAAAGATATGGGCACTGCTCTCAAAGAGCTCTTGGTCTGGTCGGGGGCAGGCCGAATAAACAGACGACATGGAGGCCATGAGCAGTGCTTTGAGGGGAAGTGCAAACAGCTGTGGGAGCTCAAAGGCGCAGCATCGCAGTGGGATTGTGAGGAAAGAAAACCTGCCTCCTTAAGGAAGGTCCTAAAATGTCTGACATGAATTTCCGCATCAGGGAAGAGAGTCCAACCTGATTGTAGTTTGGCATCAAGGAATGTAGAAAATAATTTGGGCCTGTTTCGCTTCCCGTAATTAATTTCTCATTTGACAAGTGGAGAAAAGACTTATGTGACCGCTCGCTTTTTCCCACCTGTGTACATCTTTTCGTAAGTATCTGTAAGAGCAAGAAAGTCATCCCACCCCCAGGGGACTCTCGGAAGCTGGCGCAGCCTCCCACTCTGACACTCTGAGTACCGCATGTGCGGGGAGGAGCAGCCAGTTTGTGTTTCATCTCCTAAGGCTCAGCTGTTCCTGGGAGTCACCCACCGCCCCGCTCATTCATAGGTTTGTTAACTTAGGAGGTTTCACTCTGTCTGGTTCTAAAAGCGTGGCAGACATATTACATAATGCTTTATTTCCAAAGGTAAGCTGTCTTAATCAGGGCCTCCGCTCTGATAAAAATCCATAGGGGATATGCATTTAATGTTTTTAACTCTCTAAAGTTCCTGTTCACAGAAATCACAATGCAGGGTGTTCAAAAATAACTTTGTTAAATAAACATGTTTTACCAATATCTATCCTACTTAAAGGAAAACAGAAGGTTACATACTAATATTTCAACAATATTTGCAATAACTTAAAGAATAAATAGTTTCCAAATGTTAATGCTGAGAAGCCTCCATTCCCGTGTAGACACATCCTCCTTTTAGAAGTGGCAGCGTCCACATTTCTAATATCCCTTTGCTGAGTTTGCTCTTCATATCCCAAGAGGCTTCCTGCAAAGACAGAAGTAAGCCCTTAGAGGTCAGCAAGGGCGATTTGCCAGGTAGGCCCAGTAAAATCACAAACAAGCAAAGCAGGAGGAATCTGACACAATTGGGCAGAAACTTGCATTTCAGCTGGCTTTGCGTTTCCGAAGGACAGAGGCATACCGTCTCTAGCTAACCTGTGCCTGGCAGCATGCAGAGCAGGGTAGGAATGCCCTAAATGTTTGGGAAGCATTTTGTTATTAATAAAACATTTTAGCAAAGCAAACCTATACCATCACCACGTTTACGTCAGGAGAGCATTATTGTGATGTGAGATAGTTAAATATTATTCCCTAGGATGCAAAAGTAATCATAAAATGCTTATTTGCAAGGTGACAAAAATGTGTTAATTGCAACTGATTCTGTCACATTCTTTAAAGAGGGTCTTGAAGAAATTTAATAAAATATTTTGCTAGTCTATTTATTTAATAGCAATCTTAGTCCATTAAATACAACCGCTGATGTAAACTGGCTTTCTCCCTGTTCTGGAGCAGGATGCTTTTTGTAATTGAAGACTGCAGGTGTTTCAGCTGCCCTTTATTTCTGGGCCTGTAGCAGAGTTTTATTGTTGTTTTGTTTTATTTTCTTTTGTTTCCTCCTAAGCGGCTTCCTTGTCTGACTGAATCATCGCTCTGGAGTGGATGAGCTGTGACAATGTTTTTCTCTCATCGCCCCCTTTCTCCACAGGAGTAATCGCGGTGGTGATATTCATCATCTTCTCCATCGTGGGCATCATGGCGCGGTTCCTTTACCAGCATAAGCAGTCACATCGCACGAACCAGATAAAGGAGAAGGAATACCCAGCAAACTTGGACAGTTCCTTCAGAAATGACATTGACTTGCAAAATACAGTGAGCGAGTGCAAGCGGGAATACTTCATTTGAAAATCTACAGGGTCAACTAATACTCCTTTGTTGTTAATTTTTTCTCCTCCTCTTTCTCTGTCTCTTAATTCTGGTCCTTTTCTTTTTCTTATTTGTTCCCCAATTATTTTCGGATCATACCTGCATCAACCATGGCATTTACCCCTGACCCAGCCCAGAAGACCAGGCAGCTATGGCCACTGTCTTCCTCTTTGACAAACCTACTGTGATGGTAATGATCACTTGAGACTGACTTGACTTCTAGACAAGGAAGAGACACGTGTGCACCTGTACATATTCAGTTCTGTATTCGTTTCTCAGATGCACCTTTGGTTCGCTCCCATCTGTCGAGCAGGCTTACTTTGAACCTGAGGTTGACTTAGCTATTATCAGCCATCTTTGACATCCTCCCTATCTCAAGTCTGTTCCGACCAGGGAACTGAGGGTAGGAAAGAAGATGCTAGAGGCCTGGATTCCTTCAGTGCCATTTTAAAAGGAACAAGAGAGGATTGTTTTGTGTTAATATCTGTATCAAAGGAATCCCACTAACCTAACTCATAACCTCTTTTAACTCTGACTCTTATCCCCTGAGTATTTTTAAACATAGGGGTCCTGATTGCAGTGAGCTGTCCTTGTGCTCCTGCCTTACCACTCTCTCCAGGGCCGACACACTGAACAGCATACTCCAGCCTAACATTAGAGGAAATATATATATATATATATATATATATATATATATATATATATATCTGAAATATAAAACATTCAAATAACAGTTTAAATTGGTTCCATGAACGAGCTTAAGCCATCATAATTTAGCTTAAAAAAAAAACACAAAAGAAGAAAAATACCAACCAAACATAATTCTTCCCCTCCATCTACTCACTGGACATCTTGTGAAGAAAGTAGATGCAGGTTGTATATTTCAGAGCAAGTGTGATGATCCCCCTGTCCATCGAGCCAGCTCCTAGGAGGTTCAGGATGCACTGGCCTGAGGCATGGTTAGCTACAGCCAATCCTCCCTGCTAACCTTCGGAGGAGCCCCTGGGCTCTGGAGCACATCACATTTTCAAATCTGCACACGTGCACACTCACACACATACATGCACACGTCTTCTTATAGGCATAATGTGCTAGACAAGGTGGTGACAGATTTCCTAGCCTTTTCCCCTTTGATAACAAAGCATCAGAGAAACACAATCATTCCTTTGAGAAGGCATCTGAGCTCACCCACCAGGTGGAGGTAGGAATGCTGGCCATTTTGCTGCAGCAATATCCCTCACCCTTTGCCTCTGGGCCAACTTGGAGAAAAACATAAGGGGAAGCAATATAAATGCTCCAGGATGTGGGCAAGCCCATATAATGATGCTCAGAAGTGGAGCGTTCTTGCTGCTTCTCTTTACAAGGCAGATTCGATGGGGGAAACAATCACCGCATCACTGTTCCCGGCCTTGACAGTGGGCTGTCCATCTTGTCCCCAGGGTTAAGGCACCCTGCGTGAGGAGGCTCCCAGCGAGGCACACACTGGCTTCTGGTTTTCGGACTTTTCAGACTCTGCTCTCAGAGAACGTGGTGTAAGGATTTCGTTTGTAAGCTATTTCTCAACTTTAAGATGTTCTAATTACACAGGCTCTCCTTGAAATTGTCTCCGAACTGTTACTTAATCATTTCATCACTTCCATTATATCTTTTTGCTAGTAAATTTGTTTTAATGTGATTCTAACAAAGGCACCGTTTTTTTTTCTTCTACTTTAATAAGATGAATGGTCTATTAATAGGAGAGAAGGTCTTTAAATACTGTTTTCTCCTGCCCTGTCCTTTCCTATTTCCACTTTTACTTTTGAGTTTTCTATTTCTATAAAAAGTCTGTATAAATCAGCCATTTGCTAGGCTATTCAGTCCTTTGTCCCGGGAGATAAAAGTCTCCATGAAATGTAGTGGGTTTAGCCTGAAGCTTCTCTGATAATGAAATGGAAGGTGTGAATAATAAAGCTGGAAAAAACAAGCTGATATTTTGCTGATGCAGTGCTGACGGAAGAAGTGGAGGACTAGTCAGGCCAACGTAGAGTATTTGCTTTTCTCATCTACAGATATATGATCATAGGCAGTTCTGCAGGTGAAGAATTTGCAATGCCCCGTCCTTGCCACTGGGAACCTGCCAGTGTAGCTCCCTGCATATGCAGACTCTATATGCCACACACTACGTATCCTAGGCCTGAAGACAAATGACATGACAAGACAGCGCACTCTGCATGCCACTCTTAGAGGAGAGTCTCAGGGCTGCAGTAGAAATACCTTTACAGGGAGGGATTATTTCATAAACTCGGCAAACCTTCTTTTACTAGATCAGTGATGGCGAATCTATGACACGCGTGTCAGAGGTGACATGCGAACTCATTTTTTTGGTTGATTTTTCTTTGTGAAATGGCATTTAAATATATAAAATAAATATAAAAAATATAAATCTTTGTTTTACTATGGTTGCAAGTATCAAAAAATTTCTATATGTGACACGGCACCAGAGTTAAGTTAGGGTTTTTCAAAATGCTGACTCGCCGAGCTCAAAAGGTTCGCCATCACTGTACTAGATGCATATGACAGCAAGTGAGCTGCCTCCTCCAAAGAAAATGCAATTTTCAGTTAGAAATAGTGCCAACTCTGCCTGTCTTTTCTCAGTGGTACCACAATCCATGTAGTTTTGTGCAGTTTCTTAATTGTGTGAGTTTTTCAATCTTTGAACAATTATACTCTGAAAAGGATATTGAAATCTTTCTAATTCCTCCTTTACCACCCTTCCTGCTTCAGTAATCACATTTTCTGAATGCCTTCCTTGGCCAACTGGACTACCATAAGTCTCCACTTTAACCTTCAGTCTTTGTTAACTGCTGTTTACACAAAAAAAATTTTAATCAAATGCGGTCACCGTACAATAAAACCAAAAATACCTGTGTAATTTCACATTCTAAGGGGGATATTTCATTGATGTCCTTCCACCAAACAAATATATTTATGCAAGCAATAGTACATCTGTTTACCATATAGCATATTTAACACCCACTGCATCATTCATTGTATCAGTAAGTTAGATTGCCAGGGTTTCTATGAGAATTCATCTGGAGAATTAGAGACTTGTCACTTCTCTAGATATATTTTTATGAATAGCTCAGCCTCTTCTATTTGCTCTCAACTGCATATGAGAGATTTATCTTAAGGATCCTGGGGCTGCTTTTTAAAATAGGTATTATTCTCTTTAATATTAACAGGCATGGTAATAAGCCAACTTCACCCTTTTGGCCACCATAAAGCAGGACCAGAACAAAAGAACTAGATTGTTATCTTTCTTTCTTGATTCACTCATGAGGTATTTATTCAATACTCAGTACCCCAGGGGCTGGGCTAGATTTTGGGTGTGAAATATAAATTACGCCTTGTGCTTGCCTGAAGTCTAACGCGTTTTGTTGTAACAAGCATATCTTGTTATAGTAGGGTATGCATAACGTGCTGTAGAATGTAGAACAAAGGTACTGCACAATTATTTTTGTGAATCCCTTGCTAGAGACTTATAAACACAAAAAACAACAAAAAAGGGCAAATTTCTGGAAAATATTTGTAATCTTTTTTCTTGTTTATTACTTTCACCTTCAATAAGCTGCTTTTCTTCTCCTCAAAGCAAATACATATTGATGCAGATATGTTCCTGCAGGGGGAGACAGAATTCATCTTTCAGGGCAGCAGGAGTAAATGTCTTTGTCTCTAAAGTATAGCTGGAGGCTGAATTCTCCTTATTCACTTCTGGTTGGGGGATTCTGAAAAGCCCCCTTCCCATCAACCAGTCCTAAGTGACAATTTAGGAACCCTCTTCTCCACTTCTGCTCCCTCCTCCTCTTTTATTAGTTCTTCTTTAACATCCAGTTAGGATTTATTGCATGCCATTGCTTTTCCAGATGCTTTTAAGGGTCTTTGTTGTACTCCAACTCCTCCTAAAACTCTCTTTTGTCCTGATGAGCATTCTGAGAACCAGATGAAGTGTATCTTTGAGCAAATAAGTGACTAAATGTTGTTGTCCATTTAAGTGAGGTCTCAGCTCTGTGCCCCGGCTGAATTTTTTCAATCCTGAGAGTCATACATGTCTCCTCAGCAGAAAGCTCATTCAATTAGAGGAGTAGCATGGGGGGCTGAAAGGAAAGAGTCTTTTCCAAGATGTTCAGAAAGATAGGAACCAGACCATTGGAATTATCCTATATAATAAAAGCCTAATATGCTAAGTATCTGATCATCCATTCAACCAATCAAAACATAGTATGCTAATGATATGCTAAAACCACTCAACCACTAACTATGACGTGAACTGACTACCAGGGAGTGCACGCTCCAACCAGTAGGTTAGCTTGCTGCTGGGGTCCAGCCAATCAGGACTGAGTGACATGGGCCAGACATGCCCTAGAGCCCTCCCACAGTCTCTCCCCAGCTGGCCAACCTCCAGCATCCCTCCTCAGCCCCTATTTTGCACCAGTGAGGTCCCTTAGCCTGGTCTGTGCCCTCTTGCAATCCAGGACCCCTCTGGGGATGTTGGAGAGCTGGTTTCAGCCCGATAACACAGGCCAAACCAAGGAACCCCGCAGGTGCATGAATTCATGCACTGGGCCTCTAGTTTCTTATAAAAAGGATTGACAGTTTGATCACCAACACCTGGATTTTCTTTGAATTCTTCCATAGCTACAATCTAACAAAACCACCTGGTAACACCAGCCTGAACAGGGGAATGTGAGATGCACTTAACCTAAATGATTGGATGCATTTAGTCTTCAGTTCTCCTAAAGGTCACAAGTTGACCCAATAAATAAAGAGGGCCCCTTTTTCCTGCAGATGCAAAAGTGATTAATGGAAAAAGTTGAAACCAAACTCAAAACTTTCAGAATATTTTGAGCACAACTGAGTGCTATTTCATGTGTCTCATGCAGTTTGAAAATGTTTTCTCTAAAAGAAACAAAGTGTAATTGAATTACTTCCATACACTGTTCTTCAGTTGTTCTTAACATCTCCTCCTATTCCCTCACCCACACACTTGTTAAGCCATCTAATTTTTAGATATTGGTTGTCTATGGTTTTATCATGCTTTCATAATTCCATATAGTTTAACCTCCTAGAAAGAATAGAAATGCAAATACACACATATACAAACACTTCGTAAAAATAGGGCTGCTGTTTATGCTTTCTTCAGGACATTCTATACACGTATCTGTTTAATAGGGAAAGGCACACATTCCATTTTGAGGTGTCATTTATTTGAAACCATCATATAAGTTTTTAATATTTTATTCTTTTGCTATTTTAGTAAACATTCTCTTATTTTGCACTAAGGTACTCTGAGAAAGAACAAAAAAGCACATTTTTTTAGTGAAATATTGTACTTTGTAAGCTAGTTGTCTGTCTTTTGTAGCATAGAAAGTCCATGAAGTGGTTAAGCAGACATGAGCAAGAATTAAGACAAGAGTTGTTTTGATGTTCTGAGCACAACTGCTGGGAACATGTTGAGGAGGAATGTGTGGCAAAATTTGGTAGCTGTCCCAGGTGAAGAGGGCCACTGAATCCACCATGGACTCGTGGCATCAGCTCTTCCCATTCTCCTGGCTCCTAACTCAGGAGTCTCTTTAGTACGTCTGATCATTGGCTCAAACATTAGGGAAAGAGGCAATATCCTGGGCTTTGCATGAAGAAATCTTTACTGCACTTTGCCTAATATTGTTGACAGTTCCCAGCCCTACTCTAACCACATCTCTTTTTTCATGATTTTAATTTCATCAGGATTTCTCCAGAAAATTTGGAGCTATCACCATGTGATCGAATGTGCCTAGGTTGAGTACCTAGATACAACTTTAAAGAAATGAAATGATCAGAAAAATCCTAATTCACTCTCCTGATCTATCCTGTTTGGAAACCCCATTGATGGAATCCCTGACGTCCTGATATCCATGGGCATATCATAATGACAAAAAAAAAAAAAAAAGTAGGCCCGCTCCATTCCTGAAAGTCAGGGACCCACCATCTAACATTATCTGAGAATACTGTTTTCTTCAATCCTCCCTGGTGACAAAGAAAAACTCTTACAGATAATAGTAAAAAATTAGGAGAGTAGTCCCAAGCCATGAACAAAAGTGAAGCTAATTGTTTTAGGGATTAAATTTTCTCTTATTTTGATTAGCATCATATTCTTCCCTGTCTCAAATGCCAGAATAATCTCAGAGCACATGTAAAGGTACCGTGTATGCAAAAGAAGCATCGCAGTGCCCTGGAGAGTCTCTGGGAGACCCATAAAATAAACATTCAGTGAAACTTTAAGAGATAATATTAATAGACATCTAGACATAGATTTCCATTATGGCCAACCCCATCCCAAAAGCTTTACAGGAAATATTAACATACTTTCTTCTCTTTGAATGGCCGTGTCATCTGTATAAACCTATTCTGTCTAAATACACAGAAATATCAAACCTTGCTTAAATGGCATAGTTATATTGTGTGAGGGACTTTGTGTTTAGTGAGGTCCAACAAGCACTTTCCTTCTGAATCTGGTTGTTTCCTGGCTTCCTGGTGGCCTGTGCTATCCCAGGCTGTCACTTCCATCAGTCAACTGGAAGAAGCAGAAGGTCTCTGGGAGCAAGAGTGCTGGCTGAGGGGGAGCTGAGGCTCAACCTCCATGAATGATGGGTAAGGAGTCAGTTAAGATTTTTCTGTAGAAACAGAGAGTCTATATTTTAGGATTTGTAGACAGACTCTGTTGCAACAGCTCACCTCTACTGTTGTGCAGGAAGGTGGCCATGCATAGGCAAACAGGCATGGCTGTGTTCCAGTGAAAATTTATTTATGAAAAGTAGGCAAGAGGTCAGATTTCATCCACAGGCTGTGATTTACTGGTCTCTTTGACAGAGCATTGAAGTGTCCATTTCAGATGGGAGATCCATGTCATACTGGCCTGGAGTCCTTTCTGAGGAATGAGAAAGAATAGGGGGATTCATGTTAACAATTAAACAATAAACTGCAAAACAACTTCCTGCAAAAAATATACATGTCATACTCTATTTATGGCAAAAGCAGACAACAGGTCATCTCTCTTCGTAGATCTGTCAGAGACTAGTTTTTCCTCTTGACCTCCTTATTTTTCTTTTCAAAACAGAATCCCAAGTGATGTTGCCTCTTTCCACCAGTTTTGTAACCCATGTAACATGTCTTAATACACTGTATGGGGAAAATAAAAGTTAGCCTTAGATTTCTTTGTTTTCTATGGTTATTGTTGTACAGAAGAAAGATTTAAACTGTAAATAATGTATATTTAATAAAGAGAAAATTTTGTATGATTTTGTGTGGAAGAAAAAAAAATGTGCCTTTCTGTGTTTCCTTGAGTTAATGAAGAATCAAACAATTCCTCCCTTAGCTCCCATTCTCCTTCCTCAGACTGTTCACTCCCAGACAACATGGCCTGTGGGGCTGCTGGAGAAACATGGATCTCCGGCTCCCTGGTTTATTGATTTCAGCAGAACTGTAAGTGCTGTCATGAGCTTTCTTATTGCTCAGCTAAATTACACCGGCCTGCTTGCCTGGCTCAAATGTGTGAAAAAGCAAGTTTATTGACTTGATAAAAAGTCATATTCAGGGCTCTGAAGCCTTCCCGTTTTAGCTGTCTGCATAAAACCCAGAGCCTCTTCGTTACCCTCATGAGCACCCACTCATCACAGCCGCATTTCTTATTTCACCTCACCCTCCTCCTCTCACAGAGTCTTAACCCAACTGGGGTGTGATGTGTTTGAGATATTAAGCAAGCATTAGCGTGAAACAGAACTCGCTCCATATGGTGTTAAGACTTCTGTATAGGGGGTAGTTAGCACACAGAAATTAAAAACTAACACGGGTTTTAAACAAAAAAGTGACACTATCAGTTTTACCTGTTAAAAAAGAGCTGCTAAATGGAAAATGGGCCATAGGAAAATGAAGGGAGGATACAGATTTGTTAGACTGAGGGTGGTGATAATGGCTTGCATGCGGGCTGTGGAATCAGAAATTGTAACAGTACCTGAGTCCAGACAGAACGGAGAAAGCTTGCTGCCAGAGTGGGGAGTGTGAGGGGTATAAAAGGATCAAGAATAGAATTTTTTTGACTGAAGCAACTGAATGAAAGCAAATAGATCATTTTTGTTTTGAGAAATAGTGCCTTCAAAGTGAGAAGGGCAGATAATAATTTCAATTTGAGGTTTTTGTTCAGTTTGAGATTTCAATGAGGCAACAAGTGTAGATGTGGAGCAGGTTTCTGGTATATGCCTGCAGTTGAGGAGTGCTGTTTGATCTGGAGAGACACTTGAGAACATATGTACATGTATATGTGTATACATGCATGGGTATATATGCTTTACGTATGCAAATACATGTGTGAGGGAGAGAGAATGGGAGAGGGAAAGAGACTGAAAGCGCTTTGAACACACGTGAGCTGTGGCTGAACAGCCTTTACAGCAGCGCAGCCAGGTTTCTGAAAACCAAGCCTGGGAAGTGAAATCCACCCTTGAGCGGGGGCAGAGCATTAGTGACAGAGCTGGCTGGTGGACAGGGGAGCGCGCCTCAGCTGAGCCCTCGAAGGGCTCCAACTGTGTAAATGGCCCTTACAGAACCACAGCCTGCTTAGAGCTTCCTCTCACCGACAGGAAGAGAAGTGCCATCCCTGGGTAGGGCAGGAGGATGCTCCTGAAAGGGCAGGTGTGGCAACTCTCACTTTGCTGACACTTTAGTTTGTAGAATGTGACAACTTGTCCTTGTTCTCCAGGGTCCTTTGTTGTGTGGGAAGCTCTCATTTAAGAGATAACAGTTTTCTGAAGAGAGTAGGCCTGTGTCCAATATCCTCAGACAATAATAATGGAATAATAATATAATTACCAATGGCTGTGGACCTATGGTATGTCAAGTGTTTTATACATGTTGTTGCTTAAGGTCACAATAAAACTATCAAAGCCCAGCCAGTGTGGCTCAGTGGTTGAGTGTTGGCCCATGAGCCATGAGGTCATGGTTCTATTCTTGGTCAGGGCACATGCACAGGTTGTGGTTTTGATCCCAGTAGAGGGTGTACAGGAGGAAGATGATCAATGTTTCTCTCTCATCAATGTTTCTATTTCTCCCTCTCCCTTCCTCTCTTTAAAATCTATATATCTATATCTATATCTATATCTATATCTATATCTATATCTATACTAGAGAGGCATTGGAATTTTTTAAATTTTCAGATAGAGTTTTTGCCTGAGAAAATTACTTTGCTGAGAGAATTGCATAATCTTCTATGTCACTTACACTTGTATTTAATGTCCACTCTGTAACTTTAGGCAATGCTCTTACCCTATCTATGACTCAGTTCATTTCTAAAAAA
This sequence comes from Myotis nattereri, assembly GCF_964212035.1. Taxonomy (NCBI): domain Eukaryota; kingdom Metazoa; phylum Chordata; class Mammalia; order Chiroptera; family Vespertilionidae; genus Myotis; species Myotis nattereri. The sequence goes on along the minus strand of NC_138082.1, from coordinate 89,123,295 downwards.
TAGGACTATTCACACCAATTTCCCAGTAAAAAAATTTAACCTGTTTCAGCCTTAACCTATACCCAACTCTACCTAGGTGCTGCTAGAATTAATTCAAATAAATTCTGGCCATGATGCAATTTTTGCTATCCCTGATTTCTACTACTCAATGAAATGAGAACAAAAACTCCAGCTACAAAGGTAAACAGGTGATAAAAAAAAAAGAGCTGTTAAAGGCCACAAATACCAAAATAAGGCTTTCTCAAGCTCTAAGCAGATACTCTGAACCAACATTAAAACTGAGATGCCAGTAGAGTGTGACTCGGGACTGTAGGAGACACTTTCTGTTGCAGAAAAACCTCTGTAATATGACTACTCTCAAGGCCAAGCCTTGCTAATGGGGGAGTGTAGCTAATATTTCCTTGGTAGATACCCAAAGAGGCAGAGTTTCTCCTTGAAGGAAAGAACATTATTCAATGCTCACTTAAAACTCGGACTGACAGGAAATGTTTTTAACACATAAATGTACGCCCAGGTAAAAGGCAAGTGCTCCCTTCCACTGAGCAGGGGGAGCCCTCACAGCCTGGCCCCACCTCGGAGAGCGGTTGTGCGCTATGCAGTGCTGTACTCCGGTGCCTGTGGATCTTCCCTCCGGTGAGCTTATTAAGGAAGCTTTACGATGCGACATTAATTGGTAGCCTGCAGTGTGTTAGACACTGAACTTCCCATGGAAGCTTTTGCTATTTAAAGTTTCAAAGGCAAGCAAACTTGCAAATCAAACTACCAGAAATCAAATAGACAGGGATCAACTTACTGTGTGTGTATATATAGGTTCTTTTCAAACAGGATATTTTATCCTGTATGAAAAGACATCTTTTAACTTGTCATCCTTTAAGATTTGTAAGATAACTTTATAGCAAATGAGCATCCCGGACGACTGTCTGGACAAAGCCGGGGCTGCGAGGGAAGCCCGGGTCCTGAGTGCCAGAGGGAAGCCGGTGCAGGCAGCCGGGAGAAGGAAGGCCTACTCTTGCATGAATTTCATGCATCGGGCATATATATATATTATCCAAGAGTTACTATTAATTTTCTCATTTATTCATTCAACAAACATTAGTCAGCACTTTTGATGTATATTCTGACTGAGGTGTTGTGAATAATCACATAAGAAGACATAGTATCTGCTGGCAAAGCACCTGCAGTCCAAGAGGGAAGGCCAGCAGGTAAACGACAAGCCTATCAGGTATAATAGAGAATGGAGCTGAGTTCTAATTAGCCCAAACAAACAGAGAGCAGGCACTTGAATACTAGTAAAAGAAGTGGTGTTTCTGTCCTGTCTCCAAGGTCTAGAGAATGATGAGTAGTTGGTTAAAAGTGGCAATTAAGGTAAAAAAAACAGCATTTGAAAGAAGGCACAGAGACAAGAATGAGGGTGCCAGTTCAGGAAACTGTACACAGCCTAATAGGGCTTAGAATGACATTAAGAAGTTGTTATTAAAAAATGACAGGCAGCATAGAAAAAATGTAAGAATGACCTTTTATATCAGAGTTTCCACATGGGATAAGACAAGCAAAGATGACAAATAGGGGACATGTTAAACGTGAAATGGGATGATATTTGAGTCACATCATGCCCAAGCAAGCATTACCTGGGACTTGATGCCAGACTATTTCTATTCTGCCCCAATCTTCTCCTTCCTGTGTATAATAAGAGCAGTTGAATCACTCTTTTGAACTTTGGGTGTCTAATTTTAGCATGAGTTTGAAAATATTTACTTTGTGAAGTTCTAATGAGTAGTTAATAAAATAAAATATGAAATATCTTTTAAACTATACATAAATAAAAGAAATATGTGTTAGTATTACCACACTTGCAAGCTGGGAGAGGAAGAAAATATTTATCAATTACAACAGGACTGGGCAGTAAATATTCCAGGCTTTGAGGGCCAGTCTCTGTTTCAATTTCTCAATGTTGCCCTTGTAGCGTGAAAGCAGCCATGGGCAGGGTGGAAGCAAATGAGCATGCTGTGTTCCAGTAGAACTTCTCATATGGAAACTGAAATTTAACTTTCATATAGCATTCACATGTCATAAAGTATTAGTCTTCTTTTGATTTTTTTCCAATAAGTTAAAATATGTAAAAGAATCGTGCGAAGCTTGCAAGTAGCACAAAAACAGGCAGCTGGTCAGACATGACTCACAGGCTAGAGTTAATAACCTCTTAATTAGATAAACAGTTATTGAATTTGAAGTCTGGCCTCTTTCTTTTTTGGAAAACGATACCATTAAAATGTGGTGATAATAGCAAATAAGGTTAACAATGCTGAGCACACCCTGAGAAGGGTGGGATTCAAGAGATCTTGCCCTGGCTGGGTAGCCCCGTTGGTTGGAGCATCATCCTGATTTACTAGCATTGTAGGTTCGATCCCAAGTCAGGGCACATACAAGAATCAGCCAATGAACGCATCAATAAGTGTAACAACAAATCTCTCTCTCTCTCTCTCTCTCTCTCCCCCCCCCCCGCACTTCCCCACCTCCTGTGCCCCGCCCCCACCCCATCTCGTTCTAAAACCACATCAATAAAAAGAGATGGAGACCGCACTGGAAGGATGTAAAGCCTAGGGGCCCCTGGAGGCACAGCTTTGACAGATATGAGCTGGATGACCTCACTGTCCTGCTCACCACACCATGAAAATAAAATACAAAAGAGGCAGTGTATATAAGCATACTTATTATCCAGAAAGCAGGTATAAATATGAGTTATGCCAGAGATAAACTCTCTTTGGTTTTAATCTTGCTTGTTTTGTGTGGGGGACCCAAAGGAAGTTAGAATCTTTAGCAGAAGCCACCGGGTATGACTATATCAGACATTTAATAGAGTGATCAAGTTAATTAAGTTGAGTCACTTCAAAGAAAAATAAACATTATTGTGGAAGAAGGATATTTTGTTTCTCAGAATAGTTGGTGATAATATATAGGAAGATCAGGAGGACAATTCTAAGCTGCCCCCCTGTGTGTTGAGCATGGGTAATGGGTATGTAGAAAGATATTGATCCCTACGCCCTTACTGGGGACTGGCAGGCATTGGGGGGTGGAACACTCAAGCTGATGAACTTGTGCCCTTGAAATGATGGCCAGCTTAGAAGAGACATAGCATGAATAGTTTCATCCCTGATCTTCATTTTGGTATTGGAGTGGACAATAAAACAAAGTAGCTAAATAGAAAGCGAAAAGAAAGGCTATTCACAGCAAAGTTAGAAAGGCTTACACATTGTCTAGCAAGACAATGATAAGCAAAGGATATAAAAAAGACAAATTAAAATTTACAGAAGACAGTTGCTCAAAAAGTTTTGTGTTCTTCTCAGAAAAAAAATGAAAAATTGCCCTTTACAAAAAGCTATACATATTCTGAGAGTTTATATGACTTATTCACTTCTCACTTTTAACAAAGCTGGATATAAGTTTTGGAGCTGAGGTCCAGTCTAAATGCTGAAAGGTAAAGAAGAACCAGCAACAATGTCATAATTAAAACAGAAGAATGGAATGCAGCCTTGCTGACATTCAATGGGCTTGGCCATGGTTCCTGGCATTGACCCTGTCTGTCCTCAAGAGGGCAAGGGCAGCATTCTGAAAAGTTATGGGCCAGGCAGGAAAGAAAAGAAAAATCCCAGAGAGCCATCAGATAAGCCATCTGGGGCAACCTACAACAGCATTAGATGCTGTGGTATTTCACACAAAATTCTGAGAAGAACAAATCTTTCTAGATCAATTCAATTTATTTCAGCCAAAAGGTATGTGGAAACAATATCAGCCATCTATTTTTAAGAAGACTTTAATTCTATCTCAAAAGTCATTTTTCTTAATAAGTGACAAAAACTTTAGTATATTTGGCACAAAATAATTAACTTTAAGAGTGATTCTTTAGTAGTCTCAACTAGAACATAAATATTATTTAGCAATAATTAATCCTAGAGTATATTTCACAACTTAAGATATTTTTTTAAAAAAATTCAGAGTGGGGAGAAACTAAGATGGCGGCATAGATAAACACCGGGAAATTGCTGCTTCCCACAACAATTGATAAATGCAGCAAAAACACAAGGCGGACATCATCCAGAACTACAGGAGGGCTGGCTGAGTGTAAATTCTACAACTAGAAGGAAAGAAAAGCACACTGAGAGCCAGAGGAGCTGCGGAGGTGGAGTGCAGAGGTACGGGGGCTCGCGCGCGCGGAAAGGGTCTGGCACCTGAGGACACGGCTGTCTTTTTGAATCCGGAGGGAGACACAAGCTCCTGACGGCTCTGAAATCCAGTTCCAGGAAGTCTCTGGGGACCCAGGACTCCTACGGGGAGAAACTGGACTGTCTGGAAGTGGGCGAGCTTGAGGGCGGCTTTCCCTCAGAGGTGCTTGCAGCCATTGCCGGGACACTGGGACTCGCGACTCCTTAGGGCGGGGCTGAGGCTCCTCCATAGCTGCTTGCTCCACCCTTTGATTCCTTGAGACCCCGCCCCGCCCAGGCTGCAGCAGAGGCTTTTGCAAATGAATGCCCCGGCCATTTGCAACCTGTAATTACCTAACCACAGCCGGGCCAGATAGACCCAGAGCTTCCAAGAGAAGGCCCAAGGCCCCACAGCGGCTTGCATTGCTACACAGCTGAGCATCATCAGGGCACTTCCAAACTCCAAAAAAAGGAAGGGGAATCTGCAGTTCTCTTCGTAGTTACTGCTGTGTAACCTCAGGCAGAGGCTAAATTAGCACCTCATTAGATCCAAGAGCCACTGTATCCAGTGGTCAGAGGGGGACCATCCAGATCACAACTCCTCAGATCCATAAGGGACACACTCAGGGTGCAGTATCAGTGAGCACCAAAGCCCCACTGAAGCAAGTCTTGCCCCAGAGGGTGTCTCCAGCACAGAAGTTCTCCCACTGCAGACACAGCTGATTCTCACTGCCAATTGGCCTGGAGGTCAATTCCTCCCAGTGATCCTACAACAACCAAGGCATAGCTACAACAAGACTGTGCACAAAGCCCACAAGGGGGTGCACCAAGAGTGCCCACCTCAGGTAACTGGGGAGGCTGAGCCACTGGGCCCTACAGGACACCTAGCACACAAAGCCACTCTATCAACACAGGGAAGCAGCCAAAATGCGGAGACAAAGAAACAGGTCACAAATGGCAGAAACGGAGGAAAGCATACAACTGGATATAGAGTTCAAGGCCACATTTATAAGGTTTTTCAAGAATTTTATGGAAACCGCCGATAAATTTAATGAGTTCCTCAATAAGTATAGTGAGACCATGGAGGATATGAGAAAGGACCAACTAGAAATTAAGCATACACTGACTGAAATAAAGTATAATTTACAGAGATCCAACAGCAGACAAGAGGATCCCAAGAATCAAGTCAAAGATTTGAAATATAAAGAAACAAAAAATACCCAACTGAAAAGAAAAAAGAAAAGAGATTCCAAAAATATGAAGATAGTGTAAGGAGCCTCTGGGACAACTTCAAGCGTACCAACATCAGAATTATAGGGGTACCAGAAGAAGAGAGAGGGCAAGATATTGAAAACCTATTTGAAGAAATAATGACAGAAAACTTTCCCTACCTGGTGAAAGAAATGGACTTACAAGTCCAGGAAGCGCAGAGAACCCCAAACAAAAGGAATCCAAAGAGGACCACACTAAGACACATCATAATTAAAATGCCAAGAGCAAAAGACAAAGAGAGAATCTTAAAAGCAGCAAGAGAAAGACAGTCAGTTACCTACAAGGGAGTACCCATCCGACTGTCAGCTGATTTCTCAACAGAAACCATGCAGGCCAGAAGAGAGTGGCAAGAAATATTCAAAGTGATGAATAGCAAGAACCTGCAACCAAGATTGCTTTATCCAGCAAAGCTATCATTCAGAATAGAAGGTCAGATAAAGAGCTTCACGGATAAGAAAAAGCTAAAGGAGTTCATCACCACCAAACCAGCATTATATGAAATGCTGAAAGGTATTCTTTAAGAAGAGGAAGAAGAAAAAAGAACTCTTACCATTTGCCACAGCATGGATGGAACTGGAGAGCAGATAAATACCACATGATCTCACTCATTTGTGGAATATAATGAACAACATAAACTGATGAACAAGGACTGATCCAGAGATGGAGAGGCATTGATTGGACTGTCGGGCTTTGGAGGGAGGGTAGGGGAGGGTGGGGGTAAGGGGGAAAGATCAACCAAAGGACTTACATGCAGGCATATAGGCCTAACCAATGGACACGGACAACGGGGGGGGTGGGGTGGGGTGGTGAGGGCATGAGCGGAGGGGGGGGGAGGTAGAGGGTAACGTGGGGACAAGGACACATATGTAATATCTTAATCAATAAAAATATATTAAAAAAATTCAGAGTGCACTTATCAAATATGTAGATAACTTCACTAGCAGAACTATTACTATACAAGAAGTAAATATGTTTCAAGGTGATATTACACACTGGCCAAAGTAAACAATTGGACAAAAAGTGACAATGTTTGATGAAATAATAAAATATAACAAACTCAGATATTCAGAAAGGGAAATGATTTATGCAGAAGAAAATAAACTGGGGAAAAAAAAAAAAAAAACCATACTTTTAATGTAAATAAAGGTCAAACTGAAGGAATTCTTCCGAATTGTGTGTTATTCATATCTGCCATGGACACCTCACCCTCACATTGTCTCTTGTTGCTACATATGTATGCTCCCATGATGAAGACTGTCCCATGGACAGATGTTTTGTGCCCGTGCTTGCTTGTTCATCTCTGCTCTTCTGGAGAGCAGTGGCTAGGCCTTAGTGCCTTCTGTTGTTCAGTCCTGAAAACACAGAAGGTTTGAGGGATAATTTATTACTATTTTCAATGGATCAATGGTTAGATGGGAGACTAAACTGCTATGATGACGTTAGTGATAAGTGTGAGACAGAGAGGCCTGTGTAGTGTTTAGAAAATGATAACAAGTATTTTAAAATATATCTCACAAAATATTTAAGACTTGATGAAGACAAAAATCAAGTAGAGCATAAAAAAAAATCCCTGAAAACCTTGGAGGAAAGTGTAAAATTTATTTATCACAAAAATGTAGCTGGTTTCCCTAGTTTCTTATCATCAGATTTTATTGAATTTTATTATATTGAGTTTCATAAATGTCCTTTAAATATTATTAACCTCATGTTAAGTAAAGTATTTTTAGAAGTTTCAGTTTATTCTTTCTTTACTGATAGACAAAAAAGATTTCCAGTCAATTTATTAAAATAAATCCCAATAATAGCAGAGTAATTATTGCAGAAGCATGAACTTCCACTTTGTTTCAGTTATGGGGATAACTGCTCATTAGCATGATTTTTATTGTGATAAAAATAAAAAAAATAAGCAATAATATTCAAAACCCACTATATGCTAGGTCTTTAATGGGCTCACAGATACAGGAGGACTGAGGCTGGTGCTATGATCAAGGGCATTAGGATCAGGCTGACTTAGGTCATGCTGGTCAATGCAGCACCATTTAAACTCTGCTCCCAAAGCTGTGCATGTATGTCCTGTGGAAAATTAAAATGCTATAAATACAAACATGGATATGAATAAATAGCATTTGAGGAGTAAGTATCTTCTAATCTGACGCTTCAATGTATGTGGACCAATTGCAACAATCTCTGCAGTGAAGACACACGAATTGCGTTTATCCACAGAAACATAAAGGCTCGAGAGCCTCTAGAGCTCTCAGCTGATGACACTAACAATCATTTGGATTTTCACCATTCACCTATGCCAAGCCTAAAAACACAATATAATATTAATGCAGCATGAGAGCAAGGTTGACAAAATTAGTTATCTCTTTGGAAAAAAAAAATAGTACAGGCAAAATCATTAAGATTTTTAAAATCGTGCCATGAATATGAGCAAGAATTTGAACCCGGACTTGTCTGAAGGGGTGAGCAGGAGAGCAGGAGACGTATGGACAAGGTCAGAGGCTCTGGCACATCACCAGGCCTCCTCACGCTGTGTCTTCCTTCTCTGTTACGTCTGGAGTCAAGAAATGGTCTTAGTCACCAAATCCGTGTTTGAGCTACGGAATTTCATTGCCTCTCATGTCTTGATTTTTTTCATCTCTTTCCAACATCACAAATGTACTCTAAAGACACCTAATTGTCTTGGCCTTTCTCCATATTCTTTTGTCATAAAGAAATTCCCCGCTGAGTCCATTCAAATAGATTAAATGCCCTTATACTCTGAGAACCTCCCTGTAGGGTGAGAAAAGAGAGGAGGCTGAGGAGATAATGGACCAGCAAAGTAGACCCCAAAAGAGAAATTAAGAGAATTAGTATTATTCAGATGAAAATTGAGAAGCACTGGTAAATGTAAGGATGTGATCCAGTTTCTGAATTAGAATATAAAAGTGCCCATGTGATGAGAGCAGCTTTGGTTTTAAGGAGCATTTTCTGAATTGCTCCAAGGAAACTGGAACAAGCTACTAGACACAATCACTGTCCCTGAAACTTGGCTTTAAACAAGTCAGCAGTATTAACTGGAAAGGTTAGGATGCAGTTCTGCACATCTAAGATAGCCCAGGTGCTCTGTTAAGGTTGGCGAGAATGAAGCAAGTGTCAAGAAGAATGGCAGTGCTGTGCCTTGTCACTGTTAACTTTGCACATATACACCAATAATCTCAAATGGTGACGAGGCTTCCGAAAGCAGGGACCTCTGCAGAGAACACACACGATCACTGCTCCATAACATGAAACCCCTTGATGGGGCAGAATTCTAATGAGCTATGTGGGTCTAGGCCAGTCCTTTGCTGGGAATCAAACCAGCAACCTTGGCATAGCGAGATGACACTCCAAATGAGCTACATGGTCAGGGCAAACATTTGTTGAAATCTTAAAATATTAGATATTGTGCTAAAAGCATGATGTTATGATTTCCTTTAATGCAACAGCCTTATAAAAGAGGCAGTCTTGTATTTGCTCCCTTCCTGATTTTCAAATAAGGAAGCAGACTTAAAGAGTTTAAGAACCAACACCTTCCAGTAAGGCCAGGTCTTGAATCCAAACCCCATTATCTCAACCACTGTGTTCTGTGTCTATGCAGCAGCTGATGAAAACATGTCTGCTGTTAGAAAGCCTGGGCTGAGGCCTGGAGACATAAGGTTTAGTTTCTAGAAGTTGGCAAGTACATGCAGCATCATGTACCCCCAGCATCTTAAGGGTATACCCAGGAGGCTGGTAATTCATGAAGAGATTAAATGCTCTGCTCTGGGTCAAGCATCAAGACAAAGTACTCAAGTCCATCAGCACACAAGTTAAAGGTGCTGGGACCTATAAACCTGGCTGCTTTCCAAACCTAGAAGCCACTGACCTAGAAGCTAAGCTACAGCCACCTTTCAACCATGATGGAGAGGACCTATGGTCACAAGAGCAAATGAGCTGGTGAATTATTAAGTTTGTGGATATTGGGTGCCTAACCACCATCCACTTTTGTTGTCTTTTCCTTTTCCTTTTTAACCTGGATAGCTACTGCTATTTACATTGTAAAAACAAGACAAAAATATGCTAGGTGCATGCTGCTGCCAGTACCCATTCCCAACTAAGCCCCAAGGAAAATCAGAATTGGGGATTATAAGACCCAATAATAAGCCATAGAACAGCGGTTCTGGGTCGAGATCCCTTTGTGGGTCGAACGACCCTTTCACAGGGGTCGCCTAAGACCATCGGAAAACACATATATAATGACATGTTGTTTTGGTGATTAATCACTATGCTCTAATTATGTTCAATTTGTAACAATGAAATTAGGGGTCACCACAACGTGAGGAACTGTATTAAAGGGTCGCAGCATTAGGAAGGTTGAGAACCACTGCCATAGAAGAAATCTCAAATTTCACTCACCCTAATATACTTAGTTTTCAGATGAGAAAACTGCAAACAATTGTGCAACTTGCTCATTTACCCCCAACTTGTGGCTTAAAATGTGTGTAGGTTTGGGGAAGATACTCAACTTGTATAGCCCCCCAGGTGCTTCCTCTATAAAAGACGACAATGCTAATTAAGCCCACTGCACGGCTGAATCAAGAAGTAGATGGCCCCTAGCCAGTTTGATTCAGTGAATAGAGTCGGCCTTGCAGAGTGAAGGGTCCTGGATTCAAATTGAACTGAAAAGTCCTAGGTTCAATTCTGGTCAAGGGCCCATGCCAGGGTTGCCGGCTCGATCCCCAGTAGGGGAAGTGCAGTAGGCAACCAATAAATGAATCTCTCTCATCATTGATGTTTCTCTCTCTCTCCTTCTCCCTTCCTCTCTGAAATTAATTATATATATATATATATATATATATATATATATATATATATATATTATATATTTTAGAGGCCTGGTGCATGAAATTTGTGCACAGTGCGGGGGCGCGGGGGGCTCAGTCTGGCCTGGACCCTCTCCAATTTGGGACCCCTCGGGGAATGTCTGACTGCCGGTTTGTGCCCACACTTTTAACAGATAACAGCTCCATCGTTTCTTTCTTTTCATGCTTTAACCCACTGGAATTAGTAGGTATTCAAAGTGTGTATATTTTGGGGGGACACTTTGTATATCTCTAGTCAGTGGTGAAAGGAACCAATGAAGGTTTGGAACCCCCAGACATGGAACCTCACTCACTCCCCACATGCCGTGTGGGGAGTACAGGCTGCCCTCCGCCGACCCGCTTCCCCCCTAGAGGCTCTCCACGCGAGCTTCCCACTGACCCAGAGTGGCCAGGGTGGGGCAGGACACCTGCCTTTGTCACCGTGGCGATGAAGTCAGGTGTCCTGCCCCACCCCTGGCCTCTCAGCACCTGCACAAGTGCGTGATGCCCACAGGCCTGCCATCTTTGTTGGGTTAATTTGCATACTCACTCCTGATTGCCTGTGGACATCATGGAGGGCTGGTCAATTTACATATTTGTCTATTATATATATATGAAGGAGTAGATGAAAGACTGAACAGAAATGGTCAAGGAGAGCACCTGACGCAGAAGCCTGTGGGGTAGCCTGCTCTGCTACCTGCTGCTCCACCACATGAGCATTTCAGTTATCCTTCTGTAAGTGGTTCAGGCACCAGACTTTGGCTCTTAATCCCAGGTGCTCTGCAGAATATATTCTGAAATTTCTCCAGTATTTCCATATCCTCTACATGCAAATTTCAATTCCTTGGTCATGGCAGGTATCCACAATTAACTTTTAACTTAATAATTAAATTTAAATTATTTAACTTCAAACCCACACTTATTTTTAAAAAGTACAGTTGATTAAGTCAAAATAAAAATAAAAATTATCTGCCTCACTTACTTCTTCCCCTGATTTTAACTCCCCATAGAAAAGACTCTAATCTATTTAAATTGTTTCTTCTGGTACCCAACATCCACTTTGCTAAATAACTTATTTATGCTGCTAACTTTGGACTTTTAAATTTTAGATATCATTATAGTTTTCTTTCTGTGGAAAATAAGGATTTAGCTTTCTTATACACCCTCTACCATCCACCCAGGAGAATTAACGTGCAATTGTTGGTTACATCAATATTCAGTGTTCATATCATTGTCACACATAAATATTAGCCAACCCAATCTATTTATTGTTAAACTAGAGACCCGGTGCATGAATTCGTGCATGGGTGGGGTCCAGCCAGTCCTCCCTGATGGGGGCCCATTGGGCCGGGCCGGTGGTGGGAGTGGCTGCAGGCAGTTGACTAGCTAACCCAGCCCATGAATGGGGGGGGGGGGGGCCATCGGGGGCAGGGCTGTCTGGGGGGAGGGACCAATTGGGGCCCGAATCATGCTGGTTGTCTGCCACAGTGTGTGCCATAGCCAACATCATTCTGGCCATTCTGGTCGTTCCACTGTTCTGGACACGGGGCTATTATATATATAGACTAGTGGCCCAGTGCATGAAATTCATGCACAGGGATGTGTCCCTCAGCCTGGCCTGCACCCTCTCCAATCTGGGACCTCTTGGGGGACATCACTCTTGCAATCCAGGACCATTGGCTCCTAACTCTTCACCTGCCTGCCTGCCTGATCTCCCCTAACCACTCTGCCTACCAGCCTCCTCGCCCCCAACTGTCCCCTCCTGCTGGCCTGATCACTCCCCAACTGCCCTCCCCTGCCGGCCTGCTCACCCCAACTGCCCCCCCCCACCACTGGCCAGATCACTCCTAACTGCCTCTGCCTCGGCCCTGCCACCATGGCTTTGTCCAGAAGGACATCCAGAAGGTCTCCTGGAAGGTCTCCCAGTCTAATTAGCATATTACCCTTTTATTAGTATAGATAAGTGCATTGATTCTCTTGTAAATCTTTTTTTCTATATTTTCACCTGCTTGATCTGCTATATGCTTTTCACAAGCTTATCATTAAACTGCTTAAGTGCAAATCCTTTTTCAAAATAAAACACATGAGGGATGTGGTTCCATGTCTTCTTCCCTCCTGCTGCCTTTGATCTGCCTGCTCCAATCAGGTCCTGCTCTCCAGGCCTGTCCCTAAGCTATTCTCCTGGATTTCCTTCACCATCTTCTAGGAAATACATTGTGTTGCATTTTCATTGTATCTCCTTTGTCTAGACACCAAGAATTCCTGCTCTTTTGTTCTCTCCCTCTTTTGGGAGAGTGTACCCCCTAAAAAAAATTACATGTTTTTAAAAACTTGCTGAACTGTAAAGCCCAACTTTTTTTTTTTCAGACTAGATTACTAGCTATAAGAGGTGCAGAATTTTTAGCTGAAAGGTATTTTCTCTTAGAATTTTGAAGGCATTTCTCCAAGGCAATTTCAGCTTCTGCTAGAGTAACTAAGAAGCTTACACCATATTGATCAGTGATGGCGAACCTTTTGAGCTCGGCGAGTCAGCATTTTGAAAAACCCTAACTTAACTCTGGTGCCGTGTCACATATAGAAATTTTTTTTGATATTTGCAACCATAGTGAAACAAAGATTTTATATTTTTGATCTTTATTTTATATATTTAAATGCCATTTAACAAAGAAAAATCAACCCAAAAAATGAGTTCACGTGTCACCTCTGACACGCGTGTCATAGATTCACCATCACTGACCCCTCATTGATGATACGATGCCTGCTTATTTAGACTTTGTAAAAATTCCAGGACTTCCTTTTGAAGTCGTTCTGAAGTCAGCAGTGTGCAGGAGGTGTGAGTGCTTCCCGCCCACTGTGCTGCGCTCCCAGCCAGCACCTTCCTCCATTCTCATGTCTGTGTTTGGGGAACGGGATGATTTGGGGCGCCTGGGTTTAGTCTCTCTTTTTTATCTTTCTTCGTCATTTTACTCTTCTTCCTCTGAAGTTATTCACTCTGTTCTTAAGGTTTGAGTTTTCACTACCATAATTTTGCTTTTCAAGCGTCTTCATATATTATCTTAATGTTTTCTTTATTATAACATTCTGTATTTTTATTTCATTTCATTTTTACCTTTATTTTATAAGATTTAACTATATTAAAAACATGGCTTTGAGTGAATCTGCACGACAGGGATGCAGTTCCATGTCTCCTTCCCAAATGTAACTCAAGTTCACTTTTAACTTACATTTGAGAAAAACTCGTGAGTGAAACTGGCATTCAAACAGACTGCAGTAATTATACTTGACTTGTTCAAATATACACATGTGATACAGGTGTGAGGAAATGCTCCAATCAGCCAGAGAACAGCAGGATTGTGGGGAGGGTAGACTGACCGGCTCCTTCCTTTCAAGGCCTGTTTCACTGCCCCATCCTCCCAGGAGCTGGTCATCATGTGTGATCTCATCTCATCAGCTGGTACTCTTTGACTTTGTATGGTACTCTCCTGTCACATGATGCTGAAATAAATGCAGCACTCGAGAGTACTAGCCAGTTATTCTTTTCTCTACCAGGATTATTTTATTAACTGAATTGTGTCATCCCCACCCAAACCCAAATTCATATGTTGAAGCCGAATGCTTCATGTGACTGCATTTGGGGATAGGGTCTTCAAAAGAGTAATTCAGGTCAAATGAGGTCAGAAAGGTAGGTTCCCTAATCCAATAGGACCAAGGAGACACAGGGATCTCTCTCTCTCTCTCTCTCTCTCTCTCTCTCTCTCTCTCTCTCTCTTTTTCTCTCTCTAACTCTTTCCACAGAGAAGAGGTGATGTGAGGACTCAGGAAGGAGACAGATGCCAGGTGCCCACAGGAAAGCTCACACTGGATTTCCAGGCTCCAGAATTGTGAGGAAAGGGATGCCTGTTGTTTAAGCCATTCAATCTGTGCTGTTCTGTGATGGCACCCCTAGAGGACTAACACAAGCGCTCACTACCACTGCATGGCTATCCCATCCTGGTCCTGTGGGAAAAAGCCAATCCCTAAACTCGGGAAAGAAAGAACCTCCGTTTCTACCCCTGGTAGAAAACGTTGTCTCTACAACTTTTTGGTGGTCTTAGATAACTGAAATTCTAAAGTTACTTTAGATCCCAAAGAGATGTGCATTTCAATCATTCTAAATTGTCCAGAATCAGTAATTCATCAAAACTTCACTACATGTAAACATGAAACTCCCCTCGCCCCAAGGAGCGGCTGCTGCTCCTGCTAGGGGCCTACTTACTGTGAGGAATGGGAAGGTAATGAGTTTCTTGCTCAAATACCCCATCCTTGAAGCAGTGCACTCATGAGCGGATGTCCCCAATCCCATAGAAAAAAGCAGAAGTAAGGGAGCAGAATGTATTGCTGGCCCCAGTACACACGTTCCCTAGAAGAGTAAGTTGCAGGGGGGAATGGCTCAAGCTTGTTCTGGAGCAGGACTAGAACACAGGTGGTGCTACACAGGTTCCCTCGGGAAAAGCCAGGGGTACAACATGAGGAGACGCAACTTCAGTTATTTCAATAGGACCCACTGGAATTTTTATTCAATTAAACGTGGTTCTAGCTTTGTTGAGATAGAGTTGAGAAATAACAGTTGAATCTATTGTGGGTGTACAACATGATAATTTAATATATATATACATTGTGAAATGATTGCAACAATCAAATTAACACATTTATCAAAAAGTGAGAAATGTGAGGTATTTTTTATTTCATAAGTACAAGTACAAAACTTAATTCATACATAAAATTTTATTTGTATATGAATAATATCTTTACAGTAGCAATTTATCCTTATAATTGGCTTGCCTTTTTTGTATTATAATGTTCCCATAATTTTATTTTTTATTTAATTTTTATTTCTTATTGAGATGGTTATATAGACACAGTTCATTAAATGAACATTTTCACTATCCATGCTTCCTTTCTTTGACATTGATAATATTAGTTTTATTGATTATTAACACAGAAAGTAATTTTTTACAATAAAGGCAAGGTAGAGCTGAGCATCTGGCCCAGACATGTCTAGGGCAGAGAAGGTGGCGGCCTTCCCTCCTCTGCTGGAGTCTTGGCCACAGCTGGTGACAGCCATGACGTTCCCACACAGGTCCCCTCACGACTCCTTGCCAACCGTCACACACTTTCTTCTAACTCCCATTTCGTTCGCAAGGTGCAACCCTTGGGCACTCGTGTGAGGCATGAAAGCTTAGAGGCAGATTCATCTTCTTAATGAGCCTTTCTGGTCACTGCTCCAGTAGCAGAGCCCAGGCCCTTGTCTGGGTGTCCCTTCTCTCCAAAGAGATGGCTCCCTTGGCCCTTCTAGGACTTGTGACATATTTCAAATATAAACAAAAGTACAAAAAAAATAACACTCTCATGCACCAACTGAGCAGAATTAACAAATGGCAACACTGCCATGTTGAGTTCAGACCTTTAATTATTAATAGTTAACAGTATTATTACTGAGGACATAAAATGCAATGTATACCATTGAAAGTCATTTATTTTCTCATCCCCATTTCAATTCATCTGTCAGCGAAGGTAACCAGTATTCTGAACTTGATACATATTTTTCTAAATAAAAATACAGATTTTTTTCTATATAGTTACTCTATATGTGTGGCCATCAAAATATCAACTACATAAATAATTATTTTACATAAATATACACATAATAGATACATGCATAGTATTTATATATTTTTAAAAATTATTTTCTACTTTTTAAATTTTTTAAAATTAAAACACATGGTATCATAGTACTCATATCCTCCTGCATGTTTATTTTCATTCACCATTAAATTTTCAGGTTTTATCCCCTTGGACCTGATGTGAGAGCTGTTGTGTAAAACACACTGTTGCGTATGTCACTATGTATCCACTCATCTAACAATGGCAGGCTCCAGAAGCAGTTTGCTCTCACGTCTTCAGAGCACCTGAGTGCCTGCTTCTCTACATTTTTGTCAGCTCTTAGAATCTGCGGTTTCTTTAATACCTGTGACTTAACGGGGGTGAAATGATATCTCAGTATTTTAATTTGCTCTTTCTCAGTGAGTGGTAAGTTAATGTGTTGAGCATCTGCTATGTGCACATCACAGTTCTCACTTCCTGGAATACTCAGTGGACAAATGATAGAAAGATGCCCACTCTTACAGAGCTGACAGCTGGTGAAGGCAGGGGACACAGCCAACACACAACAGCAATCTATATATATATATAAAACCTTAATATGCAAATAGACTGAATGGCGAAACAACTGAACAACCAGTCTCTATGACATGCGCTGACCATCAGGGGGCACGTGCAGAACATGGCAGGTGTTGGCAGCAGGTGGCAGAGTGTGGAACATGGTGGGCATTGACTGTGGTGGGATGGTGGGGCAGGTGAGCGGGGGTGCCAGACCAAGTTGAGGCACTGGCCGCTGTCATCAGGATGAGCCTCTGGTGGTTACTGAAAATTCTTTGCTCTCACACACCACGGTCCCGCCTGGCACTCGCACTCACTACCGGCATTGGTCCCACTCTCACCCCCTGCTGGCACCGGAACTGCCACTCACACCCGCTGCCAGCACCCTGTGTCAGTCCCGATCACTTGGCAACGTCAGCAGGTGCGAGCAACGGCTGCTGGCCCCAGTCATCCCTGAGGGCTTCTCCACCTCCCCCTGCTCCTGAGGGGCGATCGGGCAGCAGTCGCTGCTCGCACCCACTGCTCACACCCACTGCTCACACCTACTGCTCGCACCCACTGCTCACACCCACTGCTCATACCCACTGCTCGCACCCACTGCTCACACCCACTGCTCACACCCACTGCTGGCACCCACTGCTCACACCCACTGCTCACACCCACTGCTGGCACCCACTGCTCACACCCACTGCTCGCACCCACTGCTGGCACCCACTGCTGGCACCCATTGCTGAGACTGGGCCCAATTGCTCCACACTGTCAGTGGGTACCACTGGGGCTGGCACCATCAGTGTGTGGGAGCAGTGGCAGCAGGAGTGGGACTGTAGGCAGACAGGGGTAAGGGGCGGGGGTGGGAGGGGTCTGGCGGGGGTGCAGAGGGCAGAGGATGGGCTGAGACTCGCCCTGTGCCCACCGCAGCCCACAGTTCCTTTCAAGGTGCATGAATTTGTCCACTGAGCCTCTAGTAATACGTAAGTAAATTAACAAGTTCATAAAACCTTAGAAGTACATTACACACACATTATAGTTACAAAAGTTAATAAAAAATTAGAGTAAAAAATCATGGAAACATGGAACAGACTGAAGAATCTCAGAGGCAAGGGGAAGGCAGGGGACAGAAAGAAATTATATGCACAATTTATATGCACAACCCATGGACATAGATAATAGTGCAGTGAGGCCCTGGGGGAGCAGTAGTAGGGAGAGGAAGGGTCAAGGCAGGGGAAATAAGGGGATATACTTTCAATGGTAAAGATAAATTTTAAAAAAGAGTTAATCATATATGCCACTAGTTATTTTCTACTCAGAACAATTGAGATATAGTTTTTCCTGCCTACTCAATTGATTTTATAGCAGACAAAGCGACCCATATAGATGGAAAATATATCATCACATAATTGTGGTTGGTCTCAACACCTCAGGATGATAACTTAGATTAACCTTAAGGGCATTTTTTTTTTTTGATGGACATACCATTTCAACAACCTATTGCTGCAAAACAGTTCACTCCAAATCAGTAGCTTAAACCCTTAGCAATATCTAGTGTGCTCACCAATTTGGGGGGTGACAGGGCTCAGAGAAGCAGTCCTTATTTGGGATTTTTCATGCCATTGCAGTGAGTTGCTTGCTGAGGCTGGAGTCAGGGAATCTCTATCTCAAAGATGCTCTCCTCTTGGTCCGCACATACGGCGGTCTCAGGTAGCAGGCATCTCACATGTCGGCTCAGGGCTCTTGAAATGAGTCTCTCCAAAGAAACTAGCGTCACTCTTTTTTAAACTAGCTGTGGAAGTAAGGCCATGCCACTTTTGCAACTTTCTATACATTGAGGCAGTCCCAAAGACACATCCAAGTTCATGATGAAGGAATATGGACTGTATTTTGATGGCAAAGGTTTCAAATCATTTTCAAATATTGTGTAAAACCACTACAATAGCAAATCATCATCACATGTCAACACAAACTCTATTTCTGCTTAAAGCTACTCATTTTAAAAATACCTAATATATATATATATATATATATATATATATGTGTGTGTGTGTGTGTGTGTGTGTGTGTGTGTGTGTGTGTGTATACATATATATATAGCCAGATTATTATGACCACCTGACATTTGTAGGCAAATTAGCCATGCATTGCATCGTATGGGATATGGAAGCTGGAGGCCTGTTCGAACACCTTTGCTGTCTGCAGTTACCAAGATAACATGTCTCCAATTCGCAAAGGAACACAAGGATTGGACAGTCGAGCATTGGAAAAAAGTCATGTGGTCCAATGAATCACGTTTCCAGTTGCATCATGCAGATGGCAGAGTGAGAATTTGGCAGAAACAGCATGAAAGCATGCACCCCACATGCATAAGTACAACCCTTCAAGCTGGTGGAGGAAGTGTTATGGTTTGGGGAAGGTTTTCCTGGCATGATTTGGGCCCTTTAATTCGTGTGGAACAACGTCTGAATAGCACAACATACCTAAGTATCGTTGCTGATCAAGTTCATCCTATCATGTTGATGGCGTATCCCAATGGAGATGGCTTCTTCCAACAAGACAACGCGCCATGCCACGGTGCTCGTGCTGTGCAGGAGTGGTTTCAAGAACATGAGGGAGACTTTACCTTGCTTAGGTGGCCCCCATAATCACCAGATCTCAATCCAATTGAGCATTTGTGGGACGAAGTTAAAAAGGCCATCAGGCAGTTGGTTCCACAACCATCAAATCTCACAGAACTGGACAGTGCTCTTCATCAGGCATGGTGTCAGATTCCTCGCATCACCTTTCAACATCTCGTGGAGTCAATGCCAAGAAGAATCGTGGCAGTATTGAAGGCAAAAGGTGGCCCAACAAAGCACTGATGGGGTGGTCATAATAATCTGGCCACTCAGTATATATATATATATATATATATATATATATATATATATATTCAGAATGAAGTTAAATAATTTTGTTGAAATTGCTTTTCTAAGACTGTTGTCAAATAGAGAACCTGTCCACCTTACAATAAACCCTACGGAAAGCAACTTTTCCCATGCTGAGTTATTTTATGTCAGAGTTTTATCTCAATAGAACAAAAAAGAGAGAAAATAAGCAGCTCAGTGTAAACAGACTGCTACTATTTGCATGCGTAGACTTCCATGGACAAGGGCCCTTGATGAAAGTACTAGGGACAAAACAACTTTATAAAAGACAAGAAATCCATTTAAAAAGTGATAAATATTTTACCAAACAGATATGTCTCTACCAGCATATAGTATCTTATGCTTGGATGCTTCCACTGCACAAGTCTTCCATAGTGGATAATAGCAACTAGGGACATGAGATCAAAACTGATTTGATGTTTTTGACTTTCAAGGCGTTTTGATAGATGCAAAGAATAAAACAAAACAGAACAAAAAATAACTTTGGCTAGATTTTCTGTCCTCCAAAAATTTACAACATTCTGAAGTGTAAATATATATGCTTAAATATAATCAAAAATAATTAAATAGTGATAATTATAGTGAGGACTTCTGGAGTGTTTACTGTATGCCTAATCAGTTCTGAACATACTGCTTATGACAATTCTTTATTCCTGGTTTGATTTATGATGTGCAAATATTCTCACTTTTTAGATAAGAAAAATTAAGGGTGAAAGACATTGTCACTGACCAAATTTATGGAGAAAGCTTTTAGTCACTGTACTAAACTAAAGACCACATTCACTGCCGATGTGTATATTATGTGGGAAACACAATGCCGGGCGGAGACCCTAAATATTACATCTCAGCTCAGAGATGTGGAGCGGTGGTTGGAGAGCACTGAGGGAGAGTCAGAGCTGGCTCATGAAAGATGCCGAGGTGAAACTCAGATAATCAATAAAGGTGTAAGAAGCAAAGCGTTAGCAACAGAACAGTTTTAAGTTTTTATGGCAAGATGGAGAAAAACATTTAGGGAGTTATTTTTCTATCTACTACATCATCTAACTAAAAGATAAACTAGAGAACAAATAATAAAATGTGTCTAGTATTATATATAAAGAATGCTGGGGGCGGGGGGAGGAACATCATAATATATGTCATTCAAATAAGAGTTTATAAGTCCCTTGGGGATTCTTAATGAATGTTAGAACTTATTCTTTGTGTATTAAAAGGAAATTGGTAGTTTATGTGAAACAAAGTCTTTGACACACAGGAAGGGAAAATATTCAAGTTACAACAATCAGTGCAACTCTTGGAACTATGCTGCGGAAACGGGGAAAGGACTCTTGCCTCTTCTCCACTTGATCAGAACCTGAAAGCACGTTCCCTGAGGGCTGCAGACAGTCACCCCAAGACCTCAGGGGAGCCTCTGACAGTGACTCCAAAGAACTGTAGTCTAATAGCCGGACAGAGGAGAGCAGAGACGTAACGACAGACTAAGTTACATTTCAGAATATGTACATCTAAAGTCTGAAATGTTCACTGTGTGACTTTTTTGTTTGTTTGTTTGCTTAAGTCAACTTTGGCTGCTTTGTTTTTATTGACAATGAAAAGATTCCTAAGTGACATACCATCTTAAGATATAGCATTAGATAATACACAAAATCAAACTATAAACACAAAGTAATTAACCAACAATATCCATTTTTAAGTCATTATTTATCAAGTAGTTAATTTTAGTCCTGTGTTGTAAATATATCTAGTACCTAGCTAAAAGATAGAGAAAAAATTCTTTGTTCACTCCTCTTAAAGGGTTCATAGCCTAGTAGGAAGTTTTCTATGCAAATGGTCTTAGTGTAGTGTGATTAGTGTTATAATTCAACAAAGAAAAAGTTAAGATCAATGTTACTTAGACCTGGAACATCTAGATCTGTTTTGCCTATAAGGAACTTTAAAGCATATCCACCATATAATTCTTACTTTGTACTTTGCCATATTTGCATCACAGGGCACTAATTTTTAAGGGGACTTATAGTGGTATTTTTCTTTCCAAGTCCTTTTCAGTGCAATAGTGTTCGAATTAACTTGAGTGAAACAGCATGCTTGGAAACCCTTGGTAGTAATAAAACACCAAAACTCCAGGGTCAAATTCAAGGTATTGACCTCGCACAGGAGGTATGATTGTTGATGACCAATCTCACAGGCAGGAAGTGGGCCAGCTTCGCTGAAAGTCACTAGTACATACTTGTGGTCTTGGAATGAGGTCCACATCTTTGACATTTACATGCAATTTTATGAAAAACATGCATTTCTTTTTATCTTTCAAAGACAAGGGAAAAAGTTGTGTTGGTATAGTGGTGAGCATAGCTGCCTTCTAAGACAAAGGAAAAACTAATGTGTCTGTTCTTTGGCCAAATTATCTCTGAGCTAAAGTGGTATTTTGAAATCCAGGAAGGCCTATGTGAGGTCATATTCAGATGGTGGCATGGCCACCAAATAGAGGCAATGGAAACCTATAATCTCTTTCATTCTTTTGCTTTTATTCTCATTTTATTTTTTCCAAAATTTTATTACGAAAAATTCTCCAAAATACGGCAACACTGAATAAATTTTACAGTAAAGGTGCTCTATATCCCACCATTAACATTTTACTATGCCTCTTCAGGATGGAAGTGAGGAGAAGAGACAGAGAGAGAGCAACATCAATGGGAGAGAGACACATCCATTGGTTGCCTCTCACACACACCCCAGGGCCAGGGATTGACCCTGCAACTGAGGCATGTACCCTTGACCTGAATCGAACTTGATGCAACCCTTCAGTACCAATCCGTGAGCCGACACTCCATCCACTGAACCAAACTTCCTAGGGCAGTGGTTGGCAAACTCATAAGTCAACAGATTCAAATATCAACAGTACAACGATTGAAATTTCTTTTGAGAGACAAATTTTTTAAACTTAAACTATATAGGTAGGTACATTGTTATTAACTTAATTAGGGTACTCCTAAACTGACCTTTGCTAAAAACATCCTCAATCTGATTGAGGTACCTTGCTGAGGTCAACCCCTTCCAACTCTCCCATCCATGCTCATCTTGTATATTTGTTTCGTCTATCTCCTTTCCGAAAACTGACTTCTGCGCATGGGCCACAAAGTTTCAATCGCACTGTACGTGTGCACCCGCACGTGGTATTTTGTGGAAGAGCCACACTCAAGGGGCCAAAGAACCGCATGTGGCTCGCAAGCCGCTGTTTTGCCGACCACTGTGCTAGGGCATATGTCTGTCTATTCTATCCATCCCTATTGCCATCTATTAAGCCATCATTTTGATGCATTTCAATGTAAGTTAAATAAATATACATACAGAATACTGTACCATGTGTATCACTAAGTGAAGTTCAATTTTGTTAAGAGTGTTCCCCAACTCCCTGTGAGGTACCCTTCACAATGATGACCTACATATATTTTATTTTTCTAAGTTTTGACAAATGCATAAACTGTAGAGCTAAACCTTTATCTATATATTAAACTCTGCCACTGCCTTAGAACATTTTTCTATGATCTCTTCCTCTGATTTCCAACTACCACCACCTCTGACATCACAACTGATTTTTTTCTGTCAACCATAGACTAGATGTGTGTATTTTATGAATTCCCATAAATAGAATCATCCAGCATGGTGTTTTTACATAAGGCTTCTTTTACTTAGCATAATATTTTTGAGATGACCCTTATTGTACATAGTTTCTTACCTTTTCATTACTGGGTAATTTTTTTTTTTTTTAATCTGGCTATACCACACTTTCTATATACCGGCTGTTGCCATATCTATGCCTGCCATAAGACAGTTTATATATATGAGTTATTATACATACGATTTTATAATGTACTAGGGGCCCAGTGCATGAATTTGTGCACCTTGAAAGGAACTGTGGGCCATGAGGCTGAGGTGGGCACAGGAGCGGGTCTTGGCCCATCCTCTGTGCCCCTGCCCAGCCCCTCCCACTGCGGCCCCCAGTACCCTGTCTGCAGGCAGCCCTGCTCCTGCCGCCTCCACTCCCATGTGCTCATGGCACCGGCCCTGCTCACACCCACTGAAAGCGCATAGTGATTGGGGCTGGCGCCAGCAGTGGGTGCAAGCGGGGCTGGCGCCATCAGTGGGTGCGAGCAGCAGCTGCTACCCTGATTGCCCCTCAAGAGCAGGGGGAGGTGGAGAAGCCATGAGGGCGATCAAGACCAGCAGCCACCACTCGCACCCCTTTATGGCACTGAGCGATCGGGACTGGCACTGGCAGTGCATGCGACTGGGGCTGGCACCAGCAGTGGGTGCGAGCGGAGCCATTGCCAGCAGGAGGTGTGAGTGGCTTCTCCAGCACTGGCAGCAGGTGTGAGCAGGGCCGTCACAAGCAGCAGATGTGAGTGCTCGTGGACTGCAGCATGCAGGATCAAAGGATTTTCAGTAACCATCAGAGGCTGGCCCAGATGACAGCGACCAGCACCCTGCCTTGGTCTGGCACCCCTGCTCACCTGCTCCACCATCCTGCTACGGCCAATGCCCACCATGTTCCACACTCTGTTGCCTGCTGCTGACACCCACCATGTTCCATGCAGACCCCCTGGTGGTCAGTGCACGTCATAGCAACTGGTTGTTTGGTTGTCCTGCTGTTCAGTTGTTTTGCATATTAGGGTTTTATATATATATAGGTTGTTTAAGTAATCTTGTAAGTGTATATTTTTATTGCTCTTTGGTTAATACATAGTTTTAGAATTGCTGGGGAAGTGTGTGTTTAGTTCCATTTTATATTCATACCAACACTATAAGATTTGATATTGCATACACCTCTAAACATTGGCTGTGGAATTTTGGGCATCCTAGTGAAGATAATTGTATCTCATTTAGTTTTCATAGTTTTTCTCTGTTGCTTAAAAAATTTAAGCGTGATACAACAAGAAGATATAACTCTGGTAAACATATATGCACTCTATACGGGAGCTTATAAATATATAAAAGAAATTTCTGGAGGATTTTAAGAGAGAGATTGACAGCAATACAACCATAGTAAAGAATTTTAACAGCCCACTGACATCACTGGATAGATCTTCTAGACACAAAAAAAATCAACAAGGAAATAGCAATGTTAAATGATACATTAAATCAGATGTAATTAATGGACATTTTCAGAACATTTCACCCTAAAGCTACAGAATATATATTCTCCCCAAGTTCACATGAGATATTTTCAAAGATAGACCACATCTTAGGACACAAAGTCTCTACAAGTTCAAAAAGATTAAAATCATATTGAGCATCTTCTCAAATGACAATGGCATGAAATTAAAATCAGCCACAATAAAAATACTCAAAAACATTCCACATAAAGGCTAAAGCATATGTTATTAAACAATGAATGAGTTACCAAGGAGATAGAGAAAGAAAAAAAAATCCTGTAAACAAATGAAAATGAACACACAACAACCCCAAATCTATGGGACAAAGTGAAAACAGTCCTGCGAGGGAGCTTCACAGCAATACAGGCCTACCTCAAAAAATAATAGTAGTAGTAATAATAATAATAATAATAATAATAATAACAACAACAACAACAATAATATACTTCACCCTGCAACTTAAAGAATTAGAAAGAGAACAACAAGAACAAAACAGAGTAAGTAGAAAGAAAGAAATAATGAAGATCAGTGTGGAAATAAATGACAGAGACTAAAAACACATACAAAAAAAATCAATGAAACCAAAAGTTAGTTCTTTGAAAAGATAAACAAGATTGATGTATCTCTAGCTAGACTCATCAAGAAATAGCGAGGACCTGAATAAACAAGACAAGAAACAAAAGAGGTGAAGTAATAACTGATCCCATAGAAATATAAAGAATCATAAAAAAATACTATGTAACCACTATATTCCAATAAATTGGATAAACTAGATAAAATGGACATATTCTTAGAAAAACATAATTTTCTAAAATTCTGTCTGAAAGAATCAGAAAACCTGAATAGACCATTAATAACTGATGAAATAGACACAGTAATCAAAAACATTTTCAGCAATCAGAAGCCCTGGTCCAGATGACTTCAATGGGAGTTTTACCAAACATTCACAGCACTAAAACCTATCCTCGTCAAACTGTTCCAAAAAATTCAAGAGGGAGGAACACTTCCCAGATCTTTTTATGAGACCAACATTACCCTAATTCCAAAATCAGATAAAGAAAATACAAAGAAAGAGAATTACAGGCCGGTATCCCTGATTAACATAGATGTTACAATCCTCAACAAAATATTAGCAAATCAGATCCAGCAATACCTTAAAAAGATCATACACTATGACCAAGTGGAATTTAACCTGAGGATGCAAAGCTGGTACAACATTCACAAATCAATAAATGTGATACTTTACACAAACAGATTGGAAGACAAAAAGTACATGATCATATCAATAGATGCAGAGGAAGCATTTGACAAAATCCAACACCCTTTTTTGATAAAAACTCTCAGCAAAGTGAGTATAAACAGATCATAACTCAACATAATAAAAGCTTTATATGACAAACCTATAGCCAATACCATACTCAATGGGCAAATGTTAAAACCATTTCCCCTAAGGACAGGAATAAGAGATGGATGTCTGCTTTCACCACTCTTATTCAAAAGTACTGGAAGTCCTAGCCATAGCGATCAAAGAAGAAGAAAAGTAAAAGAGACTCAAATTGGAAAGGAGGAAATGAACTATCATTATTTGAAAATGAGATGATATTACACATAGAAAACTACTAGAATTAATAAATTAATTATAGCAGGATACAAAAGTAAGACCAGAAATCTATGGCATTTTTATACACCAATAATGAACTCTTAGAGAAATAATAAAAAAAAATCCCACTTACCATTGCAACAAAAACAAAAATTAAGATACTTAAGAATAAACTTAACCAAGGAGATAAAAGACCTGTACTTGGAAAACTACAGGACCTTGAAAAAAGAGATACAGGAAGAAATAAACATGTGGAAGAATTTACTGTGTTCATGAATTGGTAGAATTAATATCATTACAATGACCATACTATCCAAAATAATCTATAGATTCAATGCAATCCCTATTAAAATACCAACAGCATACTTCACACATCTAAAGAAAACACTCCAAAAATTTATATTGAACAACAAAAAAATAATAGCCACAGTAATCTTGAGATAGTAGAACAAAGATGGAGGAATCACATACGAGATATTAAATTATATTACAAAGCCACTGTATTCAGAACAGTGTGGTACTGGCACAAGAACAGTTATATCAATCACTGTAAGAGAACAGAGACCCCAGAAATTAACCCAAGCCATATATTCAATTAATATTTGTCAAAGGAGGCAAGAGCATACATTGGAGCAGAGACAGTCTCTTCAATAAATGGTGTTGGGAAAATTGGATAGGTATATGCAAGAAAATAAAACTAGACCCACCAACTTACACCATACATAAGAATAAATTCAAAATGGATAAAAGACTTAAATGTTAGTTGTGAAACCATAAAAATCCTAGAAGAAACCATAGACAGCAAAATCTGAGACATCTCTTATAACAATATGTTTAATGATTCATCTCCTAGGGCAAAAGAAACTAAGGAGAAAATAAACAAATGCAACTATATCAAAATCAAAAGCTTCTGTACAGCAAAAGAAACCATCAACAAAATGACAAGAGAACCCACTGCATGGGAGAACATATTTGCCAAAGATACATCTAATAAGGGGTTAATTTCCAAACTATATAAGTAACTCATACAACTTAACAAAATGAAGAAAAAAATCCAATTTTAAAAAATAGGCAAAGCACCTAAATAGACACTTTTCTAAAGGGGACCTACAGTTGGCCAAGAGACATATGAAAAAATGCTCAAAGTCACTGATCATCAGAGAGATTCAAATTAAAATGACAATGAGGTATCACCTCACACCAGCCAGAATGGCTATCATCAACAAACAAGTGTCTACAAGGATGTGAAGAAAAGACAAGCCTAGTACACTGCTGGTTGGAATGCTGGTGTAGCCACTGTGGAAAACAGGATGGAAAACAAATTTCCTCAAAAAGTTATAAATGGAACTTCCAGTGATCCTAAGAAACCAGAAACACCAATCAGAAAGAATGTATGTAGGCACATGTTCATAGCAGTGTAATTTACAATAGCTAAGCTCTGGAAACAGCCCAAGTGCCCATCAGTAGATGAGTGAATAAAAAAGCTGTTGCACATTTACTCTGTGGAATACTGTGCAGAAAGTAAAAAAAAAAAAAAAAAGTATCTTTTACCATTTGAGACAGCGTGGAGGGACCTGGAAAGTATTATGCTAAGCAAAATAAGCCAGTCAGAGAAAGACAAGTATCATAATCTCACTCATGGAACAGACTGTGGAATCTCAGAGGGTAAGCGGAGGTGAGGGGATGGCTGGGGAGAGATTAAATAGGGAACTTATATGCATAACCCATGGACACAGACAACAGTGTGGTGAATGCCTGGAAAGGACAGGTATGGGGTGGAGTGGGTCAATGAGAAAAAAGGGGGAAACAAAAAAATAGTTATACAGATTGGACAGAAAGAGATAAAATTGTCTTTGTTCACAATAACATGATTGTCTACATAGAAAATCAGAAATAATTAATATGAACAACAAAATTCCTGGATGTAAGAAGCGATGATAGTAAAGTTGCAGAGCACAGGGTTCAGATATAGAAGTCAATCTTTTCTACATAAAAAAAATAAAAATTTAAATATAAAAAAAGATACCATTTACATTAGTATCCCCTAAAATTAAATGTTTAGGTAGAAATGTAAAAAATATAAAAGATCCTTGAGGAAACCTACAACCTCTAATGAAAGTAATCAAATAGTGAAATAACTGTATAGCTATCCTATGTTCATGAATAGGAAGACTCAATGTTGTCAAAATGTCAGGGTTTTTGGTTTTTGTTTTTTTTTTTTCAATATGATCAATAGATTCAGTGCAATCCCAATCAAAATTATGGGAAGTTACTTGGTCAATATTTACAAACTGATTCTAAAACTTATATAAATACTCAAAGGACTGAGAATAGCCAACATGATATTGAAGAAAAAGAACAAAATCAAAAGAACTATCTGACTTCCAGACATACTTTAAAGCTACAATATTTAACACATAGTATATGGGAAACATATTTATACGTTTTACGTATTTATATGTTCTACCAGTGTAGTAGAGCACGGGACACGTATTAATACGTTTTTTATAGACTAGCAGTAGAATGCGGGTAACGTATAAATAGGTAAACTAAAGTTGCCATTTGTGCAAAAAATTAGCAAAAATGGCCCGCGCCACCTGTTAGCGTGCAATAAAAACTACCCGCAAACAATGTGTTAAGATAGTGTGGTACTAGGGAAAGGACAAAAAAAGTCAATGGAGCAGAGTAGATAGCTCAGAAATAGACCCACACAAATATGGTCAATGATCTTTGACAAATTAGCAAAGGCAACACAATGGAGCAAGGATAGTCTTTTCAGCAAATGATGCTAGAAAACTGGGCATCCACATGAAAAATAATGAATCTAAGCAGACCTTACACCAGCAGTTCTCAACCTGTGGGTTGCAACCCCTTTGGCGGTCGAATAACCCTTTCACAGGGGTTGCCTAAGACCATCCTGCATATCAGATATTTACATTACGATTCATAAGAGTAGCAACATTACAGTTATGAAGTAGCAACGAAAATAATTTTATGGTTGGGTCACAACATGAGGAATTGTATTTAAAGGGCGAGAAGGTTGAGAACCACTGCCTTACACCCTTCCAAAAAAAACAACAACTCCAAATGGGCCATCCTAATAAAAGAGCAATATACAAATTGACCATCACTCCAACCCAAAAGATGCCCACCGTCATGTGGTCAAAGATGGCCGCCACAAGATGGCCGGCAAGGGAGGGCAGTTGGGAAGGACCAGGCCAGCAGGGGAGGGTAGTTGGGGGCAACCAGGCTGTCAGGGGGAGGGCATTTGGGGCGACCAGGCCTGCAGTTAAGGGCAGTTGGGGGTGACCGGGATGGCAGGGGAGGGCAGTTGCGGGCAATTGGGCCAGCAAGGGAGCAGTTAGGCATCAATCAGGCTGGCAGAGGCGTGGTTAGGGGGTGATCAGGCTGGAAGGCAGAAGCAGTTGGGGTAATCAGGCAGGCAGGCAGGCGAGCAGTTGGGAGCCAGCAGTCCTGGATTGTGAGAGGCATGTCCGACTGCCCGTTTAGGCACGATCCTGGTGTGGGATTGGGCCTAAATGGGCAGTTGGACATCCCTCAAGGGGTCCCAGATTGGAGAGGGTGCAGGCTGGGCTGAGGGACATACCCTCCCCAAGCACGAATTTTGTGCACCGGGCCTCTAGTAGACCCATAAAATACAAACCTTTAAAACTCCTAGAATATAACAGAGCAGAAAGTCTAGATGGCTTTCAGTTTGGTGGTGAATTCTTAGATACAACATCAAAGCCATAATTTATAAAATAAATTATTGGTAAATGGAACCTAATTAAAATTAAAATTTTCTGCTTTGCAAAAGACGCTTTCAATGGAATGAAAAACATGCCAAAGGCTTGGAGAAGATGTTTTCAAAAGACATATATGACATAGTACTCATACCTAAAACATATTTGAAAAGCTTTTAGAAATCAATAAGAAAAGAAACAACCAAGTTTTAAAAAAGGCAAAAATCAGAAAAATAGGTGTCAAATAAGCATATGAAAAGATTATTGACATAGCCCATTAGGGAATAGCAAATTAAAAAGAGAATGAGATAACACTAAATACCAATTGGAATGACAGAATTCCCAAACACTGACAACATCAAATGCTGGTGAGGATATGGAGCAACAGAAATTTTCATTCATTTTTGATGGGAAGGCAAAATGGTACAACCACTTTAAAATGTATTTAGTTTCCTACAAAACTAAATATACCCTTCACATACCATACAGCAATCATGTTCCTTGATACAAGTTCAACAAAGTACTTCTAAATGCTAGTACTGGACACATGGACATTGAAATGAAAAATACAATGCTGATACTGTTCTAATTAGGTAGTTATTCATAACTAGAGTCCCAGTGCACAAAATCTGTGCACAGGCAGGGGGTGTCTCTCAGTCCAGCCTGCACCCTTTCTAATCTGGAACCCCTCGAGGGATGGCCTGATGGCCCCCAACTGCCCTCCCCTGCCATGACCTGCCTCCTCCATGTGAGGTGGCAGAGACGCTGGGACTGGCCTCCTCCACGCCACGTGGAGCTGCGGGACTCCCAGGCCTCACCACGTGGAGCAGCCACAGGGTCCCACCTCCAATGTGTGCATGGCCATCTTGTGGCATCCATCTTTGTGGTGGCCATCTTGTGACAAAATCATGCACGAGGACCACCTAGGCTTTTATTAGTATAGATAGGAAAGAAGCAATGGGAAGGCCAGACATTGTGGGCATGTCATTTAGGCTTCTTCACCAGGAACCTGCAACTTTGACTACCCAGGGAACCACCTGCCAGTTCCCTGCAGAACACTGGAAGAGGGATCTGATAAAGAGAAGATCAGAGCAAAAAGCATTCCCAGTAAAGTTGGGGTGACATATGGAAAGCACTTGCCTGTCAGTCACATTGGAGAACAGAAATCATTGGTCAGAATGGGTTTGGCCATGGTAAATGCCCCAAAACTTGGGAATACAGACTCTTCTAAACAAAGGAGTTCTCCCTCTATTGTTGTTGCAACCCTCTCTTGATTTCTCTTGGCTCTCTTGTGCTCTTGGCTTGCTCTTGGCTTCC
Organism: Myotis nattereri; assembly: GCF_964212035.1. NCBI lineage: Eukaryota > Metazoa > Chordata > Mammalia > Chiroptera > Vespertilionidae > Myotis > Myotis nattereri. The sequence continues at coordinate 89,092,036 of NC_138082.1, read as the reverse complement.
TTGCATTCGCCCATGTTTCCTCCATAGCCAGGTCGCCCTGCAGATCCCACATGCAATGGACGGGTGGACTGCAGTGGGGAACACCGAGTAAGTAGCCTGATTCTGGACTGGACTGTGCAGACATGGAAAGGAACTCTGGCCACTGGCTCTGATTTTAGCTTTACTGAAGCCCCCGGCTGTACTCCTACTGTGACTGGGCAAAGGGAAATGGGACTCTGGAAATTCAAGAATACAATTCTACACAAATAAAAATCATCCATTCTCCTGTGTGAGTCTCAAAAGGTCCTTTTCTTTGGATATCACAAGAATTCCACCCCCACTAGCAACCGGGGGAGATGAAGACCTCTCTCCTTCACTAACAATGCTATTTTAAACTATTCAAAAATGAAATAGGTGTAAGTCTTACAAAATATGCACAGGATTTTATGCTGAAAACTGCATAATACTTTAAATATATCAAATATGATTTAAATTAATAGAAAGACATATATTCAGGAATGAGAAGAAACCATAAAAATATGTTAGTTCTCCCAAAATTAATATGTAGTCTTAGCACAAGTATTATCAATATTCTAACATGATCTTTTTGAGGATATGAACAAGATTGTTCTAAATTGTATAGGCAAAGAAAAATAAACTAGAATAACTAAAACAATTTTGAAAAAAAGAACAGTAATCGAGTTTACATTTTTTAAAAGTTTGCTCTATGGAAGTTCCTGTTAATAGAACAAAAATTGCTCCTGATTGGAAGAAAATATTTGCAAACATATATATGACAAAGGATTAGAGTATAAAATATATAAAGAATTTTTAAAACTCAAGAGTAAACTAGCAAACAACCCAATTAGAATATGGGCAACAGACCTGGGAGATGTACAAATGAAAAAATGCACACGGTGGGATGTTGTACATCATTAACCATTAAAGAAATGTAGATTAAAGCAATAATTAGCTATCTTGCACATCTACCAAACTGGCTGTAATAAAAATATAGGCTGAGCATTACATTAGAAAGCTCATACACCATGACCATGTGAAATTTATTCCAGAGATGCAAGGCTTGTACAATATCCACAAATCAATAAATATGACACATTACATAAACATATTGAGAGACAAAAATCACATAATCATATCAATTGATACAAAAAAGGCATTTGACAAAATCAAACACCCTTTTCTGATAAAAACTCTCAGCAAAGTGGGAATAGAGGTATCATACCTCAACATAATGAAAACCATATATGACAAACCTACAGCCAACATCATACTCAATGGGCAAAAACTAAAACAATTTTCCCTAAGATCAGGAACAATATAGGATATCCACTCACTCCTGTTCAACATAGTATTGGAAGTGCTACCATAGTGATCAGACAAGAAGGATAAATAAAAGGCATCCAAATTGGAAAAGAAGAAGTAAAATTGTCATTATTCACAGATGACATGATATTGTACATAGAAAACCCTAAAGACTCCCAAAAAACTACTAGACTTACTAAATTAATTTGGCAATGTAGCAGGAATGTAACACCCAGAAATCTATGGCTTTTTTATACCAATAATGAACTCACAGAAAGAGAAACTAAAAAACCAATCCCATTTACCATTGCAACAAAAAGAAAAAAGAAGATACCTAGGAATAAATTTAACCTAGGAGGTAAAGGACCTGTACTCAGAAAATTATAGCATGTTGAAAAAAAGAACATACCATGTTCGTGGATTGGTACAATCAACATCATTAAAATGTCTGTAGATTCAATGCAATCCCCATTAAAATACCAGTGTCATACTTAAAAGTCCTAGAACAAACTCCAAAAATTTATCTGGAATAAAAAGAGACTCCGAATACCTGCAGCAATCTTGAGAAAGAGAATAAAGTTGGAGGGATCACAATACCATACATCAAGCTATATTACAAAGCCACTGTTCTCAAAATTGCCTGGTACTGGCACAAGAATAGGCATATAGACCAATGGAACATAACAGAGAACCCAGAAATAGACCCAAGCCATTATGCTCAATTAATATTTGACAAAGGAGGCAAGCACAAACAATGGAGTCAAGACAGTCTCTTCAATAAGCGGTGTTAGGAAAATTGGACAGATACACACACAAAAATGAAACTAGATCACCAACTTACACCATACACAAAAACAAACTCAAAATGAATAAAGGACTTAAACATAAGATGGGAAACCATAAAAATCTTAGAAGAAGCCATGGGCAACAAAATAGCAGACATTTGTTGTAGCAATATCTCTACTGATACAGCTCCTAGGGCAATGGAAACTAAGGAGAAAATAAACAAATGGGACTACATCAAAATAAAAAGCTTCTAAAAAAATAAATAAAAATAAAAATAAAAAGCTTCTGCACAGCAAAAGAAACCATCAACAAAACAACAAGAAATCCCACTGCATGGGAGAACATATTTGCCAATGTTACCTCCCATAAGAATTTAATCTCCAAAATTTATAGGGAACTCATACTACTTAACAAAAGGAAGATAAATAATCCAATCAAGAAATAGGCAAAGGGCCTAAATAGATACATTTCAAAAGAGGACATATAGAAGGCTGAGAGACACATGAGAACATGCTCAAAGTCAGTAATCATCCAAGAGATGTAAATCAAAACAATTATGAGTTACCATCTCACAACTGTCAGAATGGCCATCATCAACAAATCAACACATGACAAGTGCTGGTGAGGATATGGAGAATAAGGAATCCTTGTGCACTGCTGGTGGAAATGCAGACGGGTGCAGCCACTGTGGAAGACAGTATGGCATTTCCTCAGAAAATTTAAAATGGAATTCCCATTTGAACCAGTAATCCCACTTCTAGGAATATATCCCAAGAAACCAGAAACACCAGTGAGAAAGGATATATTCACCCCTATGTTCATAGCAGCACAATTTACCATAGCTAAGATCTGGAAACAGCCTAAGTGCCCATCAGCAGATGAATGGATTAGAAAACTGTGGTACATCTACACAATGGAATACTACGAAGCTGTACAAAGGAAGGATTTCTTACCATTTGCAGCAGCATGGATGGAACTGGAGAGCATTATGATAAGCAAAATAAGCCAGTCAGAGAAAGATAAATATCACATGATCTCACTCATTTGTGGAATATAATGAACAAAATACACTGACGAGCAAAAATAAAACTAGAGACATAGAAGCATCGAAGAGACTGTGCAACCTATGAGGGAAGGCAGGGATGAGGGAGTTAGAGATCAACCAAAGGACTTGTATGCATGCATATGAGCATAACCAATGGACACAGACTCAGGGAGGGGGCGTGGTGAAAGGCATGTGCCGGGGGCGGGGGGCGCGGGCAGTAGAGGAGAGGTCAATGGGGACAAAGGAGACTTATGTAATACTTTAAACAATAAATAATTTAAATAAAAAAATAATAAATAGGCTGATTAATATGCCAGTGTGTGTATAACAATTTCTTTAGCCATGCATCTATTGATGAACACTTAGGTTGTTTCCATATCTTTACTATTATAAATAGTGCTGCAATGACCATAGGAATGCATGTATATTTCTGAGTCAGAGTTTTGTTTTCTTCTAATTAATATTCAAAAGTGGAATTGCTCTATCATATGGTAATTTTATTTTTAAAGTTTTGAGGAACCTCCATATTGTTTTCCATGGTGACTGCGTTAATTTATATCCCCACCAACAGTGTTCAAGGGGCCCTTTCCTCCACATCCTTACCAACAGTTGTTGCTCTGTCTTTTTTTATAATAGCCATTCTAACAGGTATGAGTCACGTCTCCTTATGGTTTTGATTTGCATTTCCCTGATGATTAATGATGACAAGCAACTTTTCATGTACCTGTTCGACATCTATATGTCTTTTTGGAAAAATGTCTATTCAGAACTTTTGCCCATCTCCTAATCAGATTGTTTGTTTTGCAATTGAGTTGTATGGGTTCTTTATATTCTGCGTATTAACCCCTCATCAGATAAATTATTTGCAAATATTTTCCTTAATTTAGTAGGTTGCCTTTTTATTTTTGCTTCTGTGGGTTTACCTTTTGGTGTCAGATTTTTAAAAATCATTGCCAAGACAAATTACTTTTTCCTTTTTTTCCATTAAATTTGCCAAGTTTATTGTATCCCTTTGTTCCGTCTTCTTTACTTTGGCTTGGAAGCCTTTCTTTAATTTGCATGGTTTTTTTGGTTTCCCTTAAAATATAACATGTACCCACAAAAATTTTAGAGTTTATATCTTCACCCTCCTTACCAACAAACATGTATTATTTGTGTACTGTGTTCTAAAATATTATTTCTGCCTTGTTTTAAAATTCAATTATCCATTATTTTTTATTTTGTTTTTCAATAGATGCCTTATTAGTTTTTCATTTATGTTTATATGTTTAAATGCATCTTTTATTCCATTTTCTTTGTTTTAACACCCTTTTTTTATGAATTTGTTTTTATGAGAATCTGTGAACTATAAACGATTTTTAACTGAAAGTACCTTGCATTTATGCATGTTCTTGAATGACAGTTTGCTGCGCAGAGAATTGTTGGTTGACGGTTATTTTCTATCAGCACAGTAAGAATAATATTATTGCACTTTGGAACCAAGATGGCGGCATAGGTTAACGCCGGAGTTTGCTGCTTTGAACAACTACTTCAAAAGTGAAACCAAAAAACGGAAGGGACATCACCCAGAACCACAGGAACGCTGGCTGAGTGGAAGTCCTACAACTAGGAGGAAAGAGAAACGCATACGGACACTCAGAGGAGGCGCAGTGCTGAAGTCAAATTCTGAGGTGCGGAGTGCGCGGAGCGGGCTGGTGGCGGAGGGCACGGTTGGCTTTTTCAATCGGGAGGGAGTTGCAGACTCTGAGCTCCAGATCCGGGCGAGTCTTTAGGGACCCAGACTCAAGCGGGAGAAGCGGGACTGTCTGGCTTCGGTCAGAGCGAGTGCAGCTTTCTCTCCGAGGTTTGCAGCCATTGCTGGGACTCAGGGAGGCAGAGCCCCTGGGGACAGGACTGAGAGCCGCCATAACTGCTCTCTCTGGCCCACCCTGTTGATCCTGTGCGACCCGCCCCGCCCAAGTGCTGCACACAGGCATTTGCCGGATAGCCTCAGGCAAACGCCAGATTAGCACCTCCCTAGAGGACAGAAGTTCTCTCTCTGCAGACACAGCTGATTCTCATAGCCACTTGGCCTGGAGGTCAAACCCTCCCTGGTATTAGCTACAACAATCAAGGTTTAACTATAAGACTGCGCACAAAGACCACTAGGGAGTGCACCAAGAAAGCATAAAAAATGCGGAGACAAAGAAACAGGACAAAATTGTCAATGGAAGGTATAGAGTTCAGAACCACACTTTTAAGGTCTCTCAAGAACTGTTTAGAAGCCGCCGATAAACTTAATGAGATCTACAAGAAAACTAATGAGACCCTCGATGTTATATTGGGGAACCAACTAGAAATTAAGCATACACAGACTGAAATAACGAATATTATACAGACTCCCGACAGCAGACCAGAGGAGCGCAAGAATCAAGTCAATGATTTGAAATGCGAGGAAGCAAAAAACACCCAACCGGAAAAACAAAATGAAAAAAGAATCCAAAAATGCGAGGATAGTGTAAGGAGCCTCTGGGACAGCTTCAAGCATACCAACATCAGAATTATAGGGGTGCCAGAAGATGAGAGAGAGCAAGATATTGAAAACCTATTTGAAGAAATAATGACAGAAAACTTCCCCCACCTGGTGAAAGAAATGGACTTACAGGTCCAAGAAGCGCAGAGAACCCCAAACAAAAGGAATCCAAAGAGGACCACACCAAGACACATCATAATTAAAATGCCAAGAGCAAAAGATAAAGAGAGAATCTTAAAAACAGCAAGAGAAAGAAACTCAGTTACCTACAAGGGAGTACCCATACGACTGTCAGCTGATTTCTCAACAGAAACTTTGCAGGCCAGAAGGGAGTGGCAAGAAATATTCAAAGTGATGAATGCCAAGAACCTACAACCAAGATTACTTTATCCAGCAAAGCTATCATTCAGAACTGAAGGTCAGATAAAGAGCTTCACAGATAAGGAAAAGCTAAAGGAGTTCATCACCACCAAACCAGGATTATATGAAATGCTGAAAGGTATCCTTTAAGAAGAGGAAGAGGAAGAAAAAGGTAAAGATACAAATTATGAACAACAAATATGCATCTATCAACAAGTGAATCTAAGAATCAAGTGAATAAATAATCTGATGAACAGAATGAACTGTTGATTATAATAGAATCAGGGACATAGAAAGGGAATAGACTGATTATTCTTGGGGGGGGAAGGGGTGTGGGAGATGCGGGAAGAGACTGGACAAAAATCGTGCACCTATGGATGAGGACAGTGGGTGGGGAGTGAGGGCGGAGGGTGGGGCGGGAACTGGGAGGAGGGGAGTTATGGGAGAGAAAAAAAGAGGAACAAATGTAATAATCTGAACAATAAAGATTTAATTAAAAGAAAAAAAAGAAAAAAAAAGAAACACTTGAGTGCAACATACATTAAAGGAAAAAAAAAAAGAATAATATTATTGCATTTTGTACTCTTATCCCCAATATTTGGTGTTGCATTAATTCACTAAAATTTTTTTAGTAAGGATTGATTTTATTCCTCTTACTCAGGACTTGGCATGCTTCATTAAAGAAGGATTCATGTCTTTCATTGAACCTGGAGAATTCTCAGCCATCATCTTTTATTTTGCATACTTTCACTTTCTTGTTCCTTCAGTTCACTTTCATGCCTCCTTCTGGTATTTGATGGATATTATTATTTCATCTCCATCTGTAAGTACTGCATTTCAAAGAGTATTCCCACATCTTTCAGTTTAGCTGTACAGTCTAGTGGTAAACTTAGCTGTTAATATTTTAATTAAAATTACATTTTGAAAGCTGCCCTTTTTATTTTATATTTTTCTATTTTTTTATATTGCATTTTTATCCATTTAATAATTTGAAACTTATTTTTAGTGTCTCTTGGGATCATTCATCTTTCTGATGCTTTTCCCTCATTACCTTGAGGGGTTTACAACTTTTCTTCATGGGTCCAACCAATAATATTAAAGATTACTTTTCCTGAAATATTACTTTATTCTTGATTTATGGAGGTATCTTTAGTGAGCTAAACCAGGTTTTGAGTTAATTTCTCCGTTTGCTGTTCATATTTAGAATGTGATATTTAAATTCTGCCTCTGAAGAATGTGGGTCTCATTTTCTCACAAAAAGTGTTAATTTTTACTTGACATTTTCCTCAGGTTTTTTAAATGAGGGGGTTTTAGTTCTTCTTACAGCAAAATAAGGGCATCTATTTTAAGTTTCCTTTACTCAGAGTCCTTAGTTCCAGCCTCCTCTTTCTATAGATCATGTCTCTTGCCCCAAAATGATGTTACAAACCTATCTCCTGACTATGAAAGCCCATGTCCTCATGAGATACCATCCCTGGCTACAGCAGCAGCAGCATAATGTATTAGAAAACCCAGTCACCTCAAAAAAAAATCACAACTGCAAGCTTTCAATTTGCAGTTGGTGTGGGATGCAAAATAAATATTGGTCTGTCTTTATTCCCATGTGAGAGATTTCTGAACATGTTCTCACCTGTCAATCAGGGTTTTTTGCCTTATTATTAACACAAATGTTATAAAGAGTATCCACTGGGAAATCGTTAATGGTTCTTTTTGGCTGGTGGACACTGATTTCTGCCTACTTGTCTTGAAACTTTGCATTCACTCCACAGCATTTTAAACAATGATATGCACCCAGATTTTTAACAACAGGCTCCTTTCTGTTTATAGCTTCACCCTAAGCTCCGTGATGACTCATTTACAGTTGTCCATTTTTTTAGTAAAAGAAAAATAGTCAAATTTGGAAATTTTCTAATTTAATTTCTACTTGTGCTTCCCATGTTTTAAAAGTGATATCTGCCATTTATAATTTTTCAAGCTGAGCCGCAGTGTACATAGCTTGGAGGTAAGTAGAATAAATTTTAACATCGAGGTCATGGCATCAAACCTCTGAGTTTCATGTCAGCAACTCTGAAATAGGTAATCATGTGAGGAGAATACTGTGCAGGTAATATTAGAGAAGGCATTGAAACTTCTTAGGCTATTAATTAAAATTATTAGAAGTAGATGTTTCAAGAATAAAATGAGCTGACAACCATCAATAGCCCTGGCCAAGGGGAAAAAAATTGAACTATTTTTTAACAACAACAGAAAAATAAGATATTTTTCATTGGATAGAAAGGAAATTACCACATTACAGTTCTGGTAAATAACATTAATTTACATAGAACATTTCCCCCAAAATCTGTACTTCATTTTGTAATGCTTTATGTTGAACTCTGAGAGAGAGATGGACTTTAAAAATCTCTTTCTATGGCCTGTGAGGAGACTGGAGCCGGAAAGACTTGCAATCCCCAAAGTCTCGCCCTGGCTGCAGAAGAGGTGCCGCGCATGGAGACAGCCCTGCAGGGACGTTCCCCGGGCGCTGTGCCGCCTCCTGCAGTTTTCCAAGTACGTGTCTCTTACCTCCTTGGTTACATTTTTTTCTTAGGTAACTTATTTTTTAGTTGCAATAGTAAATGGGATTATCTTAGTTTCTCTTTCTGATAGTTCATTATCCTATATAATAAAAGCCCAGCGACCCTTACGGGGTAACCACCAATGACCAGACGACCAGCCTGTAGCTATGAGGAGCATTGACACAGACCTTGCTGTTGGCACCCTGACAGCCCCGAATCCTGTTCACCCATACCCAGACTCTGAGAGGAGGTAGGTGGGAGGTGGGGGCCAGATACCCACACACGGAACCCTGACAGTAGGGAAGCAGGAGCCCCATTTCTTGCAGAATTGGCTTTTGGTCAGCTTGCTGTCCGCGCCCTGACAGCCCCAAATCCCATTCACCCACACCCTGGACCCTGACAACAGGGAGGCGGGAGCTGGATACCTGCACCCTTGACCCTAACAGGAAGGAGGAGGGAGCCCCATTCCTCGTGGAATTGGCTGTTGGTCAGCTTGCTGTCCGAGCCCTGACAGCCCAGAATTCCATCCACCCGCACCCCATCAAGATTAGCTATTCATTTGCCAAATGATCAGAATTTATATTTTCATACTGATGATTTTGCTGAAGTTATAGATAGGGCTAAAAGACATAACTCAACTTTGATGGCTTGGTTTTTATTGAATAGAGAAGATTCCGACGCGCGTAATTATTATTATTGGGAGATTCCACAACATTATGCGTTTAATAATTCTTCGTGGAAAAAATGCCAAAAGGGCGGGAATAAAAGTATTAGAAAGAATGTTGACTGTGAGCTTTAGAGAACCAGAACGAGTTTTGCTTCTGCATGTAAAAGTGCGTTAAGTTTTGCTGATCTGCGAATTGTAGGAGGTGTAATTTATGATACATTTTGTGAAGCTGCTAAACACCGAGGATTATTAATTGACAACACTATTTAGAAAGATACGATTGATGATGCAATCATCTTTAATATGCCCAAACAACTTCGGCAACTTTTTGTATATATATGCATGTTTGGATGTCCTTCTGATGCAGACAAATTATGGGATGAGAATAAATCTCATTTTATAGAAGATTTTTTTTTGCAAATTACACCAAAGAGAAGGTGCCTGTGTGAACTGTGAAATGCATGCCTTTGACAAAATTCAAGAAGTATTCACATTGCATGGAATGAAATGTTCACATTTCAGACTTCCAGACTATCCTTTATTAACGAATACAAATATATTTGATGAATCCTATGAGTGACAACAGGCAGAGGTATTGATAAATTCTTGAACAATGAACAGTTGGTAGCCTTTCAGACTATAACTTCCACCATCAAAGATCAAACAATACACCCCAAATGCTTTTTCTTGGCTGGTCCAGGTAATGGTGGAAAAACATATCTTTATAAAGTTTTAATACATTCTATTAGAGGTCATATGGTACTGTTTTACCCACAGCATTTACAGGAATTGCTGCAAATTTACTACTCAGTGGAAGAACCTTTCATTCCCAATATAAATTATCAATTCCATTAAATGAAACTTCAATTTCTAGACTTGATATAAAGTGTGAAGTTGCTAAAACCATTAAAAAGGCCCAATTTCTCATTATTGATGAAAGCACCATGGCATTCAGTCATGCTATAAACACCATAGATAGATTACTAAGAGAAATTATGAATTTGAATGTTGCATTTGGTGGGAAAGTTCTCCTTCTCAGAAGGGATTTTCGGCAATGTCTCAGTGTTGGGCCACATGCTATGAGATCAGCTATAGTACAAATGAGTTTAAAGTACTGTAGTGTTTGGGGATGTTTCAGAAAGTTGTCTCTTAAATATGAAAACAGAGGATTCTGCTTATAGTGAATGGTTAGTAAAACTTGGAGTTGGCAAACTTGATAGCAGCTTTCATTTAGGAATAGATATTATTGAAATCCCCCATGAAATAATTTGTAATGGATCTATTGTTGAAGTTACTTTTGGAAATAGTATATCTATAGATAATATTAAAAAAATATCTAAAGGTGCAATTCTTTGTCCAAAAAAAATGAGCGAATTCATAAATTAAATGAAGAAATTTTGGATATACTTGATAGAGATTTTCACACCTATTTGAGTGATGATTCCATTGATTCAATGAATGATGCCGATAATGAAAATTTTCCTATTGAATTTCATAATAGTATTACTCCTTCAGGAATGCCGTGTCATACATTAAAATTGAAAGTAGGTGCAATCATCATACTACTGAGAAATCTTATTAGTAAATGGGGTCTTTGTAATGGTACCAGATTTATTATCAAAAGATTGTGACCTAACATAATCAAAGCTGAAGTATTAACAGGATCTGCAGAAGGAGCGATTGTTCTGATTCCAAGAATTGATTTGTCCCCGTCTGACACTGGCCTCCCATTTAAATTAATTCGAAGATAGTTTCCTGTGATGCCAGCATTTGTGATGACTATTACAAATCACAAGGAAAAATTCTAGATAGAGTAGGAATATTCCTACCTGAACCCGTTTTTGGACATGGTCAGTTATATGTTGCTTTCTCTGGAGTTCGAAGAGCGTGTGACATTAAAGTTAAAGTTGTAAATACTTCATCACAAGGAAAATTACTCAAGCACTCTGAAACTGTCTTTACTCTTAATGTGGTATACAGGGAGTTATTAGAATAAGTTTAATCAATTTATCAGTCATTGTTTGTATCAATGTTTTTATATAGTGTTTTTGTTTTTTTATATGTCTTTGTTGTTATTGTTTATTTATTAATACATTTATATATTATTTTCATGTACATTTTATTAATTTTCTTTTATCTCTGACACTTCTATTATAGAGAAAGGGTGAATGGTAATATTAAAATATTTCTTCTAATTAATTCCCTTTCAATGTGCAAGAATTCGTGCACCGGGCCACTAGTTGGTGTATAAAAAGGCCACCTCAGGAAATAAAGCCTAAGAATCCTGAAACATCAATCAGAAAGAATATATGCACCCCTATGTTCATAGCAGCATTACTTACAATAGCCAAGATGTGGAACCAGCCTAAGTGCCCATCAGTAGATGAGTGAATAAAAAAGCAGTGGTACATTTGCACAATGGAATACTACATGGCTGTAAAAAAAAGAAGAATCTCTTATCTTTTACAACAGCATGGATGGAGCTGGAGATTTTTATGTTAAGTGAGATAAGCCAGTCCGAGAAAGATAAGTATTACATGATCTCACTTATATGTGGAATCAAATAAAAACAACAACTGATGAACAAAATAGAAACAGAGGCATGGATACAAGGAGTAGACTGACAGCTGTCAGAGGGAAAGGGGGTTGGGGAACTAGGTGAAAAAGGTGAAAAGATTAGCCAAAGAACATATATGCATAACCCATATACACAGACAGCAGTGTGATGATGGCCAGTGGGAAGGGGACAACGGGTGGGTGGAGGGGGGGAAAGGGGAGCTGTAGAGACATCTGTATTAGTGTAATCTATAAAAAGAAAATTTTTAAAAAAGAGTATTGTACAAACAGAAGTTATACTTTCAATAGCAGCATTGGAGAGAAACCACAACCCACTGGTAAATCATTTTCTGAACTAAATCAGATTTCCAGATAATAGGTAAAACAAGATCAGAAGTAGAATAAAAACTTCAAACTCAGGGAAGTGGGCTTTTTAGCATTTGAGTCTCTTTCTGTTTCAGAGATACTATGATTGACTGAATAGTAATGACGAAACTAGTAGTCAGGTAGATGACATAACTTGTTTAATCTTTCTAGAACTCCACAAGGTCTGTAATAATACTTGTTTACGTGCAGGGAAACAGAAGCCTGCAGGTTAAATAACTTCCCCAAGATCACAAAGTGAAAGTGAATGCAGATGCATCCCTACCTTCAGTTGTTGACTGTCATTACCTTGGTTGTCCTGGCGATGGAGGAAGCCAAGCTTCCCGCCTCCCCTGGCTGGCTGTGGCCTCTGCAAAAGGAAACAAAGTTTCAATTATAGAAGCTAAATAAATCCCAGATGCCTACTTCCAGCCAGCCTCCACTGTGAGATTGGATGGCTAGGGAATGTGGCCAGCCTGAAAACAGCCATCAGTCCCTCACCCAGGCTAGCCAGGCACCCTAGCAGGACCCTCCACCCTGAAGGGGGTATGGCCAGCCAGAAAATGGCCCTCAGCCCCTCACACAGGCTGGACAGGCACCCCAGTGGGGACCCTTACCCTGAAGGGGCTGTGGCCAGCCTGCAAACAGCCATCAGCCCCTCACCCAGGCTGACCACACCTTCATGGGGTGAGGGTCCCTGCTGGGGGGCTGTGGCCAACCTAAAAACAGCCATCAGCCCCTCACCCAGGCTCTCCAGGCACCGCAGCGGGGACCCCTACCCTAAAGGGGTTGTGGCCAGCCTGCAAACAGCCATCAGCCCCTCACCCAGACTGACCAGGGACCCCAGCAGGACCCCCCAGCCTAAAGGGGGTGTGGCCAGTCTGAAAATGGCCATCAGCCCCTCACCCAGGCTGGCCAGGCACCCCAGTGGGGACCCCACCCTGAAGGGGCTGTAGCCAGCCTACAAACAGCCATAAGCCCCTCACCCAGGCTGTCCAGGCCCCCCAGCAGGACCCCCCTCCCTGAAGGGGGTGTGGTTAGCCTCAAAAAGGTTCTCAGACCCTCACCCAGCCTGGCCAGTCACCCCAGCGGGGACCCCCACTCTGAAGGGGCTGTGGCCAGCCTGCAAACGGCCCTCAGCCTCTCACCCAGGCTGGCCAGGCACCCAAGAAGGACCCCACCCTGATCTGGGACATTCTTCAGGGCAAACCAGCTGGCCCCACCCATGCACCAGGCCTCTATCCTATATAATAAATGGGTAATATGCAAATTGAGCCTATACACAAATTGAGCCTAACAGCAGAGCGATTAGGAATGACTGGTCACTATGACACACACTGACCACCAGGGGGAAGATGCTCAATGCAGGAGCTGCCCCCTGGTGGTCAGTGTGCTTTCACAGGGAGAGCTCTGCTCAGCCAGAAACCAGGCTGATGGCTGCTGGTACACCTCTTCAGCAGTGCTAAGGATGTCCGACTGCAGCTAGGCCTACTCCCTGATGGCAAGTGGACATCCCCTGAGGGCTGCCAGGCTGCCAGAGGGATGTCTGACTGCCAGCTTAGGCCCAATCCCCTGGGGAGTGGGCCAAAGCCAGCAGGTGGTCACCCCCCAAGGGGTCCCAGACTGCGAGAGGGCACAGGCCAGGCTGAGGGACCCTCCTGAGTATACAAATTTTTGTGCACCGGGCCTCTAATATATATATAAAAGCCTAAGCAACCATCCACTTTTTGACAGTTCAACCAGTAGCTATTACATGCAATGACCACCAGGGATCAGACATTCAACGCATGGAAACATGGAACAGACTGATGAATCTCAGAGGGAAGGGGTAGAGGGGAGGGAAGGAAGAGATTAACCAAAGATTTTATATGCATCCTAGGGGATGGGTGCATGGATTTATGCCCAGTGAATAGATTTGTGCACCAGTGGGGTCCCTCAACCTGGCCTGCGGGGATCAGGCTGAAATCAGCAGTCCAACATCCCTTGAGGGGTCCCAGATTGCAAGAGGGCACAGGTCAGGCCGAGGGACCCCACTGGTGCATGAAACTGTGCACCAGGCCTCTAGTCTAAAATATCAGGTTTCCCAAGCTCTTTGCTCACTTTCCTCCCTCCTTGCTTTCCTTTACTTTCTTATTTCCCTTTCTCTTTTCCTCATCCCAAAAATATGTGTTTCATGTAAAACCAATGAGACATGCCACCTCCTCTCAGACTCTTTTCCTTCCAGTCACTTTAGACATCCAGAGATATGGAGCAAAGTCTTCTTTTATAGGAAAACAGCATATTTTCTTTCATGATTTCAGAATGCAGTAGCTTTTAACCCATCTAAGAGAGAAGGGCTGCTACTATTCTCAGGCTCCTATGGGAAGAGTCTTTAAATCAGGTGAGGGAAAACTGGTGTAGAGATTTAAAACCCTGCTGGGAAAATGGGATTGCAGTGCTTTTGTTTTTCCATTGTTGATCTTGAAAAATATTCATTTTATTCTACAGAAATCTTTAGAAATGTCACTTCTACCCAGACCTGAATTACCAAAAAGCTAGCATTCTGCGGAGACAGGTTTTAAATAGTGTGCTCTGGAAAATCATTAATCAATCCTATTTATATGCCTCCCTTCCCCCAGGAAGCTCTGACCTCATATCTGCATTCGGCTTAGGCTGGGACAAAAGGCTTCATTTCTCTGTGGTGGTTGGTCTGTGGGACACCAGATCTTACTGTTCTAAGGAGTGGTTCACAGGCAGTGACTGCGGCATTGAAGTGGGTCCTGGGGTGGACGAAACTGACCTCCCGTGCACTCCATAGGATACTCTTTCCAAGGCCTGTGGGACCCAGATGCCCAAAGGAGCACAGTGCTGCCATGCTGGGGTCCAACCCCAGCGGGTCCAGGGGTCCCCAAAGGTGTGGACGGAGTCAGCGAAGAAGGAATGACACGGAGACAGCATTCAGTTGATCAGCAGCCTAGCCAGGATCTCCAGCAAAGTTCTGGTCTGGATCTCCAGCGAAGTTCTGTTTAGGATCTCCAGCCAGGTTCTGTGTCCATGGTCTCTTGCTAGGTTCTCCAGCCAGGTTCTCCAGGTTCTCCAGCCAGGTTCTGTAGCCATGTTCCCTCGCTAGGTTCTCCAGCCAGGTTCAGTCACCAGGTTCTAGTCAGGTTCTCTTGCCAATTTCTGTAGTCAGGTTCAGTCCAGGATCTTTTGCCATGTTCTCTCGCTAGGTTCTGTCTCTAGGTTCTGAGGCCAGTTTCTGTCCAGGATCTTTTGCCATGTTCTCTCCAGCGAAGTTCTTCTGTCTCTAGAGAACGTTCTGTGTAGGTTCTGTGCCTAGGTTCTGTCTCTCTCAGTTCTGTGTTCTAAGCTCTGTCTTCTAAGTTCTGAGTCTTGCTGTCTTGTTACCTCTGTATTTATACCAGTTGATTCAATCCTATCAATCTCTATTACAAAGGTTAGGGCGTTTCTTATCTCCATTCCAGGGAGTAAAGATTATGTAGCTTAAGCATGATTGTTCGTAGTTAAAGTGATTAATTACCCGCCTGGCACTTAGTTGAGGGGTTTTATTCCCTCCCTAACTTCAGGGGAAAATCCCTACCTGGGGAAACAACCTTTCTCAGAGACCTTGGTTAAAACACATAGTGCCAAGAAGGTGAGCAAACATATTAAGAACAGTATGCCATATATGCCAGGTCCTTTGAAACAGCAAGGATGGACCGGCTCCCGGCACTGCCAGGCCTGTCCATTTTAGGTGTACAGGACTGTCCCTACCTAGGACTCTGCACCTGAACAAAGCCAGTCTACTTGAGCCTGCCAGCTGTGCTCAGTTCAGCATGGGTTAATATGATGTACTTACTTGATCTCTTCTTCCCCCATGTGAATTCCTTTCATATGAATCATGCATGTACATCTCCTTGTACCTTTTATTTTTTTTCTGTCTGCTCCACTTTATCTACACCTAAAGGAATATGCCCAGGCTGAGAGTCTTGGAGTAGCATGATGAGGAGAACGTTCTAGAATATGTATTGCCTCACTACTGGATTTTGAGACAGGCTATGTTCACTGATGACTACAAAATGGTCTAAAAGGTGAATAATCTCTTGTTCAGGCATTCATTCATGCAGGAACCTAAATTTCAATTAGGAAATTTTTCTGTCTAGGCAGATGGTGGCACTATTATTGGTAACAGTCTAAAGTTGCAGTAGTTTATCCTCATCTTTTATCCTGCCAGCCCCACACTGGAATTTTAAAAAGTCTAGTGCCCAGTAATGACATCTGTGTCTATTATGAAGTCCACGTGTAAATATTTTTAAAGCACCCTAGGTGATTCTATTTCGCAGGGCAATTTGAGAAATATTTATTGTGCAGAGAAATTTGATAAATATTTCTTGTGCAGGCCTTTGCAATTACTTGTGGATGCATTACAAGGAGACATGGAAAATTTTCTCTAGGTGTTAAACTTATTATATTTTAACAAGTGTTGATTTATAATAAACCCAATATATCTGCCATGATAGAAGCTAGCACCTTGTTAAATTCTCCACAATATACATTTTGCCCTTTTCCTTGCTAGACTAAAAACTGGGCTTTATAAGTACCCAGAGAAAATGGAGCTGATTTATTAGTTTATTAATATGTTATCGGTGTGTCAATAGCTTTTTTTTTATTGACAAAGATCTTGTCTTCTATGCTAGGGCTTGTTATATATGAAATCATACCAAAGAGAAGGGGATAATGTTGAGAACTTCCATCCCCGAGATGGTGAGGTGCGATAAGCCAGTCCCCTCATCTAAAAGAAAGTGTCTTAGAAAGGACTGCTGCTCTCTTTGTTTGGAGATGAAAGAATGAACATTGCCAGTTTTGCCTATGGCAGGCAGCCATCTCTTACCTTCTTGCTCACATTACCATGTAGGGACTTTTCCTCACACAGTCTCCCTGGCGGTAAGTGCATGACCCATCACAGCTCCATGGGTTTGGGTGGTGAGCTGACCATAGAGGAGCTGAGCAGCTAAAAAGACTACATTTCTAGAGATCTGGAATTTGGAAGTGAATGATATATATAGTCAGTGAGATCATATATACATATATATGGTGTGTGTGTGTGTGTGTGTGTGTGTGTGTGTGTGTGTGTGTTTGCCAGAGTGAGTGATGATGGGAGACAATTCCACTGCCCAGCAGAGAAAACATGTGCAGGCAGAGAAAGTTGGCCTACAGAAAAAAGTGGTTGAATAAACTCACTGTGCAGAGAAGCAGACCTGCAATGACATACAAGCCTGTGACTGATGGGAATACGTCTCGGTCCCAGTGCCTGCATTCCCATTCTTTATCTTATAAAGTATTCTCTGGATCCTAGAAGTTTGAAATCATAGTGTCTCAGAGCCAGGCTCCCTACGCAGCTCTACAGAAGACTCCTTCCATGGCTCCTCTAGCTAACGCTGCAGTCCTGGGCATTCCTCAGCTCTCTGCTCTCTGTCTCCATGGTCACATGGTGTTCTCTTCCAAGTTTTTGTGGGTCTGTGTTTTCCCTCTTACAAGTAATTGCATTAGGGCCCATCCTATTTCACTATGACCTCATTTTAACTTAACTAATTAATTATCAAAGAGTATGTTCAAATAAGTTTATATTCTGAGGCTCTCCCAATTGGGACTGACTGGGCAGGAGCCCGTGGCAGGCACAGCAGGGTGGGATTAGTGGGAGTGGCAGGCAGGAGGGGCAGGTGGCATTGGACTGTGGGTTTCGGCCAATCCCCGCAAGCCACCCCAAAGGATCCCACCCGTGCATGAATTTGTGCACCGGGCCTCTAGTGTTCAAATTAGTTTACATTCTGAGGTTTCCAGTGCAAGTGAATTTCTGGGGAAACCTATTCAACACAGTATAATGACTTAGTTTATGAAACTCCTGTGTATTTGGGAAACATTCTGTTTCAAGGAACCTTCACACTGAGTGCCCACTTGAAGAATTAAGTGAGTTGCCAAGTTGGTGTAGCTTGCTCAGTGGTTGAGTGTCAACCCATGAACTAGGAGGTCATGGTTTCATTCCTTTCCTGGTCAGAGCACATGCCCATGTTGCAGGCTCAATCCCCAGGGGGTAAGGGCGGGGACATGCAGGAGGCAGACAATCAATGATTCTCTTTCATCATTGATGTTTCTATCTTTCCCTCTCCCTATCTCTCTGAAACCAATAAAAACATATTAAGAAGAATTAAGTGAATTTAAGGTGGGTTATTTATTTACTTTACATCACTATCATAAATTGGAGAGAGGCGATTGAGGATGAAGGAAACATAGTGGTTAGTTTCTCCTGTGGCCAAGAATATAGATCTACTAGATCCTGGATGTCAAAGATCACAAAAAATAAGATAAACTAGGAAGGATCTTCTCAGAGGTTATGAAAAGGTAAAACTATAGACTAAATATGAAAAAAAAACTGCAATAAATTTTCTTTGACAAAACAGAATTTAATCAGATGGTGGTGTATTGTGCAGAAACACACTCTGCCTCATTGCCTTTTACTCAATATTTACCATCTTTCACCTGATGTGTCACTCACTATTCATAGACTGTCCTGACAACAGAGGACCAGATAAACTTCTTCCCTCAATATTTACACAAGGTTTCATACTCTCCCAAGCATGCCAATATATCCCATTTTAGGCAGCCTCTGGTAATTTCTGTGTGAATCCCCTGCCATTTCCCTATCTGCATAAATTCAAATTATCAGTCAGACCACTGTTAGAAAATCTAAGCATAATCAAATATCCTTTTGGGGGTTAGTCCTTAGTATAAAACCTGCAGCCTTAGCCTATATTGGTATTTGGGTCACAATTTAATGATGATATGTACTTTTGTGACAATGATCCTTTTCCATATGACTTGCTGATTGACAAAAAAAGAATACCCTAGAGGTCACTAAACACAGGAACTTGATCAAATCATCAAATATCCCCAAATCCTTGCTCTGTGCAGTGTAAAAGGCGGCAGGAAATAAACAGCACTGGAAGGATTCCCGTGCCTTTTCCACTGGACCATGTGTTACTTGGAGCAAATAAATTAGCAACTTGACTTCAGCTGCTTTATTTGTAACACATTCTGCAATAGAACACAATGAAACATAAGCATACAGCAACTTATTTACTGAAGAATAGTAAAATTTACCTGGTATTGAAGTTTATTTTATTTTTTTAATAGAGGGGCCTTATGCTAGTATATTTACCCAACATAAGTTCATTTCATTTTCAGATTAATCTTTAGGTTATGTGTGGTAGTCAACAATCTGAAGATGGTAAAACTGGGATTTGTGTAAATTGACTAGTTAGTTTGTCCTAAGCCACTGTTTCTCAACCTTGGCTGCACATGAGAATCACCTGGGAATCTTTTTAAAATCCTGATTTCTGGGCCTCATCCTCCGGAAATCGTGTTTCTTTGTTACTAATGTTGTGGCCTCACCCCATAACAAAGAAACAGAATTTCCGGAGGATGAGGCCCAGAAATCAGGATTTTAAAAAGATTCCCGGGTGATTCGAATGTGCAGCCAAGGTTGAAAACCACTGGTCTAAGCAAACAAAGCAGTAAGTAGCACATTGGGATTCAGGTTCACTGACCAGGAGTGGATTCACCTGGGTCTGCAGTGCTGTCTTTACCGAGCTTGGTCTGGATGACCTCTTGAGGTCATTTATAATCATAGTGACTATACAGATGCACCACATCTGTACAGCTTCTCTCCCTGTCCCAATGGCTTCCAGCTGCTCCTACAATGTAAGTTTTATTCTCTGCCTCTTTTATCTGAACCCATCCCCACCCGTACCCCATTTCCACAAGTATAAAACAGCAGCTCTCACTTAGGTTGTTGTCCATACTGTCTACAAAAGTCAGAGAGATAATACATTTTATGTAGTGTCTTATGGAGTGAAGAAAATAATACTCATCAGGTATTCTGCTATAATCATGTCATAGATATTCTCACCTAATTTGCATCACCAAAGGCACAAGCTGGCTTTGTGATAATGTGTCTTCTGAAAGCAACATCAATCTACAAGCTTGGAGAGTCACAGAGACCAGAGGAGAGGAACAGGCACAGAAATTGCTTTTGTGAATCTACTCCCACCCACAGGCTCTACAGTGCCCTTTCCAGATGAAAGCACTAACGTCCAGATAATTTAAATATCTTACTCAAGACCAAACTGCTTGACTTTGAGCTTGGATTCAAACCGATGTTTTCTGGCTCCGGTCTAGCCACACTGTCTCCACTCTTCACATCCTTCTCCTCCGGTCCAGTCTGAAAGGTGTGCATCCTGGGTCAGGGCCTGTCCCAGGTGCTAGAAATAGAGCCGGGAACAAACCCAAGTCCCTGATCTCACTGACCTGATACTTAATTCGAGAGTGACTGAGAATAAACAAGAAAACTGATCAATAATCAAAGATGACTTTGTGCAGTGCTGTGTGTTATGAAGGATACAACTTCAGGGTGTGAAACAGAAGTAATGGGGCTTGGACTGCAATTTAGAGGCAGTTGAAGAGAAGGCAATTGAAAGGAGGCGCAGGGAGGTGCAAGATGACGGTAGATTAGGAAGACCTGAACTCAGCCCTCCCATGAGCAAACTCAAATAAGCCTGTCTACAGGGAGCACTTACTCCTGTGAGACAACTGAGGGCTGAATGCACAGCTTCTGCACTACAAGAGAAAAAGACTAACTAGAGAAGGCTGGGAGCCACAGGGGCCCTCCAGCAGATACCTTGGTGGGGAGGGCGGGAGCTCTATTTGGGTGCGTTGACTTACCTGGGAGACCGACACAGTGTGTTTTCAGCTACATTACCCAGAGCCTTTTGTCTCTGAACACAGGGAGCAAGCAGGAATATAGGACATCACCACAGGGCCCTGGCCTCCCTGCCCGGAGCTGCTCCAGCCCATCAAACCAGGGCCCAGGTGCCATAAGAACTTGTCCAGCTCCAACAGCCTTCCTAAAACTACACAGCACATAAAGCTTACACAGAGGCTGATGCTTCATAAGACCACGTTCTGTACAACAAATGAGAGAACCTGTATAGAGAAGTCCAGGAGTTGTGGGAGTTCACCTGGGAATTCTCCAGGGTCAAAGGAACCAGTAAGCACCATTGTTTCCATCCCAATTCACCCCCATAGGGTACCTGCAAGGCCACTGCAGCATGTACCAAGACATATTGCCAGAGCCCATTTGGCCCCAAACAAAGGGGGCAAGCAGGATCAACAAGACATCGCTGCACACATAGCCTCCCCAGCTGGAGCTGGACACCTCAGGCACCACTCGGCTTTCACAGCCTACACAGAAGCTGCTTCTACAAAGTGGCTGCTTTTTTCCAGACTGCGAGATATGGGTCTTGGTTTGTTATATAAACAAACATAGAAAGTCAAACAAAGTGAAAAGGCAAAGGAATATCTCAAAAATAAAGGAATAAAGAAAAACCCCTGAGGGGCTTGGAGTGACCTACAGTAATAGAAATAACTAATTTGCCTGAGATAGAACTCCAAGAAATATTTATAAGGATGCTCACAAAAGTTGGGAGTGTAATAGAAGAACTAATCACCATTTAATCAGCTTTCAACAAAATGTTAGAAAATAAAATAAAGAACCAAGCAGACTTGAAGAATATAATAATTGAAATGAAACATACATAGATGACATGATGGAAGATTAGCTAATACAGAAGAATATATCAGTGAACTGTTTGATAGACTAGTGGAAATCAACCAATCAGAACAACAACAAAATTTTAAAGATAGGATAATTTGAGTAAATCTGGGATAACATCAAACACTCAAACATTCACATTATATGGATCTTAGAAGGAAAAATGAGAAACAGCACAATTATTTGAAAAAATAATGGCTGAAAACTTCCCTAACTTGAGAAAGGAAAAAATACCCAGATCCATGAAGTACAAAGAGTTCCAACCAAGGTGAACCCAAAAGGACCCACACATACTTAAAATGTATATTTAGAATGCCAAAAGTTAAGATAAAGAGACAATCTTGAAAAACACAAGAGAAAAAAATGAGGTACATACAAAGAAACCCCATAAAGTTATTAAATGATTTTTACTAGCAATTTTATAAGCCAGAAGGACATCACTAAAGTGATGAAAGAAAGAAAACTACAACCTAGAATAATTTAACCAGCAAGATTATCATTCAGAATTGAAGGAGTGATAAACAGGCTCCTAGATAAGCAAAAACTAAAGGAGTTTAATCAGCTTTACAAGAAATCTTAAAGGTTTTCTTTAAGCAGAAATGGAAAGGCCATAATCAGAAATAAGAAAAAATGAGAAAGGAAAATATCTTACATGTAAAGCCAAACAATTAATAAATACAATGAATCAGACATTTAAGTAGCTACTATGCAGGTGAAAAAAAGTATCATCAAACTCAACTCAACTACAATAAGTTCTTAGGAGAGACACAACATGAAAAGTTCTAAAAAATGGCATCAATAAACACAAAGCATGGAAGAAGTAAAAATGTAGGACTTATAGTACATATTCAAATGTAAATGCCTATCTGCTTAAAATAGACCCCTACAATATAAAATGACTTACATAAACTTCATGGTAACCACAAACTAAAACATACAAAAGATGTACAAGGAACAAAGAGAAAGGAAATCTAACAAAACACTAAAGAAAAACAACTAACTACAAAGGAAAAGATCAAGAGAAGTAACAGAAGAGAACAATAAGAAAAAAAGCAATTAATAAAGTAGCAATAAATATTTATCAATAATTACTTAAATGTAAATAAATAAAATGTTCCAATAAAAAGACATAGGGTGGCTAAATGGATTAAAAATATATTCCATTTATATGCTGCTCACAAGTCATGCCAAAACAAAAGATATGTGACTGAAAGTGAAGGGATGAAAAAAGATATTTCATGCAAATACAAACAAACAAACAAAAGTGCTGAAGTAGCAATACTCATATCAGAAAAGGTACACTTTAAAACAAAAAATGTCAAAAAAGGCCATTACATAATTATAAATGGTGTCAATTCAAGAAGAGGATATAATATCTATGTGCCAACATAGGAGAAGCTGAATATAAAAAGCAATAATTAATGTACATAAAGAGAGAAATTTATAATAATGCAATAATAGTAGGGGATTTAATACCCACTCAAAGCAATGTATAGATCATGAAAAAATAATAAATAAATAATGACCATAACTTCATATTAGATCACATTTAATAGACATTTATAGAACACTAGAGGCCCAGTGCACGAAATTTGTGCACTGGGGGGGGGGGAGCGGGGACGTGTCCCTCAACCCAGCCTGCACCCTCTCACAATCTGGGACTGCTGGCTCCTAACTGCTCACCTGCCTGCCTGATCACCCCTTAACTGCTCCCCTGCCACCCCAATCACCCCCAACTGCTCTCCCCTGCAGGCTTGGTTGCCCCCAACTGCCCTCCCCTGCAGGCCTGGTTGCCCCAAACTGCTCTTCGCTGCAGGCCTGGTCATCCCCAACTGCCTTCCCCTGACAGCCATCTTGTGACAATGTGGAGGCAGCCATCTTGTGATGACGTGGGGGTAGCCATATTGTGGTGGCCAGCTTGGGGTTGTGTGGGGGCGGCCATCTTGTAATGATGTGGGGGTGGCCATCTTGTGGCAGCCATCTTGTGATGACATGAGAGAAGCCTTCTTGTGATGACGTGGGGGCGGCCATCTTGTGATGATGTGGGGGCAGCCATCTTGTAATGATGTGGGGGTGGCCATCTTGTGGTGGCCATCTTGTGATGACATAAGAGAAGCCCTCTTGTGATGTCGTGGGGGCGGCCATCTTGTGATGATGTGAGGACATGAGGGTCAGTTTTCATATTACCTCTTTATTATATAGGATTTCATCCAAAAACTGCAGAGTAAGGTTTTTTTTAATGCATATGGAATATTATTCAGAATAGATCACACTTTAGCATACAAAACAAGCTTCAATAAATTCAAGATGATTGAAATGACATCAAGTATCTTTTCTGACAACAATTGCATAAAACTAGAAATCAACTATAGAGAGAGAAAAAAATGTGGAGGGGTGGGGGAGAACCAAGCACATGTATGTGGAAACTAAACAACATGCTACTGAACAACCAATGGATAGCAGTGGAAACAGAATAGGAAATAAAAAAAGTATTTTGAAATAACTAAAAATAAAAGCACATCTTTTAAAACTTTATGAGATGAAACAAAATCAGTTGTAAGAAAAACAAGTATAGCTATGCAGGCCCCTCAAGAAACAAGAAAAGTTCCATATAAACAACCTAACTTTAAATCCATAAAATTACAAAAAGAACAAACAAAATCCAAAGTAAAGACAAAGACAGAAATAAGATCAGAATGGAAATAGGTGAAAAAGAAATTACAAAATAATAAAAAAAATCAGCATTACTTTATGATGAAAACTCTCAATAAAGTATGTATTGAAGGATTATATCTCAACATGAAAAAGCTATATATACCAAATGCACCGCTACTACCATAGTCAATGGTGAAAAGCTGAAAACTTTTTCTGTAAGATCAAGAACAGGATAGTGATGCATGCTATTTCCACTTCTAGCCAACATCATAATGTAAGTCTAGCCACAACAATCAGACAATGAAAACAAATAACAAGTGTTCAAATAGGAAAGAAGAAGTAAAACTCTCAGTACATGCAGAAGACATTATAATATATATAGAAAACGCTGAAGACTTGACCAAAAAACTGTTAAATGTAATACATCAAATTAGTAAAGTTGCAGGATACAGAATACATATAGAGAAATATGTTATGTTTCTATATACCAATAATGAAAAATGACAAGGAGAATTTAAGAAAACACTCCCATTCACAATTTCATTAAAAAACATAAAATACTTAGGAATAAATTTAACCAGAGATGAAATACTTATACTTTGAAAACTGTGGCATTTTTTAAAGGAAACTGAAGAAGATACAAATAAACAGAAGGATTTTGCATGTTCATGAATTGAAAAGATTAATATTGCTAAAATGTTCTTACCACCTAAAACAATATATCAATGACATTCTTCTCAGAACTAGAACAACTAATTCTAAAATTTATATGAAACCACAAAAAGACACTGAAAAGACAAAAAAATTCTAGAGAAAGAACGAAGTGGGAAGTATCACGCTCCCTTATATCAAACTATGCGAACAAGCTACAATAATCAAAACAGTATAGGACTGGTATTAAAGCAGATGTATAAAGGTCAATGCAATAATAGAGAGCCCAGAAATAAGCCAACACTTATGTGGTCAATTAATCTATGACAAAGATGGAGAAGATACAATGGGGTATAAAGGGTCTATTTAATAAATGGTGTTGAAAAAACAGGACAGATACATGCAAAAAACTTTATTATACTGTATACAAAAATAAACTAAAAATGCATTAAAGTCTTAAATATAAGACCTGAAACCATAACAACATAAAACTCCTAGAAGTAAACAGAGAGAGCAAACATTTTTTTAAAATTGATTTCAGAGAGGAAGGGAAAGAAAGAGAGAGATAGAAGCATCAATAATGGAGAGAATCATTGATCAGCTGCCTCCTGCAAACCCTATACTGGGGATCGAGCCTACAACCCAGGCATATGCCCTGACCATAATGGAACCGTGACCTCCTGGTTCATAGGTTGATGCTCAACCACTGAGCAACGCTGGTCGGGCAGAGAGCAAACTTTCTGATGTTGCTCTTAGCAATATCTTTTGGGACATAGCTCCTTGGTAAATGGCCGTGAAAGAAAAAAAAGGGGAGTGGGACTGCATCAAACTAAAAAGATTTTGCACAGCAAAGAAAGTCACCAACAAGATGAAAAGGCAACCTACTGATTAGAAGAAGATATTTGCAAATGATATATCCAAATAAAGGGTTAATGACCAAAATATATAGTGAACCCATACAAGTTAACACACACACACACACACACACACACACGCACACACACACACCAAAACAAAACACAAAAAACCTGGGCAGATGACCTGAATAGACATTTATCCACAGAGGACATACAGCTGGGCAATAGACATATGAAAAGATGCTCAACATCACTAAACACCAGGGAAGTTAAAATTGAAGCCACCGTGAGATATCACCTCGCACCTATCAGATGGCTATCGTCAATAAATCAACAAACAAGTGTTACAGAGGATGAGGAAAAATGGGAATCCTCGCGCACTGTTGGAGGAGTTGTAAATTGGTGCAGCCATTATAGAAAATATATGGAGATTCTTCAAAAAATAAAGATATCACTGCTGTATAATCCAGCAATTCTATTGCTGTGTATTTATCCAAATAAAACAAAAACAGTAATTGGAAAAGTTATATGTATCCCTATGTTCATTGCAATATTACTAGCTATAACCAAAGATAGGGAAGCAACCTAGGTGCTCAATGATAGATGAATATAGTGCATACAGAAGAACTGGACATACATACAATGGAATAAAACTTTGCAATAAAAAAGAATAAAACCCTGTGATTTGCAACAACATGGATGGACCTACAATGCAGCATGCCAAGTGAAATAATTCAGAGAAAAAACAAGTACTGTATGATTTCACTTATATGTGGAATCTAAAAAAACAAAAAAGAAACAATCGAATAAACAAAACAAAATTTAAAAAAGACTTATAGATATGTTGTAGGTGGCAGGAATGGCACCAGATGTCTGAACTGTGGGGTTCAGCAACCTCGGTACTTGGGATCTGGCTAGGAAAGAATTCAGAGCCAAGACCTGAACTGTAAGAGAACATTTATTTGGTAAATCACTGAGGTAGAAGCAGTAATTCCTAGAAGAACTTTACTTAGGAAAAAGGTGTAGAGACAAAGGAAGGGTCCTTGGAGCTAGGGAGTGAGGAAGCAAATGCTTACAGGCCTGGGGTCAGAGGGGAAGAGAAAGGGAAAAGAGAGGGTGAGGGCATGCTCTGGGATGGAGAGCACACTGGGTCCTTCATCCGAAGGATTTTAGGGTGGAAATTTTAGGGAAAGTCCCAGGGAAAATCTTAACAGAATACCCAGCAGCTTTCAGGGTTGTGATCTCCGCTGATTGATTGGCCAGCACGGGGCATGGGGTCATTATGCAACACGGCTGGTCCAGACTTCAGCAGTGACTGGCTTTGTTGCTTATCTGGGTCTGGAGCTGCATTACCGCTCGTGGCATAGATGTTATCTCTAGGGAGGAAAGGCCAGGGGATCCAAACCTCTGCACAAGAGGTATCCTAGAGGAGGAAAGGTCACCCTGGGGGTGAGGGCCCACCCTGCAATTGATTGTCCATTTCTAGGCACCTGGTGCTTTCCACCCTCTGACCTTCTGTGCCTGGCCCATCTTCCTTGCTCTGCTCATGTCTGTCTACCTGCCTGAAACTGATACAAAGAACAAGCTGAAGGTTGCCAAAATGCAGGGAATGAGGAGATGGGAAAAACATAAAAAACATTATTATTAAAATATTAAAGTAAAATAAATTGTGGATGAAGGGGCCACATGCTAACCCGACAAGCTCAGAGAAGGCCTGCATGACAGTCTTGCAGACTCAAAGACCTAAAATAACCACAATGAATGATCTGAAATTAAAACTTTAACTAAAATCAGTTATGGTGGGAAGTCCTGTCCTAGGCTGGTATCTTCCCTGACAAGGTCAATCTTTACCTTAACTGAGCCTATTGTCTTTTTGCATCTACCAGAACATAGGTAACATACCTTTGAAATGTCAGGGTAACTTGTAACTTCCCTTTTTTTCCAACCCCCTCAGGGCACAACCAAATGCCCTGGGCTCTAGGATAAATACCACAGATTCCTTCCTTGTTATTATTATCATGTTAATTGTTGACTGTTAACTATCCTGTACCCACCTAAGTAAAAGAAGTATGTGTCTATCATTTTACTGTTTATCCAATCCCAGATGTCCCCCTGCTTTGCTTTCTCCCACCTCCCTAATCTATTACCAATGAATTCCATGTACCCACTTACATCTCCTCCTTTGAAAACACATATAGCATATCAGATATTTACATTATGATTCGTAACAGTAGCAAAATTACAAATATGCAGTAGCAATGAAAATAATTTTATGGCTGGGCATTGTTGTAATGTACCCCGCGAATCACAGAAGGATGCCTCAAGAAGTCGAATTAAAGAGTCACATTTATTGCAATCCAGGACTATGAGGGGCCATTCCCAAATCTCATAGCGATAAGATGGTGGCAAAACCAGACTTATATAGGCAAAGATCATAAAGGTATTGATTACATCTCAAGATTTGGAATGAGGAAACTGGTTTGCAAAAAAGTAGTTTACAGAAGCAGAATTAAGCATGTTAATTATAGTTTTGGGTCTCAGGATCACTGAATTGACAGAAATACATTATCTAGAGCCCTTGGGTCTGGAATGAGGAACCTAGTTTGCAAAAAGCATTTTAAACAGCATGTTATAAACACATTATCTAGAGCCCTTGGGTAACCTGGGTTAAACTTAGGCATGTTATCTAAATTACAGTTTTGGGTCTAGAGCTCTCTGACCTTGGGATAACTGTGCTGTCCTTCCCAGGTGAAGGAAAAATGTGCTTTCTAAGACCAGTATGACCACAACCCATGGGATATTCACATTACAATCAAGGCATTAATAGAATGGGATGATTTATATAATTCAGAAAATCAAAATAACCTGTCCATTGTTAAACAAAGCAAATAGATACCATACATCACATCACCACAACATGAAGAACTGTATTAAAGGGTCGCGGCATTAGGAAGGTTGAGAACCGCTGGTATAAAAGAAGGTGAGAAACTGCCATTCTCTGGAGCATTATTCCAATTCGTTGAGATTCTGCTTCCCGGCAATGTGGCCAGTTTGCGTCAAATAAACTCACAAAAATTCTTTGATGTTTTACGTTAACAAAATAAAATAAAAGGTGACCAGTGAGCAAGAAAGAAGCAGACATATAGGATGTGGAGGACAGTATTCCAGGAAGAGGAAGAGCAAATCCTGAGGCCCTGATTCTGCAGATAGAGGGTGTGCTCCTGGAGTGTGGAGAGGTTTCCTCTCCCCTCCGATTGTGCCGATCCAGAGCTGTAGTTGCTTAGACCAGATGGAGGCTAGCCCCCTGCACATGCAGGACGCAATTCCATCTGGAGTCAGGATGCCAGTCGTCACAGTGGGAGCGTGGCTGCCTGCTCTCTGCCCGGCAAAGGTCAGTCCTGTAAGCCCAGACCAGCTCAGGCCCTCTCTCTGGGGAATCTGTAAAATCCAAACATCAACTTGGTTTTGTTTAAAATTAAGAAGTGTTCTTTCAATGCAAAGATTCTAAGCAAAATCCATGAAATTGCATAAGAAATTGATTGCCATAGCAACTTGCAGAATTTTCTAGAGGGGACTACAAATAAACAAAGGGGCCAGAGTAAAAGAACAAGGCATTTCCATTGGTGCTAAGCTGACTTTTCTTTATTTCCATAAGGTCACATTCAAAACTCCCTTTGCATTTGGATAGCTATAAGTGGTGGGTGTTTGTTATGGGAAAATGGCTGCCTTTTCTGCTACTCTTCCAGGTAAGTCAGTGAAATTGATGATAAGAAAGGAAACAAATGCAGAACTACCTGAGGCCCTGCTCCAGGTAAAGTACAGGGTCTCATAAAGGACATTAAACTGAAAGCAAAGAGGGTATCCTCTAATGTCCACAAAATGGTTCCATTCCTCCCTCACCCTTAATCTCTGCTACTCCTGCCACTGCCGTGGGGTGGTGGCTAAATGATATGTTGATTTTCAAGGCAACAGAAGCCAGAGTATTTCAGGTAACCTGTACTCCTGGGAGAGTCCTTCTCAAGTCTGAAAAAGCTTATCAGATCTAAGGGGGAGTGGCTGTGCTGCAGTCGTCAGTGGTGTTTTGTTCTTGTTTCTTTTTCATCATGCTTTTCTTGTTTAGAAAATTATGCATACAGTATCTGGCTTATACAACATTAGCGATGCCCCACCAGCCAGCCACTCAGGGAAGTGGGGTATCTCATGGAGAGTTGTTACAGAATTTACCAGGCAACCGAAAAATACACAGGAGTACTTGGAGGTCCAGGATAAACACATTTATTTTCAGATGTTTCACAGTGACTCAGCGGGTCAGTTCTCCAAATCTTGAGTAAGCCAATATGGAGGAAGCTTTCCCTTTATACCCTTCGGTTTCTTTACTTTCTACCTGTTTCCTAACTACAGGCTTTTGTGGTGGCTTCCACAGCCCCTCCAGAGTCAGTCAGAATGGGGCAGTTAGATTGTATCTAAATGCCTGTCTGGGTGGTGTCAGTGACCTCCCCTGTAGCTAAGCTGTTACATGCTTTGTTTATGGCCCTTTGTAAATTGGGAGTAATTAGGAAAACAGGTCTTGCTAGACCAGAGTGTGGAGAAAGGGGCGGTGACTTAACTATAGTCTATCAAGAATGTACATTAGGTTACTGGCACAGATTCAAATTGCTAGCCCCCCAAAAATGTCTTATTTCCCCATCAGAGTGACACATTTACCGAGCACTCACTATTTAAAAAGTACTGCTTCTTGAAGGAACATTCACTCTTACCCTAATACTTGGTCAGCTAGGGCCTGGGGCAATATCTATACTAATAACAGCCTAGGTGGTCGTCACGCCCTCACACCGTGATGCCCTCACACCGTCATA
The DNA here is from genome assembly GCF_964212035.1 of Myotis nattereri. Taxonomy (NCBI): domain Eukaryota; kingdom Metazoa; phylum Chordata; class Mammalia; order Chiroptera; family Vespertilionidae; genus Myotis; species Myotis nattereri. The sequence continues at coordinate 89,061,225 of NC_138082.1, read as the reverse complement.
AGGAGGCCGCTTGAGCAGCATGTGCGCGCGGGTGGGTGAGGCTGTGTGCGCAACGAGGCGCAGAGGGGTGGGTGGGGACTTGATGCTGCATGTGTGGTGCTGAGCCTCAGTCCTGGACCAAAGAAGGGACTTGTCTTCAGAGACCTCACACTGTGAAGGAAAACCCCTATTCTGTAAAACTACTGTTTGGAATTCTCTGCTATTCTTTGGACGGCCTCTTATTCTGAAAAAGTAACTTTGCTTTCTAGCCTGCTTGAATAATAGGGGAGATAAACTTAGCTATCTGACCTTGTAGGCCAGAGACTAAATACACCCAATGCCATGCCAGGTGCATTCTTTAATTGATAGAACTGTGTAGTTTTCAAGGCCGCTGCCAGCAAGCACACAAAGGGCTGGCTCTTCTATAAAAAGGGAAGTTCTGCTTGTAGCTTTGCTTAGAATTTGGATTCATTTCCCTAAGCCCACCGCAGTGAATAAAGTGTAACTCGAAGCTCTCAGAGCGCTGTTTGGTTCTTGTCCAGTTTTTCTGTAACAACACCAATCAGTGAGGCCAACCCAACTCTGTGCCATTTCTCACCTTTGCCATAATGGCTGCCTCTGGCCTTACTCCTTCCTGTTCCATCCACCCATGCCCATCCCACTGCTTCCTAACTTACTGTTAAAATAGGTAAGGACCGTTTTTAAGGACTAATCACTCCTGAATAAATGCTAGGGATTCACAGCAGGATGGAGTGGAGATTCAGCGCAGAAGCTCTGTAGCTGGCCCTTTGATTTCTCAAAGGCCTGTGGCTGCAGAAGAGGCCACTGTGCTTCATAGGCCCGGGAGGAAATAGGCAGACATGGCCTGGCTCCACACACTCAAAGCTTGATGAGAAATCAACACTATTATTTTTTATTTAAAACACAAGCACACCTATAGACTCCCCCAACCCCCAGCAAAAATGCACCCACAGATTTTTTTTAATATATAAGAAGAAAAAAGCAGACTTAAAACATATTCTACACTTGGAGTAGATTGTTTATGATTAAGACCCCAAGCCCAACCTGAGGTTATAGTCCATTGCCTCTAGCTTTAAGAATGTTTAGCTGACTTACTGGTTAAGATGACTGAGTATATAAACATGGTACTTGCCAACTCCCATAACCACATCAGAATTACAACTAAACTACAGAACAATCATCATTCAGAACTGCCTGAAATCTGTTTGAATGGAAGTCCTACACTGAGACTGGTAGGAGGGGTGGAGATGAGGGAAGAGCTGGTCCCACACACACACATGGAGAATTCTCAACTGCAGAGGTCCCCCCCGAGGAGCGAGGGGTCCCAGCCCCACACGAAGCCTCCCAACCCCGGGTTTCAGAGGAAGAGAAGGCCCCATAACTTCTAGCGGTTAAAATCAGTGGGGATTGTGGCTGAGTGAGATAGAAGGCTGCTGGGTTCCAGGAGGCCCTTTTAAAGGGCCTGTACACAGACTTGCTTAGACTCACTCTCTCTGAGCTCCAGCACCAGGGCAACAACTTGAAAGAAACAAGGGATATACAGGGAGGAACTGAAATGTGAGACATCAGAATGAGAGCTGGGGAGGAGGGAGGGCAGTTTTCTCCCAGACAAGTGCTGGCAGAGATCATTTTTCTGGTTCTGAGGCCTTCCCTACAGAGCTAGCAGGTGCGCACCATATCTGAGTCTCTATCAACCCAGATAACACTGTTAAACCCACCTTGGTGATTCCCTGAGACCCTGCCCCATCCAATAGTGAGCCCCGTCCAAACTGATTCTAGTGGCATTTCTATACACATGGCCTATCTTGGCTCATGGTTCAGATTTTCCTAAAATCACCTCTCAAACAAGCAACATCTGGCCTCCCATTGTTGTGTACTTCTCCCTAAGTGGTGCCAGGCCCAGCCCTAGAGGCAGCAATTGGTTTGCAGATTGGCTTCCCCTGGGCACTTACAAGCCCAGCACATAAGGCAGCCATCTGCAGATCACTTTATAGTTCATGCTGGGCAGCATTGGGTAGAGCACAGTGGTGGCTAACCTTGGCCTGCACCTCCAGGGAGGCCCCAGAGCCAAAACACCCAGTGGAAAGCTTCAGACCACATGGAAGCAACAACCAACATCATCCATAAGTGACACACTCAAGGAGGAGACTCAGCAGTCATCAGAATGTCCCTGAAGTAAGTCCTGCTCCAGGGGTTGGTCCTATACAGCTGATCCTCCACAGAGGTAGCAGCCAGCCCTTGTAGCCAATTGCCCTGGGGGTATTTTCCTCTCATTGATAGGTCAACAGCAATCAAGGCACACCTACAACAGGAGGATGTACACAGCCCATACAGGGGTATACTTATAGTTCCCTACTTAGTTGATCAGGGAGGCTGTGCCACTGGATCATAAAGGACAGCTACTACATAAGACCACTCTACCAAGGCCAAGAGACATAGCAGCCCTACCTAATACATAGAAACAAACATAGGGAGGCAGCCAAAATAAGGAAACAAAGAAGAAGTTCCCATATGAAAGAACAGACCAAAACCCCAAAAACAAAACAAAACAAAAACAAAAACAAAAAAAGAAACACTGAACAAAATGAAGACAAGCAACCTACCAGATACAAAGTTCAAAACACTGGTTATAAGAATACTCAGTGAACTTAGTAGATGAACTTAGTGAGAACTTCAACAAGGAGATAGAAATTTTAAAAATGGAGATAGAAAATATAAAAAAGAACCAGTCAGAAATAAAGAATACAACTGAAATGAAAAATACAGTATTGGGAATTAATAGTGGAACAGGTAGAGCAAAGGATCAAATCAGAGATTTAGAAGATAAGGAAGCAGAAAACACCCAAACAGAATAGCAAAAGGAAATTAGAATCCAAAAAATAAAAAAATAAAGAGGATAGTGTAAGGAACCTCTGGTTTAACTTCAAGGGTACCAACATTTGTATCATGATAATGCCAAAAGGAGAGGAGAGGGCAAGGAATTGAAAACCCATGTGAAAAAATAATCAAGGAAAACTTCCCTAACCTAGTATAGGAAATAGATATACAAGACCAGGAAGCACAGAGTTCCAAACAAGATGAACTCAAAGAGGCCCATACCAAGACACATCATTATTAAAATGCCAAAGGTTAAAGACAAAGAGAGAATTTTATTTTATTTTGTGAAGAAAAAATTTATTTACAAAGGAACTCTACACCCAGAAAAAAAACAAAACAAAAAACAACACACCTAAATACTTTTAAAAAGTACTCATTCTTACCTTTTTTTTTAACAACAAACATATTTTATTGTGAAGATGTAAAAATGTAAAATGACATTTACACTAAATATCTTTATATTAATAAACATTAAAAACACTCCATTTTAATTTTGATTATTGCAAAGATCAATAGGCATAACCCATATAAACAAAAGCTCTTTTAGGTCCTCAATAATTTTTTTTTTAATGCATAAAGTAATACAAAGGGTATTACATATGTGTCCATTTCCCACCCCCCCCCACACCCGCCCTAGACAGTCCCCTAACCTCCCCTATCCCCCAGTTTCTTATGTCCATTGGTTATGCTTATATGCATGCATACAAGTCCTTTGGTTGATCTCTTACCCCCCTACCTCCTGTCCCCCAACCCTCCCCGGCCTTCCCGCTGCAGTTTGACAATCTGTTTGAGGCAGCTCTGCCTCTGTATCTATTATTGTTCAAAAGTTTATAATGGTCTCTATTATCCATGAAAAGACAGAGAACTTTAAAAGCAGCAAGAGAAAAGCAGTTAGTTATCTCTAAAGAAGCTCCCATAAGACATCAGCTGATTTCTCAGCAGAAGCTTAGCAGACCAGAAGGGGTTGTTGAGAAATATTCAAAGTGATGCCAAAGAAGGACCTACAATCAAGACTAATCTATCCAGCCAAGCTATCATTTAGAATCAAAATACAGATAAAGTACTTCCCAGACAAGAAAAAGTTAAAGGAGTTTATCATCACAAAACCAGTATTACATATGTTAAAATGTGTTCTTAAAGAAGCACAAACAAATATAAAAAGTATAAACAATAAAATGGTAATAAATACATTTCTATCAAGTGAATCTATAAAAAAACAAAACAAAACAAATGAACAAGCAAAACAGAAACAGATTCATAAATACAGAGAATATTGGAGGATTGCCAAATGGGAGGGAGTTGGTGGGATGGGTGAAAAAGATGAAGGGAATATAAAGTACAAATTGGTAATTGCAGAAAAGTAATGGGGTTGTAAAATACAGGACAGAGAATATAGCCAATGATATTATAAAAACTATGTACGGTGTCAGATGGATATTAGAATTACTGGGATGATCACTTAGTAAGTTATACAATGCATAATCTCTGGGTACACCCGAAACTATTATAATATTGTTTATTAGCTGTAATTGAAAAATGAAAATAATAAACAATAAAAGAGTGTTGCGATAAGAACATCTGAGCAGCCTTGAGGGAGCTGTATAGAGGCAGAGGCCCAGTGGACAAGGGGAGAAAATCTATGATTTCAACTTAAGTCCCTGCTGTGCTACCAGAGAGCTATATGAACATCAGGTTTCACTCATGTAAAAGGAATGCTGTGTGGTTGTTCTAATTGCTTTCCCATCCTCCATCCATATTTACACCTTTCCTGCTCTGTTCTGGGTTCCAGAAGGCTTCCCTTTGGAACCCATGCCCTGGGAGGCCGTGCAGTGTAATCAGGTCAGGAGAAAATGGACGTTTAGGAGTATTGTCTGCTCCCTCCTGCCTTTCTGTGGAGTCATGGCAGTGGTTGCCTTTATCTATGGCTTCAACTCCTGCTGGGGAGTCCCCTTCCAAGTTATAAGCCTTTGCTAGGTCCCCAAAACACTGTTCCTCTTTCATGTGTTCCTTCATGCCAGGAATAAGCATTTTTGAGGCTAGCCTCAGAGCCTGGTGAAGCTTCACCCTCACTCAAGGGCTCCCTTGACCTGGCCCACACCATCTGCATATCCTCTGTCATAAAGCTCTTCTTGGTTTCACACATACTGAGCCATCACTCTCCTGCCCCACCCAACTAATGTCATATTGATACCTAATTGTTGAGGTTATGAATACATGGGCAATCCTATGTGCACTCAATACTCATGGGATAGGTGGTAGCTCTTGTTATAGTCCATGTTTATTTCTGGGTAAGGGACAGGTCACCAGCAAATTCTCAGTCATGCGTGATAACATGGCCACATTGTCCCAGGGATTTGGTACACAAAATCTGTCCCCGTTCTACACCGGAGAAGTACACGTGTCAGCATGCACACTCTCAGTTGTCTCTTACCCGAGCTTCCTCCCCTGGGGTTTGTGAGCCATCATTACAGCACACAGCTGCACCCCTACCTCAGCTCCATGCCCCTTGCTGCCAGCTACTGAGACAGTAGTTGGCAGAGGTGTTGCTGGACTAGGAACAAATGTCAGGAGAGGGCAAACAGCTTGACAGAGATTTCCCAGAACCTGGGGCCAGGGCTACCGCTGCACACCTCAAAGACATTAGTGGAAAGACCTAACCGACCTGATGACTAATGCCTGTCTGAAACTGCTAGTGAGGGGTGCTAATTAAGCTTCTGTGAATCTTTCTGTCTTGCTGGCTAAGGATGTATATATTTCATAAATTTCATGTTCTAATTAGAGATGTATATATTTCATAAATTTCATGTTCTAATTAATTATTTTATGCTCTATATATTACCTTGGCTTATAAATTCAAATGGGGTTTTGGACATTCTTCAAGTAGGAAATGTATTCCATAAATGTAAAATTGTTATTAATCTTGATTTTTTAATATTTAATTTAAAATGAACAATTAACCTCATTCTAATTCCATCGTTTTATGGTATATGTGGAACTCTTACTTCTGTTCACATACAAGCCAGAGTACCTCAGTCTTCTAGGGATGTTGTTTGCTTTGAAATGTCAAGATTTATGTCACCTCTGCATTCAGTCTTTGCCTTAGTGAGGGCTCCTGTTAGCAAGTCAGACACAGATTGGGGCTGATATGAGCAAAGGTGGAAATTATTGAAAAGATGTCAAGTAGTGACAGAATAGTGCGGGGTGAAAAACCTGGCTTGTAAATGGACAGGGGCCAAGAGAGCCCACAAGCAGAATGAACACCCGCATCTCAGCACTGTGTGAGTGAGGGACACCACCGCACTTAGCACTGGATTCAGGCCACCAAGTCACAGCCAAGACTTCTGCACTGGACATGGCTCAGCCCCTGCTACTGAGCCCAGAGACTAGATAGGCTGCCTCCATCCTCAGCCACCAGAGAATCCTCTACTGGAGCTGCTCCTGTGTTTCTCTAGCTCCGGGTCTGATGCAGTGGCCCATGCATCTATCTCATTGAGATCCAGCCACTACACAAGCCCTGATGCAGGCAACCCTGAAAGAAAGCTTCTGGACCACACAGATGTCTAGCAGGATTGCATTCCAAATAGACAGACATTCCAGCTGCTGGTACTTTAAATATGACAAAGCTCCACCCAGTGTCATTTCTTGTAGCTTTTGCCACGTTGTAGAATAGTGGAGCCCCAGAGCCCACCCTGCAGTATCTTCACAATTTGAAAAGCTATTCCTGCTGGTATGGATGGCCTCTGTTGAAGGATCCACCCTTTCTCCCCTTATTTTGGAATCACTGGATAGTTAATAATTTCCCATATTTCCCTTACTTTGCCTGTGGTTGAGAGGCAGGTTGTCTCTCACTTCCCATATTTTCAGGGCTTCAGATCTGCCTGTCCCCTCACCAGCTGTAGTGACCCCAACCACCCTGAGCCTGTCATTCCTCCTCTGGAAATAAACACATGGGTAGTACCTACCCCCTAGGGTGTTTGTGAGAACTCCATGTTTTTTCACAATGCTGCTCAGTGTGTGGTCTGAGGGTAAGAGTAGCTACATAGCTTGCAGGGCCCAGTGCACTATGAGAATGAGGAGCTCCTGTTCAGCAATTATCAAGAATCCAAGCTGGTGAAAACAGAGCAGCAAACTAAGTGTTGGACCCTTTGGAGCATGTGTCCTATGAAGCTGATACCATTGTAATTAGCTAGTTATTCATAACAGGAAGGAGTAAAGGGAAGGCCAGACATAGGCATGTCATTTGGGCAGCTTCACCAGGAAGCTGCATATCACACTCCTTAAGGAATTCCAGGCCCATTCTCCACAGATCACTTCAAACTGAAGTTGGGGTAATAGAGAAGCAGGCCTGTCAGCCAAACCTTGTGACAGAGATCATTAGCCAGAATGAGTGGGGCCATCGCAAGCCCATGAAAATTTGGAAATACATAGTCCCTCAGGCAGAGGAGTTCATACTCTTGTTGCTCTTGGTTCTTGCTCTTGCATTTGCCTGTATGGCCCACAGCCATGCAAACTCCACATGGAATGGACTGATGGACTGCAGCACGAAACATAAGCTAAGCAAGCCTGATGCTGGATTGGACTATGCCCTAAATGGAATGGAAGCTCTGGGCACTGGCTCTGATCATGGCCATGGGACTTCTTCCTTGGTGGGACAGCGAGAGAGAGGACCTTGGAAACTCAGGGATTTAATTCCACACAAATAAAAGTCATCATTCGTTCTCCCTCCATGTGAGTCTCAATAATTTCTTTTTCTTGTATTACGAAAGAATTCCACTCCCATAAGGGACAGGTGGGGATGAGGACCTCTCCCAGCCAGTAACAGAACTGCACAGATTACATGTCTGTGAAGGTGCTTTGTCTGTGGAACATTGTTAGTTACTGGTTCAGAAAAGGTGTGGAAATTAAGAGGAAGAGTTAAACATTTTATAGTAATTGTGAATTGCCATAACATCTAAGTTTGCCATGATCAGTGTGTATGTCTTGTTGAATGCTGAGTTGCATGTGGGGTGAACATTGCATTAGTCATGCCTGAAAGGTTAAAGTTGGCAGGATAAATAGCCATCTCAGATGGTGAGTAAAGAAAAATTGAATTTATTTAAGGAAAAGGGGGTGGGTGATGGTGATATCCAAAGGGAAGGACTATACAACACTGAGCCAAAGGCAGCGAAAGTGTCCTTAGGAGAAGCAACAGGAAAGCCTAGGCTGGGCTGCTTTGGCTCACTGAGAAGTCAGAGAAAAGGGGACCTTGGAGGCAAGTTCAGGGTGTTAGCTTGGGACGAGCTGCCACTGCCCATTGCTTCTCTGGTTGCAAGTCTCATGGGGTCCTTTAAAGGTCGGAGGATACATGCCTGTGGGGGCGAGGGGGGAGAGAATGGCGTGAACATGCTACTTGGAGGGAAAGCATGTACTGGGTCTTTTGTCCTGAGTGTATTTATCTCTTTCTTGCAGGTGGAAATCTTATGGGAGGTCTCAGGAGAGGGTCTCAATAGAATCTTCATCAGCTTTCCAGGTGTGCTCCTTTGAGGTGGTGGTCTCCACTGACTGGTTGGGGCCATGGCAGGAGGTCACTAGTCAATCAATGCTGCTGGCCCTGAGACAACCACAGCGTCACTTGTCCGGCTTTGCTGCTTTTCTGGGCCTGGAGATGAAATACAACTGAGGCCTAGATGTTATCTTTGGGGAGGAAAAGGCCAGGGGGTCTACACCGCCTGACCAGTGATACGAAAGATCAGGGTCCAAACCACATGACCAGTGATATGCTAGGGAAGGATAGGTTACTCTGGGTTCCTGTTTTCCCAGTTTTGCCCCTTGCTAGGCATTCGGGGTGTTCTTCCCTGGTGAGTTTCTATACCTGACCCATCGTCCTTGCTCTGCTCACGTCTAACAATGCCCAGTAGGCAATTGAGTTTGGTTAACAATTAAAAAAATGTTCTTTGTGACTGTTTGTCTGAGAAATACTAAGCTAATAAATACATTAAGTTTATGACTGCACTTGACATATTATTATAGTCAATAAATGTTACCTGTTGTTCCCTGTGATTATTTTTAACATACATTTTTTGTGTGTGGGGTATGTGTATGTAGACATGAACCTGCTTTTCAGACTATTTTTGTTTCAACCTTTACTTCTCTACCTGACTAAGTCTTCATGATTGTCCACTTTGTATGCAGAGCATTCCAGTTCCTTACACTCTCACTGAATCCATTGCGCCTCATCTGTGCTTTACACATCCCATGAGGATTTTCATGGCTAGTGCATTTTACTGCATTTATCGCCTTTGCCCAAATTATTTTCATTCTCAAACACTGGCCGCTATCTCTAGAAGGTATCTGAAGACAACATATTCTGCTTACTTTGAGCCTTTGCAAAGTGGCCCATGTGAGTCTTCTTGTCAGAATTAATGCTGACTCATTTCCATTGGTCAGAGACCAAACTCTCAACTCAGACTCTGTGGCTATGAGGTGTCTCCCACTGTGGCTGATTTACATCTGCATCCTTGCACTGTACTAAACTGTGACTGTGGGGATGACAGCTGCCAGTGAGGGCAGTGAGGTTGTCCAGTGAGTCACCAGACCTGTGAGTGGCCTTAAAGACACCAGCCAGGAAGCTTGCAGGTGGCAGATTCCCTCACGAGACTGCTGGTGCCTCTGACTAAAGCTGCTCTTCCAGGCAACACAACACTGTGCAGTTGTCTGAACATCGCTCTCCATGGGGACTCCTAATGAACTTGATTGACCTTTGGGAGTTGTTTACATAGGAACACCTATTTGTACCAATGGGAAACCAATGGAAACACTTTACTCTTAACAAATAAAAAGATTGCTTGTTTTTGTTTTCCTTTGTGTATTTGGTGTGTGTGTGTGTGTGTGTGTGTGTGTGTGTGTGTGTGTGTGTGTTGTTGTTGTTGTTGTTGTTCTAGGAATCTATCCTAACCTACTGTGGGAAACTGTTTATTGCCTTCACTATCTGATAAGCATAGACAGAGCACTCCCTGAAACAACCCCCCCCCCCCCTCAAGGCTGGATGCCTTTGAAGCCCTCCCAAAGGAGCTAGGTGCCACCTCTGTTTGTCCAGACAGTGGTAGCTGAAACTACTCCCCCATTTATTATTATGTAAATCCTTGCTGATGGGCTAATCTGCTTGTTACTAGGGGGTCACCTGCCTAAGGGCTATGCTATGGGTGCATCCCAGATCAAAAAAAGCTTGGTGAGGCCTGAGCACGGGAGGAAGTCCTTTGGGACTTGCCGCCTGGTCCCCCAATATTGCAAAATTATCTCGTGTCTTTTTCTCTCATTTGTTGTGTGGCTCCTCTTTCAGATACCGAACCCTACTCCACGCAGAACGTGGAGGGAGTCTTACTCGACAACCTACAATATAAAATAACAAGTTTTTATCAGAAATGGCTATCAAGTAACTATTTAAAATACAGAATATCTTGAAACAATTTAAATTCTCAACATTCAGATAGATGATTAAATCAATTACAATGTGCAAACTTCTAACAGAATAATATGCAGCCACTATTGAGGCTGTGTAGTAAGTATTTTTAGAAACATTTGAAAATGCTCATAAGATACTAGTAAATAGAAAAAGCAGGGTGTAAAATTTTATTTGCAATGTGATCTTAACTCTGATTTTTACTGCATTTTCTAAATTTTAAGTAACTAGAATGCATATTTTTGTAATAAAAATAAGTAAATTTTATTGTAGTAGGAGACTTGGCTTTGTAACATTGTACTGATCTTGGGGAACCATGGATGGACCACTTCCATGTTTCTCTAAATTTTCTATTCATTACTCAAGGGGTCTCAGGATAAAACTTAAAGTATTTTGAAAAACACTTGAATTACTATATTAAGATTTTTATTCTATTATAAATATACTAGAGGCCCAGTGTATGAAATTTGTGTATAAAGGGGGGTTCCCTCAGCCCAGCCTGCACCCTCTCTAATCCAGGACACCTTGGGGGATATCTAACTGCCAGTTTAGGCGCGATCCTGCAGGCCTAAACCAGCAGTCGGACATCCCTCTTGCAATCTGGGACCACTGGCTCCTAACTGCTTGCCTGCCTGCCAGCCTGATCGCCCCTAACCACCTCTGCCTGCCGGCCTGATTGCCCCCTAAGTGCTCCCCTGCCAGCTTGATCATCCTTAACTGCCCTCCCCTGCCAGCCTGATTACCCTTAACCACCTCTGCCTTGGCCCCCGCCACCATGGCTTTGTCCAGAAGGATGTCCGGAAGATGCCCAGTCTAATTAGCATATTACCCTTTTATTTATAGATATGTGAAATATTTCAATTTATTAAATAAAGTATTTATTTAAAAAATATTTATTCTTGAGAGTATTACGGATCCCCCTCACAATTCCTGCCTCCACCCAGTTCTCAAGCTGCCGCAGACCTTCACCACCCTATTGTCTATGTCGATAGGTAGTGCATGTAACATATAAGATCCTTGGTTAATCTCTCCCTGCCACCCCCTCGCCCCTTCCCTCTGAAATTTGTCAGTCTGTTCCATGCTTCCATGTATTTGATTCTATTTTATTCATCAGTTTATTTTCTTTATTAGATTTCTTGTTCCTTTATTTTGATTTTTAGATTCAATTGTTGTATTTATTGGCATCTTATTGTTCATAATTTCTTCTTCTTCCTCTTCTTCCTCTTCCTCTTCTTTGTTTTTAAATATACTTTATTGATTTTTTTTACAGAGAGGAAGAGAGAGGGATAGAGAGTTAGAAACATTGCTGAGAGAGAAACATCAATCAGCTGCCTCCTGCACACCTCTTACTGGGGATGTGCCCAACCAAGGTACATGCCCTTGACTGGAATTGAACCTGGGACCTTTCAGTCTGCAGGCTGATGCTCTTTCCACTGAGCCAAATCTGTCAGGGCCCTCTTTCTCTTCTTAAAGAATACCTTTCAACATTTCATGTAATACTGGTTTGGTGGTGATGAATTGATGAACTTTACCTTTCTCTTGTCTATGAAGTTCTTTATCTGACCTTCAATTCTAAATGATAGCTTTGCTGGGTACAGAAATCTTGGTTGTAGGTCCTTGCTATTCATAATTTGAATATTTCTTGCCACTCTCTTATGGCCTGCAAAGTTTCCATTGAGAAATCAGCTGACAGTTGTATGGGCACACCCTTGTAGGTAACTAACTGCCTTTACTTTTGCTGCTTTTAAGGTTTTTTCTTCATCTTTAAGCCTTGGCATTTTAGTTATGATGTGTCTTGGTGTGGGCCTCTTTAGGTTCCTCTTGTTTGGGCCTCTCTGTGCTTCCTAGACTAAAAAATCCATTTCTTTCACCAGGTAGGGTAAGTTTTCTGTCATTATTTCTTCTAATAGGTTTTCAATATCTTGCTCTCCCTCTTCTCCTTCTGGCACACCCATATGCACTTGAAGTTGTCCCAGAGGCTCCTTACACTATCTTCATATTTTTGGAATATTTTTTTCTTTTTGCTCTTCTGTTTGAGTGTCTTTTGCTTCCTCACATTCCAAATCACTAATTTGTTTCTCAGAATCCTCTATTCCAATGTTGATTCCCTGTAAATTATTATTTTTTAATTTCAGTTAGTGTATGCTTAATTTCTGGCTGGTCCTTTTTCATGTCTTTGACAATCTCACTAAGACCTTTGAAATTCTCACTAAGTCCCTTGAAGCTCTCATTAAATCCCTTGAAGCTCACATAAAGATACTTGAATAACCTTATAACCATTGTTTTGAACTCTGTATCTAGTTGTTTGCTTGTTTCCATTTCTTTCATTTTTGACACGTTTCTTTGTCTCCACATTTTGGCTCCTTTTATCTGTTTCTATGTATTAAGTAGAACTGCTATATCTCCTGAAATTGGTAGAGTAGCCTTGTGTCGTCGTTGTCCTATATGGCCCAGTAGTTCAGCCTCCCCAGTCACCTGAGCTGGGCACTCTAGGTGCACCCCTATGATGGCTATACACACAGTCTTGTTGCAGTTGAGCCTTGATTGCTGTTGGTATCACTGGGATAAATTGATCCCCGGGCCAATTGGCTTTAAGGACCAGCTGCAACTACAGTGGAAGTGCTGCTGTGAAGGAGACACCTCTATGAAGCAGGAACTGCTTCAGTGGGGCTTTGGGACTCACTGAATCTGCCCTTTTAATGTGTCACTTGTGAATGTGTAGGGTTGTAATCTGCTATAGTCTGAAGCTGTCCACTGGGTGTACTAGCTCTGAGGCCTCCCAGAAGGTGCAAAGTCAACCACCACCTGAGGCCACCTGGCTAGAAGTACAGAGAAATATGCAGATGGCTGCTACTCATATTGGGCTTGAAAGCGCCCAAGCCAGGCCCAGCTGTGAAGCAAGGCAGGCTGGTGCTAGGGCCAGGTCTTTGGCCTTTTATTGACAGGTTTGGGGTATGCTGACACCAGCTGCTGCTTGTTTGAGAGATTTTTGTAAAGTCTGAAGCCTGAGCCAGGACAGGCCACTCATATGAAAAAGCCTCTGCAAACAGATTGGGTGGGACTGCAAATTAGATGGGGCAGGGTGTCAGTGAATTACTATGGTGGAGTAAACGGTGTGGGCCACACTGATGGAAACTCAGATATGGCTGCCAGACAGCTCTGAGACAGGGAGGCCCCAGTATAGAAACAATTACCCCTGTAAGCAACCCAGATTTGGAGAAAGCCATCGCTGAGTTACCCGATGCTAGATATTCCAGTAGCTCTTTGTATGTCCCTGGATCCCCCAAAGGCGTCACCTAGCACTGGAACTCAGAGGAAGTGGGATTGTGTAATTTCATGTTCTAGCCCTTTAAGAGAACTCCCTGGGACTCTAGCAGCCTCTGTGTTACTCAGCCACAATCCTAGCTTTTTTTCACAGACTGAAATTATGGGGACTTCTCCCGGCTCTGGAACCGGGTGGGGGGCTGGGGGGCTGGTGTGGGGCTGGGACCACTTGCTTCAAATGGGAAAACTCCATAGCCAAGATATCCCTCCTGATTGAAGAATAAGCTACATGTGGATGTTGGACCAGCTCATTCTGTGCCTCTGCCCCTCCTACCAGCTTCACTGTGCTTTCTTTACTTCTCTAGTTGCAGGACTTCCATTCAGCCAGATTTCAGGCAGTTCTGAATGATGGTTGGTTTGTATGTTAGTTGTAATTTTGATGTGATTGTGGGAGGCGGTGAATACTGGCGTTTACCTATGCTGCCATCTGGGTTTTCTCAATGTATTGATTTTTAATAAAAATTAATTGCACTCAGGAAATTAATTACAACAGAAAAGATCATAGACATTATTTTTCAATCTTTTATTGCACATACAGGTTTTCTACTCTTCCAAGCTTAACAAAATCCATGAAATTTGTTAACATGAAAATTCTAGTACATTAGGTGGTACATGACTTGCAAAAACATTTTAGAATTCAAAATTAAAGGATTCTTAACCCAAATTTTGATTCCCAGGAGAGAAATACTTTGGGAATTTTACTGTGCCCTTTGCCATATCTTGGATATGCCTTGGTACATGCACATGTACCCCTCTTTGAGGAGCATGGTCCCCTTTAAATCCCAATTTTAAAAGTGACATACAGAAGAACGTACATGTCTTTTTTTGTGTGTGTGGTTTTTGTTTTGTTTTTTAATTTGTCACTTTTTATGTTTTTCCTGAAAAGCAGAGAACAGTTTGTCAGTTGGCTTGTAACATCTATAGGGAAAATTTGGATCAGGATAAGGGGAAAAAAACAATGAAACTAACTAATAGATCTTCTTACTGAAACATGGAGTTCAGAGTACAGTTTATTTTGTGGGTCCTTGTCCTCAGGAAGTTTGAAGAATAAACTCATGGACTAATAGATTTATTTAATAGCTATGTAGACATTTATTGGAAGCATATACAAACTCCATCTGGGCAAGTGTGTCACCAAAGGGGACCCTCAGGGAAGGGGCCCCCGAATGGGGAAAGCATGCTTTCTCCTTCTCTAATGGGAAAAAAATCTAAATAATCTGAATCTGTAAAATCTGAAATCCGCTGAGTCTCTTTGACTCCTGGTTTATAGAGGCTGCAGTTCTTTGTCTGGACCTGACCCTTTCTAATTGGACCTTGTTTTAATTTAGGACACCTGTGCTTTCCTCATTGGTCGTTCTGTTACATAGTATTAGTTTCAAAGTATAAAGCCCACGTGGTGCCTCCACATCCTCTCCCATTTATCTTGCTAGTTGGAGTTGCCTTTCATCTCCCAACTACTCAGGTCAGAAATGTTTCCATCTGCCTTGACCACCCCTCCTTCCTGTCTATTTCAGTTAGCTAGTTAACCCTTATCATTACAAATTAAATAACTGGATGTTATCCAGATAATATCTGAAAGAGAGAGAGATTCAGCCCTGGATAGATTTGACTTTAAAATGACCTGGCAGATGCACCCATAGCAGTTGAGTGATGCCTGAAAAGGCCCGGGTTGTGTGTACATCACCACAGCCTTCATTACATCTACATCTTTTGCTTCACTACTTTCTTTTCTCTGCGAGGAGTCCCTTTTCCTCCCATGATATAGATTTCAATGCTGTGTTCAAGTTCCCAGTATGTGTACTACCCCACTCTTCCCATAACCTTTCACTGAGGATTCAGACAGTGCCTGGTAGGACAGCTGTCTGTTCTGCTCTGGAGAGTCACACACATTTGCTTTCTCTGCTGCATGAGTCAAACCGCACTCCTCTGGTTTCCATCACCCACTTCACCTTGGCATGTCCTTTCAAACAACTTTTTTTCTACCCCCACTTGCAACTTATTAAGGTAATTGACTTTTTAAAAATGTTTATTTTAGCTACAGCATGAATTTTACTCCTTTAAATAATGTGATGACATGACTGGTTTTAAATAGGTAATGTTAAGGTGATTGTAATGACAAGTGCTCTCACTAAAAGATGACATGGATTAATGGTGGGGAGTAGCAATTTCCATTTCAGTAAACAAGATAGAATGTACTTGCCCCGAGGGAGTGACTTAGGATGGACACTCCCAGACACCATCTGAGAGTAAGGGGTGAGGGACACAGAGAATGCAGCAAAGAGAAGGTCATGGAATATAATTCCTGAGGAACAAGACCACTGCAACACCCAAGTTCCCAACAATTTACCAGCAAGTGAAGGAAGTGATAAGCATCCTGGGGTTATGTCAATAGATTTTGTGTTCCTGGCTGTAACATTGCTTTCTATTTTAACTCATAGAGTTAAAATAATTTTAATTTTATTAATGACAAAATTTGGTCAGAGGTACCAGAGAATGTGTAAGATGACTTAGAAAAAAACTTGGGAAACAAATGCGGTTACTCCAACAGCCTACGGGCTGGAATAAGACAGTAACAGTGATAGCAGCAAGGAGATAGATGCAACCACTAATAAGGAAAATCAATTAGATTAGTTGTTTAGGACAAGGTTGCCTCCCTGTTTTTTGGTTTAACAACTGGTGGCACCAATCATAACATCAAAAAATGATACAGTTTTTATGGAAGACAATAAGGAATTCTCTTGAGATCATTTTGCCTTAAAGGGTGAAGTATCATTCAGGTGGAAACAGTCTGCAGATGTTCATATTTGCTCTGGAATTCTACTGTAGACAGCAGTTAGGTGTCATCCGTTGTGCAAGAATGTAGCTCTGCCTTTAGATATGGACTATGGTGCTTCAGGTGAGATGCAAGTTAAGGACAAGAGGCCACTGATGATTACCACGGTGACTAATATTTCAATGGTGCACTTCAGAACGTACCTTTTCAATATACACTTATTTCATCCCACCACAGTAAGTGATATATGAATGATTAACATTATGTACATTTTTGCAGAATGTTCAGGAAGTTATATGTTTTCACATTAAAAATACAGCATAAAGTAATAGGTCTAGTACCTTTCTGCTATCCTGACCCTGAGTTGCCCAACCATAAATGATAGCAGACCTTAGAGTTAGCTATCAGAAACCTGCAAAGCCAGAACATTCTTGGACACTGTGAATTATGGTTTGCTTCTTCTCTTGCCACTCATACTTGAGATCCTCTGGCTATTGGCTCTCTTGAATTTAAAGTACTCAGTCTCCATTAAAAATATGCTTTTATTGAGCCTATATTAAACATATGCGGTTCATTAATTTGGCAATAATTATTACCATGAGTTGGTCCTAGGGCAGAACCCATTCACCAGATTTTACCTAGCTTTCTGAGCAAGGAGTAGGGAACTAATGCTTTGTTTCTCAAAAAATTTACTTTTTTAAAGATGTTCTATGATAAACTTAAAAGAGTGATTATTGAAGTGATTGACTCCATCACCCAGGAGAGCAAACAAAGGCTCTTTTTCAGGAGGAAAAAATTAGGATCAATAAATAGATATATGGCCTCAAATATGGCAGTTTAGTGATAGTAGGTAACCATATTTCTGTCTTGTATACAGGAGATAAATATGAAGGCTCTTAGACCAAACCTCCTGGCCAATCATATGGAAAAGAAGTTAGCATTGTAAAATTAAATTGCATGCTTATTGTTTTTTAAAGACAATTGACAATATTTTTATATTTTAGTTTCAGGAAACTATTCAATTTAAGAAACATTTATAGCACCTACCATGTGCTAAGAATTGCACTCAGCACCTCCTCTCTGCTAAATCTCTCAGGAAACCATGGTGATACACATATCAACAAGAGCCCATAGTCATCAAAGCATCTAGTCAGAAATAAAAAGAAGAGAATATGAGATCTCAGAGATAGCTATCATTACCCTTGTCTATTTGATGTTTGTTCTCTCCCTGGAATGTCTTTCAATTGGGCTACTTTTTGAAGGGTAGAAAAACAATCTTTGAAACTGCAGGAATTCAGAGTTAATAATACATTAATTAAAACAAAACACAATACCAATTGAAAGAATAAAGCACTAGGCCTATCCAAAGTATTTGGATAAGGAAATAATCAGATGGCCAGGAACTTCCCAGAGATAAAACTAACCCCAGGAACTGTGAGAGGGGAAGAAGATACATTGTTGGACATCATGGCAATATCTTATTTTTATAATATGTTTTCTTCTGAATTCTCTACCAAACTTTCTGGTATTTCAAATTACAGATTAATCTCCATTTCCCCTGGGATGCATTGTTTTATAGTAAACTTAACTTTTTAAATGGTGTGAAACTATGCTTATAAGTTATAATATTAGTTTTGTGCACCTGTTCTAAGAGCTAACTCTGGTTTCTATATTGTAAATGTAGAACCTGAGGCGCTCAGTCCTTGGAAAACTTCGGTGACTGGAAGTTCATGCATGTCTGTAATAAAAGGATGACTCCCAGGCCTTGGAGCAGAGACACTGGTCCTTTTCACTTCTTTCAGGTGTTACTAATGCTCCATAAGCTGTCTTTCTATTTGAGAATGTGATAAAAGGACCAGAAAAATCAAAACTGAGTTTTCACAGTTACATTCCAAGAAAAGAAAAGGAGCCCTCACCCCCCCCCCCCCCCCCCCGCCCTCACACACACACAAAAGCAATCAATGTTGGAGAATATACTATAGGGATAAATGGGGATATTTGAAGCCAGTTGATGGGTGACCAATTCATAAAGACTCGTTAAGTTCTAGGAACTGAGGCTACTGGTAATACATGTGTTTTTAAACAAAATATCAATATATCAGGTATATTTTGATTGATTTCAGAAAGAGGAAGGGAGAAGGAGAGAAACATCAATAATGAGAATCACTGATCTGCTGCCTCTTGAACGCCCCCTAGTGGGAATTAAGCCCACAATCCAGGCATGCGCCCTGATCAGGAATCCAGCCTTGACCTCCTGGTTCATGGGTTGATACTCAACCACTGAGCTATACTGGCTGGGCACATGTGGTTTTTATTTTAAATTCATACTTTATTAATCTTTTCCATTTCTAAAACACTGCAGTATTTATTGAATGCACTCTGAGTCAGTCACTTAACATAAAGTTAACTGTGGGAATTTGGGCACAAGACTTTCTTCAACTGCCTATGACCTTCTGGAAAGCAAAGCCAACCAGCCTTAGCCTCTGCTTGCTCCCTTGCAGGCCCAGTTCAGTGCTTGGCCCTTGAGTTCAAGAACTGAGTACAACATGAATGCACGCACCTGCCAGAAGCTACCAGGCTTCCTGAAATATTTCATTGTTTTTCCAGCTACTCAAAGGCTAATTTCCAAATGCCAAAACGTCTACTAAGATTGCATGCTTTGCACAACCAGACAGTCGGTGACTCAACCAACAGATGGTAAGATTTTGTAGTTGGAAAGGCATGAGTAAATTAGCTCTACATTAGGAAAGACTCCACTTGGTTTTTGTTTTAATGGCCATAAAGAAATGTCTTTCAAAGACCAGTGGGATAATGGGCTCCCAAGGGAGACGGGGAGTGATATTTGGGAGATAGGAATGTTCGTTAAAAAGGCATAAGGGGAGAAATTGTACAAATGAAATATGAGACTAGAAAGGGATCTACTTTTCTTTTCATTCTTTAAGAGCAAAAGGAAGCTGAGATAAAGCCATAGGCATTGGCATAGGCTTAGATCTTTGCCAGTTGGAACAGTAGCAGGGGAAGCATTCAGAAATGGAGACTGCAGGTGACATCCTCTGCATACATACTTTCAAGTGGAGCACCCCCAGGAGGCCAAAATCACAGCAGTACAAGGAGGAAGAGACTTCCCAGCTTTGTCCCAGCCTCGGCAATATCATGAGAGTGTATGCTTGGATGATTAAACACATTAATCTTAACTGTGACAGTAGTACACGTAAGGAGCTTGTTTCAAATATGACTATCACCTGGATCTCTAAAACATCACTTTCCATACGCAGTACACCCTAGACAATGTAGTTAGTAACCCATTCTTTTAGTAGTGGTTTAATACATGTTTAAAAGGATGTATGGCTTTACTTACCAATACTAGCTTTTCTCAATTAATGGGGAGGAAACACCCCCAAAGGAGATCAGTGTTCCAGGGGGGAAATGATAGGGAGGTAGTGGCAAATAACATATTCAGTACTTGGCTATGACCTTATATTTAGAAAATAAATATGTATTGTTTTAATACTGCAAACGGTGAACATTAATTTTCTCAAAACCTTCTTGATTGGAGAAACAAGGGAGAAGGATCATTGAGAAACACTAAAATAGACGGAGTGTTTGTTTGCAGAGCACATGTCTCCTGGTTGTCCTCTCTCTTACACACCTTCAGGCTCATGGTCCCTGCGCAGTGAACTCCCTGCAGTTGTAACTTATTACACGAGGGCACCCTCTTGCTTCATTCCCAGGCTCTAGGCAAGACTTTGAGGACACGAAGATAACTAGGGATAAGCCTCTGGCCTCACGAAGCTCCTACTCTAGTGGATAAGACGGTCAAATCAACATGGTTGAAACACAATGCAGTGAGATTTAATCATAGGTTGCTGTGCAAGGGTAAAAGGACAGACACTCACGTTAAACCGAAAAATACAATAGCTGATAAAATGTCTTTACAAGTGCTCAGCTAAACAATTTTTTCACACACGTAGATCAGTAAAGACCACCTATCCTCAGAAATTATCTCTCAGGGAACTTAAAATTATGTTTACATGCTTTCTTTATTCCTCTTTCCATGGAAATAAACACTTTGTTCTCAAACCACACATTAGCTTCAATGAAATTTATTGCTAGAAATTCAGCAAGATAATTTCTGGGTGAGGTGTTTTTAAATGTTTAATTGGAAATATGGCTCTTTCCACTTTCATTAGATAGAATATGGGGACATTATTTAGAACCCTTTCAAGGAAAATATTTCTAAATCAAATTACCTTAATGCAGTGAGTTTTTTATATCACATGAATAAATACCTCAGTTGAGATGTAGAAAACCGTTTAGGTCCCTGTTATCTCTGCTTTACAAATGGGTGCTGGCTTCTGCTCTCAGCATTAGGCTGAGAGCAGTGGTGTGTGACAGGGGCTAACCCGCTAACAAAGAGGAGGCTGGCGTTTCTGTTTCTTTTCCGAGCCTCAGCAATGTTGCCAGTGGTCTCAGGAATCAGAGAGCTACATTACGGTTAAAAACAATGGTGAAAAAAAGAACAAAAACAAACAATCAAACAAAAAATAATGGTGTTTCATCAGAAAGTTATTTCCAAGAAAGAGACATTTTCTTTGCTTCCTTAACTTATCTGGGCTGACTGGTCACCCAGGGCAGAAGGCACAGTGGTTGAGTCTCCTTCCCTATTATAACCATCAGGACTGCATACTTATTACCAGGATTTTCTGAACCTTTTCTCTTCTTCCACAAAATGCTAGCCATACCATAAGTCCTACCTAGGGTGCAAAAAGGCTGAATGATGGACCCTCAGTGCTGAGAACAGGGCCTGGCTAATGACATGTGGGTTTGGAGCAAGTTCTCTCATCTCCTTGGGCAGACCAATAGCTGTATAAAATGATAATAATAGTACTTAGTGAAAATATTGTGGCAGTTGGATAAGTTAATATATACCAAAAATTAAAGCAGTGTCTACATATCATAGGCACTAGACAAATGGTTTTGTTTTATTAAACAAATGTTAAACTATTATATTTATCCTATGTCTTGAATTACTTGTTTGGGCCCTGCATTGGTTATTTTCCTTTAGTTTTATTTTCACAATGAACTGGTGAGTATTAGTATTTGTTTCACAGATGCCCAAGCTGAGCCTGGAACTCAGTAGAATTTGGTGACTTAGCACCACTCAGTAAGTGGCTGAGACAGAATTTATTTTGAGTTGAATAACATAGAGATTGTTCTTTATTTTGAACACCAACTGTAATCCAGAAAATTTTATTTTCAATAATTAAAAAAAAATTAAACTCTTAGCTATTGCTTGGCAAGCATTTCTTTAAGTTAAACAAGTCCAATAAAGTACCTTTTTCACTTAAACATGGCATGGCCAATGGAAGCGATATGTAAATGAGTCAGCCATAAGACTCAGAGTGGGAGGAACTGGGTGCCCGTAGCCAACAAAAGCAGTGGCTTCTCTCACTCTTTAGCCACAAGGGTGGCTGGCTTGAGTGGTTTTCCAGAATAACTCACTTTTTCCCATGCATTTTAAAATTATCTTTATATGTGCTAGGGCACTTGTGTATATATGTGTGAACAAATGTGCTTGGTTTTTATGTGGTGCATTTATAAACAGGACCTTGAGGCTAAGCCCTGATGGGTGCATTATTGAGCGGTGAGCAATAAATGGAGGAGGAAAATTTAGAAAAGAGAAAAATCTGTGTAAACACAGGTGTAGCCTGGGATACAGGATCAGTTAGCAACCTAAATTGTGTTCCACTGAGACAAAGGGGAGGCCACATTTTACAGCAAAAGTTCTGCCCAGGTTCTCAATTCGGTCTCTTTTATGTAAATGATGTACCCAAATAATATAGTTCTGATTTGACAGAGTAGGTCTCAGTTTGTTGGTAGAAAGATGAAACCAGGTTTCCCTGTAGCGGTTGAGTCAGATGGTGTGAACGGTGGGGTGCAGTGGGGAAGCCTGTGGTCTATCTAGTGTGAGGTCCTTATGCATGAGAAGCCCTGTCAGCAAGTGGCCACTAGGCTCTTATTATTCATCACATGTGCACCTTCTATGGACCATGGAGTGTCCATTTCAGCTGATAAATTGCTTCTTAGGGTTCACATCAAATGAATCTTTCTTCTCAGGGTCCACAGACCCATGGGCTTATGCAAAAATGTGCAGCTTAGCTATTTCATCGCTCACTACTACAGTATAACTGTTAAGAACACATATTTTATAAATAGCTCTATGTGGTTTAAATATTATCCTTAGGGGAGTCTGCTTTTGCAAACTATTTAAATTGTTGTAAATTTCCTTAAACTCTAAGTTGAAGAAAATGATAGATCATGCCCCATACAGAGCTTTTGAGGATTAGTGCGTTCTCTGATCTCACTGCCTACCGTTCTCTTTTTCACAGACG
This sequence comes from Myotis nattereri, assembly GCF_964212035.1. Lineage (NCBI taxonomy): Eukaryota > Metazoa > Chordata > Mammalia > Chiroptera > Vespertilionidae > Myotis > Myotis nattereri. The sequence goes on along the minus strand of NC_138082.1, from coordinate 89,038,421 downwards.
TCTCCACACACACTTTTCAGCTCCCACAGTCCCATTTCATTCTTTTGGCCACACTTTTGTTCTTGTGTTTTGCTCTTCAAGTTGTCTCTAACTGGATCACTCTTACACCAGATCTCATTTTGGCTTATGTTGTTGCCTTTTTCCTGGATCAGTTCAAATGTCACCTTATCAGTGAGGCCCTGAAGGACTTCACCTAAAGCAAGTGCTTTGTAAGCTGATGCTGTTCCTCTAAAGCAGTGGTTCTCAACCTTCCTAATGCCGCGACCCTTTAATACAGTTCCTCATGTTGTGGTGACCCCCAACCATAAAATTATTTTCGTTGCTACTTCATAACTGTAATTTTGCTACTGTTATGAATTGTAATCTAAATATCTGATATGCAGGATGTATTTTCATTGTTACAAATTGAACATAATTAAAGCCTAGTGATTAATCACAAAAACAATATGTAATTATATATGTGCTTTCAGATGGTCTTAGCTGACCCCTGTGAAAGGGCCGTTCGACCCCCAAAGGGGTCACCACCCACAGGTTGAGAACCACTGCTCTAAAGGTTCTCCTCCATCATCCCTTATCATCTCCAGGGTGGTTAGCAGGGCCAAATCTCAGCATTAGGGCAAATAAGGACACACAGTGTACTATCCAGAAGCAATAACTGCAAACAGAGAAAATCAGCACCTACATAAAAGACACCAGCAGGAATCAGGGAAAGATGAGAAAAATAGACCATGAGGGGTTGCAGGTGGGTGAGGAATTGAACTAAAAATTCAGATAGGGAAGAACTCATTGAAGGTGGAGTAGTGACCTATGCCTAAGGGTTAGTATTCTGGCAAGGTTAGCTGAACATAACCTCAGTGTGCTGTGGGTATGGCTCCTTACAGCTTTGAAATGATGGTTAACAGTAAATGCCATGGAAATGGCAGGGCTGCGGTGCCACAATACTGAGGGAAGGGACAAAGGATTCATGGAAGAGAATGGATTTATTATGTAAAACCTGAGAAAACATCACTTGACTATGTGTTCTAGGAAGGCCGGTAGGGCACTCCTAGGATAAGGAGGTATATATTGGCAGAGAGACTGAGCATCTTAACAACATTGGTATTGGCCTTGCTCTGCAGGCTGGATCAGTTAAGTAGACATGCTGCTATGGACCTGTGCTTCCTGGAAACATTGCAGGCACAGGGCAGAGAGTACCAATAAGGGGACTCTACAATGGCAGAGCAAGGTGGTGGTGTTCAACTGTTAGAGACAAGATGTAATTACCAAAAAGTACAGGGATGCTCAATTGGCAATGAGAATGTTGTATTCCCTGGAATCTGATAGATCATGATATAGGTCAATCCCCATTGAAAGAGAGTAAAGAAGGTCATAGGCCCAGAATCCATCGACTGAAGCAGGACTTTGCAATGTACCACAAGTATTTGTGCTAAATATTACCCAGATACTTTCTGGAAGATACCTGTAGTAATATACAAGGTGGAGCAACATAGGCTTGCAGTTTTGAGTATGAGAAACACAGAGTTTATCCTTGTATTATTATTTATTAACTATTGTATTACTTCTCCATCTAAACAACTGTCAAACTGCTAGTGTCCCACCTTGTATGGACTAACTTTGTACTGTAGAAAAAAGTAATATTCAGCCTTTACAAGAATGGTTGGCTGTGAGTTCTGATGTGTCACTGGTGCCAGAGAAACCAAAATACCATCAAAATCTTACATCTAGTAAGAGTCCTAGTGAGGCCACATATAAATGGGATTCCAGGCCAAGTCATTTCTCAATTGATTCAGTCTTTCTGTAGACCTTCCCTGCTATTGTTGCCCCAGTGTCCAAGTATATAATTAGAATAAATATGTTTAGAAGCTGGCAGAGCCTCATTTTGGTTCCATGATTTATGGACTAAGAGCCATGATGATAGTAAGGACTAAGTAAAGTCCTTTGTGACACCCTCCACCCTCAGAAATGGCAGTAAATAGGAGTGATAATGCATTCTAACAGGATTTGAAAAGATTAAAGCCATCATTAAAAATTTAAAGCTTTAAGAGATGCTATAGCAGTGCTTCTCATTACAATCATATTTAATTAGTTTGGCCTCTACAAACAATGATCACTCTTGAAAGATGACAGGGGTCTACTGTAAACTTAGCCCAACCATAGCCATGGTTGCAGCTATGTATATAATGTGATATTTCTACTAGAAAAGATTAATACAGACTTTGGCACTCATCTGTCTATTAATCTAGTTAACAGACTATTCTTAAAAGGAACAAAAGAATCCCCCCCCCCCCAGGCTTATTGACATATAATTGACATACACCACTATGTTATTTTAAAGTGTACAATGCAACGATTTGCTACACATATATATGTGTAAGGTTAGCCACAATAAGATTAGTTAATACACACTTCATCTTGCATAATTACCATCTTGTTATTGTTGTTATGATGAGAATATTAAGGCTGTATTGTCAAAGCAACATTTGAGTATAAAATACAGTATTGTTAACTATACTGTAGTGGCCTTAAATCCCCAGAACCTATTCATCTCATAACTGAAAGGCTCTGCTCTTTGAACAATATCTTCCTATTATCCACACCCCTTACCTTCTGGAAACCATCATTCTCCTCTGTTTCTGAGGTGAATTTTTTTTTATTCCACATATATGTGAGAACATACATGTATTTGTCTTTTTTCTGACTTATTTCACTTAGCATAATGTACTTGAGGTCCCTCCATACTATGAAAAATGGCAGGATTTGTTTCTTTATTGTAGCTGAATTCATTGTGCATCCATATAGCACATTTTTTATACATTTATCTATCAATAAACACTTAAGTTGTTCCCATATATTAGCTATTGCAATAAACATGGAAGTATAAATATATCTATGAAATCATGATTTTATTATATAGACATGGAATTTGTGGACCATAAAGTAGTTCTATTTATTTTATTTTTTACTGATCTTCGAGAAAGGAAGGGTGGAGGGGGGAGAGGAAGAGGAAGAGAGAGAAAGACAGACAGACAGGTTGAGAGAGAAACATTAATAGGTTGCCACTTGCACCCACCCCGACTGGGGATCAAACCTGCAACCTAGGTAAGTGCCCTGGCCAGGAATCGAACCTGAACTGTTTTGGTGCGTGGGATGACTCTCCAACCAACTGAACCACAGCGACCAGGGCAAGTAGTTCTATTTTTAACTTTTTGAGGCTCCTCCATACTATTTTTCATAGTGATGTACTAATTTATATTCCCACAGTGAACCAGGGTTTCCTTTTATGCACATCTTCATCACCACTTACCTCCTGTCTTTCTGATGATGACTTTTCTAACAGTGTGAAGTGATTGTTCATTGTGGTTTTAATTTGCATTTACATGATGATCAGTAATATTAAGTGTATTTTTACTATAATTGTTGGCCATATCTATATCTTCCTTGGAAAATATCTATTTAGTTCCTCTGCCCATTTTTAAGTCAGACTGTTACTTGTGTTTCTTATATTAACCCATTATCAAATACATGGTGTGCAAGTATTTTTATTTTTACCATTCCATAGGTTGCTTTTTTCATTTTGTTGATTGTTTTTTCTTTTGTGTGGAAGTTTTTTAGTTTGATATATTTTCACATGTTGAGTTTTTCTTTTATTGTTGGTGCTTTCAGTATCATGTCCAAAAAATTATTGTCAAGACCAATGTCAAGAAGCAGGTAACCTATTTTTTTTCTAGGATATTATGGCTTTAGGTCTCATATTTAAGTCCTTAGTCAATTTAAAGTTAATTTCTGTGAATAGTATAAGACAGGAGCTATTCAGTTTTTGTGGTCTCTTATGAATTTAATGATTGTTTTTGTATTTTTATGAAAAATGCCATTGGAATTTTGAAAGGGATTTCATTGAATCTACAGATAACTTTAGATACTATGGAAATTTTAATATTAGCTCTTTCAATCCATAAATACAGATTTTTTTTCCCATTTATGTTTATCTTTTTTCAATTCCTTTAATCAATATATTATTGCTTTTAGTGTATAGATCTTTTACTTAATTGGTTAAATTTATTCTAAGTATTTTCTGGTTTGATGATATTGCAAATATGATTGTTTACTTTATTTTTGTTTTTTATAGCTTACTGTTATTGTATAGAAATTCAACTAATTGTTGTATATTAATTTTGTATTCTGTAACTTTATGGAATTTGATTATTAGCTCTAACAAGTTTGGGGAGGAGTCTTTTGGATGTGTTTTTTTTTTTTTTTTTTTCAAAAAGAGATAATTTTACTTTACCCTTTTCAAATAACATGCCTGTTATTTCTTTTTCTTGCCTAATTACTCTGGTTAGGAGTTCACTTACTGTACTGAATAGGAATTGTGAGCATAGCATGCTTACCTTTTTCCTGAATTCAAAGAAAAGTTTTCAACCTTTCACACTTGAGTATAATGTTTGCAGCATATTTGTGATATATGGCCTTTATTATGTTGAGGTAGATTCCTTCTACACCCAATTTGTTGAGAGTTATTATCGTGAAAAAAAAGTTTGATTTTGTAAAATTGTTTTTCTGCATCTATTCAGATGGTTATATAATTTTGTCTTTTATTCTATTAATGTGATGTACCACTTTATAGATTTGCATATGTTGAACCACCCTTGCATCTCAGGAATAAATTCCACTTCATCATTGTGTATGACACTTCAATTCCTTTTTTTAAAAAATAATCCTCACCCAAGGATATGTGTTTATTGATTTTAGAGCAAGAGGAAAGGAGAGGGAGACAGAGAAACATCAATGTGAGAGAGAAACATCAATCAGTTGCTTCCGTATGGTTACCAACTGGGGATTGAACCTGCAACCTGGGCATGTGCTCTAATGGGGAATCCAATCTGCAATCCTTTGGTGCACAGGATGGCTCTCCAATCAACCGAGTCTCACTGGCCAGGGCTGTGCTGTTCCATTCTGTTCACTAGTATTTTGTTAAAGAGCTTTGCATCTTTGTTTATCAGGGAAACTGGCCGCTAGTTGTTGTATCTTCATGTGACTTTGGAATAGAGTAATGCTGAACTCAAGCAATCAATTAGAGTGTGTTTCTTCCTCTGCAATTTTTTGAAAAATCTGAAAAGGATTAACATTAATTCCTTTTTATAAGTGTTTATAGAATTCACCTGGAAAGCCACCTGGTCCTAGTCTTTTCATTATTGAGAGGTATTTTGTTTTTTAAATTTTTTTATTGATTTCAGAGAGGAAGAGAGAGAGATAGAAACATCAATGATGAGAGAAAATAATTGATTGGCTGCCTTCTACACGCCTCCTTCTGGGGATCGAGCCTGCAACCTAGGTATGTGCCTTTGACCAGAATTGAACCTGGGACTCTTCATTAGGCCGAAGCTCTATCTACTGAGACAAACCAGCTAGGGCTCATTATTGAGAGGTTTTTGATAACTGACTCAACCTTCTTACTTCTGATTGGTTTGCTTTTTTTGGTTTTCTTCATGATTCTGACTTGGTAGGTTATATGTTTCCAGGAATTTAACCATTTTTCTAAGTTGTTCAATTTGTTGTTGTATAATGGTTCATATGGTCCTTTGTGTTTATGTAATTTTAATATCTCTTCTTTAATTTATAATTTTATTTATGTGATCCTCTCTTTTCTTGGTTAAGCAAATCCTCTCTTTCCTTGGTTAAGCAGATCTAGAGGGAATAATAAACAACAGTATAGTAATAGTGGCAATTTCAATACCTGACTTCTAGCAATAAGTGTACATCCAGACAAAAATCATCCAGACAGATAATCAATAAGAAAATGCTGGACATGAACTATACTTTAATGAATCTAACAGACTTCTCCACAGCATTTCACCCAACAGTAGTAGAATATACATTTTCTAAAGTGCTCATGGAAGATTCTCCAACTCATATGTTAGGTTACAAAACAAGTCTCAGAAAATGTTAAAAAAAAAAAAAAGATTAAATTAATAGTAAGTATATTTTCTGACCACAATGGCCTGAAACTAGAAACAGTAACAGGAGGGAAACTGTAAAAGTCACAAATATGTGGAAGTTAAACAACACACTCTTAAATAATGAATAGGTCAAAGATGAAATCAAAAGAGTGATAAAAAATGCATCAAAACAAATAAAAACTGAAGCACAACATACCAAAACTTATGGAATGCAGCAAAAGCAGTTCTGAGAGAAATTTATAATGATGAATGCCTACATTTAAGAAAACAAAAATCAAGTAAACAACTTATATTCATACCTCAAAGAGTTATAAAAAGGAGAATAAACTAAGTTTAAAGTGAGTAAAATAAAGAAGAAATAGAGATTAGAATAGCAGTAAATAAAATAGAGAATAGAAAAACAACCAAAAAGATCAACAAAACTAAAAGCTGATTTTTTAAAAGGTAAATCAAATTGACAAAAGAAGCTTTAATTTAAGTGAGCAGGGCATCTATTTTAACTGTCCCTGGACATGGTTAATTCTATTCTCTTTCACAGTATATATGTAAGGGACTTGAATCTTATTTGAAATATCTACAGCATCGTGCTAAACTAGTGTACTGATGACATCATGTCAATAGAATCTGATGATTTGAGTTACAAGTACATTAAATACACTAATAAGCCCTAGACAGTCTTGCTCAGTGGATAGAGCATTGGCCTGTGAACCAAAAGGTCCTGGGTTCGATTCCAGTCAAGGGTCTCTACCTCGGTTGCAGGTTCCTCCCAAGTCCGGGCCCTGGTCAGGGCTCTTGGAGGAGGCAACCAATCAATGTGTTTCTCTCACATCAATGTTTCTCTCTGTCTTTCCCTCTCTCTTCCATTCTCCCTAAAATTCAATGGGAAAATATCCTCAGGTGGGGATTGAAATAACAAAAGCACAACCCTAATGAGACACTAAATGTTCCAGAATGAAGGAGGGCCTCATCAAGAATTGGGGGATCTGCCACACAAATGAATATTTTGGCGTTCAGTGGTTTGAGGCATGCTGGAACCTTGGGTCTAAGGTAAAATGCAAGCTGTTGCTTCTCATACCTGATATCATCAAGAGAGAAGCACAGCACTGTGTTGGCTGGTTGGATTTTGCAGTCAGCATATACTGTACTTGGAAATACTTCTCTAACTTACTAAACTAGTGACTTGGAAATCTAGCAGTTTTTAGTAGTGTCCAAATCTAGGGAGACTCTATACTAGTTCTAGGTATGGTGCAAATTGCCACATCACTAGAGAGATATGACCTGGCAAATGTAACATAGCCACAAATATACATAACATATAAGGATATTGTGTGATGTTGGCATGCCCCAATAGGATATGTGCAGTACACAGCTATGTGTTTCTAGAACAAGGCCATGCCTAATGATGGCAGGGGACTAGTTGTTGTTTAAAAAGCAGGTCCTGTAAATATGGGCCTTATAGCAACTGAGCTGTTGATAATAATATATCCAGTTACTATCTAACTGGAAGTATGGAAGTCTTGGATAATAAATGATATATTAAAGTCTCAAGTACAGTACTAGTACAAGGACAATACTGTTGAGCATTGTGGAGCTGTATTGCAAGTGTTTGTGCTGAGTAAATAGCTAAGAGATGGTGTTATGTCCCCAAAAGCTTGACTTTAGAGCCTGTGAAACAAGAGATGGAAGTAGAATGCCCCTCTCACCATCACTCACAGTGAAGTGCTTATGAAGCTTTTTCTTCTTTTCCCCCACAAACTTAGGCTCCACTGTAGTAGAGAGTCTTACTTCTGTGGCAGAAGTGAGAACATACTAATAATCAGGGGAGAGATAAAATATTCCATCAAACTTGAAGTACAGTTACCATGTGGTAACATTAGGCTCCTTATGCCAGAAGGCAAAGAATGGGTTACCTTACTAGCAAGGGTAATTGACTGTAATTTCCATTATGCAGAGTTGCTGCTTAACAACCAGGGAGATTTATTAGAGTGACACCTCATGCTTCCATGGAGGTGGTAAGAGTGAAGGGACTATATTAACAACCTCAGATCAACAAAGGTGGGGAACTAGGGGATAAAGGATGTGTCTGCTGTTTGCCATTCAATTGAAATCAACTCCTGGCCACCCTATGAATGAATGATGACCTAAATGTGTTATCCTCAACAGCCCCGCTCAACTTCTGTAGACTCATGCTGATGGCTTCTTTTATGAAGTTAATCCATCTTGTATTTGGGCTTCCTCTTTTTTGGCTGCCTTCATTTTTTCCCAGCATTATTGTATTTTCCAAAGCACCTTGCCTTCTTATATGTGCTGAAATAGGACAGCTTCAGTTTTGTCATTTTTGCCTTGAACGATGTTTCAGGCTTAATTTGCTCTAAAATCCACTTGTTCATTTTTTCTGGCTATCCATGGTGTCCATAGAGCTCTCCTCCAACACCATATATTAAATGAATTTTTTTTCATTTCAGCCTTTTTCACTGTACAACTTTTACATCCATACATAGTAATCAGGAATACAATGGTGTGGGTGATCTTAGCTTGTTCTGTAATGACACACCTTTGCTTTGGTGATCTTTCTCAATTCTTCGGTGGCTGCCCATCTGAGTCTCAGCCTCCTCTTGCTGTCCTGGCTACAGTCTCTATTTGAACTGATGACTGAAGCAAAGATAAGCAAAATATTTTACACTAGAGGCCTGATGCATGAAATTCGTGAAAGAGTAGGCCTTCGCAGCCACAGGGGATGCCTGGATCACTCCCTCGCAACCATGGCAGCTGCCTTGATCCCGCGGCCCCGGCTTTGTCCGGAAGGTCATCCGGAAGGACATCTGATCTAATTAGCATATTACACTTTTATTATTATAGATTTTCAATGTCTTCACTGTCTAGGTTAAAGTTGTCTATTTCTTCTGTAGTCATAAACTTTGTCTTTTTGATGTTCAAATGCAGTCCTACTTTGGCACTTTCTTCATTCACTTTCATCAGAAGTTGTTTCAAATCATTGTTATTTTCTTATGGTAAAATGGTGTCATCTGCCTATTGTACATTTTTTATACTTGTTCCAACAATTTTAATGCCTCCTTCCTCTGAATCTAGCCCATTTTTTTGTATAATACATTCTGCATTAAACAAATAGGAAGAAAATATGTCTCCTTGATTGACACCTTTGTCTATAAGAAACTATCCTGTATCTCCATATTTTGCTTTGGCAGTGGCTTTCTGTCCACAATACAGGTTCCACAGCAGGGCTGTCTATTGTTGAGACACACCCATTTCTTTCTGAACCACTCATGGCTTTTATAATTGACACACAGTCAAAGGCTTTACTATATGCAGTCTGAAAAATAGACCAAACTTCTGAAATTCTTTGGAGCATTCCAATATTCAACAAGTGTTCTCAGTCACATCAAAGTACCTCTTCCTTTTCTGAATCCACCTTGAATGTCAACATTTCTTGCACCATATAAGGTACAAGACTTATTGTGTCACCTTGAGCATCACCTTACTTGTGTGGGAAATTAGAACAAAGGTCTGATAGTTATTACACTCCTGGCATCTCTTTATTTGAAAATTGAGTTGTATATTAAATTTTTCCAGTCTGTAGACCATTGTTTTATTTCATATTTGTTGACATATTTTGTTGAAATTTTTGACAGATTGAGTCTCTGTGGCTTGAAATTATTCTATTCATATCTCATCTACATTGGTGATTTGTTTCTTCTCAATACTTTCAGGGAAGATTTCACTTTCTAGAATAACATTTTTTTTTTTCTCATAGGAAACTTCTTCAGAGATGTCTGTCATTGCTTTATCTCTTCTGTACAGATTTTCAGTAGGTTGTTTTTACTTTCCTTTTATGTTCTCTTGGTCAGATAATGTGTTTCTCTGTTGATCATTCAGCATTCTGAGTCAAGGTTTGAGTTTCCCTTTTTATTCTTTGATTCTTCTCAGAAAGATCTCTTTATTTTTGTTCTATTATTTCTATTTACATTTACTATTGCAATAGTTATTTTTATCTCTACTTGATAGTGGTTAAAAGACTATATCCAGGATTGTAACACTGTCTTGTCACCTTTTACCTTTAATCTTTATTGTTGAAAGTATTACATATATCCATTTTCCCCCCATTGACCCCTTTTAGCCTGCTCCCTGGCCCTCAAAATCCTATTGTCTATGTCCACTGATTATGCAAATATGCATACAAGTTCTATGGTTTATCACTTTACACCTACCCACCATCCCCTGCCTTCCTTCTGAGATTCCACATTCTGTTCAATGGTTCTATGATTCTGGATCTATTTTGTTCATCAGTTTATTTTGTTCATTATATTCCACATATGACTGAGATTATGTGATATTTGTCTTTCTCTGACTTGCTTTTTTAGCTTAGCAAACACTCTCCAGGTCCCCCCATGCTGCCTCAATGGATAATAGATCCTTCTTCTTTACTGCTGTATAGTATTCCATGGTTTAAATGTACCACAGGTTTGTTTGTTTTTATCCACTCATCTAATGATGGGCACTTGGGTTATTTCCAGATCTTAGCTATTGTAAATTGTGCTGCTATGAACATAGGGCTGCATACATTTTTACTGATTGATGTTTTGGGGTTCTTAGGATGTATTCCTAGAAGTGTGATCAGTGTGTCAAATGGCAATTCCATATTTAATTTTTTGAGGAAACTCCATATTTTTTTTCCATAATGGCTGTACCAGTTGGCTAGGGTTCCCTAGTACACCACCAGCAGTGCACTAGGCTGCCTTTTCTCCACATCCTCACCAGTACTTGTCATTTGTTGATTTGCTGGCAGTAGCCACCCTGACAGATGTGAGGCGATACCTCATTGTATTTTTAATTTGCATCTCTCTGATGATCAGTGACTTCGATTATTTTTTCATATGTCTCTTGTCCATCTGTATTTCTTCTTTGAAGAAGTGTCTGTTTAGGTCCTTTGCCCATTTTCAATTGGATTGTTTACCTTCCTTTTGTTGTATGAATTCCTTATATATCTTGAATATTAACACTTTATCAGATGTATCAGTGCCAAATATGTTCTCCCATATAGTGGCCTTTTTGTTTTGTTTTGTTGATGGTCTCTTTTGCTGTGAAGAAGGTTTTTATTTAGACGTAGTCCCATTTGTTTATTTTCTCCTTAGTTTCCTTTGCCCTAGGTCTGTGGTCGGCAAACTGTGGTTAACGACCCTCATGCAGCTTTTTGGCCCCTTGAGTGTGGCTCTTCCTAAGCCTTAGGAGGACCCTAATTAAGTTAATAACAATGTACCTACCTATATAGTTTAAGTTTAAAAAGTTTGGCTCTCAAAAGAAATTTCAATCATTGTACTATTGATATTTGGCTCTTTTGACTAATGAGTTTGCCGACCATTACCCTAGGAGATGTGAACATATTGCTATAAGAGATAGCTGATATTGTGCTACCTAAGAATTCTTCTAGGATTTTTATAGTTTCACAATGTACATTTAAGTCTTTTAACCATTTTGAGTTTATTCTTGTGTATGGTGTAAGTTGGTAGTCTAGTTTCATTTTTTTTCTTTTTTTGCATGTATCTATCCAATTTTCCCCAACACCACTTATTTAAGAGACTGTCTTCACTCCATTGTATGTTCTTGCCTCTTTTATCAAATATTAATTGAGTGTAATGGTTGAGATCAATTTTTGGGGCCTCTGTTCTATTCCATTGATCTACATGCCTGTCCTTGTGTCTGTATCAGGCTATTTTGGTTATAATGGCTTTGTAGTATGCCTTGATATCTAGTATTGTGATTCCTCCAACTTTGTTCTTCTTTCTCAAGATGCTGTGGCCATTCAGCTTCCTTTTTGGTTCATACAACTCTTTGGAGTGTTTGTTCTAGACCTTTGAAATATGCTGTTGGTATTTTAATAGGGATTCCATTGAATCTATAGATTGCCTTGGATAGTAAGGATATTTCAATGATGTTAATTCCACCAAATCATAAACACTGTATATTCTTCCACTTGTTTATGACTTCCTTTATCTCTTTTTTCAAGGTCCTGTAGTTTTCCGAGTATAAGTCTTTTAAATCCTTGGTTAAGTTATTTCTAAGTATCTTAATTTTTTGTTACAATGGTAAATGTGATTATTTATTTAAATTCACTTTCTGAGAGTTGATTATTGGTGTATAAAAAAGCCATTCATTTTGGGATGTTGATTTTGTATTCAGCTACATTGCCAAGTTCATTTATTAAATATAGTAATTTTTTGGTGTAGGTTTTAGGGGATTTTATGGAGAATATCATGCATCTACAGATAATGAGAGTTTACTTTCTCCTTTCCAATTTGGGTGTCTTTTCTTTCTTTTTCTTTCTGAATGTTGTGACTGGGACTTCCACTACTATGTTGAACAAGAGTGTTGAAAGCAGACATCCTTGACTTGTTCCTGTTCTTAGGGGAAATGGTTTTAGTTTTTGCCCATTGAGTATGATGTTCTCTGTAGGTTTGTCATATATGGCCTTTATTATGTTGAGATATTCTCCCTCTAGTCTCACTTTGCTGAGAATTTTTTATCAAAAATGGTCGTTGGATTTGGTGGAATGCTTTTTCTGCTACTATTGATATGATCATGTGATTTTTGCCTCAAAGGATAAGAGATCCTTCTTCTTTACTGCTGTTTAGGTGATGTATCACATTTATTGATTTGCAAGTGTTGTACTAGCCTTGCATCCCTGAAATAAATCCCACTTGGTCATGATGTATGTTCTTTTTAATATATTACTCAATCTGATTTGCTAATATTTTGTTGAGGAGTTTAGCATATGTGTTCATCATGGATATTGGCCTGTAATTCTCTTTCTTTGAATCATCTTTATCTGATTTTGGAATTAGGATAATTCTTGTCTCATAAAAAGAGTTTGGATGTATTCTTTAAGCTTCGAGTTTTTGGAATAGTTTGAGGAATATAGGTGTTAGTTCTTCTGTGACTGTTTGGTAAAACTTCCCTGTGAAGCCATCCGGATGAGGGCTTTTGATTGCTAGGAGGTTTGTTGTTGTTTTTTTTTGTTTGTTTTTTTTCCTACTGCTTCTATTTCCTCAATTGTTATTAGCCTATTATTTAGGTTTTATGATTCTTCCTGATTCAATTTTTAGATATTGTATTTTTCTAGGAATTTGCCCATATCATCCACATTATCCAGCTTATTGGGATACTAGAGGCCCGGTGCATGAATTCGTGCAATAGTGTGGTCCCTCTGCCTGGCCTGTGGGATCGGACTGAAACCAGCTCTCCAACATCCAGTTTGAAGAATCATCACAACATTTTGCTTAAGAATGTAGCAGATACTATGGCTGTGTCTCTGGTTTATAAGAAAACAACTACAAGAAAAATACAATACAGTGGGGCCTTGACTTACGAGTTTAATTTGTTCTGTGATGGAGCTCATAACTCAAATTACTCATATGTCAAATCTTAAAGTGAACGAGTGAGACACGTGATGCTGGGCTGATGTTGTGGTGTTCACTGTGATGTTCGCTGCGCCAAGTAGCGGTGTGGTATCTGAAGCTGGCTCGTAATCCAAATTTTAACTCGCAACTCAAAGCAAAAAATCGGCCAAGAGACGGCTCGTATCTCAAAAAACTCGTTAGTTGGGACACTCGTAAGTCAAGGCCCCACTGTATTTAACTTAATTCTGTATTTTTTAATAGATACTATAAAGTCAGATACAAAGAAATCTGAGAAAATAAAAAGTTTTAAAGGAGATCTTTCAATCACAAGCTATTGAAATTTGGGGTGAAAATATGAGGAGATGTTAATAAAAAAATCTGTGCCAGTCATTGTGCTAAATGCTTTCATATCTCTGCCTTTAGAGAAGCCTATGCATTAGAAATTACTATGTCTAAGCAAAATGTAAGAAAAGTGAGATAAAAAGAGATTAAATAACTTGCTGCAGGTACACATTCAAGTAAAGCAAGACCATGGATTCAACCACATGCAGGATACATTCTACAAGGAAGAAATTAGTAGGAAGATGGGAAGCTTTATAAAACAGAATTTATTAATCTTTTCTTCAATTATATTTTCAATTTAGTTTCCTTTTGCAAAATATACCATTTATTCAATAAGCAACTGTTAGCCCTATCCAGCAAGGAAGATATGAACTTGAGTATCTTCACTCTTTCCTCTGAGAAATAAGTCTAACTAAAGGACAGATAGGTAAAAAAGTTAGAAGATGATACAGTAATCACTATAATTTGAACAATTTTATAATAACTGATGCTTTAAAAACTAAACATCGTTTCCTGGAAATACCAGGACTTTGAAACTAGATCATGTGGATTTTAATTCACCCTCCACTTATTATTAACTATTTAACTACTGACAAGTTACTGAATTTCTCTGAGCCTTAGTGTTTTATTAAAGGATACATTAATAACTAAGAGTTGGTTCAGAGCAAGATCACCTAGAAATTGGATCAGAGCCCTCTTCCCCGAGAGAGATATCAGTGTTTACCTCTGGACCTAATGGTGGCCTGAAAACAGGAGTTCTTAAAAGGCTACGCAATAGGAACGGCATTGGCCCCAGTGCTACAAATGGCAATCTTTTCCTTGAGTCTTCATGTGGCCCAAGGAACTGCAACCTCCTTTGCCTCTTCTAAGGACACTAATCCCACCATGAGGGTTTCACTCTTATGACCCACCTACTTTCAAAGGCTCCACCTCCAAATACATCAGCTTAGAGCTTTAGGATTCAATGGGAGTTCTGCAGGGACACAAACATTCATTCCATTAAAGGGAGTGAGGACCTTCACCATAAAGAACACTGGCAAACAATTGTCAAAACCAAGTTACTCATACCAGGAGTTTTTATTTGATAAAATCATTAATCCTTGGTAAGTACAGGAAACTGTCTTCATTTGCCTGTGTCTTATTCCCTTCTCCCAGTTCTGCAGGAGCCTTAAAAACTAACAGCCTGATAGTTATTGGAAGAGAAAGACCAGTTTTGGAGACTGTATTTAATTCCCTTCTTCTTCTTCTTCTTCTTCTTCTTCTTCTTCTTCTTCTTCTTCTTCTTCTTCTTTTTTTTTTTTTTTTTTTTTTTTTGGTTTTTCTGTTTGCTTGTTTGTTTTGAAGCACTTGCTATGTTTATTTACCTTCTGAGACCTAGGAAGGAGCTGACAATTTAGTCCTTCCAATCACAGATCTAATACCCAGCAAATGGTAGGGGGCTAGTTCAAAGTAAAACACAACCTGTTAAGGAGGCCTGTCTGTTGTAAAATAGCATCTAAAACAGACTAGCCAGAGGTGGATACGGACACATTTTAGGGGTAGGAATCATGAAGGGATTTTTCCAGGGGTGAAAATTGCAGGTGGTGCTTTCATCTTGGCTATTCTATATAATAAAAGGGTAATATGCAAATATGCAAATTGACCAAATGGGACAACCGGAATGCTGGCAGCTCCTCACCCTGGCTGGCCCGCCCCCAAGTGGGCCTCCACCCCAATGGGGGTGGGGGCTGGCCAGGAAACTGCCCACAGCCCTGGTCCTGGTTGGCCCCGCCCAAAAGCAGGCATCCTTACCTAGCTGGCCTGGCCCCAATGGCCCCCATCAGGAGGTCTGGCTGGTCCCCACCAGTGCATGAATTCGTGCACTGGGCCTCTAGTGTGGATATAAAAATAAAGTCACAGAAAAGGGAAATAGGAGTGAAGTTTGGGAGTCCAATTTGGTTTATAATTTCTTGATGATTTTTAAAAAAAATTATGTTTCTTTACATTATGCTGTTAAACTCTGATTTTATTAACTGTGTTCTCATTTATCACTCTTAAGGTGCCTTTGAGCAATTTCTTAGTTAATATGGGTATTTACCACATCTCTAGAGATGGAAGTTTAATTACTATTTTATGTATTCCCTTTACTATGCTGTCATGGTAGTTGACATCTCCTGCTTTAAACTATTAAAGAGCCCAGTAAAAATTATGTTATTAACTAATTTGTGTAGTCTGTCTCAATTCATAGGAACAAACTCAGGTATAAAAATTTTATTGCAAAATATATATGTTCATTTTTTCCCAATAACTCTCATTCCAATGAATTCTGTATTCTCTCACACATTATTAATGAAAACCCAACAAGCCCTAATGTGTTCAAACATAATTGATAATGTAAACTTTCTCCTCACATGGAATTATTGTTTATGGCACTTGTTCTGGATCAACTTTGTTATGGTATTATTGCTACTATTGCTAATAAGAAACAATGAGCAATATTTATTTATTTATCTATTTATTATTTTTGTAGCAGCATTTGTCTACTTGGATAAGGTCATTCTTCACAGAGGAAGACAATTCTTATTAATAGTGTTATTTTGCTACAAAAAGAACTTGACTATCAAGTATTGCATGCCATTTATGAAGATCACATTTCAAGTGGACTGGCTAATAAATTTTCTGTGGTCAAAGTACAGACTCAAAATCAAGGTGGTATGGTAACTATATCCCCTCTGTATTTTTTTTGAATCTCCACATCCAATGCCCTCGTTCAGAACTTTTTGCCAAAGTCTATTGCCAAATTGGTCTCCTACTGCTTGTCTAATCTATTCTGATTTATCCTCCTAATTATGGCAGGAGAGATGACTGCCTAAAATATTTCCTCTGATCCTCTTTTCTTGCATGATAATAAAATGATGAATTTTCTAATTTATTCCATGGTGGGTGAGGAAATATTTATATTATTTCTATACTTTCAAATTTACAAATGCTTGGTTTAGGACCTAGGACAAGATTTATCCTTGAGAATTATTCATCTGCACTTAAGGAGTATGTATTTGTTGTTGTTGTTGTTGAGTGGAATGTTCTATCAACGACTATTAGGATTCAGTGATCTGTAGTCTGTAGTCTCATTCAAAGCTTCTATTCTCCTGTTGATCTTCTAATTGTTCAATTCTTGCAGAGGAATTAATGGGCCAGATCTCCCAGGCACCAGTGGGTGTGAGCTGTTGGGGTATCTCTGAAATAATCATTATAAGAAGCCCCCATGGAAGAATGAGATGTTGTAAAAGGCTTTATTTGCGTGGAGTTACACCCCTCAGGTTGTAAAGTCCCATGCCCCTTAAGCCAGTCCTAGAAGAGGTGCAGTTGGGGTTCCAGCCGAACCAAAAGTAAGGCCTGTGTCCAGAGCTTCGGTTCCATGTGCAGCCAGGTGTAGTTCAGCGTCCAAGCTAATTAAAGCCCATTAGTCCATTGTGGGTCCCACAGGGCCATGAGCTATGTGGGCACAGGGTAGCGTAGCCCCTGCCATAGGAGTCACAGGAGACAGGTGTGCCAGAGAGCATACAAGTGAGCATGCTTCTTTGTTCAGAAATGTAAATATTCAGGTTTCTCAGGCTCACAGTGGCCACACCTGCCATAGCCATTATTTGTTCCCAGGTGTGACCAACAGACAAGCATCTTCCCACATCACTCAGACTTTACTGGGCATGCATACAAACTGCCTTTGTCCAGTCCCTTCACCCATGAATTAGTGGGGAACAGACTTGGAGAGTATTAACTTACAGCTTTCTAGCAAAGTTGTATAAATGGCATGCCTATATTATCTAGTTTTTCCTTTACTTCTTTCTTGTTAATAACTGGATTATTATAACAGTATCATTATCTATTATCGCCGTGGTATATCAAACATTTCAACTATTGTTGAATATTCCTCCCTTCATTTGTTAGTTTTACTTCGTGCATTTTTGTTTAGGTGTATGTATGTTTATAACTATTATATCTTCCTAAAGGATCAGTCTCTTATTATTATAATATGTCCTTCTTTTAATGTTTTTAAAAACTTTATTTTAAATTCTATTTTTAAAGCATTTTGTGTTTTAAACTCTGCTATGTCTGATATTAGTGTAGCCACCCCAGTTTTTCTGCTGTTTTTATGGCATATGCTTTTCTAAATTTTTATTCTCAGTCTATTGTTTGTGAATCTAAATCTAAATCCTCTATTCTATTAGAGAGCAGGAAACTTAATCAAACTGTTGTAGGTGACGGGAACAATACCAGATGCCTGACCAGTGGGGTCAGAACAAACCTGGGTTCAGCAACCTCAGTACTTGGATTCTGGCTAGGAAAGAATTCAGAGCCCAGACCCAAACTGTAAGAGAACATTTATTGGGTAAATTACAGAAGTAGAAAAAGTAATTCCTAGAATAAATGGGTTTAGGAAATAAGTTATGGAGGTAAAGAAAGGAAGGGCTCTTGGAGCTTGGGAGTAAGGAAGGTAATGATAACATGCCCAGGAGAGTGGGGGGAGGGGAGAGGGAAAGGCATAAGCAGGCTCCCAGGAGGGAGAGCACACTGGGTCCTCAGCCCTAAGGGTTTTAAGGGTGGAGATGTTAGGGGAGGTCCTGTGGGAAGATCCCAATAGAATATTCAGCAGTTTTCCAGGTGTGTCCTTTCAGGGTAGTGGTGTCCACTGATTGATTGGCGGGCACCAGAGGGTCATTATTCAATGCAGCTGGTCCTGAGGTCAGCAGTGGCTGGTTTTGTTGCTTATCTGGGCCTGGAGCTGAAATACAACTGAGGCATAGATGTTAACTCTAGGGAAGAAAGGTCAGGGGACCCAAACCTAACGACCAGAGATATCCTAGGGGTTGGAAAAGTCACCCTGGGAGCAAGGTCCCACCCTACAATTGATTGTCCATTGCTAGGCACCTGGGGGCTTTCCAGGCTGATGACCCTCTGTACCTGGCTCATTGTCCTTGCTCTGTTCATGTCTGTCTAACTGCCTACAACAAACCAGTTTCAGTAAACTCAGTCACTGTAGAGATTCTCAGTCATTGTGTTACTGGACAGTCTCTGCGTCAGGGGGTGGCTATCTTCTTGGTTCTTGTCAGTCTTGCAAGAAAGATGTCAGATGAGTGACAGATACCAGTGTTGAAGCAAAGCAAACAAGCTTATTACCGGTACACTTGGCACAAAGCACATGCAGGGAACTCAGCTAGTCTGAGCCCCTGACCTTGTGGGAGTCCAAGGGGTTTTATACACTTCCTCTTATAGGTTTTAAAGTTCCCTTGCAGATATCCTGGGTAGCAGGCTAAGTTTAAAAGTCCCCTTCTACAATGGGTGGCTTATTTCGGAATATTTATGCAAAGATTTGGTCATTTTATTTGGTAGGTCTTAAAGTGGCTGTCTTCTTTGTTTAGTGGGTGAGATAAAAATCCCCCTTGTTTTGGCTTTGTCTTTAGCGGGAACAAATGACACTAATTGGGTCTTTGTTCTCTATCTTCCCAGGCCAGGGTGACTTAAGCTTTGCATTCTCTGGTTAGGGAGGAGCGGTATTAACTATCTGCTCTCAAGTGTCCTTTGTTGGGGAAGATAAGGTCTTGCAATTCCCAAGCTAGCTGCAAGCTGCCCAAACTGGTTGGCCTTATTTTCTTGTCTCAGTTACCTCATTTCACTTGTCCACGGATTCTCCTAGCTTCTTACTATCCTGCCGCAATTTTAGCTTAAGCAGTTAATTCGGGATGCTAATTTAGTTCCTTCTCCTGTTTATCTCTGGGGTTAGTTTATAACTCTCAGAGGACTCTCTTTGCAGGTGCTGGGAAAAGACGTGGCCCATGGGTATCTTGTGGAACACTCTGCAGTGTTCAATCCTGCTGACCCTCATGTGCGGCCATCTCCTCACCCCGACTTCTTCTGAGGCAACGCTGTCCACTCCCCTCATCCCTCCAGAACCCCCATGTCATGAGACTGTCTCGTTCGACTCACTACTATGCCTTTTTCAGGGACTCGGAGAAAATCTGACCCTCTCTCATCTTTCCCTGGGACAATAGGAGACATAGAGCTTCTTTCTGCTTTAGGCCCTTTCTGCCCCAGCAGGTATCCTGATTCTTTTTCTTCCAAACCACAATAGAGAGATCAACCCCTAAAGGGCTGATACCTCTCAGAGTTATAACAGAAAGCAGGGTACAAGTGCCTATTGATACCAGATATTAAACCTGACTAACGGTTCTAAAAAAAATCTTCCTCGGAACATTCCATAAGGAGAAGAGGACAGGTGCAGATCTTTTCCCAGAAATATTAACAATTGCTCTATTTTACCTTCTCTTTAACTTTGCCCTTATTCTCCAGGCCTAACCATTTTTTCATCTTTTCTGGGGTATACGCATTACATCTGGAGGTATTTCTTTTCAAAGCTTTTAAGTTTTATATATTGTAATTTGCTTTTTAAATGCGAAAGCCAAGTATTAGAGGGTTTTGTGTCCCTATTCCTTATTGATGATACTTTTTGGACTTAGCAGTCTGTGTTTGGAGAGGAAAGATGCAATGGGAATATAAATCAGGAGTGAATATGCCCTTCGGTTAAACCTCAGCAAACAACTGGACATGTGTTGCAGAACAGTAAGAGTTTGTCCACGCGGTGCTGGCAGAGCTGGACATAGAATTTCAGAGGAGAAATATTGGCCAGGTTATTGATGAATAGCAACACCCAGGAGAATGGGAAGCTGATGATCAAATGTGTGAACTCTTTGATAGGTATGGACTACATAGGAGAAAATCACAAAACGGCATGGTGAGGAGCTGCGGGTCTTGGTGGGAGCTGATTGTCCAGAGGTGAGGAACAGGTAATGAGTCATTTCTGCATGCCTTGGAGATAACTCTGACATCTGTTCTGGTTTCCCTCTGTCCAGTCTCATGGGAAAGTTCCATCTTTGGGGGGATCAGGAACTGAAACATAACTTAGGTCAAGATATGACCTTTATCCTGCCAGAGGTCCAGACTCTGTGACCATTAGCCAGGTATGGGGTACTGTCTTCTGCTGCCTTTCAGGTTGCTGGTTATCTGGGGGACAGGTGATGGCTCTAATTGAGAGAGAGAGAGAGAGAGAGGTAGCTTCCTCTTCTTGGGTCACTTTGTCCACCTTATTAGCAAACTCTCAGTCATCCTGTAAGATCCAAACCTCTGCAAACTTTAATTTCCTACTGATATCATTGTAATTAGCTTGTTGTTAATAACAGGAAAGGAGCAAAAGAAAGGCCAGGCATTATAGGCATGTCATTTAGGCAGCTTCACCAGGAAGCTGCATATCACACTCCCCGGGGAACGACCAGCCCATCCCCTGCAGATCAATGAAGGAAGGAACTGGACACAAGGAATATGGATACATGTGCAATGAGTCAGGGTGACACAGGGAAATTGCCTGTCAATCAAGCAATTTGGGAAATCATGGATTGGCTAGAGCAGGCAGGGCCATTGCAAACCCATGAAAATGGTGGGAATACATAATCCGCAAAGGAGCACTGTCTTTTAGCTCTTGGCTCCTGGCTTTCTTGCATTTGCCCATGTGGCTACAGCCATGCAGACCCCACACACAATGGACTAATGAACTGCAGCTGAGAACACAAATTAAGTTAGCCTGATGCTGGACTAGCCTGTGTCCCAACATGGAATGGAAACTCTGGACATTAGCTTTGATTTTTGTTCTGCTGAAGGCAAAAAGGGACAAAGAGAAATGGGATCAGGGGTTTGATTCCACAGAAAAAAAGCTTTCTGCAATACTTCATTCTCCCATGCAAATCTCAGATAATTTCTTTTCTTGGGATATTACAAGAAGCCCACTCCACTAGCAACTAGTGTGGACAATGAGCTGTCTCACCAATAACACTAGCACAGAAGATTAGGTAATTTCCTTATGCCACTCTGTGTGCTTATAATTATTGTTTTATTTATTATTCTATAGCAATATTATTTGCACTATTACTGCTATTTTTTAAATTCTCTGCCTTCCATTTTAGACTACCAGCACTGTACGTGCTAATTTTGAGGTTCTGTTACTGAATAATACACAATTTATGAGTGGATCAAGAGATAAATAATGAAGGAAGGAATGCCAACACTGGAAAAAAAAAACAAAAACAGAAATCAAGAGAGAGGCATTAGCTACAGATATATAGCACAAATTGTATTAAAATTTTCGCCTAGTGAAAAAGTTTCCAGATCTTCTGATTTCTGGGAGTTATAAATGGTTTTATAGGAACTTAGTGTTATTCCTGGATACAGAAGTCATTTTGGTCAGTAGAATGGATTTGGGAGTTGTGTCAGGAGACAAGACTCTAGTTCTCATTTTGCCAACATGTTCTGTACACAGGATCTCTTCTGTTAAGGGGAAAAATAGAAAGGCTCTATTATATAAGGAAAGTTGCCAATAGCTTATGATATTAAATTATAGAACTTTCACAGATTCAACATTTTAAAGTATAAATTAAGACATGACTCTCTAACTCCTACCATAATTCCTGAAGATATGGAACACTTTTGTTCTTTCCACCTGTTTATTGGGGACCTCACGGGAAGCAATTCACATTGCAGGAGTGTTGGGGTCCAGCCCCAACAGGTCCAGGGATTCCCCATAGGTGTGGATGGAGTTGGCGAAGAATGAAGGACACGGAGACCGAGTTCAGGTGATCATCATGGCAAGGTTCCTCTTAGCCAGGTTCCTCATTTTATTGTCCTCTTACAACTGTATTTATACTATTTGATCTAATCCTATCCATTCTATTCCAAAGGTTAGGGCGTTTCTTATCTCCATTCCAAGGTTACTCTATTGTTCTATTAAACTACAAGGAAGTAACTGAAGGAGATTATTCTAAGTAAAGATGATGTAGTTTAAGAGTGATTGTTCATAATTAAAGTGATTAACTACCCGCCTGGCACTTAGTTAAGGGGTTTTACTGATAAAAATCCTCACCTGGGGAAACAACCTTTCTCAGAGAGGTGGTCCTGTTTAAAACACACAGCGTTAAGAGTGGGAGCAAACATATTAAGAACAGTATGCCATATACCAGGTCCCTTGAAACATCCCTGCAGCGACTGTGTCAAGTAGCAAGGGTGGATCGGCTTCCAGCACAGGAGCATGTCTATAGATTTTTTGCAGTAAATAATCTTAATTTATTATCTAACTTAACATGTGTCTATGAGAAATGCTGTTTTTGAACATGTAAGAAATCTGGGAAGGCCAAGGGGATGTAGGTGTTTGCCACAGACCAAATTAAATAGTCTAAAAGATTTCTACAATAGCTGATTATGCACATCTCTTCTCAACTCAGTGTTCTAATGATAACATTTTGGTGGCTTGAAATTGTTCATGGTGAACACATTTATAAATATTTACAGCATATAAATCAACAAAGCTGCAACCCCTCCCTTATTTTATCATACCCCTAAAGCATTTTATAGCATTATTTGGGACAAAGATAATTGTGTCATCTATGATAAAGAAATGTAATTACTTCTCAAAAACAATCAAATAACATTTTCCATTTTTGGACATTATAGTTCGCTGGGCTGCAAGTTCTTATTCTGGTTTTGCTATCTTTGTCACCTCATATAAACCACTTTATTTTTTTGGATTCTCTATTATCAGTTATAAAATGAAGGGATTGAACTAAATGGAGTCCTAGTGATATTGTTATAATAACCTGGTTATTTTTTTATTTTTATTCTTTTAAATATATTTTATTGATTTTTTTACAGAGAGGAAGGGAGAAGGATAGAGAGTTGGAAACATCAATGAGAGAGAAACATTGATCAGCTGCCTCCTGCACACTCCCTACTGGGGATGTGCCCGCAACCAAGGTGCATGCCCTTGACTGGAATCGAACCTGGGACCCTTCAGTTCGCATGCCGACTCTCTATCCACTGAGCCAAACCGGTCAGGGCAATAACCTGGTTATTACTAAGAGGAAAAGAGCAAAGGAGAGACCAGATAATACAGGCATGCCATTTAGACAGCTTTGCCAGGAAGCTGCAGTTCACACTCTCCATGTCCGTTCCCTGCAGATCGCTGGGAGAAGGGGTCTGGACAATGGACACATGCCCAGTGAGGTCTGGATCATGTTGTGGGACTCCTATGCTCTGCGTCTGCCCATGTGGCTCATGACCAAATGGGGCCCACGCAATGGACTGATTGACTTTAACTAGCCTGATGCTACCTTGGACCCAACTCCACCGTGAAACGGAAGCTCTGAAAATTGCACCTACTCTCAGCTCTGCTGGACCCCCAGTTGCACCTTTTCCAGTACTGAGTTAGGGGCATGGGACTTTATGACCTGAGAAATATAATTCCATGCCAATAACCATCCACTCTCCTGTGCAAGTCTTAGAAAATTAATTTACTGAAGATATTGCAAGAACTACCCAATCCCACTAATGTGGGGGAAAGTGGACCCACTGATTTCTCAGGCAACTCTACAATCATCCTTTTCCACTGGTTATTACCTCAGGCAGAAGAAATATATGCTGGAGGCTACTTGCCTGATAACCCATGCAAAGTTATTTTTAAATAAAAAGCCTGGTTAATGTCTCTTAAGAGAATGAATATTGGCCTTTATTGGTATAAATGCATTGCTTTTAGCAGACCTAGTTATCTGCACAGGTGAGAAGAGGTGCTGTGTTTTTTTTTGTGTGTACTTTTTTGTTTTGTTTTGTTTTTTCATGGCTTTTTATACCAACATTTTATCTAAATTTATCTTGATGCCTTCAAAATCATTTTGATATTCACACTCTTCTCTATTTTTTCACATGCCTCCTCTACTGATGGCCTGAATTAATTCTGATCTGCATTTAAAATAATGAATACTCACTTATCATCAAATGATCACTATCTCAATCTTTATTATCATTCCTAATTTCTTTTTCTTATACCCTCACTATTGCTTTTGGGTGTAGACTTTACAGAAAATTATAGGCAATTTATCCATTTTTTAAATTGAATTACTGATGCTAAAATATGCCCTCTTTATTTTGAATGTGCAAAAAGGCTGGCCTTAGGCAAAGTTAGAGTAGCTGAAACTTGTCTTTATCATTCTTTCTCTGTTTTCTATTTCCGAAAATAACCATACTGAAAACAACAGGAAACAATGACAAATAACCACCATTGATTGAGTTCTTGTCATTGCAAGGCACTGTCTTATGGAGGTAGAATATCAATTCCTTTTCACCCCAGTATGTCCCCCTGATATTACCCCATTCAGGGAATGGCCAGATTCCTGCCCTTACTACTTCTTAGAGGCCTTTGCTACTCCACAGCTTTCTAGTCCCTCAAATAATCTCTCCCTCCTGTCCAGCAGCCTTTCAATTTCCTAATCTCAGCTTTCACATAGAAATCACCTGACATAAGCATGAATAAATGTAAGAGAAAGTTTAAATGATTATAAGAATGTTTTTTATTCACTCTGGAAGATTGAATAAAAGAAAAAAAAAACCAATACAACATAACAGCAGATATTTTCCTGCGTGGCATCATATAGCTAAATGGCAACCTACCACCCATCCTCCTTGCTACAGGTTGAGCTTTCCAGTGGCATACACTGACATAAAGTTTAAAATGTAAGTGAGGTGTGCATATGGATCAACACCTGTGAAATCAAAAGTCAGATTCTAATACAGGCTCACAAATTCTCAGCGAAATTAGTGGAGAACTCTGGTATGAATATTGGCTGATGGAGTTGTCTCAAATTGGGTCAAGGGGCCAGGATTAGATACTCCATCTTGCTCAATTACCACAAAAAGGATGTCCTCAGTGAGGCTAGTTCCTGCAGTGAAGCATACTCTAGAATGTCTGACAACTGGATGCTGTCTGCTGAGGATACCTCAAGCTGGGCAGTAAGCACTTCATTAAATGGAGGTTAGTCAATGTATCTTCACGCTGACCATACCTCATGTACTTCTTTTATTGTCAATTACCTTGGTTAGATAACAGGAAAATTACAATTGACTACATTATGATCCAATTCATGTACAGAAATGTGACAAATTTAAAAGTTTAGAATTATCCAATATACTGCTCTTTTATTTATAAAAATGTTATATTGATTTCAAAGAAAGGAAGTGAGAAGGAGAGAGATAAGAACATCAGTGATAAGAATCATAGAACAGCTGCCTCCTGTACACCCCATACTGAGGATAAAGCTGACAACCCAGGCATGTGCCCTGACTAGGAATCAAACCGTGAACTCCTGGTTCATGGGTCATCATACTGCACCAGCCGGGTTATGCTGCCCTATTAGATCTCTGAGTTTTTAAAATGCTTGTTCACTCTCTCTGGAATTTTAAAGTGACCCAATATTCACCTCCTTCAATCCAAATATAAAAGCAGAGGTCCCTGGGTACTTGCTTGGTGTTGAGATCGTTGTTGACATTCACTGTAGAACTTTGAAACTTGGGTTTTCTTCTAATTTAGCTCTTCTGAAACAATCAGTCATTTGTGTATCAATGCTGTCACTAGGTTATGAACTCCTCAAGTCTGAGGCCATGCCTGAAATACAGGCATGTCACAGATGTCTACAGCATTGCATAGACAGCAGCCAACAGAAACACATAGAAATCCCAAATGCTTTGTTTGGTGAACCTCAGCAATAATCTCACATTTTCTAATTTCCTCCAGATGTATGGTATTGGGATCTTTTACATCTCAGGTTTTCATGAATTCCTCCAAAGCACAAACTTTGGTGGCATCAGAGGGTGTCAGTTGGTGCTGGGAAAGCCATCAAAACTTGAAGGAAGTACTCTAGCTGGTTTGGTTCAGTGGGTAGA
This sequence comes from Myotis nattereri, assembly GCF_964212035.1. Classification (NCBI taxonomy): domain Eukaryota; kingdom Metazoa; phylum Chordata; class Mammalia; order Chiroptera; family Vespertilionidae; genus Myotis; species Myotis nattereri. The sequence goes on along the minus strand of NC_138082.1, from coordinate 89,011,921 downwards.
GCGTCAGCCTGTGGACTGAAGGGTCCCAGGTTTAATTCCACTCGAGGGCACATGCCAGGGTTGCGAGCTCGATCCCCAGTGTGGGGGGCACAAATATTCCTATTTTTATTAATTTATTTTAAAACATTTTCAGCTTTATTGAAGTAAAATTGATAAAAATTGTATGTATATAAAGTGCACAGGAGACAGCCCAGCTGATCAATGATTCTCTCTCATCTTTGATGTCTCTATCTCTCTGCGGGCATCGGGCCGAAACTGGCTCTCTGACATCCCCTGAGGGTTCCTGATTGCAAGAGGGCACCAGGCCTCTAGTACAAAAAAAATAAAAATTAAAAAAAATGAAGGCGATCCAGAACACCAAATGTGTTCTGAATTGTGCTGACATATGAGCTATTGGCATGCAGCAAGCCATGTGGAGTTCAGTACATGGTTTCTCCTCCAGAAGGGCTTTTTACTGTTGCCAACAAATTAATGAGAGTGCTGGCCGAGATAGTGTTCAGATACATCAGCACAGGCATGAGAAAATATTGCTGACAGTAGTCTGGTGGAAAACAGTCATAGCACCTTGCATTTGATTGACTTCTTTGAACAGGTCCAACCACTCTGGCATCTCACCTTCTTTGCATCTCTGATACCATGAGCATTGTAAAGGCACAGGGTACAGGATGCGTTAGGTGGGAGGTGGAAGACTAGAGTACTTTAGTCTTTAGTCTAAGTCATTGTCAGTTAGATTACTCTGCCTGTCCTCAGTATAGGTGGATGATCACCCCTTTCTCTATTCAGTTTGAAGAAAGTTTCTTGATGCAGCAAAAGCAGCATTGTTCCTGTTTATTATTAAGGCCAAACCTACTATGACAAAACTCATCCCCTCTTATCTACTTAACAACTCTATTCCCATAATTACCCCCATCTTTCATATATTTTTTTCCTCCTTTCTTTAGGGCAGTATCCTTACCTTTAAATATAACATAAGATCTTCTATCTTAAAACAAAATGCCTCTCTTGACACACCCCTCATCTGTGCATTTTATCATACTCATATAAAAACTTCTCAAAGAGGTTATCTTCTGTGACTCTACTTCTTTATCTATTACTAGAGGCCTGGCGTAGGAAATTTGTGCACAAGTACAGTCCCTAGGCCTGGACTGTGATCAGGGCTATCTTCCTCGGATGCCAGGAGGTGGCCTCGCCCTGCCCCTGCTGCCACCCACCCCTGGTTCACAATTTGCCATCGGGGGATTGGAGCCTGCCGGCCGGGGGGTACCAAGAGGTGGTCAGTGCACTTCATAGCGACTGCTCCAGCAGTCGTTCTTGTTGTTCCACCATTCGATTGATTTGCATATTACTCTTTTATATGTAGAGATGTGCTCCAGTCCTTCCACTTGCAGGGAAAGGGGCAAATGAGGGTTGCTGAAAGTGATAAGGGAGGCAGCAGGGTGAACTTTTTTTGAGGGGGAGAGTTTCCTCCTGATGAGGGGCTTCAAAGGACAGCAGCCTGCTTCTGCTACCCTCTATCTGCAGAGACACAATTTCTGATTGGCATCTGGCAGGACAGAGCAGTTGCTGATACAGGACTGGGAGCGCCTTTCTGTATGCAGCTCCCTGGAGAGCCTCTTCCTGCCAAGGAAAGCTTTGTTCTAACCATTTCTCCCAGAGCCAGGGCTACTGGGTGTTCTGGGGCAGGAGGGCAGAATGGAGGTGGGGCAGAGCATGGAAGGGCAGGAAGAAGCAGAGGGTAGCAGACTGGGGGGTGGGGGAGGGAGAGGGTGAAATCTGTGTGTGGGGGGGTGGGGGCTGGTGCAGAAGGAGAGTTGGGGTCAGCATAGAAAGGTTTGGAGGTATTGGGGGAGTAAGAAGGACCAGCAGATGCCAGAACAGGGGAAAGGGCCTACGGAATCAGGTGGGGGTCCTCAGGGTGAGTATAGACTAAGTCCCTTCCCCAGGCCCTGCCATCCCAGGTGGCTAGTGGGAGGGGTCCATAGCGAGGTTCTGACCCCCTTACACTTCGTGTCTTAGGCTCCAGAACATGTGGCAAACACACCCCGCCCTGCCACCCCCGCCAAAGTGCTGCCATTTGGAATGCATTTGCAGACACATGGATTGTTTTTAAGTTAATGCTTTTTAATTCACTCTGTTTTCCCACTTGTCATTTTCTATTGAAAAAAGCAGATTCTGCCGGTGTGTGTCCTTTGCGGGGGTGGCAGGGGTGTTCTCCACAGGCAGAGATCCGATGAGAGACAGGGACAAAAAGCCCAGCAAGACCTGGGGAATGAGTAAACAGGATCACAGAGCAAGGAACGGGAGAGAGATACACAGGGTGAGACAGACAGGACACAGGGTGCTGTGGATGGGGATAGAGCTTCCTGGCCCAGTGAGAGGGCTCATTCAGTGGAGCCACTGCTGCCTGAGCGAGTTAACCCGGGGTGCAGCTCCCAGGCCCTGAGTTGGTGAACTGAAAGCCCAGGATAATTAGAGCTAATTACATGTGTACAAATAGCTGCAGTGGAGGCCCTGGGCTGGCCACCCTTTCTCCAGCCTTCCCCCTGCGATCCTGCCCCAGCAAGGGGGCTTTGCTGGCACAGCTGGGGCTGAGTGCCTGGGGAAAGGGTGCATAGGCGGAGAGCCCCTGGGGCCCAGGGGTTGGGGTGAGCCCTCCACCTCCAGAGCACGCCCCGTGATTACACACTCCAGCACGCGCTGCGGCCCCAGGATGGCAGGTCACGACTGGGTTAGGAATTGGACCAGAACTTGGTCCAAACTCCCCTTTGGCCGTGTGCTGAGTGGAACCTGGCAGCATGGGCCCCAGCATTTGGGTCCTTAGGTTTCTATTATATTGGCCTCCTGAGCATTCGTGTCTCTGCGAAGATTTGAGATGGAGCTCTCCTTGTATCCTGCCATGGGGAGTGCCTGTCTGGAGCTGAGACCACAGGATGAGAAAGGGGCAGAGTCTGGCGTTTGGCATTTGGTGACCAGTTTGCCTGCCTAGATGCACCACAGGACCCCGAAAGAGTGACTTCTCTGAGCTTTAGTTTGCACGTCCACACTGTGCTGCCTCCTCTGAGAAGCGAGTCCAAGGGGAAGGAGAAAGGTGTGAATTCCTCACGTGTGAATGTGGCCTGAATCAGTGATCTAATTTTGTGGTTTCAGGAGCCTTTGGAGGGTTGGGTTGGAGTGGGGGCAGGTAGGGTTTTATACATCTGTAAAGGCCTGGTGCGTGGGTGGGGGCCGGCCAGCCTGCCCTGATGGGGCCCCTCGATTGGGGTGGGCGTCCTTGCTGGGAGGCGAGCCGGTGGGGCGAGGAGCCACAGTGGTTCTGGTCATTGTGGTCATTCTGGTCATTCCACCATTTCAATTGCTGGGCTTTTATTATATAGGATTTTTTTCTGAGACAGTCCAGTTATGCTTTTGTCTTCCTCTCCCATGGAACTATTCCTGCTCGTGTCAACATCACCAATAACTTATATTTTTTCAAGTTCAATGTTCAGTTCTCAGTTTCTATTCTATTTGAGCTTTCAGCAACATTTAACCAACTTCATTATTTCATCCTTCTGCCAACACTGTCTCTGGCATCTAAGATAATCATTTCTTCAATTAAAAAAAATCTAATTGATGAAGTTTTTTTGTCTGTTTCCTTTGCTGAGTCTACCCTGTCTTTATAACTTCTACATGATGGCATGCCAGAGGACTAAGGTTTAGACTTATTGTCATCCTATCTATTTGATGCCATAGGATTTCTCCTCCAGTCTATGGTTTAAATGTTACTTATATGCTCAAATAATTCTGGTAACAATCAGAAACACATTTATATCACAAAGGACTAACATTGAACACTACATAATTGAAGTCATCTAATCTAATAAAAGAGAAACATGAAAATTGACTGCACCTTCACTACACCCACCAGCCACGCCCACCAGCCACGCCCACCAGCCAATCAGGAGCAAATATGCAAATTAACCCAACTAAGATGGTGGCGGACATGGAGCTGGAGCAAGCAGGAGGCTTGGGTTGCCCCCAGCAATGGAGGAAGCCAAGCTTCCTGTCTGCCCTGCCTGCCCTGAGCTCCACTCAAGACTACAAAGTTTCAATTATAGAAGATAAATAAATCCCAGATACCTGCTTCCAGCCCGCGGCCATGACCAGCCTGAAAATGGCCCTCACACAGACTGGCCAGGCACCCCAGTAGGAACCCCCACCCTGAACGGGGTGTGGCCAGCCTGAAAACAGCCCTCAGCCCCTCACCCAGGCTGGCCAGACAGCCCAGCGGGACCCCCACCCTGATCCGGGATACCCTTCAGGGCAAATCAGCCAGCCCTCATCCATGCACGAGGCCTCTATCCTATATAATGAAAGGGTACTATGCAAATTGACCCTAACAGCAGAAATACTGGGAATGACTGATCACTATGATACACACTGACCACCAGGGAGCAGATGCTCAATGCAGTAGCTGGCCCCCTGGTGGTCAGTGCGCTCCCACAGGGGGAGCTCTGTTCAGCCACAAGCAAGGCTGATGGCTGCCAGCACAGTGGTGGTGGCAGGAGCCTTTCCCGCCTCCTCAGCAGTGCTAAGGATGTCCGACTGCAGCTTAGGCCTGCCTCCCACTGGCAAATGTACATTACCTGAGGGCTCCTAGGCTGCCAGATGCCTGGAGCCAGTCCATCTTTGCTGTTTCAAGGGACCTGGCATATATGGCATACTGTTTTTAATATGTTTGCTCACCTTCTTGGCACTATGTGTTTTAACCAAGGTCACCTCTCTGAGAAAGGTTGTTTCCCCAGGTAGGGATTTTCCCCTGAAGTTAGGGAGGGAATAAAACCCCTTAACTAAGTGCCAGGCAGGTAATTAATCACTTTAACTATGAACAATCATACTTAAACTACATAATCTTTACTCCCTGGAATGGAGATAAGAAATGCCCTAACCTTTGGAATAGAGATTGATAGGATTGGAATCAACTGGTATAAATACAGATGTAACAAGACAACAGGACACAGAACCTACACACAGAACCTACACACAGAACCTAGAGACAGAAGAACTTCACTGGAGAGAACATGGCAAAAGATCCTGGACAAAAACTGGCCACAGAACCTAGAGACAGATCCTAGAGACAGAACATGGCAAAAGATCCTGGACAGAACCTAGAGACAGAACCTAGCGAGAGAACCTGGCTGAAGATCCTAGAGACAGAACCTGGCTACAGAACCTGGATAGAACATGGCAAGAGAACCTGACTAGAACCTGGTGACTGAACCTGGCTGGAGAACCTGGAGAACCTGGCTGGAGAACCTAGCGAGAGAACATGGCAAGAGATCCTAACCAGAACTTGGCTAGAGATCCTGGCTAGGCTGCTGATCAACTGAACGCTGCCTCTGTGTCATTACTTCTTTGCCGACTCCGTCCACACCTTTGGGGACCCCTGGACCTGCTGGGGTTGGACCCCAGCAGCCAGAGGGATGTCTGACAGCCAGCTTAGTTCTGATCCCCCGGGGAGCAGGCCTAAGCCAGCAGGTGGACATCCCCTGAGGGGTCCCAGACTGTAAGAGGGCACAGGCTGGGCTGAGGGACTCCCCCAAGTGCACAAATTTTTGTGCACTAGGCCTCTAGTAGCAATATGAACAGCTGTGACTAAGTTTGCCCAATATCAGACAATGACAACTACATGGCCACTATCACCTGACTACCTGTGATTAAAGAGAACATCAGTTGTGTGATGTATTTCTATTTTATAGAAACGTTAAAGTGTAGAAGAAAAATGAGCATTGGAATCAATAAAATGTGGCATATTTCCCTGCCTGGTCCATATCCTTACTTGCATGACTGGGACAACACAAACTTTCCATGCCTCAAACAGAATTCTTCTCTCTATATACACACATCTACTCCTCTCACCCTTTTTTCCAGATCATTTATTAGGTAAACCATTTACCCAGTTGCTCAGTATAAATGAACAAACAAATAAACTAAAGTAGGATGAGCTATTTTTGGTTTCTTCACATCCTTCAAATAAAAAATTGACTACTGAATGGATCTGGTCTGGTCTTCAGATGTGTGAATGCAATGCTTCCCACTGTCTCAGCAGCGTTTTCTCTTTTCTAGAGCCTCCCCATGGCTCTCCTTGTTTCTACTCCGAAGCTTTTTTTTTTTTTTTTTTAATCTTAAACCTTATTATATCCTTCTAGAGTTCATACCCTCCCATTGGTTTATCCCACAGTTTACCGTAAAGAGTATGCCCTTACCTTGACATTTAAAACCCCACCTTGTCTAGATTTATAAGTCTTCCCTTCTAACTCCTGTCCCAACCCAGCTGTACCAGCTTTCTTGCCCTTTCTCAAGTGTGGCAGGATAATTGCTTCTTCAGGCTCCAGCGCCTCTGCTCTTGCTGATACCTCTGCTAGCACACCACTTAGATACGGCTCAATCCACTTTTATTCAAATTTCTGCATAAATGTCTCCTCAATCAGAGATGTTTTTAGTGACCACTTTACACAATGTAGTGCTTCATCTCCCAGTAAGTTTCTGACTTCTTTCCCTGCTTTGTTTTCTAGCAAAACACCACTTTTTACTCAAGATTACATTATAAACTTCTGCTTTTATTTGTAACTATCCTCCAAGAACAAAGCTCCCCAAGTGAAGTCAAGAATGAGGTCTGTCTTGCTCATGTCCATATCCCTATTTTTATTAATTTATTTTAAAACATTTTCAGCTTTATTGAAGTAAAATTGATAAAAATTGTATGTATATTAAGTGCACAGGATGATTTGACATATGTATACTTTGTAAAAGTTTAATTAACTTATTTATCACCTCAGACAGTCTTTTTTATTTATTTTCTTTGTGTGCCCCCCCCCCCCTTTGGTGATGAGAATGCTTGAGGTCTAGCCTGTTAGCATATGTCAAGTTCACAGTACAATGTTTAAAACTGTACTCTCCAGGCAGTACATCAGGTCTCCAGAGCTCATTTGTCCTGTAATTGAAGGCTTGTTACCTTTGATCAGCATCTCTCCATCTCTCCCATTTTAAAAGCCCTGGTAACCTCAATTCTGTCTTTCTGTTTCTATGAATTCAACTTGTTTTTTTTGTTTGTTTGTTTCTACAAATAAGTGATATCATACAGTATTTAGTTTTCTCTGTCTACTGAATTTCACTTAACACAGTGTTCACTAGGCTCATCCATGTTGTTATTAAGTGGCAAGATTTTCTTTTTTCTCATGACTACACTGTATTCAATGTATCTCTTCTTTGAATTTCCTTTGTATATATAACTAGAAATAGAATTTCTGGATCATATTAGCTTTATTTCAAATGTACATCCCCTCAGAGGTGTTCCTTTTCTCCACATCTCTGCCAGCATGTTATCTCATGCCTTTGTAATAACAACTACTCCAACCAGTATCAGTTTATATCTAATTGTAGCTTTGATTTGCATTGCTCTAATGATTGACAATATTGATCACCTTCTCATGTACATGTTGGCCATTTGTATATGTTCCTTGGAAAAATGTCTATTCAGGACTTTTTAATGTTCTTCATCATTTCTTTTTTGCTATTGAATTGTGTAAATTTCTTATATATTTTTATATTAACCTTTTATCAGGTATATAACTTGCAAATTTTCTCCCAAACTATATATATATAGTTTTGTCAGTGATATCATCAAGAAAATGAAATGAGAACCTGCAGAAGAGAGAAAATATTTGAAAATAAAATATATGAAATAAAGATATAGTATCTAGAATATAAAAAAACCTTTTAATGTAAAAATAAATAACACAATTAAAAATTTGTAAAATATTTAAGTAGTTATTTTTACAAAACAATATATAAGTGGCCAATAAGAACATCAAAAATATTTAATATCATTAGCCATTAAGAAAATGGTAATCAAAACTTTAAGATACCACTTTATATCAGCTAATATGACTGTAATCAAGAGTGTTGAATGGTATGTGAAGACTGGGACCCTGATGCATTACTTGTGGCAATGTGTGTGGAAATGGTACAGTCGCCTTAAGAAACTGTTTAAATAATGCATTTACCATATAACTCATCAAGTCCACTCAAGCACATACCCAAGAGAAATGAAAGTGTGCCCTCCTCTATTTTTAAGAACATTTTTGGTTTTTAAATTGACTCATTTAATATTTTTGTTATTTCAATCTGTTTGTACCATGGTAGATTACAAGGTTTTTAAGAGCAAAGAATTTTTCTTATTTATTTCTGAGCCTCTAGAAATAAGTAGTAATATTAAGGAGGCATACTATTTCTGTAAAATATAAAGTAAGCATTAGTAATACCTGGCACCAAGATATACATTTTATTTTTATATACAGCTAATATAAAGCAGGTGATGCCTTTGCCCAAAGGAGTTTCATAAAACTCTGTCAATTAAGACTTCAGTGAGAACTAGTTTAGGATTATTTTCTACTTCTATGGGTGAACTTTGAATAAAAGAGATAGTTTTAGAAAGATTAGGGAAGGAAGAAGTCAGAAAGCCTAAAAGATTTTAAACTCTTCAATTTTTCTGTAGTCCAGTTAGGATTTCCATAGTAAATTTTATGAGTGTCATCAGCTACTCATTTGTCATGTGAGGCTGCCTAAATGTCATGAATAACTATTAAAATTTGAATTTTTAAATGTCTCCTGGACTATAAAATGTTTCCCAATGTCTAGTTTTCTCTACCCAACTCTGGGAGCTAAAGCCCCCAAATACATAATTCTACAAAAAGGCATGTGTATGTAATTTAATAGAATTGGTTGAATTAGCCCTGGCCAGGTGGTTATTAGTTGGAGTGTTGTCACATACACTGAAGGGTTGTGCATTTTATTCCCAGTCAGGCCTCATGCATAGGTTGTGGGTTCAATCCTCAATCTGGCCACATATGGAAGGCAACCAAACAATGTTTCTCTCACATCCTCTCTATCTCTCTCCCTTCCTCTCTCTCTAAAATAAATAAAAACATATCCTGAGGTGAGGATAAAAAAAAAATAAAGAAAGAATTGGTTGAATTAGAAGAAGCTAGGAGAAGTTAACCAAGAAGAAAATTGAGGAAAAGAGAGAATCAAGTGAAAGGATGTTTCAAATACTGAAGCTGGAATGCAAATCATGTTATCAACACCCTGTAATTTTGGACTCCATGTCTCAGAAGGTGATGCACAATGAAAACAGTGTTGATCTAGAAGTCAGAAGAGAGGCTAACTCTTCTCACAACAACTAAGTTATACAAAGAGGTATTATCAAGGTAATTAGCTAGATATTAATAAAGGAAGGGTCCAAAGGGAATGGGACGTTGTTAGCCTAATAAACCAGGGAGCTGAATCTGATAATAAGCCTGCTTCATTCGGAAGGTACAGTTTCACACACTCCCCAGGGGACTGCTGCACCTCCTGCCTTTGAAATCCCCAAAGCAGGCAGGAAGGATCATGGTTAGTGGTCCTTACCAAGGGAGGAATTAAAACTGCAGGAGAAATTCCTCTACCAGGCGCATGGCCAGTAGAAGCCAAGATGGCCCGGGGAAGGTGCTTCTACTTTGAATCTTGCACAGTAGACACTATTATGGCAACCATAAGGGGCGGAGCCTAGCCCAGGAAAAGGATCAGATTGGGTAAGGGACAGAGAACCCTGGAAGATCTAGGACATGGCTTGATTAGGGGGAGGACCCGTCATAAGCCCCTGAAAGATTGGAAAGATGATTTGTTAGTTTGAAAGGGTGCCTGGTCCTTCGCAAGCCCAGGATATTATAATACAAACTGAACAAGTTCTGTCTCTCAAGCTTGGTAACACAGGCTCACCCGTTCCTTCCTGTGTTCTTTCAGCCATGTGGCGGCAGCCACGAGGGTTCCAAAATGTGGGCTCCAAGTGCAAACCTGGGCATAGCAATGAAGCTATGTTCCATGTGGTTGGAACACAGGCTAGGCTAGCCAGATGGAGGCAAAGGCTGACCTGGACTAAGCTTTGACATGAACTCAACCTCTGGCACAGAATCTCTGGACATCAGTCTTTGTTCTGGGCCTGATGAAGGCAAGGACTTTTCCCACAGTGGGATGGATGGGGATGAGACATGGGGAACCTGGCTGCAGCCATTTATTTCACCCCCAATAAATCTTATCACTAAACCGCATCAACCCAGGCATGGGTCCCCAGAAATGCTTTTCTGGGAACTCCACGAAAGGACCTCATGTACACAGGCAACGGTATGATTGGCTCCAGAAGGTCACAGAAGGCCCATGCAAATTAGGAATACTGCATTTTAATCATTTTATTTTTATATACAGACCAATCAGGTGATGGTCTAACACCTGTTTCCCTCCTATCCAAAAATCTGACTTTTGAATTGGGATGAGAAGTTCTCCCGCTTTGGGTACAGGGCTGCCAGAGAATGGTGCTCAGTGCCCGAATATGATGCCTCATATCACAAGAATGAACATAATTCAACAGCCATCCTTCTCTTTACAAGATTTATGGTCCATTACTCCTTCACTACAAAGGTGAGCTGCATCTGAGCATATGAACCAAGATATAGCCCTTGTCACTGCAGTCCTGTGATGCAAGTTCTGAAGATATCTCTAACTGTATTCGGGCTTGCTTGAATCTCAGGAGCTTACTGAATATTAATTGCCAGCACTCTTTCATATCTCTATAAAATTCCTCACTGAGTTAAGAGTGTGTTTGCCAAAGAATAGGTGGAGACCACTAACATATATAAAGAATTCATTTAAAAACTAAAATTGTGGTAAGGACTTTTCTTCAGGCTATTCCTTTGAGCAGGACTAGAAATTTTCTACTTAATTTATCTTTAAAAATAATTAAGCTTTTCCCCTGTGATTAGACAATTTCAAGATCCCCACAAATATCTAGAGTAAATTCCAAAATGTTTTTTTAGATTTGGCTTTCCAGGATAAATATGGAAACAAGCTTTGCCTTTTATGACTGTTGGGTTTCCAGCACCCAATGAAAGGAATTTTTATTTTTTTATTTTTATTTTTTATATATCTTTATTGATAAACCATACTTACTTTTCATTTCTGCTCCACATTCTTGAACTATTTTAGCACAGGGAAGGGCAGGTCAATATTTATTATGTCAAAAGTTATCATAAAGATTATGAAACACATGCAGAAAGATGACATAGACTTAATCATATAATAAAAATAAGAAAGACAATTTCAGTGTTAGGGTACAATTGGAATGCATTTAGAAAGTATTGATGAAACAAGGAAGGTGGGTTTGGCAGGTAATAGAGACAATCTATGACAATAGAAATTGAAGTGATGGAAATATGGTGACCTGCCCCTGTGTCTTCCTAAAGCATTTATGTACACTAAATAAAATGGTCAGGTGATTTTGAGTTAGAAAAAAATTAATAAGCACGTATAAAATTGAAAATGAAATAAAGCATTATTAACATTTCTTGATCTCATATTATCATGCAATTATCACATAACTATCTTAATTTGCTTATTATCCTAATACATATATATTTTACTTACCATTTAATATTTCTGTTATTATTACATATTGTGTAATTTAACTTTGTGTCCTTAATTTCCTTATATATTCTGCATAATTTATTTTTATGTTACTGTGTCATAATTTTCATGGACATTCTATATTTTGGCATTTGTGTTGTTTATGGTGTCATATTTGAATATATAGCAACTTATGACATTCAACTCTTAGAAAAGGAAGATCATTTCTTTCTCCTGTGGAAACTTTCCATTGGTTCCTACAGTTTTCGAAATAAAAGCTTAAGTTCATTCCATGTCTTTTAACCTTCAGTGGTGTGACTTACGATGGCATCTCCAGCCACTTTCTCTTTGTTCAAAGGGTTGCAGTCCCACTGGCTGCTTGCTTCTTCATTATTTTTCAATCACATCAAATGCTTCAGGACCTCTACACTTGCTGTGTCCTGGGCCCACGATGCTCTCCCTCCAGGCATCTCATGACTTAATTCCTTCACTTGTTGAAGTCTCTTTGCCAATTTTATCATTTCAGGGATTGCTTCATTGCCACCCTTCCTAAACTGGCTTTGTGTCCCATTTTTTTATCTTCTTATTCTTCATTGGTCTTATTTATCTAGATGAAATATCCTAATGTATATTTTCTAATTTATTTTGTCCATCAGCATAATATTAACCCCATTCTAGTAGGGATTTTATCTTTATACTGGAGGCCTGATGCACGAAATTTGTGCAAGAGTAGGCCTTCGCAGCCCTGGCTGCCTCAGCCCTCACAGCCCTGGTTTTGTCAGGAAGGTCGTCTGGATAAATGTTCCGCTGTTTGGCTGTTCAGTCTATTTGCATATTATGCTTTTATTATTATAGATTGATTGATCTAACCTTCACAGGTTAAATACAAACTTTGTAAACAATAAGCAAAAATTGATCATAGATGGATTGATCCAATCCTTATACCACTACCACTGTGGGGAATTCCCTTTCCCCTGTTATATGCCATCTTCTAGGAAAGCTTGTAGAAGACTGTAGAAGTTGAAGGAACCAAAATTGAGATCTTCTTAAAGGAATTTTTAGGGGTAAAACAGGCAGGTTTAGGGAGTTTTAGAAATAAAGGAGGGTCCATGGGAGAACTGCAAAGCTGGGGTCTGGGAGCTGCCAAAAGGCATACATTCACAAAGAACTAAAGGAGCCACAGCCTAAATGGAGAGGAAGATACCCATTCATAGGAGATAAGGGGAAAGCCACAGGGAGTAGACAAACAAAAGGGAGAAAGAGGAAAATAGATTTTTCAAGGGAATAGAGAATTCTACCACAGAAGGGGGAGAAAAAACGGGGGACCCCACTTGAGATTTGAACTTTGAAGCTGCTATAGTGACCAATCAGAGAGGAAACAAAGAACTGCAACTTTTATAAATCTTACGTAAAAGGGGCTCCCACGTGGGAGTCTGTGCTCATTTCCTAATAAAGTTCCACCTTTTGCTATTCCACCTTTTGTCTGTGGCTTCATTCTTCAAATCCACCTGACAAGGACCTGGGAAAGAAACCGCCTTTTCATCCCGCCCAGAGGCAAACCACGCGTTTCAGTTTGATTTCCTGTTTGATTTCCGTCATCGTTCCTAAAGTAGATGTTTGTTGTTGTTGTTGTTGTTGTTTCCTTGTCCTCTATCACAGTTTTTCCATAAAGACATACATTTCATACTCTGAAGTCCAAGCTGCACTATCAGAGAAAAGACTAAGCATAAAATTAAAACAGAACTTTTTAATGAAAAGAACATGCCTCAAGTGACTTTTTTTCATGTTCTACATCTGACTTTGCATCTTAGAATTCAAGATCCTATGGGCAAAGTATGAGAAGTTTTTGAGCTCACCATTGTTTTAATAGAGTCAGATCAGCCTGGGAAATTTGTTTTTACTAATAATCCAGATAAAGGTCTTTACCCACAAACTTACAATAGTAATGTTTAGATTTCTTCATGTTTTTGTACACATATGTTAGCTCTTAACATTTAGTTATGGTACAGTTCTTGCTGCCAAACAATATCAAAGTTTGTCTTTAATCCTCATAATCACTTTGATTATTTCAATGGAATTCCTTTTGTATCTTCACCATCTGTTCTCCTTTTTTTTTCTTTTACCTAAAGTTGGTTGATAGTCACTTGTATTAAATAAACTTAAGTCAGTGTGTTTATGACTTAACACTGGAATTTATAGTTCTCCCTTAACAACAGAATCTCAGACTTCATCAAAGCAATGGTAGAAAAATTGAGGGCAAAGTCTCTGAAAATCCATCATAAGTACCATGCCTTTGCTTAATCATGATCGTTGTTCACACTGTTCTCACAAGTCTGAGGATAACTTCCAACATCAAGCATATTAAAGCTCTCCTGTGTAGAGATGATAAGCATAAATCAACAAAAATATTCAGAAGAGAGAAGTGGGAATACTTTTATTTATGAGACCTTATGCTTGATTTCCAGTAGGCACACAGCTTGAGGATTTTTAAATTTATGGTACATGGAATATGATTTACTCTTAAGCTTGTGTCAAACAGTATATGAAAATTTCTATTTTTTCTTCTTTTTGAAGTATATATGTGTGTTTTCAGAGTGAATCTTTGGTTAATTTGTCCAACTCTCAAAATCTCAACCCAGTTACAAGCTTTAGTGAGTACAAGCAATGACCAATCACAAAAAACAAACAAAATAACAACAAAACCCTTTTTAATTAGCTTGCTTTCCTCTCTGTTGTCTATGTTCATAATTTTTCTCAGAAGCATACTATTGAAAGCTAACTAATGCCAAGCCACCTTTTTAGATTGAGATATTGTGGTGCTAGTTCCTGGAATTGTGCACAGAGGGGGAAATCCTTGACAGAATTAAACCCTTCACATTTATTTCCTGCAGTCTGCACTTTGTGGTAAGCTTGTTTAGGGATTTTCGGCTTCAAAATGCCATGCACGGAGAGAGCGATGTATGGAATTTTCATGTGAACTGCACAGCATCTGCATCCAGCCTCCCATCTGCCCATATTTACGGTGATTCTGACACAGACATCTCTTTCCATTCACTTGACTTTCCTTGTACAGACTCATGTTGTTTGTTTTAGGTAAGCCTTGCATCAGTAAGGGCTTAAGCTCCTTGAAAAAAAGAAAACAAAACAAAATACCAGGGGCTTATTGATATGAAAGCTGGCTTCCTAAACTCTATCCACTTAAGAAGCATAAATATTCAGTATTGGTATGGGAATCAACTGAGGCAATGGGTAAAGTTATTAGGTCTGATACTGGTTAGGGAGAACATACTAGCTATCATTTACAAGGCAACTATTGTGGGTTTAGTTTGTACTAGGAACATTACATGTAATATAAATCACCCCTGTTATCAGCACCATTTACTAAAAACCTCCTGTGCATGTTGTCCTGATCTAGATCTCACTCACCATCTCTATTTGAGTAAGAATAGTCTTAGCTTATCCATATTAAATCATGCAGCTACCATTTATTCAATGTCAGTTATATATATATGATATTCCATCTGACAGTTTATACCTAATACAAAGATAAAATAGTAATAGCTAGATACTAGACACTATTTGTTAAATAGTATTTATTTATGGAGCACTATGGTAAATTATTTATACTTATAGATGGTGGTATTGGCTACCATATGATACAGACATATGGATGATAATATTGGCCAATGTACGATAGAGACTTAATGGATCATGATGATCTTTGGCACTATATGATAAACACCTCTACTTGCTAGAGAAGGTGCCAGGGTGATTCAGATGGTGCAACAGAAGTATACAAGTTTTGCAGGCAAGGGAACTGAGGTTTAGAGACATTAAATGTCACCCAAAGTCACACAGCTAGTGAATTCAAAGGCTTTGGATTGAATCTGGGTTAGGCTGATCCTGCAGCATGATCTCATTCCACTCTGCTACACAATGTGTAGGTGTGTGTGTGTGTGTGTGTGTGTGTGTGTGTGTGAATGTGTGTGGTGTACGTGTGTATGTATATAGGTGTGTGCATGAACACAATGAAATCACTCTTTTCATGCTGCCCTACAAATTGAAACAAAGGCTCTTGATGAAAGACTAATAACTCACAGCTGATATTTTTAAAGAACTAACTGAAATGACACATTATTTAGAGCAAAAAGAGTCCTTAATAAATCTGATTTACTCAAATCATGATTAAGATAATGGACTTGCTTTGTACTTATATATATATATATATATATATATATATATATATATATACACACATATATATATACAT
Organism: Myotis nattereri; assembly: GCF_964212035.1. Lineage (NCBI taxonomy): Eukaryota > Metazoa > Chordata > Mammalia > Chiroptera > Vespertilionidae > Myotis > Myotis nattereri. The sequence continues at coordinate 88,996,179 of NC_138082.1, read as the reverse complement.
ATATATCATATATATATACATATATATAATATATATGTATATATATATATATTTTTAATAAATATATATTTTAATAAATATATATATTAATATATATAAATTATTCTCATTCCAAAAAGGATATTTTCTTTCCTACTTCATTTATGAGATATATGAACCAGAATTCAGTAGCCAAGAATATAATAATCATATCTATTTATAGAAAGAAAATCCAACATTGAAATTAAACTGAGTTTCTCTAAAGCAGGGCAACTAAATAGGGATCACTGTTATCTATAGTCAGAATTAAAACTAAACAAACAAAAGACCACACACAGTTGTGGCTGCTTCAGGCACTGATTCACTAATCACTACACTTCTGTTTTATGAGCTCAGATGTAACTAACGACTTCATTATTAATGGTTATCATGCCTGTGATAATTATGATATAGCATTTAACCCAGCCACACAGGTGATTATATTTCAAGTATTTCTAGGTCATGACAACAATGTGTTCTGATAAGAAGATGTAAGAGTTTGAACTAGCACATTGCTTTGGTCATGGCCACCATGGGGTATATTTAAAAGGATATTTGTTTTCTTTTATCTGTCTGGACCCTTGGAGAATCTCACTTCCCTTACCAAGAATCTGTCTTCATTGGCAATGAAGTCTAGCACTGCTGCTCTGAGCCCTTCATTTCACACTAACTTCTGCTTCCTGGCTCATCCCTTATCCCCATGACTCTTGGCTGATTTCCTTATTCTGGCAAATGCCCTGACATGCTTCATGGGTCCAGACTCTTGTTTTTCTTCTGGTAATTAAAAAAAAAAAAATCTTTCTAGAAGAAAAAATTGGAGGAATCACAATACCAGATATGAGGTTATACTCGCTACAAAGCCACTTTACTGAAAACAGCCTGGTACTGGCACAAGAACAGGCATGTAAGTCATTGGAACAGAACAGAGAACCCAGGAATCAACCCAAACCACTATGCTCAATTAATATTTGACAAAGGAGGCTAGAGCATACATTGTAGCAGAGACAGTCCCTTCAATAAATGGTGTTGGGAAAATGAGACAGATACATGCAAAAAAAAAAAAAGAAAGAAAGAAACTGGAGCACCAACTTACACCATACACAAGAATAAACTCAAAATGGATAAAATGCTTAAATGTAAGATGTGAAACCATAAAAGTTCTAGAAGAAACCATAAGCACCAAAATCTCAGACATCTCTCATAGCAATATGTTTACTGATACATCTCCCAGGACAAGGGAAACTAAGGAGAAAATGAATAAATGGGAATTACATGGAAAAAAAAAAAAGCTTCTTCACAGCACAAGAAACCGTCATCAAAATAACAAGAGAGCCCACTACATGGGAGAACATATTTGCCAAGGATACATCTGATAAGGGGTTAATCTAAAAATATGTAGGGAACTCATAGAGCTTAACAAAAGGAAGACAATCCAATTAAAAAATGGGCAAAGGACCTAAATAGACACTTCTCTAAAGTGGACATACAGAAGGCCAAGAGACACATGAAAAAAATGCTCAAAGTCACTGATCATCTGAGAGATGTAAATCAAAATGACAATGAGATATCACCTCACACCTGTCAGACTGGCTGCCATAACAAATCAACAAAGGACAAGTGTTGGAGAGGTTGTGGAGCAAAGGGAACCCTAGTGCACTGAGTGCACTGCTGGTGGGAATGCAGACTGGTGCAGCCACTGTGAAAAACAGAATGGAGTTCCCTCACAAAATAAAAAAATGAAACTCCCATTGGACTCAGTGATCCCACGTCTAGGAATATGTCCTAAAAAATCTGAAACACTCATCTAAAAGAATATATGCACCCCTGTGTCCATAGTAGTGCAATTTACAATAGCTAAGACTTGGAAACAGCTTAAGTGGTCATCAGCAGATGAGTGGCTAAAAAAGCTATGGTACATTTACACAAAGGAATACTGTGCAGCAATAAAAAAAAAAGAGAAAGAACTCTTACCATTTGCAATAACATGAATGGACCTGGAGAATATTACACTGAGCAAAATAAGCCAGTCAGAGAAAGATAAGTATCATATGATCTCACTCATATATGGAATCTACTGAGCCAAATAAACTGATGATCAAAAACAAACCCACAGTCATAGATGCATGAACAGACTGATGAACCTCAGAGGGAAGGCAGGGGAGGGTGGGTGGGAAGAGATCAAGCAATGAATTTGTATGCATAGATACATGGACAATGGAGTGGTGAGGGCCTGTGGAGAGGAGGATGTCAGTGGGCTAGAAGAGGTTAATGAGGGAAAAAGGAGGACCTATGCAATACTTCAACAATAAATATTAAAAAATAATAATAAATCTTTCTCAAAAACTGTCTTTATTCTTCTTTGAATCAGTTCTCTCTTTTTCATTTTGAGCTTGGAAGGAGCCTTTCCTGTCAATTAGGTATGGGTCTAGTCCACAGAAGTGGATAAGTATTCCAGGTATTTCTGGGGACTTCCTGAAGGAAAGGAAATTATTCCCTTTCCTCTTTACTGCCATCTAACTTGCTCTGTAGCTCTCCCATTTCAGAAAGCACGCAAAGACATCCTTCTGAGCTGACCTTCCCTGGCTCACTCACCTTAGCACTGTCAACCTTCTTTCAGTTTTTTTTCACACTTCCTGGTCATTCGGCTCTCACAGAGAAAAGAGACTTGAGAAATTACTCAGAAAGTGTCAAGAGGAGAACCAAGATGGCGGCATAGGTTAATGCCGGAGTTTGCTGCTTTGAACAACTACTTCAAAAGTGAAACCAAAAAACCGAAGGGACATCACCCAGAACCACAGAAACGCTGGCTGAGTGGAAGTCCTACAACTAGGAGGAAAGAGAAACGCATACGGACACTCAGAGGAGGCGCAGTGCTGAAGTCAAATTCTGAGGTGCGGAGCGTGCGGAGAGGGCTGGCGGCGGAGGGCGCGGTTGGCGTTTTCAATCGGGAGGGAGTCGCAGACTCTGAGCTCCAGATACAGGCGAGTCTTTAGGGACCCAGCCTCAAATGGGAGAAGCGGGACTGTCTGGCTTCGGTCAGAGCGAGTGCAGCTTTCTCTCCGAGCTTTGCAGCGGGTGCTGGGACTCAGAGAGGCAGAGCCCCTGGGGAAAGGACTGAGAGCCGCCATTACTGCTCTCTCCGGCCCACCCTGTTGATCCTGTGCGACCCGCCCTGCCCAAGCCCTGCACACAGGCATTTGCCGGATAGCCTCAGGCAAACGCCAGATTAGCACCTCCCTAGAGGACAGAAGTTCTCTCACTGCTGACACAGCTGATTCTCATAGCCACTTGGCCTGGAGGTCAAACCCTCCCTGGAATTAGCTACAACAATCAAGATTTAATTATAAGACTGCGAACAAAGACCACTAGGGGGTGCACCAAGAAAGCATAACAAAATGCGGAGACAAAGAAACAGGACAAAATTGTCAATGGAAGATATAGAGTTCAGAACCACACTTTTAAGGTCTCTCAAGAACTGTTTAGAAGCCACCGATAAACTTAATGAGATCTACAAGAAAACTAATGAGACCCTCGATCTTATATTGGGGAACCAACTAGAAATTAAGCATACACTGACTGAAATAAAGAATAATTTACAGACTCCCGACAGCAGACCAGAGGAGCGCAAGAATCAAGTCAATGATTTCAAATGCGAGGAAGCAAAAAACACCCAACCGGAAAAGCAAAATGAAAAAAGAATCCAAAAATGCGAGGATAGTGTAAGGAGCCTCTGGGACAGCTTCAAGCATACCAACATCAGAATTATAGGGGTGCCAGAAGATGAGAGAGAGCAAGATATTGAAAACCTATTTGAAGAAATCATGACAGAAAACTTCCCCCACCTGGTGAAAGAAATGGACTTACAGGTCCAAGAAGCGCGGAGAACCCCAAACAAAAGGAATCCAAAGAGGACCACACCAAGACACATCATAATTAAAATGCCAAGAGCAAAAGACAAAGAGAGAATCTTACAAGCAGCAAGAGAAAGAAACTCAGTTACCTACAAGGGAATACCCATACGACTGTCAGCTGATTTCTCAACAGAAACTTTGCAGGCCAGAAGGGAGTGGCAAGAAATATTCAAAGTGATGAATACCAAGAACCTACAACCAAGATTACTTTATCCAGCAAAGCTATCATTCAGAATTGAAGGTCAGATAAAGAGCTTCACAGATAAGGAAAAGCTAAAGGAGTTCATCACCACCAAACCAGGATTATATGAAATGCTGAAAGGTATCCTTTAAGAAGAGGAAGAGGAAGAAAAAGGTAAAGATACAAATTATGAACAACAAATACACATCTATCAACAAGTGAATCTAAGAATCAAGTGAATAAATAATCTGATGAACAGAATGAACTGGTGATTATAATAGAATCAGGGACATAGAAAGGGAATGGACTGACTATTCTTGGGGGGGAAAGGGGTGTGGGAGATGCTGGAAGAGACTGGACAAAAATCGTGCACCTATGGATGAGGACAGTGGGTGGGGAGTGAGGGCGGAGGGTGGGGCGGGAACTGGGAGGAGGGGAGTTATGGGGGGGGGAAAAAGAGGAACAAATGTAATAATCTGAACAATAAAGATTTAATTTAAAAAAAAAAAAAGGAAGTGTCAAGACACAATGACAGTGAGCAAGAGGGGATGCTTGCAGGCAAAACCACTTTTTTCTCCTTCAAATAACAGTTCATAGATATCATTTATTCCTTAACCAGGGCTTGAGTGAAGAGTAACCAGAGTTATTAATGAATTATCTGTAGACTTAAAAATGTTCATGAGTAATATCTCAGTTATTAGAGAAAAAGAGGAAGTTAATGTACATAAATGTGCTCACTAATTTAGTGTATCATTTTATTTAATTCTCATTTTAAACCTTTGAAGTAAATGTTAGAATTACCTTGATTTTATAAAGGAGGAAATTAAATATTAGATAAATTTTAATTACTTTAAACAAGCAGGTGAATGAGCATAAATTCATGGCCAGATCTTCTTATCTTCAAAGATGAAATTTCTATCTCATTTCACATTTTTTAGGAATGATTTTAGGAAAAACATGTAAGCTAGGAAAGTATGTATTTTGTTACAGATGTTTATTCTCTAGCCCCCATTTTGTCCCTTTACAAAATCACACTTTATTAGTTTCTTCATTCACTTGACATTAATCTGATAATAAATACCTATCCCTTTAATATTTTATTTTAAATCATTGTATTCCTTCCAACAAGAAACTATAGGATAATAAATGCCGTTTATTATTAAAGATTTTTAAGGCACCAATGATATCTGAATGAGACGAACGTAATTTGAGAGAAGGGACTAGAAGTTTTCTCATGTAGGAAAGCAATCATCAGTAAGCAGGCATCATGAGTCAACAGTGGTTCTCGAAAGCTAGAACCATCTACTGTTGTCTTTAACAGTGGAATAAATACAGGGCTCAGCACCAGATGGTGAGTGTACAACTCTGTGTCATGCTAACTGCATCGATATTAGAGCAGTAACACATTAAACACTGGGTAAAATTCTTTAAAACGACCAGAGTAAACTGGAGATGAAAAGATTGCGAGAGTCTCAGCAAGTGGTGAGAATGCAATTGAGGGCATATCAAGAGAAAAGTTGGAAAAAAAAATGTGTTTAGCCAGTGGCAAAGACTTAAGTTGACATCTTTTCAAATATTTAGTAGGATGAATTAGAAGGAATAGTTGGGATACTATTTTGTAGCCACAGAAAAAAAGAACTAAGACTTATAAGTAAAAATTATTAGGAGCTAGATTTGAGCTTAATGGAAGAAAGGACTTTTAGATAATTAAAGTTGTCCTGAAATGGAAGGAACTGCCTGGTGACACAGTGAATTCTCATCTCTGAAAGTGTGCAATAAAAGGCTACATGACCACTTATTTGGAATTTATGCATCTATTTAGAGAGTTAATATAGATGACCTAATCTCACTTTCCATTCTGAGAGCCCATGATTCGATACTTGGCTGTATCTGTTTCAAGAATGTTTTAACTTGATTACTATAGCCTGAGCTAACGTAATTTGGTGGATCTATGACCAACTCAACAGCCTCTTGATTTTCTTTCTAGTATTTTGTTATTTGTTATATACCTTTTTGAAGTCTATTACAGTTGGAGTCAATAAATTGTCTCTCTTAAATTGATTGGTAACTCTAGCCCCCGCTCAGCTCCTTCTTCCACAGAGAGTGCAGTCAGCCATAATGTGTACTGAGGTAAGGACCAATCTCTATTTTGAAGAATCTTTTTTTTTTTTCTTCACATATTCCCTACATGTTTTCTTTCCTTCTTCTGTTTTCTCCTTTACTATTCACAGTTTGTGAAATCATAAAAATGATTGTATACCAAATGATTGTAAACCAAAGAGTTGAAAGTTAGGATCATATAGAAGGCGTTTCTGAAATGAATCTATAGCATTGTAAAATTTTGAATTCGTGGGAAGTGACTACAAATGCATACACAATAAATCTCAATATATTTAGTCAAGAATTTAGAACTAAATAAAGGTAGTCTCTACAGAGCAAGAGCAGCTGTGGTATATTTCAGTAGACATTTTAGTGACCCCTTCTGTCCACAGGAGGCACAATGCTACCGCTGACACTTTCTATACTAGTAGGGTCCAGAAAAAAGTCTCAAAGAAGTTGAATTCCTGCTAAGTCCCTGTCATTTTTACTTTAGTTTCTATCCTATTTCCAGTAGAATGTACAATAACAATTTATAGATTTCCATTTAAATAAGTATTTACAAGGAAGATGACTACATGAATGTGACATGACCATTAGATGAAGTACAATAAAGGAGTAGCAAATAGAGTATCAAGAGATCCCTGCCTACCTGAACACATGGCACACATGAATGATTTATTCTGAGCCATTCAAGTCAATTATTTTAACTTATGTTTTCATTATTCTAAGTATCTTATTTTTTTTTGTTTGTGTTTTTTTATTTTCTGGTTCAAACAGTGCTTTGTCATCTCTTATGGATTTCCAACTTGCTTCAGGCCCCGTGAGTGTATTGTGCAGGCATGCAACTCTTTCGAATCTTCAACTGTCTGCTCATTTAATTTACCTGTTGTTTATCTCTGCTCCAAATGATTAATAACAATGAAAAATTAAAAGCAACTAACTTTCATGCCCATGGCACTTCACAGGAAAGCCTCATGGCTGAATAAGCTTCTATTTATCATTTTACTTTAGATTTAGCCTGTTGGACATTTTTCAATCCATTAAACAGTCCTTCAAATATAAGCCAGGTTAAATCCATGGTTTCTCATTACCTATTAGAGTTCAACATTTTTGGATATTTTTTCACTGATCTGTAATAATTTGTATTTTCTTTATCATAAATGCATTATGTTTTTGGAGCAAATACAGTTGACTTTTGTTTTAGTGAATAGGTCTAATGGTTGATATTAAATATTACAGATGATATCTGCTATTATTTCTACAACTGGAAAGTACATACCCCAGCCCAGCTGGTTTGGCTCAGACTTAGGCCTGCAGACTGCAGGGTCCCAGGTTTGATTCTGATCAAGGGCACATGCCGGGGTTGTGGGCTCGATTCCCAGTAGGGATGTGCAAGAGACAGCCAATCAATGATTCTCTCTGTCTCCCTCTCCCTTACTCTCTGAAATCAATAAAAATATATTTAAAAAATAAAACAGAAAAAGAAAGTAGATGCCCCAATAGACTTTCCATACTATCTTTTTATTACTTTTCAAATTAGGGACATTCTACATACAAATAAGAGTGGCTTAAGGAATCTGTCAGTCACAACCTTTTAAGATATGTACTCAGTCATTTGTCCCTTGTCCAGCTCCCTAGGGAAAGTTTATATAAAATTTATCAGTATATTTGGTTACATAGACTTAATTACAAAGTGTCCAATACTTACAGAAAGTAAAAATTCTCTTGAAAAAAGTTAGGGTTTTTTGGTGTTTTTTTTTTAGATATCTCTGCAAAATTATTAATTTTCTCTTCTTTGACAAAAACAATGAGAATCTTCCATGACAGAAATTTCTTTTCTCAACATCCTTTTAAAATATTTTCAATTATTCAAAAATTACTTACCAAATTAACCTTTAAATTGATGTTTCTCTATTGTTCATTAGACAAAATTAAAATTGACTTTGGGATGGTCTTCTTTGATTACTGACCTTGAATATAACATCAAAATTCAGAAGACCATATTGCTCATGATACAGAATTTTGTAATGTTTCAAGATGCCTAGAAAATGCAAAAAGACAGTAATAAATTCAGCATCGTTTGTTCATAGTTTAGAACTAAACTTGATGTTAAAAAGGAAACTTGTTGAATTTTATGAAATATTGGAATAAATTAACATAAAACTTAATTTATTGCATATAATAATTGTAAGTCATTTTATTAATAAAAAGTTTTATGTAAACACTGGTCAGAAAATAAGGCCATGACCTCTATAATTTTTTAAATGATTCTATGATTATGTGGCCTAGTCATATTAATCATTGAAATATCAGAAACATATACCTTTATATGACATACCCTAGAAAAGAAAATCTTATTTTCTGCAGGAAAATAAGTAAACTGTCTAATTTAGTCTAAGATTATTGGTAACTTCATATTATTTAGAATGTAGAGTGGGAGTGGAATTATTTTGGACATCTAAGATTTCTATATAACCAAATTTTATTTATTCTCACTCAAGGGTATGTTTAGTTGATTTTGGAGAGATGGGAAAGCAGAGAATGAGAGAGAAAGAGAGAGAGAGAGACATCAACAGGAGAGATACATAGATTGGTTGCCTCCTTATATGCACTTCAACCAGGGATCAAACCCGCAACCCAGTTATGTGCCCTGACCCGAATCGAGCCTGTGAGCCTTTAGTGTACAGGACAATACTCCAACCAACTGAGCCACACCAGCCAAGGCAACAATTCTTTTTCTACATTGAAAATCATTTAGTTGTTTTTTTTACAAATCCATATGCTTATATTTTTCTTTAATATTATGTGATATTTAGCAGTGTTTAATAATAACAATAATAGCAATATTTATACACTAAACTTAGCCAATTTGAAAAGTATAAGTTGAAAATGGATTATGCATGTCAGAAAAATTATAATAAACTACAGTGTGAAAAGACACATGTTTAAATTATTGATTTTATTTCATGGTATATTCAGAAGACTATGTGTTTGATAAAAATATTTTATATATCAGTGAAAAATGAGATCAGCTAAGTTAATCAAGTTTACATTACAGACAGCTTTGACAGCAAGGGTGAGATGTGCAGATTGCTGTACTCAGAAATGGAATATCTGGCTGATATTTTAAAAAAGAGGCATAGATAAAAAAGAGTTTAGAACAGCCAATCAGCTTGAGAGAATTTGGGTGTGAGTGAGGCATAAGAACTTGACATTTTTATTTTTACTTTTGAGTAGAGTTGGTGATCCCACTCAGACTTTGGTGAAATACACATAAAAGCTAATTATCACAAGGATTTCATCAAATACCAGACAGCCAAAACAACAGATAAAAAAGCCAAAGAGCGTGCAAGGGATATGGGTACCAAAAACTTTTGGCTGTAGGAAAAGATTCTTTTAAATTTTGGCCTAAACAAGTTAAATAATGTTAGTGCCATCATCAGGAGTAAAAAGACTCAGAAGTGTTATTTTAGGTTTTTCCTAAAATTCCAATTTTGCACATGTGGAAATTATGATATTGAGGAGGCATATAATTATACTAGAGGCCCGCTGCACAAAAATGCGTGCACTCAGGGGGTGTCTCTCAGCCCAGCCTGCACGCTCTCACAATCTGGGACACTTTGGGTAGGTTCTAGTCCCATTTCAGCATGGCTCTGGTTCCCTGGGCCTACGGGTGGATGGGGGGAGGGACCAAAATTCCCAGATCACAGCATGGCTCTGGTTCTCCAGAGCCTGCAGGCGGGGGGAGGCACCATGAAGACAGTCCAATGGCAGCATGGGTCCAATTCATGGAGCCTGTGGGCCAGAGGTAGGAACCAAGAGGCCAGTCCGATGGCAGCATGGCTCTGGTTCCTCGGAGCCTGCGGGTGCGGGGAGGGACCCAGGGACCAGTCCAGTGGCAGCATGGCTCCATTCCCACACCTCCCTCCCACTGCCATGCCACGGGTGGCTGAGACCTACGGCTCCCTCCTATTGCTATACCGCGGGTGGCCGGGACCCAGGAATGACTCCTGCTGAGGGTGGCTGGGACCAAGGACTGTCCTGCCATGTCTGCAGGGACCCTAGCCTGGTGTTCGGTTGTCCACCCGGTCGTTTAGGTGGTGATGGACCCTGCTCTTTATATATTAGGATGATAGCAATTGTAGTAGAGAATAATAATAGCCAGCATTAATCATTTATGTTATAGGCACTGTCTTAAAGTCTGTATTTGTATTAATTAATTTAATATCTCTATTAGCTCTAAGACACAGATAATATTATTATCCCCATTTAATTTTTTAATTCTCACCCAAGGATATGTTTTATTGATTTTAGAGAGAAGGAAAGAGAAGGGAGAGAGAAAGAGACAGAGAGAGAGAAAGAGAGAGAGAGAGAGAAAGAGAGATATCAATGGGAGAGAGACATAGATCAGTTGCCTCCTTATATGCACCCCAATCAGGGATCAAACCCGCAACCCAGTTATGTGCCCTGACCCAAATCGAGCCTGTGCACCTTTGGTGCACAAGGCAATGCTCCAACCAACTGAGCCACACCAGCCAAGGCAACAATTCTTTTTTCTAAATTGAAAGTCATTTAGTTGTTTGTTTTTTTGCAAATCCTTATGCTTATATTTTTGTTAATATTATGTAACATTTAGCAGTCCTGTATAATAAAAGGCTAATATGTAAATAGACCAAACTGCAGAACAACTGGTCTCTATGATGCACACAGACCACCAGGGGGCAGACACTTAATGCAGGAGCTGCCCCCTGGTGGTCAGTGAGCTCCCACAGGGGGAGCACTTCTCAACCACAAGCCTGGTTCACAGCTGGAGAGTGCAGCGGCAGTGGTGGGAGCCTCTCTTGCCTCCGCAGCAGTCGGACATGCCCAGAGGGCTCCCAGACTGTGAGAGGGCAAAGGCTGGGCTGAGGGACCCCTCACCCCCAGTGCACGAATTTTGTGCACCGGGCCTCTAGTGTTTAATAATAACAAATAGATGGGGAAACTAAGGTACTTAGGGCTAACATAAATTCCCAAAATGGCAACATTTGGGATTCAAATCCAGAAAGTCTAACTCATGAGTCTTTCATTTTATCACAAAATTATGGACACTGGGCTTGGGTTTTAACAGGGAAACATATCTGGAGAGATATTGAAGGCCATGGCTCAGGTGAGGTAGGTGAGGTGACTATGTCCCAGATTTAGGGAGGCAACTGCAGAATCCTGAGAATGAGAGATGGCTTGAACGTTGATCCTTAGGAGTCTTGCTCCCAAGGGGCTGGGTCTTGAAACGGAGGCTGAGGACCACAGGAACTTTTGCTCTGTAAGAGGACAGTGTGGGCTGAAAGGAGAGATTTGGGAGGAAAGTCTCGGGACCAGCCGCAGGCAGGAAGGGCAGCTGGAGCCTAAAAGAACTGGAGGGAAAGGCTGGAGACCTGAAGGTTTCAGCCCTTGAATAGGAAACAACTTAACCTCAAAACGGTGATATCAGGTGTTTATTCCGTTTATAGACCCGACGAGTGAGACATTCAGAAAACACATGGTGGGGGTAAGTGTCTCTGCTTTACCATGTTTGGGGTCTCCACTGGGTACAAGCAAAGCCTAGGGGGACTCGGCTGCTAAAATGGGGGCTATTCACTCCTGTCTGGTGGCTGCACCTGGCTGTGCGCTGGGACTGTCACTGACATGGGGTCTGGAACAGCACACTCAGCCTTCCCCTGTGGCCTGGCCTCCTCACAGCGTGGGGTGGGCCCCAAGCGCAGGTGCACCAACAGAGAGCCAGGCAGCGGCATTCTCCCTGGCTCTAGAAGCCACAGGGCACAACTTCCCTGTATTCTATTGGTCAGAGCAGTCACAGGTCTGCCCAGTGCAGGGGACATAGACCATCCCTGGGTGGACATCGACCAGCTGCTCAAGGAGCTTGGAAGTGCTCATGTTGCTGTGGCTATTTTCAGAAAATGAAATCTGCCACACAGGGTGGCAGGAAGCATGCTTAGGAGGATGCCATGGGGGTGCTGGCCAGGAAGGGTAATTTGGCAATGGGTTTGGATAGATTTTTTCAGTGTTCTGGTATGTAGAGGACTTATGCTTAAGAAAACTTACATAAAAGCCATGGACATTGGTCACTCACTTGAGAAATGGGAAGTTACAGGAAGAAGAAAATAGATACTCTTTGGAAAGAAAAATAAGAGCAAGTGAGGTTATTCTCAAGCATGATCAGGAAGTCCTCAAATATTAGTTAATAAACTTTGTGATATATATGTTAGAGAGAAGAGGTAACAAGATGCTGTTTTATTTTAGGAAGGAGGCAAAGATTTCTGTGCTCTTACAATATAGTGCATTAGGTATTTTCACCTGTGATCTCACTTGACCCCTGCTACAGGGTAGGTACATATTGTAAAACTCATTTTACACATAGAAAACTGAAATCATCCAGGTCAGGTAACTTTACTGGTTTATAAACTCAGCAACAGAGTTCAGTTTAAGGTGGGCATGACTCGAAAATTTATGTTCTCTTCCAACTGATATGGGAGGGGACTAAACATAACATCAATCAAGTTGTATCACTTTAACAATTGCTTTCTTTAAATTATTTGCAATGATTTTTGTAGCCTCTAAAAATACTGGCCTAGACTACATCTTCTGTTATTTTCTTACTTTGATTAGTGTCAGAAAATACATTTCCCTGGCTGTTTGCTCAATGGTTAGAGTGTCAGACCGCAGACCAAAGGATCTCGGGTTCAATTTGGTCTCTCTCTCTCTCTCTCTCTCTCTCTCTCTCTCTCTCTCTCTCTCTCTCTCTTTTATCTCTCTCTCCCTCATCCCTCCCTTCCACTCTCTCTAAAAATAAATGGAAAAAAATATCCTTAGGTGAGGGGTGATGATATATATATTGAACACCAATTTGTCAAAAAAAAAAGAAAATACATTGAAAGTAAATATCAGACAGGTGATTCTTCTCATGAATGTTTAGAATTGAGTGAGAAGGCTAGCAGGCTTGTATTTATAGAAGTGAACTTTTAGCACCAGGGAGGTCGAGAAGGTGATTTAAGGCAAACACACTGAGTGTGTACCTTCACCAAGGAGTCTCAGACCTTCCTAGGGAAACTGAAATGAGCAGGTGAACTTGTTAGCTTGCCAGTGGTGTAAAATCTTTGACTCTTCACAATTTTTGACAGTAGATCTAATGAAATATTTTTACTGGTAAATAAATATTTTCTCATTGTCTTCCTTTTATTTGATAGCCACCTACTTTATTGATTTTTTTTTTTTTTTTTTGAGGGAGAGAGAAAGGTAGAGGGAGAGAGAGAGGGAGATCAATTGGTTGCCTCCCACCTGGAATCAAACCCGAAACCTGGGTATGTACCCTGACTGGGAATCAAACCTACCACCTTGGGTGTGTGGGATGACACTCCAACCAGCTGAGCCACACTGGCCAAGGTGGCAGTAATTTTTTAGATGGAAATTTGAAGGATATTTTGAGTAAGCAAATTTCCTAGGTAAGTCTGGAAATGGGTCAAGAAGATGAGAAAGAATAAACATGAGGTAGAAAGAAATAAAGCCACAAGTGAGACAGAAAATATTTCATGGCTTAATCAATCATCTATACACCCACTAACTTGCAAATCAGAAACAAAGTTTGTATCAGATAATGAAGGAAGAGTGACATTAGGGAATGACTTTACCCAGTTGACAAAAATAAGAGTTTTCAGATGTATTATTTTTCTTTTGTTCCTGTTTTTAGAAAATGAATAGCCAGTGAATCTTTAAACTAAAGTCAATGACCAAATTCAGCAATATGCACACAGCACTTGAGGAGATGGAAACATAAGCGCCCCTCCCCTGACAGCATGGATTGATTCTCAGATTAGCTTGGACAGCAGAGGAAACAGGAACCTCCTTACATCAGGGTCTCAACATCGGCTGGCCAGGACCAGGGTCAGTCTGCACAACCTCTCCAGATTGGAGTAAAACCTTAGTCCTATGAGTACAAGAATCGGGACTTTGTTATCTGTTTTCATATTTGTATTAGAGAAAACCAGTTGGACATATAACTCAAGAAACAGATATTTCCATGGAGAGGATAAGGGTGTCCTTGATTTATACAGAGGGGGAACCCAGAGGGAGAGGCCTGTGTGAACACTCTCCTATGGCTCGAACAGTTCACCACTGACAGTCACGTGTGCTGTGCATTAGGAATACAGCTAATCAGGGCACCATCTCGTTAGGACATGATGTAGATGTGCAGCAGCAATTACAGTCCATGGCTCAGGCCCTCAGCACTTCACAGGCAGAGAAGTCATCTTCTGGCCCTCACTGGTCAAAGTGCTGCCCAAGGATCAGCAACCTGGGCCTTCTGATCCCGGAAATGCTGCACAGGCAGAGGCGAGGATCCCAGGCCTGCTCGGTCGGAATCTCTGTTTAAGGTCCACAGGTGATTCATGTATAAAATGCATTTTGAGTCCCTCCCACCCTGCTTCATTGTCCACTGCAGGAGAGATCTTTCAAACTGCAAATCTTGTCAGAGATCTTAATGATGCTACATTATCAGAGAAAGCCCAGATTGTGGTATTTATATAAGATTCTCTAAGATTTGTTACTGCCTTTCTCTTAGTCATGCCCTCTGCACTCATTAAATTTCCACATGTTCACACATGCATGCTCTCCCACGCACCCTTCCAACAAGCATGTACAGTGTTGTGAACACGCCTAACCACTGTGTGCCCACCTGTCCTCATGCAGGATCGTCCTGCTGCCTGAAATGATGTTTCTGTTTTGTCTCTGTTGTCTCGCAGGGCAACTATCCAACCATGTCTCTTCTATCTCCCCTGCTCTTAGAAACCTTCCCAACACTCCCAGCTCCCGACTCTTCCTCCATGGCCTTCCAGCCACTCACAGCGAGTCTCCTCTCCCATACAGCCCAGTCCACTTGGCTAATCTAACCCCATTCTGTCTTCAGGTGATCTCTTAAATCAACTCTCTCTCATCCCTCTACTAACATCCATAATCCAATCAGATATTCTTTGTGAGGGGAGTAATTAGTTTTACCTTTTTAATATTCTAACTCATTCCCTGTTTACATGGTCTGCTTAATTAGTTGGTATCATCTTACCATCTCTAGCCCAAATCAGACTCATTCCAATCTAATTACACTTGTTCCCCACAGCTGAAAAGTCACATTTCTCTTCCTGGGGAGCTAAATATTACTTTTAATATATATATATTTTTTTCTTTTTTATTTTTTAATGATTTGAGAAATAAAAAGAGAGAGAGACAGAGAGAGAGAACGACTGATCTGCTGTTCCACTTGTTTATGAATTCACTGGTAGCTTCTTATATGTAGCCTGACTGGAGATCAAACCTGCAACTTTAGCATATCAAATGTTATTTGTTATTTGTGTTCAATGATGCAAGAAAAGCTCCATCTTTACCATAAAATATGTGTTTCCTGAATATATTAGCCTTATAAAAAAATGCTACATTTAGGAAATGTGGTTATCAAAGTACTCATCACCAAAAACAAAACACAAGCAAAACTGATGTGTAATAAACTGTCTTAGATTTCTGCAGACAGTGTGTATATACTGTATCTATCTATATATATATATATATATATATATATATATATATATATATATAAAATCTTATGCAAATAGACTGAACAGCAGAACAACCAAACAACAAGCCGCTATGACGTGCACTGACGATCAGGGGGCGTGTGTGGAACATGGTGGGTATCGGCAGCAGGCTGCAGAGCAGGAAACATGGCGAGCATCAGCCCTGGTGAGATAGTGGAGCAGGTGAACAGGGTCGCCAGACCAAGGGCAAGCCTCTGGTGGTTACTGAAAATTCTTTCTGCCATGCACTGTGGTTCCGCCAGGCACTTGCACCCTCTGCCGGCACTGGAACTGCAGCTCTCACCCACTGCCAGTGCCCGGCACGGGCCCTGATCGCTCTTTGCCATCAATGGGTGTGAGTGGTGGTTGCCGGCTCCCATCACCCCTGAGGGCTTCAACACATCCCCCTGCTCCTGAGGGCCCCTTGTATGTATATAAATGTGTGCACACACAAACACACACACATTTTTTTTTCTTTTCCTGCTTTTTAGATTGAAAGTAGTTTGAGATTAGGGCTGGGAAAACCACTCAGGGTTACACTTCCCTGCATCCTCTTAACTGATCTCCCAGGCTTTCTCAAGTCCATCATGTTGTTTCTATCTCTATCTGCTTGCCTTAGATCTATCATTGCTTTTACCCTGTTATTAAAATCATCTTTCAATTTGTCCTATTGCTTCCAATCTGCAAATTCTTCCTCAACTCTGACTTCTTTACTTCCTTGCCCCAGGCCCTCCTGTGCCACTATTATCCAGAATTTAGCTCCAGCTCCTTAGCCAGAAACACAAAGTCCAGTGTGACATGGCCGAAGTCCCATCTCCTGGCCCTTCTTACTGCACTCACCTTGAATTCCCAAATCAAGTCAAACACTTATTATTTCAGGTTTTGTTTTTTTCCTCAGATCACATGTTTTCTGTTGTTGTTGTTGTTTTGTTTATGGTTGTTGGGTTTTTGTGTGTGTGTGTGTGTGTGTTTGTTTGTTTTCTGGAACAATCATCTCCTTTTCTTCCCGATGAGCTCCTATTTTTCCTTCAATATGTAGCTTAATCTCCTCTTAGAAATATTTTTTGTGTGAGCCACACAAAAGGTCCCTTTTCTCTGCTCTCTGCTGTTATAATGTATCACTGATTTTTTGACACTTTCATACTGTTGCAATAATCAATTTCTAGGCTGGGAATGATTGCCAGCTGGAAGCATAAGTTTCATTCTTAATAATGCAAAAGGTGGAACAGAATGTTTGCTGAATGAATGAATGGATGAATGATACTCCTTTTTATCATTCTTAGATGTTTCCACCTCAGGCCATCAGCATTGTAAGTTTCCCCTGGCGCACTCCGTTATGAATGTGAGGCTGAGGGATATTTCTAGATGTCTGCTTGTGCCAGTCCCTTCAGCTGACCAGGTTCCCAAGCAGAATTCAACTATGTCATCAATGCATGAGTCAGCTTCTCTGATACTATTTTTTATTAATCTCCCTCTCTCATAAGTCTATATTCTGCCATTATTCTTCAATTACAAGACTGCACTAAACCATTTTTTTTTTTTTACTCAGAAAATTCTTTTCTCGTATCGGTTGCCCTGTGTGCTTTCTGAACATCACATTTGAACTGTTCTCTTTGAATCAGTGAAACCCTAGAAGGTAAAAGAGGAAAGTAACTTCAGCAATAACTGAGTCTTACTCTTTCGTTTTCCAAAATGAGTGCATGAAGGCACTGAAGGCAGAGGAAGGCGGGGAAATGCCCGGAAACGCAGACTGGCCCTTTGGAGCCCTGTGGTGGATGCTTGTCCTTTTGGTGCCCACTATCCAAAACCCTTCCCTACGTCCCAGAAATGCTTGTTTAGGAGACAGAGTTTGCCTCACATTTTAGAACTGAAAATGCCGTGCACGTTCACAGCTTTCCTGGTTACGAGAAGGCCAAGACTCTAGCATCCGATGCACCCACCTTACACACTAGTCTGGAAGCTCCTGCTGCGACTGGCATGGGCCTCCCCAGACTCAGCCGAGGGGCGGCTGCTCGGACCTGTGAGAGCCCCGGAGGCAGTGATTCCTGGGAATGTCCAGTGAGGAACCTATGTGAGATGTGCGCACAGCATCGGGGATGCCTGCCCTGGTTTCTGCCTTTCACCGGTTCTGTCTGTAGAGTCACAAAAGCCTAGTTGCCCAGGCTGGTAATAAACGTTCCTGGTAATAAATGTGCTCTCTGTGGCAAACTTAATTTTGTTTCTTATAACTCTAATTCTTTAACTTGTTTAATTAACATTCTACTATTTAACTATGTAAATTATATTTAATTTGCTAATTTCTTTAGTGCCTATTTTCCCACAAAAATGTAAGCTTCACGGGGAGGAGATGTTATTTATCCTGCTAACTGCAATAAATCCTCTCTGCAACAATGGTGTCCAGTCTAGAGTTGGGGCCTGGTGAATATTTTTATTAATAAATTAATAAATGAATGCAGAATTATTCCTCCTAGTTATTTCAAGTTCTCTTTGCCCCCTCAGATACATATTCTATTTCTTATGTGTGCACTGTGTTTCTTCATACCTTTAGTTTTTATTATTGTTATATTAGTTCTCAAATATGTGGGGATCGCTGGATATTTCTCTGTAGTTATGAATGAAAAGCAGTGCTAATGGTACATGAAGATGCTGTAGCTCCCTCTGCTCTTGCACAGATTGGGTTTTTGTACCTGAAGGTGCTGGGGGAGGGGCTAACTATAAGCCTGTGCATGGTTAAAGACTGTTTTGAATAAAATACTTTATTGTAGGTGCTTAAAATGAAGGGGATGGGAAATTGCCTACCTCACCTTCACCCCAAGCTTCCAACCCCTGAGTCCATTTTCTAGGCAGAAACTAGGAGTGCTGCCTCTTCCCAGGCAGAGAGTAAACACCACTGCAGCCTCTCATCTCAGATCAGCTGAACCCCATGGTGCCTGAGTCTCAGAAAGGGGAATGGGGAGCATGAAACGTACTGCTTCTACGAACTAACTCTTCTGACCTCTGCGCTCTTCCTGCTCTGGCTGTCTGTGCCCAACAATGTCAAACCAGAACTTTTCCCCCCGTGAGGATGGCCACGGCGCCCAAACCCCTTCAACGCTGTTGAGCTGAGTTCTCTCCACTGTTGTAAAGTCCTGTTCTCTTTCTGCTTTCCTGAATAACATTAACATCCCTGGTGCCCTTCATCTCTCTGTCCTATTACTTATTTATTGCTCCTTGTGTATATTTTGGAATATTTCACTGAACTTTGAGGAGAGCGGTGGGTAAATGTAGCATCTTGAGCAAATATGTCAAAAGAGGATATTAAAAGGGCATATCTCTAGATTTCACCCCAGTCATACTAAGTATAATTTTAAGTAATTTCTATTGAGGTCTTGGTTGTGTTGGGCTAGTCCAGGTATGTGGGTCAGCATTTATAATGTTCTGCCTTAGAAAGGATCTGGATAAAAGCTTTTGCTCTATGCTGTGTAGACTTGAGAAGAAAGATTCATATGATGTGGATGCTGAGAAGGCATTTATCTGCTGAGATGGATTCCCCATGCTAACCGAGGGCCCACGTTTTATAAATAATTAGATCCCTGTGGCCATTTGTTGACAAGGATGCCTCGTGTACTCTGTTTACTGGGAAGAACCTGAGACTGACCTCAGCTTCTCACACTGTGCCCCACTTCTCTATGCTGCCTGTCAACAACTGGAGGGAAACCATGGTGTCCTATTTCTTCCAATGGACTGAGCCCTGTCCTGTCCAATCAGAGCTGCACAACGTGGACACCCCATTTACATAAAATGTACCTAATTTGGAATCTGGGTAGGAACTTTTGCCATAAAAGGCAGCCTCCCCTTTGTCTTGGTGGAACACAACTTATGTCTCCTCACTGCAGCTCCTTTTTGCTTAAATAAATATTTTTTAGTCTTTCTCACAAATTAAATTAATTTTTGTTACAGCTGCCCCTTCTATACTGTTGGGGACCGTCATGCTGCTGGCAAAGTCTAAGCTGACCAGAGGACATGGCAAAGCCCTGGACTCTACCCTATGTCGATCCTGGAAGGTTTTAAGGTCAAAGCTCAGGAAAGGTTTAAGGCCTTATTAGAGTTTGCAGCAAAGTGGAACTAGACAAGGCTTGACCGAGGCACGACCTCGGTGGCTAAAAGTGCAGTTACTAAAACATAACCTGATTGTCATAGTAACTGTCAAACATAGATGGATCTAGACAAAGCTTGCCCAGTCTTGCCCAGCCTGTAACAATCTGCTACTTCCCTATAATGGGCCAAGTCCTAGCAGTGATCTATGAAGCATGACCAGCCACAACTTAGATATAAAGCAGTGTGTGTAAAGAATAAAGTTGCTGGTACTGGTGCTGGTGCTGGTGCCTTGTGCCAGTCCTCCCAACCCCGGACTCTTGTATTTCATCCCACTCCACCTCTACCCGTCGGACCCTCTCCAAGGTGCGGGTCACCGCACTATACCACCTCTGAGTAGAAATCTAGCATCTGCTTATACACACTTCTGATCGATTCACCAGTAAATTATTAGTAAACATGTATTACAGGGAAAGAAAAACATGGAGAAAAAGAGTGGGGGGCGGGAAGAGTAGAAGTTCTTTCATTACTAAATAAGTTTGAGTGCACATTGTATGTCAGGCATTGCATAGGTTCCGGGGCTAGAATGGATTGCATAGTTGTTCAGGTAAGCTTTCTGATTTCATTTGCCTCAGAAATAAAAATAATAAGATGAGGTTCACATCTATGATGGTGACATGGGAGGCTCCTGATTCACAGCTTCCCACAGACATACTAAATCTCCAGCTGCATGAAAGCAATTCCACTAAAAGAAATCCAGAAATTAGCTGAGTGACTCCTACGCAAGAGGCAAATGAGAAAATGTCTACATCCAAATGGGAAGGCAAGGCTGAGACACACTCTCACCATAAACCCCTGACACAGCAACATAACAATGGGAGGAAACTCACAACCTCTGCTTTCTCCTGAAGGAGCAAAGTGTTTGGACCCAACATCAGTGCCCAAGCTTTTAAAACTTTCAACTGAGTGATAGATTCACAAAACAGCAAGGTCTGAAACCCAGCAGGCCTTGCTTCCACTAGGCCCCCGAAGTCTATATCAAATGAAGGAATAGTTCCTAACTGGCTCACAAAAACTTCCTATGGCTATCCCCCAGGGCTCAGTACAAAGGGAGCAGACAGAATGGCCCATTTCCCTGTCTTTCCCTGAAAGAGGCCTATTTGTAGACTTTAAACGCTACTGTCTGAGTGACTGACACAACTGAGCA
The DNA here is from genome assembly GCF_964212035.1 of Myotis nattereri. Classification (NCBI taxonomy): domain Eukaryota; kingdom Metazoa; phylum Chordata; class Mammalia; order Chiroptera; family Vespertilionidae; genus Myotis; species Myotis nattereri. Next base: position 88,975,092 of record NC_138082.1, on the reverse strand, counting down.
CACGTCCAAGAGCTAACTGCAGTTCTTCCTGGAGACCAGGTTGCCAATGGAAACCGTCTCCACATTCTCCCTCTTACCTGCTCCAGGTCAGCAATGTCTCCCTGGAAGGAGCTTGTGCACATGCCTGGCGCCTTGGATTTGCAGCTGCTACCCAGGAGCACACCCTGGACTCCCTGGCCCTGGTGGCCAGTGGGGTTTGCGTTCACGGTCCCACAAGACTGGAACAAACAGACAGTTGTTACCTGGCTATCACCCAAGGCTCAGGAAGAGGAACCAATCAGAAATGCCTACTTCCCAGTCATTCCCTAAAAATAGTCTGTTTGAATACTTGAAAAGCTGCTGCCTGAGAGTCTGGCTTCCAATCAGCCAACCTTCAGGTACTCCTGAAGCCTCCTATGTCTCCCCTTCAGGACACTGATGGGTTTTTCTTACCCTCAGCTCCTGGGAGCCTCTAAGAAGGAATAAAGAAGGCAACATGGAGAATCACAAAGGTATGAGAGCACACCAAGGGCTCAGGCCAAGGGAAATGAAAGGTTCACCACGGACAAGAAACCACCCTCAAGAGTGAGAGATGTGGGCTTTCTCTAAAGTGCGGAGAAAACACAGTCAAGGAAAAGAAAGAATTAAGGGATTATGTTTCCCCCTTAAACAAACAAACAAAAATCCATAAAACTCCAGAAACTGTTCCTAATGAAATAGAGACAAGTAATTTATCTGATAAAGAATTCAAAGTAATGGTCATAAAGATGCTAACTGAGGTCATAAGAAACATTCATAAACAAACTGAGAATTGAAACCAAAAGACAGATAGTATAAAAATATACCAAGCAGAAATGACAGAGCTAAAGAATATCGTGACTGAATTGAAAACAAATAAATGAGTTCAACAGTAGACTAGATCTAGCCCTACCCTACCGATCCCTCCTCAAAAAAAGATCTAAAAATTCAAAGACAGTTCAGTGGAATTCATTCAATCAAGGAAAATAGTTTTTAAAAGAAGTATAAAAAGGAATAAAGATTGCTTATGGGCCTTGTGAAACACCATCAATAGGACCAATATTTGCAGAATATAATTAAGATCTAGAGAGAAAGTAGAAGAGTATTTATTCAAAAACATAATGGCTGAAAATGTCCATAATTTGAGAAAAGAAACAGATCTGAAAAGCCCAGCAAGTTTCCTAATAAGATATATCCAAAGAGATTAATCCAATACATATTACAATTAAATTGTCAAAAATTAAAGAAAGAAGCAAAAACAAAAGTAAATATACAAAAAATAAGGAGAGAAGCATCTAGGCACACCACCACAGAAAATCACCAAATCACAAAGGAAGAGAGCAAGATCACAGCGAGCATATCAAGCACTTTCCTACCACCATTGCATGACACTGGAGATCAATTGCAGACAAGAACTGGAAAACTTAAAAATGTGTGGAAATTTAAAAACTTACACCTAAACAAACGTTGGGTCAATGAAGAAATCAAACGAGATGGGGTGCGGGGTGGTGGTGGTGGGGGTGTAATGAGATAAATACAAATAAAAAGACAACATACTAAAACTTAAGTGACGCTGCAAATCAGTTTTAAGATAGAAGTTCAAAGTAATAAGTGCCTACATTAAGAACAAAGAAAGACCTCAATCTCCCCCTCCCCGCCACAAAAACACTCAAAACTCTGAATCAACTTTACACCTCAAAATACTAAAAAAAGAAGAAAACTTAAGCCAAAAATTAGTAGAAAAAAAGAAAATTAAAAAGATCAGAGGAAATACATAAAAAAAAGACAAAGAATATTATGTATAAGCTCAATAAAACTAAGAGTGGTTTTTTAAATAAACAAAGTAAACAAATCTTTAGTTAGCATAACAAATAAAAAGAGAAAAAATCATGTAATTAAACATGAAAGAATTGATAAATTCCTAGAAACATACTACCTATCAAGTTTGAATTATAAAGTAATAGAAAATCTGAACAGAGAAATTACTAGCAATAAAATTCAATCAGTAACCAAAATCTTCCATAAAAAAATTTCCAGGACCATAAGGTTTCACTGCTTAGTTCTACCAAACATTTACTTAAATGTCCTCCAAAACTCTTCCACAAAGTACTTTTAAACTTATTTTCTGAGACCAGCACCACATAAAATCATTAAAAGAAAATGAAATTATAGGTCAATATTTCTGAAGACTTTAAAGGCAAATTTGTCTAAAATTAGCAAACTAAATTTAACATACATTCAAAGGATCACACATCATGATCAAGAGGGATTTATTTCAGTGATGCAAGAATCAACATCTGTAAATCATTCAGTACGATATACCACATTAAAAATAATGGACAAAAATCATGATTGTGTGAATAGAGGCAGAATAAACATTTTAAAAATTCAACAGCCATTCATGATTAAACCCTCAATAAGATGAGGGAACATGCCTCAACATAATAAAGATCCTATCTAATAAAAGAGTAATATGCAAATTAACCATCACTCCATCACAAAGATGGCGGCCATGGAGCTGGAGCAAGCAGGAGGCTTGGGTTGCCCCTGGCGATGGAGGAAGCCAAGCTTCCCACCTACCCTGGCCGGCACTGGGCTCTGCTCAAGGCCACAAAGTTTCAGTTATAGAAGATAAATAAATCCCAGAAAAGAAAAAAGAAACAAAGGAGAGCCTGGGAGCTTGGGTCGCTGGGGGGTGTAGCCAGCCTGAAAGTGACCCTCAGCCCCTCATCCAGGCTGGCAAGGCACCCCAGTAGGAATCCCCACTCTGAAGGGAGTATGGCCAGCCTGAAAACAGCCATCAGCCCCTCACCCAGGCTGGCCAGGTACCCCAGTGGGACACCCTTCAGGGCAAACCAGCCAGCCCCCACCCATGCACCAGGCCTCTATCCTCCTATATAATAAAAGGGTAATATGCAAATTGACCCTAACAGCAGAATGACTGGGAATGACTGGTCACTATGACACACACTGACCACCAGGGGGCAGATGCTCAAAGCAGGAGCTGCCCCCTGGTGGTCAGTGCGCTCCCACAGGGGGAGCTCTGCTCAGCCATTGGCCAGGCTGATGGCTGCCAGCACAGCAGTGATGGCGGGAGCCTCTCCCACCTCTTCAGCAGTGCTAAGGATGTCCATTTTCAGCTTAGGCCTGATCCCCAGGGGAGTGGGCCTAAGCCAGCAAGTGGACATCCCCAAAGGGTTCCCAGACTGCGAGAGGGGACAGGCCGGGCTGAGGGAACCCCCCCAAGTGCACAAAATTTTGTGCACTGGGCCTCTACTTCTATATAAAAACCCACAACTACCATTATGGTTAATAGTCAAAAATTGAAAGCTTTCATCAAAGATCAGGAAAAAGATGAGGATGACCATTCTTTCCATTTTTATTTCATGTATTAGAAAAAGCAGTTAAACAAGAAAAAGAAATAAAGATATCCAAATTATAAAGGAAGAAGTAAAACTTCTCTACTTGCAGGTGACCTGATATTTTTTTTTTTCATAGAAAACACTAAAGACTCCACCAAAACAAAACAAAACAAAAACTCAAAACTATGAATTCAGTAGTTTCATGATAAAAAATATGCAAAATAAGTTGCATTTCTTTCTATACAGTAACAATAAAAAATGAGAAAGAGAAATTAAAATGAAACAATCCAATATGCCATTACATCAAAAAGAATGAAATGCCTTATGATAAATTTAACCAATAAGGTGAAAATTTATATGCTGAAAACTATAGAACATTTATGAAAGAAATAGAAGAAAACATGAATAAAAAATATATATTCCTGCCGAACCGGTTTGGCTCAGTGGATAGAGCGTCGGCCTGCGGACTCAAGGGTCCCGGGTTCGATTCCGGTCAAGGGCATGTACCCTGGTTGTGGGCACATCCCTAGTGGGGGACGTGCAGGAGGCAGCTGATCGATCTCTCTCATCCATGTTTCTAACTCTCTATCCCTCTCCCTTCTTCTCTGTAAAAAATCAATAAAATATATTTTATATATATATATATATATATATATATATATATATATATATATATATATACCAATATTCCATACACATAGACTGGAAGAATTAACTTTGTTAAAATGTTCATACTACCTAAAGCAATCTATCAATGCAGTCTATCAGAGTTTCAGTGATGTTTTCTACAGAAATAAAATAATAAGAATAAGAATAGTAATATACCTAAAATTTGTATACAAGGCAAAAACCATGAATAGCCAAAGCAATATTGAGAAAGAAGAACAAAGCTGAAGGCATCACACTTCCTAATTTTAAATTTTATTACAACCTATTCAAATCAAAACGATATGGTATTGATATAAAAAGAAGCATAGCCATCAATGGAACAAAACAGAGAGCCCAGAAATAAACACATGCGTATATGTTCAATGAATTTATTATAATGGATCCAAAAATATACAATTGTAAAGAAGAATTTCTTTAATAAATGGTTCTAGCAAAACTGGATGTACACCTGCAAAAGAATGAAACTGATGTCTATCTTAAACCACACACAAAAAAACAATTCAAAGTAGATTAAACCACAGAAGTCAGAGGAAAACACAGGATTCGACTACGTCATACTGATCTTGGCAATAATTTTTTTTATATGACCCCCAAAGTATATGCTACAAAAGTAAAAATAAGTGGGACTACACCAAATTAAAAATTTTTGCACAGCAAAGCAAACATGCAACAAAATTAAAAGACAGTCTATAGGATAAGAGAACATATTTGTAAATCATATATCTAATAAGGGTTGGTGTCCAAAATATATAATGAGCTCATAAAACTCAATAGCAAGAAGAAACAAAATCTGATTAACGATTGGGAAGAGGACCCTGGCCCGTGTGGCTCAGGTGGTTAGAGCATCTTCCCTTAAACCAAAGGTAGTGGTGGGTTCTGTTCCCAGTGGTCAGGGAACATACCCAGATTTCAGGTTCTACCTCCACTCAGGGCATGTGTGGGAGGCAACCGGTCAATGTTTCTCTGTCTCTCTCTCCCTTTCTCCCATAAACAAACAAACAAACAACAACAAAACAACTTTAAAAAAAAAAAGGAATTGAATAGAATGTTTCTAAAGGTAACAGAAATGGGTAGAAGAGTTGGTTAGAGCATCCTCCCCATAAGCCAAGGTTGTGGGTTCAATCTCCAGCCAGGGCACATAAAAACAATGACCAGCCCTAACTGGTTTGGCTCAGTGGATAGAGGATCAGCCTGCGGACTGAAAGGTCCCAGGTTCGATTCCGGTCAAGGGCATGTACCTTGGTTGCGGGCACATCCCCAGTGGGAGGTGTGTAGGAGGCAGCTGATTGATGTTTCTCTCTCATCGATGTTTCTAACTCTCTATGCCTCTCTCTTCTTCTCTGTAAAAAATCAATAAAATATATTTAAAAAACAAAACAAACAAACAAACAAAAAACAATAACCAATGAGTGCATAAATACATGGAACAACAAATTGATGTCTCTATCTCTCTCTCTTTCTCTCCTTTCCCTTCTGCTCATTCTCTCAAATCAATAATACAAATAAATAAATAAATAAAAAGATGAAAAATGTCCCACTTATATATAAAAAGGGATTCTCCTCACTACTCGTAAAGAAAACCATTTTAAAACCATACGTAAATATAACAGCACACCTGTTAGCATGGCTATTATAAAAAAGACAAAAGTGATAAATGCTGCTGATGATGTTTAGCAAGTGGAACCTTGTACAGTCTTTGTTGGAATGTAAATCAGTACAGCCACTAGGGAACAGTATGGAAGTTTCTCAAGAAACTAAATATGTAACCCCATATGATCCAGCAACCTCACATCTGGGTGTATATCCAAAGGAAATGAAAGTAGGATATTGAAGAAATATATTCACTCCTAGGTTTATTGCACCATTACTCACAGTAAGCAAGATATGGAAACAAACTCAGAGTACATAAATTAATAAAGAAACTGCAGTGTAAATATGCAATGAAATTTATTCAGTCATGAGTGAAAAGAAAATTTTGTCTTTTGCCACAGCCTGGATGGTCCTTCAGGGCATAATACTAACTAAAAATGAACCAGATAAATACAAATACTGTGTGAACTCACTTATTTGTAGAATATATATATATATATATATATATATATATATATACAATTATGTAAAAATATATAAAGTTACATAAAACAAATTTTAACATATATATTTTAACATGTACACATATGTTAACATAGGGGCTGAGGTGTGAGAGAAATAAGGTGAGGTTGGTAAAAGGGTACAAACTTTCAGCTATAAGATGGATAATTTCTGGTGACAAGGTGAGAAGACTGTATCATATAATCAAAAGTTGCTAAGAAAGTCAATTTTTCACACATTTACTGTGAATATGTGAGGTGATAAATATTAAGTAACTAAATGGAAAAATTATTTCACAATGTACATGTATATGAATTATATCAAGTCACCATGATGCACACTTTAAATATTTTACTTTTATCAATTATATATCAATAAAGCTGAAAATTTTTAATTAATAAAATAAACTTGTTAGGTCGGAGAGAGCCCAGGATCGGATACATGCAGATGTGTGATGAGATAATGGACTCTCCCTGGCATTTCTAACAGATCAGAGTGCCAGACACAGATACTGACTCCTTCCTGAATACCTTGCTGACCTCCTGCAGCTGAAACTTCCTCAGCTGAATACCTCAGCTCATGTCCCCGCCCCTCACCCAACCACAGTATAAAAAAGCGCCCCCCTCCCTGTTGGCCTGAGTCCACAGGGGTGTCTTTGGGGTACGTGGGTCTCCCAGGGACGCAGAAATAAACCTTTTCCTTTTCTTTCTTTTTCTGATTCACTGGACTGTCTTTATTTCCTATGCCGCCTCCTGAGCCACCTAACCTAACAAAACTTAATAAGATGACTCTGTAATTTGTGATTCCTTTCAGTTCCTTCTCTCATAAAGTAAATAATTTGTTGTCTTACATTGAAAATTTTTTGCAATTCATGACACTTTTACAAGTTAATTCAGAGTGCCCCTGCCAAGATGAATTGTAATACTTTCACCTTGAATATTGAAATCCAAAACGATGCTAAACGTTTTGGTATCAACCTAGTCAAAGACATTTGTAGTCAAAGAAAACTCATTGTAAATGTGCCATGGGATTTATTCAGTCATGAGTAAAAGCAAAATGTTGCCTTTTGCCACAACATGGATGGTCCTTCCGGGCATAAAACTAACTAACATGAGGTGCAGATATCAAATGCAACCCCAGAAAGGGCTTGCCCCTGAGTCAGAAAGATCCCTCCTGTGCAGTGAGTTACACTTAGAGGGAGACTACACAGGGTTCGACTTCAATTTTATGTCCTCAGCTCACTCATTTTCTCAGGTGTTACCGTGACAAGATGTAAGCAGCCCAGGAACTACTTTTTGAACCATAGGCTGTAAAATTAATGATCTCTGCCGAAGATGTTCACGTTCCTCATCACCATAAACTGATAAAGCAGCCCAGTGGGATGTGCCTTGGCTGGTAGAGGCCTGTGCCTGTGTGGGGGGCAGGGCAGCATGGGTTCTGGGTAGTCATTGGACCTTTATTTAGAAAAGGGGAGAGGAGGGACAAAAACAAGCTGGTTTAAATTATATTCGTCTAAAATGACAGGTGATTATTAGAGTAACTGAAAGGCTCAGCTGAGACAGCCAAAGTCATGGCTTCATAGTCGGTGGATGTTTGAGAGTTTAGTTTAAAACATGCCTATTGGTGAGGTTAAGGAAGCCAAACATCAGAGATGCGAGGCTCAGGACCTGTCAGCTCGGAGCCAGTCACTCACGGAAGCAGGGCTCTGCCAACTAGAACATTCATACGCTCTCTCCTGTGCAACCCCCACTGTGCAGAGTGATAGCCGCAGGCCTGCCCCGGCATCACAGGGAAAAGGCAGGGACCAAAGTCCTTTATAAGAAGAGACAGGAAAGAAAATATATCAAAACATATTAAGTCATAAATGTATGTTTTCCTTTCTGTACAATCTAAAAGTATATAGGTTACAGAGACAAGAAAACGTTTCTAATTTTTATTGTATTAGGATTGGACGTACACAAAAGTAGCATGTATACTGAGGTACTCTTTTAATGCATACAAGTACATAAACACAGATAAGATTTCCATTTTCCCTGGCAGTCAATACGGTCTGTGTTTATTTTCACACAAATGTCTATCACCTAGTGTAGGAAAGCCATCTACAAAATAGACAGGCCTATCATAAGTATTTGAGGGACTGAATTTTGGCAATTATATATGCATGTGAATTTTCCTGTGATAAGGAATACAGTGGAAGATAAAGGGGGGAAGTGAGGGACATCTGTAACACTGTCAACAATAAAAATAAAATAGTGAATGAGTGAACATATATACACATACTAGTATATGTCAGAAAACTCCCTCACTAACAACCACACCTGCATAAATATTTATTACTTGATGGGAATTTATAAGCTAATCTGTATACCCAATGCATCATAACATCCAACCTCTACTTAATGATTATCATGCACCAGACTTGATTTCAAGTATCTTTCATAAATTAACTTCTCAGAATTGAGTACTATTTTTATTATTCCTGTTTTTCACTATAGAAGAGAGGTTAAAAAAGTTCCTTATTTGCCAAGAAGTGGAGCCAACTTCTGAACTTAAGCAGCCTGGCCTTGGTCCTGAGCTCTGGGAGGATGAACCCAGCGAATGCTGGATGAATGGCGACTGCACAGAGGCATGCGGAAGAAATGGGAGCCCAGCCTTGAAAGGTGCCCCCTCCTTGTACACACACTGAGCAACCACCACGTGACCACTAAGGAATGAGCCTGGTAACAAGGTGTATGGATAAACAGGACTGTTTTCTTTAACAGATTTAATCTTGAAAAAGACTTAAGGCAGATCTTATCCAATAGATGAGTTCCTCACAGCTGGAGAGGAGATTAAGAATATTCCAGTTAATGAAGTTGTGGAAAGAGACCGACAGCTATTGAGCATCTACCTGGTCCCAGGTGGGGGTGTTATCCTTGTGAAAGCATAAATGATTGGCATTGCTATCATCATTCAACAGACAAGGACATTTCATTTCTCAGAGGTTAAATAATTTTAATGAGACCATGAACACCAGCAGATTTGAATTAGGATTAAAAAACAAAAAAAACCAAACAAACAAAAAACACTAACTCTGCCTTCTTCCTTAAAAAATACTATTTTTGCTGGAGAGCTGTCTAGCAAATAGAACCAGCCCATGCAGCACAGCCTGCATTTGGTGTGGTTTGAGCCAGGGTCAGGGTATGTGAGTGCACTTGGACCACTCCTTCTGGGCTGCTTAATGTTGCCCAGATCAGGGTCCCTCCTTGTAGGGTAGGAAGCTCTGTGACATGTCTGTGTGGGGAGCTTGGTGGGAGTGAGGAGGAGGGTGAGACCAGCTGGTTTCTTCTGTTCCCTGCCTTGCGTTCTTCTTGCTCCTCCCTTCACTGGGCACCACAGGGAAGGTAAGAACAGGGCAGGTCTCATGCCACTGCTCTGGTTGTCTGGGCACCTTTGTCGCAGATGCCTTCCTAAACCTTCTCCTGTGCCCTGAAGTTCAGGGAAGAAGACGCTTGTTGACGGCATGTCTAGCAAGGGTTCAACTTCTGGGAGGGCTTGACCTATGGGAGGCCTGAAATAAGACAGACCAACGGGAAGGGGGAATCATGCTGCTCTTTCCTGTTTTCATTTGCTTTTTTGTCTCAAGTGCCGTTTCTTCTATGGCCCCATCTCCTGTGCAATAGGGCCACCAGGTCCGGCCTCTGCCTGGTGACTGCTTTTGGACTCAGTATCCCTGCCCTCCCCCACTGTCACCTGAGGTGTTAATGGCTTGTTAAGCCTCTGAGTCTTCCCTGTCACTGGCATAGATTCTCTGGAGCTCCACTTCCCTTCTGGTCTGATCCCTGGCTGGCTCCTGGCAATACAATCCAGACAGATGCAATGTGCTGTGTGGACAGGCTTCTGAAAGTGGACTCTTCACATCCTGGCTGCCCGAGTCCCCCAGGGGTAGTCTTCTTCACCCCTTCTCTGATGACTATTCATCTGCCCCCTAAAGCCTCGTTCTTGCAAGCCTACTTCATCAGACAGACAGTTTCTGCTGAGGTTGACTAGCAAACACCCTCCTTCCAAGATGACCCAGTCAGGCTTCCATCCTATGGGTCCTCCACCATCCCACTGTAAAGCATGTGCCTTCGGGGTAGTTAGAAGTGCCACTTGCTCTGAGCTGTCCTTTCAAAAAATACTTCACACTCAAACCTCCCAGGAACAAAGGTGAAGCTGGGAGACGTTTTTTGAAAAACCCCTCCAGTTCCTTAGGAGGGGTATGGGGAGCCCAATATGTCAATGACTCTGGGAAAAACCTAACACCTAATAGCTGGCAGACTTCCAGAAAATATACAGTCAAAGACAAATGAAAAGCTGGGGAAACCTTTGCAATAATAATATAAATAAGTGGCAATGACTTTAATAAGCAGTTATAAAATTAATGTAACTCCTTCATCAGTTGTCTAGTACTTTGCAATATGGGAGTATGTGGCAATTCTTGCTCTGTTCTTAGTCTATTAGTTATAATTAAAAAAAACCACACACACAAAAACCACAAAACAAAACAAAACAACAACAACAAAAACCAAACAGATGACTGAGAGTCCCTTGCTGGCATCTGTCCTGCATGTTTTTAAATTAATTTATTGGGTAATTGATATATGAATATGTTATAAAATTGATACTATTCAAATAAGTGCATAGTGAAAATTATGTATCCTTCTGTGTTCTTTGACCAGCCCTCACCCTGCCTGACACCAAGGTAACCCTACTGTTGGTTTGTCCAGGAATACTCCATGCAAAGAATATGAAGTATACTTAAATCAATGTGAGATATTATACAAATTGTTCGATCTCGTGTGTATTGTATGCCTTGGAGGTTCTTGCACATAAGTGCATAGATTTCTCATTCTTCTCCACAGCAGCATGTCATTCAGTTACATATATTTACCACACAATCTTTAAAAAGTGATCTACTGATGAACATTGACATATTTTTCATCTTTTGCTAATATGCACCTGCACATTTACTTGTCGTTTTGCATATATCTGCAGGACATATTCACAGAAATCAGTGTTGCGCCAAAGTTTATATGCATTTTAAATCACGATGAAGGTTGCTAAATTGCCCCAGCAGAGAGATACCTAATTTTACACTCCATTCAGGAAAGTAAATATATGTATGTTTCCCTATGAGTTTACTATTTAAGTAAAACTAATATTTCATTCTAATTTTAATGTGAACATTTCTTATTTCAAGTGAAATTATGCATACTTTTAGCTACCTAAACCCATTTGTATTTTATTCTTGGAGCTGTTTGTCCACATATTTTGCCACTTTCTTAAAGGGTTCATTCAATTTTCTAATAACTCATATTGCTGTTTATGTATTAAAAATGTTGCCTACTTGTCTATAATCTGTATTACAAAAGTGTTCCTCAATTTGTAATTTGTTTTTTGACTAGGACATTAACATGCAAAATCCTTTTTCAAATTCACAGAACTTCAATAATTTAGAGTTTCTGTCATAGTTGAGTGGTTTTATACAAACTCATATTTTTGCCTAAAATATTTTTTACTTTATTTTTCACATTTATATGTTTGAATTAATTTTGCAGAATAAATTAATTTTCTGGATGTACACTTGGTAATATCTCAACATTATTTATTTCATAAAGTATCTTTAGGCCACTAACATTCCAATATCATTTTCATACATTAAATTTCAATATTTATTCAGGTATATATCTGGACTTTCCACTCTGTTCCTCTGATGTTTTATTTATCTTTGCATTCATATCCTAATTTTAATTACTGTAGCTATATAACTGACTTTGGTATCAGTTAAGTTCCATTTCTGCTGACAACTCTATTCATAATTTTTCTACTAATGAGTTAAGCTTTTATTTATTTGTATTAATTAAGAAGACTACTTTTTTAAATAATTATGTTGTTAAATTAATAGGAATTTATGAAATTTGTGGAAAATTTGAGATTTTATATTATATACGGAGAAGATAGGCCTTTTTTTCCTTTTCCCTCCTCAGATTAGCATTTCATGGTTTTATTCACATGACTATAGTGTGTTTCTCATTAAGTTTATTCTTATTTTAAAAATAGTTTGTATTATTTAAAAATATTATGAAATATTATAAAATGAAACAAAATGATGCATTACATACGTTAGCCTACAAGAGCCTTTTGAAAATTGTCATGTGATTTCCATTTCACATCCCAGGAGCAGTGCCGAGGGCCTCAGGTCCTCCACTGCCTTCTCTCTGATTAAAACCCTTAGAGTCGATCAATAGTGCTCTCATTTCAGTTTAAATTAACACTCCTCTGCAGTGAACTGGAACATCAGTTCATGTGTCTTTAGGCATTTGAATTGGTGAAATGTCTATTTAAATATTTTGTTCATTGTTTAATTGGGTTCTTTTCTTGTTGAATTGAAAGTTTGTGTATGTTCTAGATATAAGTCAGGTATATAATTTGAAAATATTTTTCCTCAGTTTTAGGAGCCTGTGGTCCATCTTTTTATTTTCTTAATGATGTCTTTTGAGATGCAACAATTTTCATTATGATGTAGTTCAATTGATGGGTTTTTTATTTTATTTTACAAATCATGCTCTTAGTGTTTTATCTAAGGACTCTTTGGCAAACCCAAGGTCAGAACATCTGGTATATCATATATGTTCTAGGCAAGTGTTTTTTTGTTTTGTTTGGGGTTTTTTTGTTTGTTTTAGTTTGCTAGTGTCTGATCCATGCTAAATTAGTTTGGAAACAAAAATCTAACTGGATGTTTCTGCATGTGCATGTAATCACCACAACATCATTTGCTAAAAATACTATGCTTTTCCCATTGTGTTCTTTTGATACTTGTATCAAACAAAAGTCAATTGACTACAGACAATAATACAGTGAAGGTCTAGGAGAGAAGTGGGGAGCTGGGGAAAGAGGATCAGTGGGGGGAAAGGTGGTCATCTGTAATAAAAAGAGAGAGAAACATTGATGTGAGAGAGAAATATCTATCAGTTGCCTCCTACAAGCGCCCTAATCCAAGATCAAACCTGCAAAATAGGTATGTGTGGCCAGCGCTGTAGGGTTTAATTTTTGACTCGCAATTTCTCCCATTGATTTATCTGCCTAACCTATACCAACCACATTGTTATGCAAACAATATTTTTTTGAATGTCTTAAAATCATTTGGAATAATTTCCTACAAGTTTATTTTACTTTTAAGAAACTGTTTGGCTTTTACGTGACTTATACTGCCTCATACATTTTAGGAACAATTTGCCAACTGTTTGCAAAATAGCCTGTTATAATTTTGATATGGAGTGCATTGAATTTGTAGATTGCTTTGTAGAAAATTGCTGATTTAGATTTTCTTAGTCTTTCAATCCATTAATGTAAACTATTTTTATTTATTTAGAAATTATTTTAGCTTTCTCTCAGTAATGTTTTGTATATTCTATTTATAATCTTACTTTTATTCTTCTTGGAGGCTATTGTGAATGGAATCATTTCCTTATTTTATTTTCAGAGGGATTGTTTATTGATAGTGTGTAGAAATAAAATTTGTGTAATATTTTTGATCCTGTATCCTGCTACTATGATGAATTTATCCTGCTGAATTTCATGGCTTTCTCTTTGTCATTGCATTTTCAGTTTGACTTTATGTAATTATTTGTGAATCTTTTGGTATTTATGCTACATAAGTCATTAACCTTCTTGGTAAACAAGAGGAACTAATAGAAATATGCTGTTCAATATATTATATGAGTATAATATTTTTTCTCTCTTTTTGCATGTGATTAGTATGGCTCTATCCCTCCCTTAATTATCAACATTTCTTTAAAAATGTGTTTTCTTTTATTTGGAATGTATTGCTGTCGCTGGTTAACTTTGTGACTTAATTAGTCTTTCTTTTTAATTAAGAGCCAACAAATTATGGCCTCTAGGACACGTCTGGTTGTATACATTCATTTATGTACTAGAGGCCTGGTGCACAATTTATTGCATTGGTAGAGTCCCTAGGCCTGGCCAGTGATCAGGGTTGATCAAGGCCTTCCTTCCCCTGGCTGTTGGCTGCTGGTTGGGCCCTTCCTTCATTCCACACCACCCCCTGGTGGTCAACGCACATCATAGTGAGTGGTCAAACTCCCAGTCGGTCAAACTCCTGAGGAGACAATTTGCATATTAGCCTTTTATTATATAGGATTGTCTATGGCTTTTATATACTAAGATGGCAGGCTTGAGAATTAGCATCTGACACCATATGATTTTCAACTCCTAAAATATTTACTGTATGATTTTTTATTTTATTTTACTGATTTTAGAAGAGAGGAAGGGAGAGACAAAGAGAGAAACATTGATTTGTATCGCTTATTCATGCATTCGTTGGTTGATTCTTGTATGTATACCTGATCAGAGATGGAGTCTGCAACCTTGGCATATTTAGATAACTGAGCTACTGGGCCAGGGCTACTGTATAACTCTTTATAGAAAAAAGTTTGATGACTTATATATTTAATAACTTTGAATATCTCTGATTTTTATCTTATTGTCTTATTAATTTTTTAAAAAAGTATTTGTAGTCTCCATTTTTGTCTGCTTGGTAGCATTTTATCTTTCTTTCTAGTGAGTGTTCTTCTTTGCTATTCATTACACTGTCCCTAACATTCTATTCTCTTTTAGCATTTAGTACTATGAGTAGTATATATTTGTACATTTTGCTGTCCTTTTTTGTCATTTCTCAGAATAAAATTCATTTTTTCTATCAACTATTTGCAACAGGTTGTAGGAATGATCCAAGAAAGTATCCTAAGCCAGAAGGAATTCTGTCTAGATCATAGCAAAGCCCTGTAAGATATATAGTTGTCTTTAACATGCTGACTTGACTTTTAACTCATTTCTAGTCAATAGAGATCAGCAGCTGTATGATTATACCAAATGAAAAATTCTCTTTCATGGCATGCTTCACAGACAACTTCCCACTAAAATAACTTCTGGGTATTTCCTCACTGAGTCTGACTCCTCTACTTCCTCTTCATGTGAAATGGTGTTGAAGAAAGGCTGTACTATTGGAGCCAACAGCCCCTCCCCTGATTCAAAAAAATAATATTAATTGGGCCCTTCCAGACAAGCTACCTGCTCTAGAAAATTCAGCCTCCACATCCGTCCAAGCTCTTCAGCTGAGATGTGACTTCATGTGTCTCTCACTCTTATGTAATTTTCAGTGCATTTGACAGCTCTCATTGAACATTATATGTAATTCCTAGTTTTATTAAAGTTTCTGAGAAGGCTAAAAAGGGCTAATTACAGTGTAACCCTGACATTTGGGGGGCTAGCAATTGGAATCTATGCCAGCAAGCTCAGTATACATTATTTATAACCTATAATTAAGTCATTACCTCCTTCCCAAAAACTGGTCTTACAGAACCTGTTACAGAGGCCATAAAACTGTGAACAGTACACTGTCCAGGAGGGAGGGTTATTAACGCTGGTGCCAGGCCAAACCATCAGATATGGCCTGGAGACCCCCAACAGCTGGGGGCGTTCTTGCAAGGCCTGTGAAAAAGACCAGAAGCATAATCCATATTTGCGGGACAAAGACCCACAGGGAGATAGAAAAAGAAGCCCCCTGCTTCTTTTATATCTTCTCCTGTTTCAGTACTCAGATTTGGAAAGTTATTCCCTGAGTCTGCTGGCATATTATACAGTGTCACTCCTTTTCTGTAAAGTGTTGCTTGGTTTTTCTTTGGTCTTCTGCAATATTTCAACTTGAATTTTATTCTCATTGTTTTGAGAATATTTATTTTTCTTTAACTGGGAGAATGGGGCATAAACGCCTTTACATACACTCTTCAACATGCAATTAAAATTAATATATACCATTTAATGCACTTACTATGTTCTAGACATTGTTTTTAGTGCTACAACTCTATTAACTCAGAATAATTAATATGTCATTCACTTGCTTTTTTAATTTTCATGGTGAGCAGAGCACTGAAGGTTTTTATCAGACTTTCAAAGATATATGATTACAAAATGATTTTAAAATACTGATTTCAAAAGTAAATATAATTAGCAAATTAAAATGTCTTCAAAATAATTCTAAAACCTAAAAAACCAGTAAAGTGTGAAAATAAATCAGCAATTCCAGATGTGTGCCAATATGTGTAATCATATACTTATTAATATTGTTTCCTTGATTTAAATTTATGCAGAAGCGCCTGTGATGATTAAAATGCAAATTTATACTGCCATTTGGTCAATACATGTTTCCTAAATCGATAATAATAATTAACATTTATTGATCATTTAAAATGTTAGTTACTTTAAAGTGTATTTTTGTGTTTCATTTAACTTTTTTTTTTAAATATATTTTATTGATTTTTTACAGAGAGGAAGGGAGAGGGATAGAGAATTAGGAACATCGATGAGAGAGAAACATTGATCAGCCGCCTCCTGCATGCCCCCCACTGGGGATATGCCCGCAACCAAGGTACATGCCCCTGACCAGAATCGAACCTGGGACCCTTCAGTCCGCAGGCCGACGCTCTGAGCCAAACTGGTCAGGGATCATTTAACTTCTTAATACAGCTTTATGAAACAGAGTCTATTATGCTTACTACCCTGTTTTGATAGTAAGAGACTGAGGGATAAGATACTTAAGTAACTTGACAGAGAACATATAACTAATAAAGGGTGGACTGAGATTCAAACCCAGGTTGTCAATTTCCAGAATTTTAGTCTTATTACATTAAAACGACTTTCAGTATGCTCTGAGCCATCCTTTCAAATTTGAGATATGTGAAATTTTTGTTTGTTTGCATGTTTAAAATATTGCAATAATTCTCATTACATAAAAATACCAAGAAACTATGTGGCAATTACTGTAAACATTTTCTGAGAGTAAGTCACCCCTGGGAGTTTATTTGCTACTAGTATACTAGAGGCCCGATGCACAAAATTCATTCAAGAGTAGGCCTTCCTTCTCTCAGCTGCCGGCATTAGCTTCCCTCTGGCACCTGGGACCAGGCTTCCCTCCCAGTCCTGGCTTTGCCTGGAAAGTCATCCAGAATGATATCTGGTCTAATTAGCATATTATGCTTTTATTATTATAGATGCTATATAGTAAAGTAGTGTTGAGAAAATTAACTCGAAAGTTCATTGTGAAGAGAGACCAGTCAGGGAAGACTTTACTAACGACTCTACTGAAATGGCCAAGCAGGACTGGCCACAACATGCTTAGGGGTTTTGACAAGATTCTGACAGTAGAACAAATGCAACACCTTTTTCATTATGCTCAGAGGAGAGTGGGGAGATGTGAGGTTCTATGGGTCAGGAGAGCAAGCCGACAGACTCCCAGGGTGTGTGGTTTAGTTGGCATGCACCTGCAGGTGATCATGTCTTTCTCCCGTTTCAGCCACCCTTGTTTTAACCGCTGTTGTCTGTTTGACTTCTGGCCCTCTCGGTACTTCTTGTTTGTCCTGTCCAAGGATTAGCTGTTTCTTTATTGCTCTTGTCCACTTTTCAGTCATAACACATGTCCTTTCTTCTGGACCTAACCTTGTTTGGACTGTCCCACAGAGAACTGTCTCAGCAGGCCCGCCCTCAGCGTAGCCCTGCTCTCTGCTCTTCTGTTAGCTCTGAGACCTGAAGCAGGAAATGAGGAAGGAGTAGATATATCTGGTATTAAATGCACTGAGAAAGATGAATATGGAAATGGTATGTAAACAGAGGGTTTAAGGCTTATTTAAAGAATCCACAGTTATTATAAAATTTCCTATCTCACCAACCTTTTTTATTTTCTTTCATAATTGGCCTGAGTGCTATCTTTCTAGCCATAAGTCATAGTAGCAGCTTTAAATAGCTTGGTAAAGATGAACAGTCTTATGAAGTTCTGTGATTATAAAGTCCAAGCAAATCATAAGGGAATTTTAAGTTAAATTATAAGTGAGAAGGTTGAGTGTCACATTCTATAATTCTTCCTGTTTTGACATTATCGAATTCTGTTTCTGCTGTGTGTTACCCTCAACACATTTAATATAGTAGCTTGATTTATTTTATGGAGTTTCTTGGTGAGATATTATTCCAGGAAAAATGTCTCCAATCTTTGTAAGAACTGTGCTAGGTAGATATTATTATCCCCACTTTACAGATGCGAAAATAGGGGCTTAGAAAGTAATTGGAAGCTTTCTTTGTTATGCTGGTAGATTAAGCATACTGCTCTATTCCAAATCCCATGAGAATTACAAGCATAAATATACAATGAAATAGAAGCAGAAACCATATTTTTTTGGAAGCTGCCAATCAGACAGATGCCTGGAAACTGACTTAACAGACCAGAGAGGGCTATTGTCTTAGCTGGCAGTAGACAAAACAAACAGCTAATCAATATCCACTGAGTGGCCAGATTATTATGACCACCCCATCAGTACTTTGTTAGGCCACCTTTTGCCTTCAATACTGTGGTGATTCTTCTTGGCATTGACTCCATAAGATGTTGAAAGGTGATGAGAGCAATATGACACCATGCCTGATGAATAGCATGTCCAGTTCTGTGAGATTTGATGGTTGTGGAACCAGCTGCCTCTTTTAACTTCGTCCCACAAATGCTCCATTGGATTGAGATCTGGTGATTGTGGGGGCCACATAAGCAAGGTAAAGTCTCCCTCATGTTCTTGAAACCACTCCTGCACAATATGAGCACCGTGGCATGGCGCATTGTCTTGTTGGAAGAAGCCATCTCCATTGGGATACACCATCAACATGATAGGATGAACCTGATCAGCAATGATACTTAGGTATGTTGTGCTATTCAGACGTTTATAATGATCTGACCCTCTAGCAAATTCAGGGTGAAATTATAGCTAATTTTCCTACAAACATCAGGTGGTCATAATAATCTGGCCACTAAGTGTATAACACAAGAGAGAAGGAAAGAGGAAGGAAGGAAGGAAGGGAGGGAGAGAGGGAGGGAGGGAGTGAGGGAGGGAGGGAGAGGAAAGGAAGCAAAGCCAAAATGTTTACAACCTGGTGCTTCCAGGTACTTATGATAGGAGGGGTGAAGGTAGGGCTAAGAACATTATAATTCATTTTAACCAAATGCATTTATTCTTTTCCCACTCTCCCTAGTAGGACAAATTGTTCGCAGGACAAAAGAGGAAATATTTATTCTCTAGAGGAGAGAACATTGACGTTTTTGGGGAGGGATACCAGGCATAGGTAAAGGTAAAGATGTTAAAAGTGGAACTATAAATGAATAATTATAAATAGAAAATTAAATTAAACATTGTAAAAACTGAATACTCTTGACAAAGAAGATTCTACAAACTTCCTCAGAGAGAGAGACACACATGCAGCCTCATCAAAAAAAAAAAAAAAAACACCACAGGAAATAGAAAGGAATCTGTGATTCTCCACAGCAACCCTGAATGGTAAAAGACAATGAATGTAAATATGATACTAAATTTTAAACTCATAAAAAATGCCTCCTAATATGGATTCATACCTAACCAGTTTATCCATTTAATTTGAGGGTACAATATGCAGGTGAAGATCTATAAAATTTTACATTTCATCATCTTTCTAAAAAAGTTACCTTCAATCTACCAAATTATGGGAGAAAATAAAAGTGAGAAAAAGAGGATAGAATAGAGGGCTAAAAACCAGAGAGAGAAGAGTGAAATCTCCAAGTCAATTTTCAAGTGTTGTCAAGATGGTAGCAAGTAGCCACATATGGCTATTGAGCACTTGAAATATAGTTAGTTCAAACTGAGATATGTTCTAGTCAGGGGTTGGTAAACTTTTCTATAAAGAACTAGGTAGTAAATATTTTAGAATTTGCAGGCCAGGCAACTCCAAAACTTCCATTGACAATAAATAACAGATGGTGGAGGCTTTATTTCAATAAAACTTTATTTACAAATCAGGTGTCAGGAGAAGTTTGGCCAATGGGTTTGTTGACCCCTTCTCTTAGTATAAAATGCACTATAAATTTCAAAATGTAGTACAAACAAAAGAAATATATAACACCTCAAAACTATATAGTGACACTATTACAGGTGTCCCCCATTTCCCCTTCCCCCTTTGCCCACCTCTATCCATCCCCCACTGGCCTTCAACACTGTTGTCTGTGTCTATGTGTTACGCATGTATGTGCTTCGGCTAATCTCTTTACCTTTGTCTATCCAGTTCACCTCATTGCCCTACCATCTCACATTTGTCACTCTGTTCCACATATCCATGCCTCTGGTCCTATTTTGTTTGTCAGCTTATTTTGTTCATGACATTCTACATATAAGTGAGATCAAATGCTATTTGTTTTTCTCTGATTGGCTGATTTTACTTAGCATAACACTCTCCAGGCCTCTCCATGCTGTCACAATGGATAAGAATTCCTTCTTTGTTACAGCTGCATAGTTTTCCATTATGTGAATGTACCATTGCTTTTTTATCCACTTATCTACTGATGGGCCCTTGGGATGTTTCCAGATCTTAGCTACTGCAAATAATGCTGCTAGGAATAGGACTGCATACATTCTTTCTGAATGGTGTATTGGGATTCTTAAGATATATTCCCAGAAGGGGGATCTCTGGGTCACAAGGCAGTTCCATTTTCAAGTTTTTGAGGAAACTCCATTCTGTTTTCCATAGTTGCTGTACCAGTCTGCATTCTCATCAGCAGTGCATGGGTGCATGAGGGTTCCCTTTTCTCCACATCCTCGCTAGCACTTGTGTTTAATATATTGATGTTAGCCATTCTGGCAGCTGTGAGGTGATATATCATTGTAGTTATAATTGGCATTTTTATGATTAGTGACTTTGAGCATTTTTTCATATATGTCTTAGCCATCTGTATGTCCTCTTTGGAGAACTGTCTATTCGGGTCTTCTGCCCACTTTTTCATTGGATTGTATGTCTTCCTTTTGTTAAGTTTTATAAGTACTTTGCAAATTTGGATATAAACCCCTTATCAGATGTATCATTGGCAATATGTTCTCCCATGCAGTGGGTTCCTTTTCAATTTTGATGGTGTTTTCTTTTGCTGTGCAGAAGCTTTTTATTTTGATGTAGTCCCATTTGTTTATTTTCTCCTTATTTCCAATGCCCTTGGAGGTTGCTACGTTAGATGTCTGAGATTTTACTGTCTATGTTCTCCTTTAAGATTTTTGTGGTTTCATGCCTTACATTTAAGTATTTTATCCACCTTGAGCTTATTCTTGTATATGGTTTAAGTTGTTGGTCTCTTTGCATGTGTCTGTCCAGTTTTCCAGCATCATTTGTTGAAGAGACTTTCTTTACTCCATTATATGTTCTTGCCTCATTTGTCAAATATTAATTAACCATAATGGTATGGGTCAATTTCTGGGATCTTTGTTCTGATCCATTTGTCTATATGACTGTTCTTGTGCCAGTACCAGGCTCTTCTGGTTACTATGGCTTTGTAGTATAGTTCGATATCTAGTATTGTGATCCTGCCTGCTTCATTCTTCTTTCTCGAGGTTGCTGCAGCTATTTTGAGCCTTTTATGGTTCCATATAAATTTTTGAAGTATTTGTTCTCCCTTTGTGAAGTATGCCATTGGAATTTTAATAGGGATTGCGTTGAATCTATAGATTACTTTGGTTAGTAAAGACATTTTAAAGATTTTTTTATTGATTTCAGAAAGGAGGAGAGAGGGATGGAGAGATAGAAACATCAATGATGAGAGAGAATCATTGACTGGCTTCTTTCTGCAAGCCCCCTACTGGTAATGGAGCCCACAACCCAGGCATGTGCCTGTTTCCAGAATCAAACCTGGGACCTTTCAGTCCACAGGCTGATGCTCTATCCACTGAGCCAGACCAGCAAGGGCAATGATGTTCATTTTTCCAATCCGTGAACATGGTATATATTTCCATTTGTTTGTATCTTCCTTTATTTATTTTTCCAGTATTCTATAGTTTTCCAGGTATAGCTATTTTACCTCCTTGTTTAAGTTTATGCCTAGGTATCTTATTTTGTTGTTGTTGTCTTTCTGAGAGTTCATTATTGGAGTATAATTTAAAATGTCATTGAGCTTTGGATGTTGATTTTGTATCCTGCTACCTTGATGAATTCATTTATTAAGTCTAGTAGTTTCCTGGTGGAGTCTTTAGAGTTTTCCATGTACAATGTCATCTGTGAATAAAGACAGTTTTACTTCCTCCATTCTAATTTGCGTGCCTTTTATCTCTTCTTCTTGTCTGATTGCTATGGATAGGACTTCCAGTACTATGTTGAAGTAGAGTGGTGATAGCAGACATCCTGTTCTTAGGGAAAATGGTTTTAATTTTTGCCCATTGAATATGTTGTTTGTTGTTGGTTTGTCATATAAGGCTTTTACTTTGTTGAGGTATGATCCCTCTATTCTCAGTTTGCTGAAAGTTTTTATTAAACAAGGGTGCTGGGTTTTGTCAAATGCTTTCTCTGATCATGTGGGGGTTGTTGCTTTTATTAATATACTAGAGGCCAGGGGCACGAAATTTGTGCACTCCAGGCGGGGGGAGGGGTCCCCCAGCTTGGCCTGTGCCCTGTCACAGTGTGGGAGCCCCATGATCAATCGCCCCAAAGAGGGAGGCCTCACCCACCCATCCGGGGCTGCTCAGATTGCCCTAAAGATGCCGTGCAGAGCCTGGAGGCAGAACCCCCAGAACCCTTAGGACTCCCAGGCAGGCCTTGCTGCATGGAGCTGGGGGACCCCCAGGCAGGCCTCCCCTCGAAGAGCCAGGAGGAGGCAGGACTCCCAGGCAGGCTCCCTGCTCTGCAGGCAGCGTCAAGCCCAGCCCCACTCACCTGCGCACACCAGCATGAGCACAGCCATCTTGTGATGGCATGAGGAAATGACAACTTGACAGCCACTGAGCCTTTTATTAGTAAGGATTTTTATTGATTTTAGAGAGGAAGGGAAAAGGAAATAGAAACATCAATGATGAGAGAGAATAATTTATCAGCTGCCTTCTTTACACCCCCTACTGGGGATTGAGTTCACAACCTGGGCATGTGCCCTTGACTAGTATCAAACCTAGGACCCTTCAGTCCTCAGGCCAATGCTCTATCCACTGAGCCAAACCAGCAAGGGCATGATCATGTGATTTTTATCTTTCAATTTGTTTATGTGATGTATCACATTTATCATTTTGTGAATATTGTACCCACCTTGCATCCCTGAAATAAATCCCACTTGATCAAGATGTCTGATCTTTTTAATGTATTCCTGGATCCAGTTCATTAAAATTTTGTTAGGATTTTAGCATCTGTGTTCATCAAGGATATTGGCCTGTAGTTTTTTTTCTTTGCAGTGTCTTTATCTGGTTTGGGAATTGGGATAATGCTGGCCTCATAGAAAGAGCTTGGAAGTGTTCCTTCCTCTTGAAATGTTTGGAATAGCCATAGTTCTTCTTTGAATGTTTGATAAAATTCATATCTAACTCCATCTGGTCCAGAGCTTTGTTTGCTGGAAGATTTTTAATTACTGCTTCAATTTCATCAGTTGTTATTGACCTGCTCAGGTTTTCTCATTCTTCCTGATTGAGTTTTGGAAGATTGTATGTTTCTAGTAATTAGTACATTTCACCCAGGTTGCTGTTTGTTGTTCATAGTATTTGCTTACAATCCTTTGTATTTCTGTGACGTCTATTGTTGTATCGCCTCTTTCACTTCTGATTTTATTTATTTGGTCCCTCTCTCTGTTCTTGATAAGCCTGGCTAGGGGTTCATCAATCTTGTTTATCTTTTCAAATAATCAGTTCTTGGATTTATTGATTTTTTGTACTGTTTTTTTAGTCTCTATGTCATTTACTTCCATGCTGAGGTTTATTATTCCCTTCCTTCTACTTCCTCTGGGCTCTTTTTGCTGTTCTCTTTATAATTCATTTAGTTGTAGGGTTAGATCGCTTATTAGTCCTTTTACTTGTTTCTTAAGATGGGCCTGTAATGCTATGAATTTTCCTGTCAGGACTGTTTTCTCTGTGTCCCATAGGTTTTGTGTTCATTTTCATTCGTTTTCCAGAAGTTTTTAATTTTTTTATTTATTCCTCAATCTCATTGGTTACCCATTCATTATTTCATAATATGCTATTTAGCCTCCATGTATTTGAGTGTTTTCTGAGTTTTTTTTTTTTTTTATTGTAGTTGATTTCTATTTTCATGCCATTGTGATCTGAGAAGATACTTGGTATTATATCAAACTTCTTAAATAAGTAGACTTGTTTTGTGCCTTAACACGTGGTATATCTTTGAAAATGTTCCATGTGCACTTGAGAAGAATGCATATTCTGTTGCTTTGGGGTGAAATATTGGGAATTGGGATAATGCTGGCCTCATAGAAAGAGCTTGGAAGTGTTCCTTCCTCTTGAAATGTTTGGAATAGCCATAGTTCTTCTTTGAATGTTTGATAAAATTCACATCTAACTCCATCTGGTCCAGATATTCTGTAAATATCAGATCCATCTAATCTAGTGTGTAATTTAAGGCCTCTGTTTCCTTATTAATTTTTTGTCTCAATGATCTATCTAGTGATATCAGTGGGGTATTAAAGTCCCCTTTATTACTGTATTACTGTCAATCTCTCCCTTAAAATCTATCAAGAGTTGTTTTTTTATTTCTTTCTTTGTTTTTTTATGCACTTGCTTCTATATTGAGTGCATATATGTTTATAAGGGTTATATTTTCTGGTGGAATAATTTCTTTTAGTATTAGAAAGTGGCCTTCTTTGTCCATTGTTATGGCCTTCGTGTTAAAGTCTATTTTGTCTGATATGAGTATTGCTACCCCAGCTTTTCTTCCTTTCCATTGTGGAATATATTTTTTCATCCCTTCACTCTCACTCTGTGTGTATCTTTAAAATGCCATTGGTATTTTAATAGGGGTTATGTGTCAAGCTATCTCCTCTCAAGTCCCTAGAGGTTTAATCCCATAGCATGTATATTGGTCATGTTTTCTTATCCATTCAGTGACTCTATGTCTTTTGACTGCTGCATTTAATCCATTTACATTTAAGGTTATTATTAGTAGGTATTTATTTATTGCCATTTTTATTTTCTTTATGCCTATGATCTTCTCTCTCTCCTTTTCTTCTTCTTAAAGCAGTTTCTTTAACATTTCTTGAATTGATGGTTTGGTGATAATGTACTCCTTTAACAATTTTTTTCTGGAAAGCTTTTTATTTCACCTTCAATTTTAAATGCTAGCCTTTCTGGATACAGTAGTCTTGGATTTAGACCCTTACTTTTCATTGCTTTGAATACTTTTTGCCACTCGCTTCTGGCCTGAATTGTTTTTATTAAGAAGTAAGCTGACATTCTGATGGGAACTCCTTTGTAGGTAAATTTCTGTCTCTCTCTTGCTGCCTTTAGATTCTTCCTTGGTTTTAACATTTGCCATTTTAATTGTGATGTGTTTAGGTGTAGGTCTCTTTGGATTCATCTTGATTGGTATTATCTGTGCCTCTTGAACTTGTGTGACATTTTGTTTCACCAGGCTAGGGAAGTTTTATGTTATTTATTTAAATAGGTTCTCTGTCCCTTGCTCACCCTCTTCGCCTTCTGGTGTATCTATATGAGGATGTTGCTTCATTTCATGTTGTCTCAGAGCTCCCTTAAGCTATCTTTCTGGTTTATAATTCTTTTTTTCTAATGCTGCTCTAATTTGGTATTTATTTCTACCTTGACTTCCAAATTGCTGATTTGATCCTCTCCTTCATCCAAACTACTTTTAATCCTTCCAGTGTGTTCTTGATGTTAGATATATCATTCTTCATTTCTGTCTGGCTCTTGTTAGTGGCCTCTATTTCCCTGCTCATGCTATTGTAATTTGTACTAAGCTCCTTAAGCATCTTTATAACCATTGCTTTGAACTCTGTGTCTGATAGATTGCTTGTCTCCATCTCATTTAGTTCTTTTTTTTTATTTTTTGGATATTCCTTTTTCCTCCCTCTCCTTTGGGGGTTCTTTGTCTCTCCATTTTAGCTACCTCTTTGTATTTGCTTCTATGTATTAGATAGAATGGCTATGCCTCCAAGTGTTTGTGGAATGGCCTTATGTAGAAAGTGTCTTGAGGGTCTAGTGCTGTAGTCTCTTTGTCCACCTGAGCTGGATGCTCTAGGAATGCCCTTTGTGCTGATTTTTGTTGTTTGTTTGTTTGTTTGGCTCTCCTATTGTAATTGGGACTTGATTATTGATGTCCCATTCATGGGAGGGATCTCCCCTCCAACTTGCTGCCAGTGAGGTTCAACCCTAATATTGTCATGGCAGCTGTTTATACAGGTGCTTTTGGTCTGCTATTTATGGGGCTGCTGACTTTTGCTCTGATGTTTTTGAATCTGGTCCTTTTGTGTGTCTATCCTGGGCCTCTTGGTAGCTTCTCTAGTGCAGGTGAATGTGAGTCTCTTTCCCTTCCTAGCCCTTGGAAACCTGACTGAGGTCTGAGAGGTTGAATCCCCTAGAAATCCAGTGGTTGGGTTCTCCTCAGCCCAGAGTCTGGGTCTGCCTTGAGTCTAACACAGTGATGGCGAAACTTTTGAGCTCGGTGTGTCAGCATTTTGAAAAAACCTAACTTAACTCTGGTGCCATGTCACATATAGAAATTTTTTGATATTTGCAACCATAGTAAAACAAAGATTTATATTTTTGATATTTATTTTATATATTTAAATGCCATTTAACAAAGAAAAATCAACCAAAAATATGAGTTCGTGTGTCACCTCTGACACACGTATCATAGGTTCGCCATCACTGGTCTAACCCCTTGACTGTGATTACCAGAACATTGAGCTGAGGTTTTTGCCTGGAGTCAGGTCTCACAATTTGAAGAAAGTGCACTGCAGACCAGAAGATTTGAGCAAAAGCATGGAAAATGTATTACAAGTAGATTCAGACTTCCCACATGGGGAGGGGACCCAATTGAAGCCTTGTAGTCTAGGGGTAAATATTTGCTACAAGCCTGTTCTATGTCTATCTGTGTCACCACCTGATTGATTCCCTCAATTGTTCTTGCCCAGCAAAGGAACTGAACTTTCCCTGTTCCTATGGGTCAGTTCACCTTATTGTTGCAAACTCTTCTTAGTTTCACATACCTCCTCCTCTGAGTCTAAAAACTTTGTTATTCCTGCACGGTTGCTTTCTGTGATTAGGCTTGCTCAAACTGCTGTGTCTGCGCCTGCCTATGTTCTGCTTCCCTTTGTGTTTTACTGGATCCTTGCCCTGACTACCTGTGTGTCAAGCTAACTCTTCTCAATTGTCCCTGTTCTGAGCTGTACTCCCTTCTTCCATGGAGCTGGTCCCACAAGTGTCAGTTGCAGGTGCTTGGGGTGCCACTGGATTTTGTCTCATTGAGCAGTCTGGGATGGTGTCTGTGGCAGGGACCCAAACTGATGTTTCTGACTAATTCAGTGGTTCTCAACCTTCCTAATGCTGAGACCCTTTAATACAGTTCCTCATGTTGTGGTGCCCCCCAATTTCATTGTTACAAATTGGACATAATTAAAGCATAGTGATTAATCACAAAAACAATATGTAATTATATGTTTTTCTGATAGTCTTAGGTGACTCCTGTGAAAAGGTCGTTTGACCCCCAAAGGTGTCGCGACCCACAGGTTGAGAACCACTGAATTAGATCAAAGAATCAAATCCTCCTGCAGACTGATTAGATTCAGTCTGGAGTAGCCTCAAGCAATCATCCACAGGTAGGGTGAGAAGTTTTCCAAGAGGGTGGGGCAGTTGCTTCTGCCTGGAGGCTAATTGTTATTCCCAATCTGTTAAAGGGCCTCAGAAACTCCACTGGGTGAGGCAAGGTTTTGCAAAAAGATGGTAATGCTGGGGGTCTTTCCCAGCATCTGGAAGGGTTCAGGAATCTGGAGAAGGTGCTGCCCATAAATTAATAAAGAGACTAGAAATATAATATAAATGTGTAATCGATGGGGGAGCCAGAGGAAGTTTAGCTGTAGTAGCTAAATTCTCTGAATCTCTGGATCCCTCTCTCTTTATTAACACAAATTGCCCTAAGGCAAAGCAGATATGCATATCAAAGGTTAAGGTCTGGTATACAGTAGGCATTGTCAGATTGGGGGGCGGGGGGGGGGCGGAAACTGCCTTGGGCTGTCTCAGTAGCAGGCAATAACATGTAGATTTTCATGTTTGGGGAAATGCTCTTAGCTATTCCAGCAGCAGGTAACATGTATTCAGCCCTGCTGGATCCCCAAATTCCATCAACCTTTTGATGAAACATCTTGCATTTATGACATGCTGGAATTAGCTTCTGGCAGGATGGGTCAACTGTATTCCCCCAAGGCAAAAGCCACCTGGATAGCAAAGGTTTGCCTAAGACAAATGATCTCCCCAGCATGAGGGAATGACTCAGTTCAGGAAACCAGGGTGCCTGCCTTATGAGCTGTAACTCCAGAGCCTCCAACCCTGTCTTCTGCTCATACAGCTCCAGTCCACTCTGCACTCCCTCTGCCAGAGCCCAAGGTGAGTGGCTACACTCAAAATTTTGTGTTATGGCCCTTTAAGAGGGTTCTTGTATTTCTAGCTGTCTCTCCCTGGCAGTCAGCAACCCTGCTGCTTTTCACAGGCATATCTTATGCAGGCACCTTTCTCAATTCTGGTGCTCTCTGCTGGGGGGCCAAGTTTGGGCATTAGTCCCCAAGTTCTTAGTGGCAACCCCCACAGCTGAGATATCTCTCCAGAACTTCAGCTGCTGTGGGACCCAGCCAGCCCTGTCATGCTTTCGCCCTCCCTACCAGTCTCTATGACATAGATGTGGTCTCTACTTTCTGTCCTTGGTTGTCAGGGTTCTCTCCAGCTAGTCTTAAGCTGATCATTCAGGGTGGTTTTATGTATTTTAGTTGTAATTCCAGTTTGGTCCTGGGAGGGTGTCTTGTGGGGCGCAGCTACAGTGTTTCGGCCAGGTTCAAGCCTCGGACTAATGAAAGGACAGGGTCCTCTCATTGCCACGTGCAAGTCCCAGCTGGAGGGCAGGGCCCTCCCAGCACAATCATAGCAATGGCTGTGGTTGTAAGCTTGAACCTATGGTCCAAACACGTGGCCCCATGTGCCTTGTGATAGAGTTCAGGTGCATGTAGTTGAATGGGGATGAAACTCACGAGAATGCTGTAAACAACTTGATCACGCCCCTACTTTGCCTCGTGGCATCTGCTATAAAATAAAGACACGGCTCGTGGGTGCCAGCACTGTCTCCTCATCAGGGAGCAGCATCCCACCGAGGCCCAGCTTTCATTCTCTTGTCTGTCTTTTCTCAATCCTTCCACCCCCCCACTCAGGATCACCTTTGGCAGTAACAGTGTCTGTGAGCTTTCACTTAGTCCAACACCATTTTTAATATCTTGTGCATAGTTTTATAATTATCAGTTTATATAGTAAATATTATTAAAAATAAATGTGCTTGTTTTGTGTTTACTTTTATATTTGGTGGCTAGAACTTTACACTTACACATGTAGCTCTCATTCTATGCTGTTGGACAGTGTAGCCTAGGACAGCCCTGCTTTCTGCACAGGCTTCCAATCTAAATGAGTAGATCATAGGAGTCATTTATTCATGAAGGTAGAAGCCATAGAATTAAAAATATAACTAAATAAATTGACCAGAGAATGACCTGGGAGCAAAACAGTTCAAAGTTGAACTAATTATAAGTTTATAGAAAATTAGGCAAACAAAAAATAGAAAATAATAATAAACCTCAGCAAAACTAAAAAATACAAATAAAAGTAAAAGATGCCATAATATGTGCATCAACTATGAATAGCAGGTGTCATATGATCATGAAAGTGTAAATACTGAATTTTGAAGCAATTATGATTCCTCTGTATTGATGAAATGAAGGGGATAGAATGTTAACAGGTGTGTGTGTGTGTGTGTGGTGTGTTTGTGTTTGGTAGAGGTAGATATAGAGGACCAAATGAAATAATAGGAAATCTTATTTCATTGGAAAATGTCACTAGAAAAAATTTTAAATGAAAATTATCAATAATATCTGCAAAGTGTTTAGGAATGGATACTAAAAGTATCAGTTAAATAATAATACCTTGCTTGGTGAAATTGGAATTGAGTTATAAAAGTGGAGTCAAGCTTGTTTTTATAAAAAAAAATTGTAGAATCAATTATTAATATATGTGTGTAACTCACATATTAAATGAGGTTATATAAATGAATGCATTAGAATATAATGTTCAATATGGACCAATAAAAAAGAAGGAAGGAGAATGGTAAGTAAGTAGGTTATAGAATTTGTTCAATGTAAAACAGAAGTAATTAAACATGATCAATGGCAAGACAAATGAAATGCCAGCTTGCTACACAGGCATTGGCAGGAGATTCATGGCCTCGCCTCAGTCACATCTTTATGTGCCTTAATTCCAAGGAAGGAGTCCCAAACAGAGGCTCTCGGCTCCAATCCTGATGCGTTCCAAGCCAGACTGCTGAATTCCCAAAGGCTCCTCCTGAATTTCAAACCGATCTTTCTTCCTGCCAGAAAACATTTATTGACTCTTTCCGGCTCAGGAGAGAATGAGGATGAGAAGATCTTTTGAACATAGCCCCTGCTTTCTTGCTTGATTTCTTGTAAAAATTGTATCTGTAAAGGCAGCTCCAGAATCTAGCCTTGGAGGGTGGCATGGATTGTCCTCCCCTGCATATTCTCTGTCAAAATCAAAGCCACTCTCAGTAATTATTAATGTGTTTGTTAGGCAAATGCAGTTTCCAGAACGCTTCTCTCATTATATCTTCCTCATATTGCTACTCCTAAGTGTTTGCTTTTTCAAATCATAGACTGGTGTTCTTTAAGCTTTGGATATGCTGAAACACTTTTAATTTCCCCAACACACCCTAGCCTGCCAGTCTAGACTCTACTGTGCTTGCTGTTTTGATTTCCTGAGGCTCAATCACCTTAACCTATCTGACTAACTAGCCTATTTCCACATACCATTCATGGATCTTCTTTGTAGAAAGTGTTCCTGATTCCTACCCACAGCCCCACAGTGTATATCTCCCACAGTGGCTATTCCTGTTGTGAGCCATGTGAGTTAGAAGTATTTCCCTTTCCTTTTTTTATCCCTAGTCCCTGGTGCAAGGCCTGCAGAGAGAAGGCAACGCAAGTCTTTCTCCAATGTGTAGTAGTGAAGATAATTTGGCATAAAATAGCAAGGAGTGTCAAATGATTTCACTTTAGCTAACAGCTTCTATAGTCTGTTTTCAACTTGTAGGAAGTGGGAGCAGAGATAAAACTTCTCAATACCTATAGTAAACATGTTTAATGACATACAACCTGATTGCTTTAAAGCTGTGGCTTAGGGACATGTTGAATAAAAAGTATGCAATATTAACTTTAAATAAAAATTTAAAAGTACTTATGGTTATGCATACAAAAATAACATTGTATTATTTCACATCATTAACAGAGCACTAAATAAATAATGTGCACAGTGACCGCAATTCCAGCTACCTCAAGAGTGAAGCCCCATATCTACTGGAATATTACACCTCCTGGGGCTGAAATCAGCTGTGGCTTCTGGCAGAGGCAAGATACAATTCGGCAAGCTAGACATGGGCAGAGCTGTGGCTTGGCATTCTTTTTGTTTAAATATGGTTGTATTTATTTATTTATTTGTTTTTTTAGAGAGAGAGGAAAGGGTAAAGATAGTGAGTTAGAAATATCGATGAGAGAAACATCTATCGGGTGCCTCCTGCATGCTCCTTACTGGGGATCATGCCCATAATCTGGGCTTGTGCCCTGACCAGGAATCCAATCCATGACCTCTTGGTCCATGAGTCGATTCTCAACCACTGAGTCACATAGGATGGGCAGGATGGCTTGGCATTCTTAATGCCAGTCTTCATTTTGATGTGTAAATCATAAAAAAAAAAATAAAGGATTTTAGAGGAAATGACTAAAGCATCTTATTTTAGAGGCAATGAGAAGGTTGTCCCTCTCATTTTGCTTTTCTAAACAAATCAAGTAAAAATGGCCCACATAACATGATGTTTCAGTAGCTATGGTTACCAGTCTTGGATGAGAAAATTTCAGCCTCTTGCAAAAAAATGGCAAAACTATGAAGACTAATAAACAGCCAGAGTAGTAATTTCACTGAGAACATGCTACCTGTTTGATTTTTTGAGGTGCACTGGCAATAAGCACAGCATTATTATTGATCCTTGTGACATGTTACTGTTGATCAATTTAACATTTAGAGAACATGGTTTATTTTTTTTCATATATATATATATATATATATATATATATATATATATATATATTTTAAAGCCAACCTTTGTGGGATTTGAGTTCTTTTTGGCACAAAAGGATACAATAAACAATTGTGTCAATTTTTGTTTAGTTCTTTTAAAAAGTAAAGCACAGCTGAAAGTCATTGAAGCAGAAATCACTCATTTATGAATGTAATCACTAACATAGGACATGTCCATGTCCGACCAGCAGCTATAATATTTAGAGTTTATCTAATGTTCTTAATTGTTATTTTTCTTCCCTTTACTCATTTATCCTATACACATAGATTTATCCTAACTCTTAAAAATATTATCTAAGCTTTACTCTATCTCAGGATAACATCCCACTTTTCATCTTTCTTACTCTAGCAAAATGTTGGCAGTACTCACATTATGTATTTATAGAATTACCCATCACCCGCTAAGTCATGTCTATCTAATTTCTGTCCTTACTACTATTCAGGGAATGACCTATCTCTAATATTCACACAAATATTTTGTCCTCTTCATAGCTTTCATGATCTTTAACTCCCGACAATATTAAAGTTAATTTTACTATTTTTGAATTTCCTTTTATATCTGACCTGCCTTTTTTCTCCTCTTTCCATGGCGACATTTACCTATGTCATCCTGTTATCCTCCTTAAAATTTCCACCTAACATTCTCCCCATATAAATTATATCACTTGAACCACTGCCTCTGTACATATGATTCCTCAAAGTTGTTCTCCCTCTTTCACCTATGACTACTGCCAAGTCATCATAAACTTACTGCACATTTCTTCTCTCTATCATATCAAAGACAAACATCTAACTTGTTCTTTCTTAGAGATGGAAGGGGAAAAAAATTACAATTCAATAATATATGGCTCCAAGAGTGAAAGTAATGATAGTAAAAGAGTCAACCTAAAAACAAAACAAAAAGTTGGAGCCTAGTTCAAGAGGCAAAGTATTTATTTGGGATATAAAACTTCTAATTCAGGCAGCACAGATTTAGACAGAAACCCAATTCCTATCCTGATTACAAGGTTAAAGCAAGTAGTTTTGTGATAAAAAGAAAAGAAATAATTACATAACAAAATTTCTTTTGGTGCTGAGAAGCTGAGCTTTGCTGGCTGCACAGGATTGGTTATTGATTCTACCTTCAGATAGAAGGCCCGCGATCATCAGTCTTTGGGATCAGGATGCCTGCTTTCCTGCTGACTTCAGGAACCTGCCCAAAAACTAAAGAACAAGACAAGCAATGTAGCTCCTCTGGAATGACTGCTCTCGCTTCTTTTTAAAATGGCTCAATTTATGCCATTTCTCACTTAGCTATGCCACCTAAATCATTGCAACCATCAACATGCTCCTTCCTCCTTCTCCAGATCAGTCATTATTCTGCTGATTCTGGTTTCCCTATGTCCTTTCTTCTCACTAACATCTGATCCTTGTCTTCCCTCTGCCCTCATTCAGTTCTGTGCATTATTGTGACTCAACACCCAAATGGGTCATTCTCACTTGCAATATATCCTGCATAATATCACCACAATAACTTTCATAAAGTACAGTTTTCCTTCATTAAAAGGCTTCAGTTACCCTTGTGCAACTCAGCCAGGGATATTTCTATACCTCTCACTCCACCCTATGGGGATATTTGACAATGTCCATAGAAACTTTTAATAATTACTAAATGTTGAGTTAGTCCTAGCATATAGTGAGTGGAGGCCAAGGATGATGCTAAACATCCTGCAATGCATAGAACAGCCTCCTCAACGAAGACTTATCTGATTCAAATGCCACGAGTGTCATGGTTGAGAAACCTTGGTATAATATAATAGACATGCCCTCTGAGTTTGGTTTAATGATACCTTTACCATTGTAGCAGCCATTGTTTCCGAATATCAGCAGTACACTCTTCTCAGTCTTTCCATCATCCTCGAAACATGTTGGTCACAGTTCCCTTAATATATATGTATATATATCTCTTTTTTTTTCATTTTATTGTTGAAAATATTACATAAGTCCACCTTTCCCCCCCATTAACCTCTTCCAGACCGCTCCCATATCCCCCACTCCCATACACCTCCCCATTGTCTGTGTCCATGGGTTATGCATATATGCATACAAGTTCATCAGTTGATCTCTTCCACCCATCCTCCCACTGCCTTCCCTCTGAGGTTCAACAGTCTTTTCATGCTTCTATGTCTCTGGGTCCATTTTTGATCATCAGTTTATTTGGTTCATTATATTCCACACGTGAGTGAGATCATGTGATACTTATCTTTCTCTGACTGGCTTATTTCACTTAACATAATGCTCTATAGGTCCCTCCATGCTGTTGCAGATGGTAATACTTCTTTCTTCTTTATTGCCGCACAGTATTCCATTGTGTAAATGTACCATAGTTGTTGTTTTTTTGTTTGGTTGGTTGTTTGTTTGCTTAAATATATTTTATTGATTTTTTAACAGAGAGGAAGGGAGAGGGATAGAGAGTTAGAAACATTGATGAGAGAGAAACATTGATCAGCTGCCTCCTGCACCACCCCCGCCCCCCCCCCCCCCCCCCCCCCGCACTGGTGATATGCCCGAAACCTAGGTACGTTCCCTTGACCGGAATCAAACCTGGGATCCTTCAGTCTTCAGGCCGATGCTCTATCCACTGAGCCAAACTGGTTAGGGCTATACCATAGTGTTTTTGTTTTGTTTTGTTTTGTTTTTTGTTTTGTTTTGTTTTGTTTTGTTTTTTTAACCACTGCTGATGGGCACTTGGGCTGTTTCCAAATCTTAGCTATTGTAAATTGTGCTTCTATGAACAAAAGAGTGCATATATTCTTTCTGATGAGTGTTTCAGGTTTCTGAAGATATATTCCTAGAAGTGGAATCACCGGGTCAAATGGGAGTTCCATTTTGTATTTTTTAAGGAAATGCCATACTGTTATCCACAGTGGCTGCACCAGTCTGCATTCCCACCAGCAGCATACTAGGGTTGCCTTTTCTCCACAACCTCACCAACTCTTGTCCTTTGTTGATTTGTTGATAGCCATTCTGACAGGTGTGAGGTGATACCTCATTGTCATTTTAATTTGCAACTCTCTGATGATTAATGACTGAGCATTTTTTCATGTCTCTTGGTCTTCTGTTTGTGCTCTCTGGAGAAGTGTCTATTTAGGTCTTATGTCCATTTATTAATTGGATTGTCTTCCTTTTGTTAAGCTGTATAAGTTCCCTGTAATATTTGAGATTAACCGTTTATCAGATACACCATTGTGCTCAGATACAGCCAAATATGTGCTCCCATGTAGAGGGGTCTCTTGTTATTTTGTTGATGGTTTGTTTTCTGATGCAGAAACTTTTTATTTTAATGTAGTCCAATTTGTTTATTTTCTCCTTAGTTTCCATTGTCCTAGGAGATGCATACGTAAACATATTGCTATGAGAAATATCTGAGATTTTGATGCCTATGGTTTCTTCTAGAAATTTTATGTTTTTCACTTCCTGCATTTAAATCTTATATCCATTTTGAATTTATTCTTGTGTATGGTGTAAGTTGGTGATCTAGTTTCATTTTTTGCACGTATCTGCCTAATATTCCCCACACCATTTATTGAAGAGACTGTCTCTGCTCCAATGTATGCTCTTGCCTCCTTTGTCAAATATTAATTGAGCGTAAAGGCAAGGATTAATTTCTGGGTTCTCTGTTCTGTTCCATTGATCTACATGCCTGTTATTGTGCCAGTACCAGGTTGTTTTCAGCATAGTGATTTTGTAGTATAACTTGGTATCTGTTATTGTGATTCCTACAACTTTTTTCTTTCCCAGGACTCCTCCATACATTCGAGGTCTTTGTTGGTTCCATATAAATTTTTGGACTGTTTGTTCTAGGTCTGTGAAATATGCCATTGGTATTTTAATAGAGATTTCATTGAATCTTTGATTTCTGTGGGTAATATGAACATTTTAATGATGTTGATTCTGCCAATCCATGAACTTGGTATATCTTCCATTTGTTTATACCTTCTTCTATCTCTTTTTTCAACATCCTGAAGTTTTAAGAGTACAGGACTTTTACCATCTTGGTTAAGTTTATTTCTAAGAATCTTAATTTTATTTTTATTGAGATGATAAATAGAATTATATTTTTAGTTTCTCTTTCTAAGAGTTCACTCTTGGTATATAAAAATGCTATGGGTTTTTGGGTGTTAATTTTGTATCCTACTGTGTTTCCAAATTTATTTATTAAATCTAGTAGTTTTTGATGGAGTCTAGGGTTTTCTGTGTACAGTATCATGTCATGTGCAAATAATGAGAGTTTTACTTCCTCCTTTCTAATTTGGATGCCTTTTATTGCTTCTTCTTGTCTAATCACTATGGCTTGGAATTCCAGAGCTATGTAAGACAAGAGTGGTGATAGAGGGCATCTATATCTTGTTCTTGTTCTTAAGGAAAATGGTTTTAATTTTTGCGGATTAAGTATGATGTTGGCTATAAATTTGTCATAAATGGCCTTTATTATGTCAAGGTATTATCCCTCTATTTCCACTTTCCTGAGAGTTTTTATCAAAAAAGGGTGCTGGATTTTGTCTAATGCTTTTTTTTTTTTGCATCAATTGATATGATTATATGATATTTGTCTTGTAACCTGCTTATGTGCTATATCACATTTATTGATTTGCGAATATTGTACCAGCCTTGCATCCCTGGAATAAATCCCACTTGGTCATAATATATGATCTTTTTAATGGATCCCTGGATCTGGTTAGCTAACATTTTGTTGAGGATTTTCATCAGGTATATTGGCCTGTATTTCTCTTTCTTTGTCATGTCTTTATCTGGTTTTGGATTTAGGGTGATGGTGGCTTCATAGGAAGAGTTTGGAAGTGTTCCTTCCTCTTGAATTTTTTGGAATATTTTGAGGAGTAGAGGTGTTACTTCTTCTTTGAATATTTGTTAAAACTCCCCTGGGAATCTATCTGAGACAGGGCTTTTGTTTCTTGGGAGTTTTTATTTATTAATGTTTCAATTTCATCGGTAATTATGGGCTTATTAAGGTTTTCTGATTCCTCTTGGTTGAGTTGTAGAAGGTTGTATTTCTTTTATTTTTTTTTCTTTCTCTCTCTATTTTTTTAATTCCTTTGTATTTGTTTCTATGTATTAGATCAAACTGCTATGCTAGTGAGATTTTAGGGGTTGGTCTTATGTAGTAGAAATCTGTTGGACCCAGTTGTGCAGTCTCTCTGGTCTCCTGGGCTGTGTGTTCTAGGGCTCTTTGGTTGAGATATTTTGATTCTCCTGATGTAGTTGGATCTGGAATGTTATTGTCGTATTTGTGTATGGAGTCACCTCTCAGGGTGTCTAATTATGTGGCTCACTCCCTACCATGTTGTGCCTTTGGAGAGGTGCTGACTGAACAGCACAAAATACAACATGACAAGACATGACACAGTAGAAACAGAACATGAATGTACACTAGACCCCTACAACCTTCCCAAAAAGTGACCACCAGAGAAAAGATAATTAGGAAAGAAAAAAGTGAGCAAGAATGATAGAGGATATATCTACACTAATAAAAGAGAAAAATGGTAATTGGCGTACGGTGATACCGTTTTCATTGGCTAATCAGGCTATATGCAAATTAACTGCCAACTAAGATTGGCAGTTAACTGCCAACAAGATGGCGGCTAATTTGCATATGTAGGCACAATGCAGGGAGGCGAAAGGGAAAGCAGGAAGAAACCCCCTGCTACTGACAGTGATCGGAAACCCAGGGGGGAGCTAAGAGCTGGGGGGCAGGGCAAAGGCGGCCCTGGGGCCTCCTTTGCCCTGCCCCCCAGCCATGATGGGAGAATCAGGTGCCTTTTCCGCCCTGGCCAGTGATAGCAGGAAGTAGGGGTGGAGCCAGCGATGGGAGCTGGGCATCGTTGAAGCTGGCAGTCCCAGGAGCTAGGGGTCCCTTGCCTGGGCCTAAAGCGAAGCCCACAATCGCGGCGCCCCCCGCTGCCACTGCAGGTCCCCGCTGCCTGGGGTGGATGCCTAGGCCAGAGGCGTTAGGCCTGGGCAGGGGCGGAGCCTGCAACCGCGGGGAACTGGGGGTCCCCTGCCCAGGCTGACACCTCTGCCGGAGGCCTCAGGCCTGGTCAAGGGGCCGATCCGGTGATTGGTGATCGGAGGGTGATGAGGGTCAACTCCTCTGGCTGAGGCATCAGGCCTGGGTGGGGGGCGGAGCCGGGGATTGGGCGGATATGATGATCCCCTTGCCCAGGCCTGAAGCTTGGGTCAGAGGCGTCAGGCTTGGGCGGGGGGTGGAGCAAGCGATCAGAGGGAGATGGGGGTCCCCTGCCCAGGCATGATTCCTGGGCCAGAGGCATCAGGCCTGGGCGGGGGCCAGAGCCAGTGATCAGGGGGAGATGGGGGTCCCCTGTCCAAGCCTGACACCTCTGGCGGAGGCGTCAGGCCTGGGCAAGGGGCCGATCAGGCGATCGGAGGGTGATGGGGGTCAACGCCTGAGGGCTCCCAGTATGTGAGAGGGGGCAGGCTGGGCTGAGGGACACTCTCCCCCCCACACACACACCCAGTGCATGAATTTCGTGCACCGGGCCCCTAATATATATATAAAAGAAACACACAGCAAAACAAACAAACAAGCCAAGAAAAAACAAACCAAAAAACACCCAGAAAAGGTAGGAGGGCAGAATCTGTAGATGCAGAGCTTAAATAAAGAAAATAAGGTT
Organism: Myotis nattereri; assembly: GCF_964212035.1. NCBI lineage: Eukaryota > Metazoa > Chordata > Mammalia > Chiroptera > Vespertilionidae > Myotis > Myotis nattereri. Next base: position 88,936,035 of record NC_138082.1, on the reverse strand, counting down.
AATGAATTAGAGGAATAGGGAAAATACCATGGTTTAAAAAAGAAGAGTGATAAAATAAATGATAAGACAAGAAAAAAATTGGAAAATAGAGATTAGATAGACCTAAATTTAAGAAGTGAAACAAATTTTAAAATTAGAAGAAGAAAAGAGCAAGAGAAGAGAAAGAAAAAAAAAAGAGTAGTGAAGAAAAGGCAAAGAGAAAGAGAAATTGAGTAGAAGCAGAGAAGAGTAAATTATATATATGAATAAACCAACAGAGGCTAGAATAATAACAAATCAAAAAAGCAGATAGACAAAGAAGATCAATTATAAAAGGGGGAAACAAAGGAAAGAGAAATACTAAAAAGGAGAAAGGAGAAGCAAAACAGAGGAAAAAAGAACAGAGGAAGAAAAAGGTGTAAAAAATTTAAAAAATGAAATAAAATCTATCTATAATAATAATAGCCTAGGTCAGTGATTCTCAACCTTCCTAATGCCACGACCCTTCAATAACAGTTCTTCATGTTGTGGTGACCCCCAATTTCATTGTTACAAATTGAACATAATTAAAGCATAGTGATTAATCACAAAAACAATATGTAATTATATATGTGTTTTTCTGATGGTCTTAGGTGACCCCTGTGAAAGGGTCGTTTGACCCACAAAGGGGTCACAACCCACAGTTTGAGAACCGCTGGCCTAGGTGGTCGTTATGCCATCACGCATCACAACCTAACATCATCACAAGATGGCCATCACAATATGGCTGTCACAAGATAGCCGCACACACAGTGGAGGCGGGTCGCAGCAGGGGAGGGCAGTTGTGGACAATCAGGTCAGCAGGGGAACAGTTAGGGGGCAATCAGGCTGGTGGGCAGAAGCAGTTACGGGTAATCTGGTAGGCAGGCAGGCGAGGGGTTAGTTGCCAGCAGTCCTGGACTTTGAGAGAGATGTCCAACTGGTAGTTGGATATCCCCCGAGGGGTCCCATATTGGAGAGGGTGCAGGCCAGTCTGAGGGACATGTCCCCCCATGCACGAATTTTATACACTTTGCCTCTAGTGAATATATATATATATATATATATATATATATATATATATATATATCCTATCTAATAAAAGACAAAAAGGGTAATTGACTGTACCTTCGCTACACTTCCCATTGGCTAATCAGCACCATATGCAAATTAGCCACCATCAAAGATCGCCATGGCAATCCCAGAGCAGGCAAGTGCAGAGGGCAGCGGCCCCCAGGTGAGCCTGCTACTGGGATCGCCATGGTGGCCGGCCTCCAGGTGGGCCTGCTGCTGGGATCGCCATGGCGATCCCAGAGCAGGCAAGTGCGAAGGGCGGGCAGCCCCCCGGTGGGCCTGCTCTGAGATCCATCCCAGAGCAAGCAAGTGTGGAGGGCGGCCCACCCCCAGGTGGGCCTGTTCCTGGGATCACCATGGCGATCCCAGAGCAGGCAAGTGCGGAGGGCGGCCCGCCCCCAACTGGGCCTGCTCCTGGGATTGCCATGGTGATCCCAGAGCAGGAAAGCTCTCCACAGGCAGCACCCAGCAGGGCCTGCCCCTGGTCTCTGCAGTGATCCAGTGATCCATGAGCAGGAAAGCACAGCCTGCAGGCAGCACCCCACCCTGGCCACAGCTCAAGGTAGAGAAAAACACGCAGTGGAGGCCAGGAGCCTGAGAGATCAACACAGAGGGGCGCCTGCTCCAAGCCTCCACGGTGTGGCTGGAGGCAGGCCCCCAGCAGACACACACACACACACACACACACACACACACAGCGCCTGCTCTGAGCTTCCAATGCAGTTGGGGGAAGGCCCCCAGCGGACACATACACACACACACACACACACACACACACACACACACACAACACCTGCTCCAAGCCTCTGCTGCTAAACTGTGGCCATCAGTAGGACATCCACTGAGGGCTCCTGGACTGTGAGAGGGGCAGGCTGGGCTGAGGGAACCCCACCCCCCAGTGCATGAATTTCGTGCACCGGGCCTCTAATATATATATATATACCTAATATGCAAATAGTCCCCTTGGGAGTTCAGTTGGCGACTGGGAGTTTGATTGCTTGCTATGACGTGTGCTGACCACCAGGGGGCGGCATGGAACAAAGGAAGGCTCCGGTCAGAGCCAGAAGGCCCTGATTGCCCCTGATCACCCACCAGGCATAGGGACCCTACCCATGCACAATTTTGTGCTCTGGGCCTCTAGTAGAAAATTTAAAAAATGAATTAAAAAAATAAAAACAAAGTGAAGTGTTGCTCATTTCAGCTGAGTTTTAATGTACCATGGGAATAGCTTCTGTTCTGACTGCCAATCCTTGGCTTCCTGTTAGGACTTAGGTGCTAACCATTGTCAGGTATCTTTTGTCTTTTAGCATCCTGCTTGAAACTCCAAGAGATCCGGTCTACTGCTTGTGTCTGTTTCCACAGGCCTTGGCTGTAAACATTAGGAGCCAATCTGCCCACTTTGCCTGTCTGCCAGCTGCCAATCTTATTCACTCAAGGGTCTGTTTCTGACTCTTGAGTGGGGTTGTTGCTGTTTTGCTTTCAGGGTATATGATGGGTGCTTTTTCCTGTCCCAGAGCTACTCCTCCGTGAGTGGTACAAATTATTACTCTGCCTTTGGCTGGACAGAGATCCTTGCATGGAGACCAGTGTGGTCAGCTGGGACCCTGGAGTTTTTATCAGTCTGGTTCCCTGAATAGTGGGCAGATGGCCCCTCTTCTAATTCAGTCACTGAGGGCTCCTGGAGATTGTTCAGACTGTGAGCTTGGCCTCTCCCTTTGTTAATTTCAAAACGGCAGGATGTGTCAGGCTGTATCACCTGCCCTGAGGCTACTGGGAGGGGCTAGCTCTTCTGTGAAGAAATGGCCATTTAGGTTTGGAAGCATATGAACATCCCAATGCAGGACTCCTGGCTACTGCTTTTCCACATCTCCCTAACCTGCTTCCCTCCTCGGCCTCTCCTCAGGCACCTCATGTCCAAGCCTTCCTCCCTGTGCCAAAGCCTCAGGTGGGTGGTTGCAAATGAGAAGTCCTGTGTTCTGGGTCTAAACAGAATAAAAACGAAAACAAGGAAACTGTGGTTTTCTCCCCCACCTCCCCCCAGCACCACACTGCTTTCTCCTTTCATGGGGCCCCCCTTTTGAGGTGCAGCCTTTGGCAGCTGGAGTTTCAGGTCCAGACTCCTGGCAGACAGCAGCCCTGCAGCTTTTCCTTTCCACAGTTGGATATTACACCTGCTGCTTTGGGGCACAGCTCTGGTGCTCAGTCTCTGCCAGGCTTCTATTTTTCTGAGGGAACAGATATTTTCATAGCACAGCTTTCTTTTCTCCCTCTCAGCCTGCTGGCTTGCCACCCCTCTTGCAACCTCACTGCCCTTCCTATCAGTCTCCGGGTGTTTTCTGTCCTTCCTTTCTATAAGTCACCTCCTCAGCTGGGCCTCATTTGTTAATTCCCAGTGGATGTTCTTCGATAGAGTTGTATTTCCAATCTGGCCCTGGGACAAGTTGTACGACAGGTCTGCCCATTTGGCTTCCATTTTGGTCCTCTTCCTTGATATGTACCTTCAGATATTTAAAAAAAAAAAAAATTAAATCTTCATTACTAAACATTAATATGGCCAACATGTTAAACAGTGATTCCTTTTGTCCTATATTATCAGGAATGCAAACACACACTTCAGGGCCTGATCCCCTGGGGCAAGTAATCAGTCTCAAAAGCCTGTTATACTTCCAGAAAGAATCCTGGTAAGAAACATTCAAACCTATAGAGCAGCAGTTCTCAACCTGTGGGTCGTGACCCCTCTGGGGGTCAAACAACCCTTTCACAGGGGTCACCTAAGACCATCGGAAAACACATATATAATTAAATATTGTTTTTGTGATTAATCACTATGCTTTAATTATGTTCAATTTATAACAATGAAATTGAGGGTCACCACATGAGGAACTGTGTTAAAGGGTCGCAGCTTTAGGAAGGTTGAGAACCACTGCATTAGCATATTATGCTTTGATTATATAGGATGTCTGTGGACGAACAGTATTTTTCAGTAATATATTTATGTATTGCCTTTATCAACATTTCTGTTAAAAAAAAAAAAAAGACAGAAATAACTCTTTGCTTTCACCTGGGAAGATTACAAGTATGCTTAGATATGATGCTCCAGGGATATACAGGGATATTGTCCTAGAAACAAAAGCTGAATTTTCCAGATATTCTACTCTAATCCAATATGTTGATGCTTTACTTTTAGGCTCTAGGACATATTACACTTCCAGGAGGACATAATTTACCTATTACAACAGCGAGCCATAAAGATACACAGAATATAAAGGGACAAGACTCAATCCTGTTTATCCCAGGTAAAATACCTTGTTTATCTAATATCTAAAGACGGCTCACTAATTATCCCTGAAAGACTCAGAAAGTTTATATATTTTCCTTTCCTAAAAACAAATAAATGAAAAATAGCTTAGAGGATTCCTGGGCTGACTGAATTCTGTCACAATATGATTCCAAAAACTTTTATTCATGGCCCAGCCTCTGTCTTATTAAAATCAAACCAACCTGATGCAATGCAGTGAAACCCAGAAGGGAAACATGCTGTAAAATCTCTAAATAATTATCGAAAACTCCCATTCTAGTACCCCTTAATTATAGGCTTTCTAACTTTTTATACATTAAAATAAAGAAAATAATTTAGAACGCAAAACTATAGTACATTATAGACGGCAATTAGACTCAGAAGCCAAAGGGCCCCTCCCTGCATGACAGCCATCTCCTCCTCAGACATGTTATCCAAACAAACAAACAAAAGATTTATAGTAATAAAAACCGAGGTGGCCTTCCTGCCCTCGCGTGACGCCCTCATGTCGTCACAAGATGGCCACCCCATGTCGTCACAAGATGGACACAATAAGATGGCCATCACAAGATGGCTGGCAGGGGAGCAGATAAGGGGTGATCAGGCTGGCAGGCAGGTGAGTGGTTAGGAGCCAGCAGTCCCAGATTGTGAAAGGGATGTCTGACTGCTGGTTTAGGCTTGATCCTGCAGGGGTCCCAGATTGGAGAGGGTTCAGGCTGGGCTAAGGGACACCCCCTGTGCGCACAAATTTTGTGCACTGGGCCTCTAGTAGTTGTATAATTTCCTTTATGTTTTTTTTATTTTGTTGAATCATCAATGAATTCTCATTGCATTAAACACTTCTGTCATTCAACTGGCTCTTCTGTGCTGAATATTATTTTAACTCAGTGTAACAGCCTTAACCTAGCAACTTTGCTACATTCTTTCCAGGATGAAAACATATACTGTTGTGTTTTGCTTACTGGCCACCTACTTGTTCCTGGGAATCATTTAAAGGAAACTCCTATTGATGATGCTGATACAATTTAGTTTACAGATGTGTCTTTGAAAGATGGATGGAGACATTGCCAAGCTAGGTATGGAATAACTTTTATGGTGGACATAATTAAATGCTCTTATTTACCTAAAATAAAATCTGCCCCCAAAGTGAATTCATTGCTTTAATTCAGGCTTGTCAGCTGGCCAAAGTTCAAATAGCCAATATTTTCACTAGTAGGTATGTTCTTGGTGTAGCTCACAACTCTAGAATGTTGTGAGAGCAAAAAAGCTTTTTAACTATTGGATGTCATACAGAAATTGAAACAACAGGAAATTATCAAAATTCCTAAATATTCTAAAGTTGCCACCATAAAAGCAATAGGAAATCATTTAGCTGATGCTGCATCTAGACAGGTAGCATTGAATAGCCACATATTTAGACCTGAAAATGATCCTTGCTTCCTATCCTATATAATAAAGAGGTAATATGCAAATTGACCCTCACACCCTCACAAGATGGCTGCCTATGACCAGGCTGGCAGGGGAGTTAGTGAGGGACGAACAAGCAGACTGCGTGGGGCGACCAGGACAGTGGGGGGCAGTTGGGGGCAACCAGGCCAGCAGGGGGGCAGTTGGGGGTGACCAGGCTGGCAGAGGGGGCAGTTAGGGGTGACCAGGCCAGCATAGGGAGGCAGTTGGGGGGTGACCAGGCCAGCAGGGGGTGGTGCAGTTAGGGGCAACCAGGTGGCAGGGGGGACTGTTGGGGGTGATTGGGCTGGCAGGGGTGCAGTGAGGGGCTATCAGGCTGACAGGGTGCTGGTCAGTTAGGGGTGACCAGGCAGGCGGGCAGGTGAGTGATTGAGAGCCAGTGATCCCAGATTGTGAGATGGATGTCCGACTGCCGGTTTAGGCCCATAACCCCAGGATCATGCCTAAACCGTCAGTCAGACATCCCCTAAGGGGTCCCAGATTGGAGAGGGTGCAGGCTGGGCTGAGGGGATGCCCCCCAAAATTCAAGCACCGGGCCTCTAGTCTCTACTAATACAAGGGTAATATGCTAATTAAGGAGGATATCTTCCGGATGTCCATCCTGATGTCCATCTGGACAAAGCCATAGCGGCTGCGAGGCCGGAGGCCCAGGCAGTCATGGGCTCAGGCAGCCTTGAGCCCTGGAGGCTGCGAGGCACGGGGCTCATGGCAGCCCAGGGCTCACAGCATTCATGGGCTCAGGCAGCCGTGAGCTCTGGCAGCTGGCAGTGACAGCAGCAGTGGGGTGATGGGGGAGGTGCCTTCCCCTGGTCAGCTGATCGCCTCCCACAGAGGGAGGCCAGACTGTGGCTTAGGCCCACTCCCCAGAGCAATCCTAAACCATCAGTAGGACATCCCCTGAGGGCTCCCAGGCTGTGAGAGGGGGTAGGCTGAGCTGGGGGACCCTCCAGTGCACAAATTTTCATGCACTGGGCCTCTAATCTAGAAAAATAAAAGCATAATATGCTAATTAGACTGGACATCCTTCCAGATGACCTTCCAGATGAAGCTGGGGTGGTTAGAGAAGCCCGGGTCCTGGGTGTCAGAGGGAAGCTGATGCCCGCAGCCGGGAGAAGGAAGGCCTATTCTTGCATGAATTTTGTGCAGTGGGCCTCTAGTTAGTTTAATAAAAAATTATATTTTACAGCTCCAATGTACAGCTGTGGGAGAAGAAAAGAGGATATAGCAACAAAAAGGGGAAATCATTGACCCAAACAAACAGATACAGTCCCAATAAGTAACCATCTTACCTATAGGGAATCAAATACCTATACTTTAATATGTACATGAGCTAACACATTGGTGTCTGAAAGAGATGATTTCATAGAGTGAACAATATTTATTGGAAACTTATTGTTGCTTATAAAGTGTATAGCAGATGTCCTATCTGTCCAAATATAACCACGGAACATTATCCCACAGGTCCCAAGGATATGTTCCACTTCCTTTAGATCCATCTGAGGTATGGTAATTGGATTTTATCCAAATGCCACTATCACAAGAATACAAATATATGTTAGTTTGATTGTATGGGTTGAGCATTCCCTCGTAGGAAAGCAATGGCCTTAATGGTAGATAAATTACTATCCTATCTAATAAAGAGGGAATATGCTAATTGGCCCTCACGCTGTTGCAAAGATGGCAGCACCTACAGTCAATAAGGAGGGAATATGATAATTGACTGCCTCACCCTCAAAGATAGCAGTGCCCACTGCCACAAGATGGTGGCACCCAGTCCCCTAAGCCCTTCTGGGTGGCTGGCAGGCCCAGCCACTCTGCACCTGCTTCTGAAGTCCCCCAGTATCCTCATCCCCCCAGCCACCCAGGGTTGGCCTGAGGTGGAGGCAAGCCTCGGATGGCAGCTGCCCAGCTGCCCAGGGCCAGCCTCAGATGGCGGCTGCCTAGCCAACACCCAAGGTGCCGGCAAGCCTCAGATGTGAACTGCCCAGGTGCCCAGTGCCTTCCGAGGCTCAGATAACAAGGGCCAGCCTAGGTTTGTGCTGCCAGCAGTGGCAGCAGCAGAGGTGTAATGGGGGTGTCACCTTCCCCTAATCCCTGGGTCGCCTTCCACCCTTGAGGGCTCCTGGATTGTGAGGGGGGCAGGCCAGGCCGAGGTACACCCCTCCAGTGCATGAATTTTCATGTACCGGGCCTCTAGTGAGGAAAATAAATTAATTCTCAATTGGTGAATCCCCTCTGAGTTACAGTGAGTGAAGGACTCATTTCACTGGGCAAATAATGCAAGTCATTTGTAAAATATGGCCTTGTCTACAATATTTTCATTGTGCCTATCACTGTTTTCTGGATTAGTGGAGTATACGAGTGGTACAATTAAAACACAACTAGGTAAATTTTCAGAATCTTTTAAGCACCCTTGGCCAAAAGCTCTTCTAATAGTGTTCCTCAACCTGAAACCTACTTATTTGAGCAAATACATACCTTTCCTCCTCAATAAAAAGCCACTGGTCACTCTATACATCTAAATAAAGAGGCATATGAATCAAACTACTAAAAGAAGACTTCTGCATTATTATAAAAGCATATTGAACAGCTTATAGAAACTGGTTAGTCAGTGACATTCATCCTGGGAGATGAAGACTTCAAAGACCATGACTTAAAATCAGGAGATTTCATCCATTGAAAAATACATTAATTAAAGACTCCCTCCAACATTGTTTGAAGGGACCATATCATGTGCCTAACCACGAATGAGCATCTGCCCCAGTCTGATACTTGCCCCCACCTTCAGTGAAGATCAAAGACTTCTCAAGGATGAGAAGCCACCGACATCAGAGATAGACAGCTTTCCCAAGACATCGACAAGGGCTGTATACCTACAAACTGATGTTGAACTTTATTTGCTTGATAGTCTTTACTTGTCTACTAATAATATTAGTTACAATAACAATTATACTCGTTTTTTGTTTATTTTCAAACATCATATATATAGCCCAGCAGTTAATAATTGCTAAGGGTATGTATGATAACTTTTATATTATCAATTAGAAGCCCAGTGCACAAAATTCGTGCACTGGTAGGGTCCTTAGGCCTGGCCGGCGATCAGGGCCAATCTGTGGGGTGACCAGTGGGGCTATCAGAGGGTGGTGCTGGCCTGCTTGCCAGCAGGCCCTGCTCTCCGATCACCCTGCTGATGCTGGTCTCCTCCCTCTGTGGGGTGTGATTGGGGGACAGGGAGATTGGGGGGGGCAGCACTGTCCCACTAGGCCGCCAGCCTCGCCCCCTGCCACCACCCACTCACCAGCTGCCCCTCCCCCATGTGGAGTGACTGGCGGGGTGATCAGGGGGCCCCTGCTGGCACCTACCTTGGCTGGCCTGGGGCCTGCAGGCTGGGGTCAGCTCCTGCATTGAGTGTCTGCCCCCAGGTGGTCAGTATACATCATAGTGACCAGTTTTACACCAGTCGTTCTGCTGTTTGGTCAATGTTTATTATTAACAATTCTTTACCTGATATTGGACTGAACCAGGTCTAGTTACTCAGTATTTTCCAGCCAAAAGACAACACTGGAAATATTTTATGAGAAAGAACATCCTTTATTACCTTCTGGCAGCAAAAAGATACCTAGAGGATGGCAGTGGTTCACTTCACCAAAGCAGTGTGACCCTGAACTAAAAGAATACAATTCATCTTCATTTAGGGACATCCCTAGGCAGGCACAGTTAGAAAACATGCCTTTAATAGATTGCATGTTCGCAAATGGAAGAAAATCTCCCCCCGGGGGATAGCGTAGTATTAGAAGGAGGGCATCAGGAGAATAGCTTATGCAGAGGTCAGCAGGGGGTCCTCCAGGCTGCTGGGCCAGCCCCTGATGGTGGAGCCAGAGGAGTCCCTGATCCTGAAAGTCATCCTGGGCTTGTCCCTGAAAAGACAGGTCTGCCATTTGTCAACGAGGGGGGTTGGCGGGGGGGTGGGGATTGGCATGAAAGGAGTTTAACCAATTACCTCTCAGCCCTTCTGTTAAATTCCTGTACTTGAGGTGGTTACACACACCTATAACATCTAGGGTGATATAAATGGGTTTACAGGTTGATCTAAGGAAATTTATGAATTTTAAATAAAAGTTGGTCTAGGCTAGATCACCTGCAAGGATATATAGGTTAGGTTACACATCCACCAATGTAAAAAACAAAAAAAAATACATTCCTCCACTTTGCCTTTTATCCAATCCTAGAGATTTCCCAATTATGCTTTGTTTTGCCTCTTTAATATACCACCAATGAATTCCATGCACCTTTCTTGTTTCTTTCCCTTTGATTCTAATGTATAAAATAAGCTACAAAACTGTCATTCTCAAGAGCATTTGAGATCTTTCTCTCTAGTATGTGTCATCAGTTTGGCTCAAATAAACTCATAACAATGTTCTATAGAGTGGTTCTCAACCTGTGGGTCATGACCCTTTGGGGGTCGAACGACCCTTTCACAGGGGTCACCTAAGACCATCAGAAAACACATATTTTCGATGGTCTTAGGAACCGAGACACCGATCCTCTATCCGTCTCTAGGCAGGTCTGCCCACAAGCAGATACGCCCACATACGAGTACCGGGCATGATGACATCATCGCGCCAACCCCATCACACACACCCCGTACAAATACAGGTGTATGTGACACGGTTGGCGCCATAATGTGCTTATGCGGACCAGTCACACATGTGTAGAGAGCAGTTACCGTGTAGAAAGCAGCTGCTGTGTTGAAAGCAGATACTCTGTTAAAAGCAGCTGCTGTGTTGAAAGCAGCAGTATTGGAGGTAAAACGACACTTCATGAATTGTAATTAATGGGTAAATGTAAAATCATGTACTGTAAAATCATCAACTACTGCAAAAAAATATCTGTACCATGGGAACCTAATCTGCATGCTGATTGGTCATTTCATATTCAGCTGTGGTTGATGTGAATACTGCCCCCTTGTGATAGTAACAGGTATGTAAAAAAAACAACATAGAGAATGGTAAAGCATAGGAAACTTAATGAACTGTATTGACTGAACTATGCCATGTATCATCTTTTGTATTATTAAAGCTATTGTTATATATTATTTTCATTAGCAAACCATCCCATGACAATGGATCGTGTAGAGAAGAACGTTAAGAAAAGAAAATATAGCGAGGATTTTTTACAGTATGGTTTTACCTCAATAATTATAGCAGGAATTGAGAAACCGCAATGTGTTATTTGTTGTGAAGTTCTATCAGCCAAATCGATGAAGCTGAACAAACTAAAATGCCATTTTGATAGCAAGCATTCGAGCTTTGCTGGCAAGGATACCAACTATTTTAGAAGCAAAGCTGATGGACTCAAGAAAGCCAGATTTGACACTCGTGGCAAGTATCACAAACAAAACGTAGCAGCCATTGAAGCTTCATATTTGGTGGCACTCAGAATCGCCAGAGCTATGAAACCTCACACCATTGCTGAGGATTTACTGTTGCCAGCGGCCAAAGACATTGTTCAAGTTATGATTGGAGATGAATTTGTTACAAAATTGAGTGCAATTTCCTTATCTAACGACACTGTCCACAGAAGAATAGATGACATGTCTGCTGATATTCTTGATCAGGTAATCCAGGAAGTTAAATCTGCTCCACTTCCAATATTTAGTATCCAGCTTGATGAATCTACAGATGTTGCAAACTGTTCACAGTTACTGGTTTACATGAGGTATATTAATGATGGTGACTTTAAAGATGAGTTTCTTTTTTGCAAACCTCTTGAAATGACAACTACTGCACATGATGTATTTGACACAGTTGGTTCATTTCTGAAACAACATAAGATCTCTTGGGAAAAGGTTTGTGGTGTTTGCACAGATGGTACTCCAGCTATGCTAGGATGTCAATCTAGATTTCAATGTTTGGTACTGAATGAGTCACCAAAAGTCATTAGAACTCACTGTATGATTCATTGGCAAATATTAGCAATGAAGACACTGCCACAAGAATTAAAAGAAGTAATGAAAAACATCATAAGTTGTGTCAATTTTGTAAAGGCAAGCACTTTAAACAGTCGACTGTTTTCGCAACTGTGCAACGAGTTGTATGCACAGAAGAATGCTCTGCTATTTCACACTGAAGTGAGATGGTTGTCTAGAGGAAAAATTTTAAAATGTGTTTTTGATCTTCATGATGAACTCAAAACATTTTTTAATCAGAAATCAAGACTGCAGTTCAAAGCACTTTTTGGCAATAAAAGTGAACTGCACAAAATAGCTTACTTGGTTGACATCTTTGCCATCTTGAATGAGTTAAATTGATCACTGCAAGGACCAAATGCGACATGACTCGATTTGTCTGAAAAGATCCGATCATTCCAAATGAAACTTCAGCTTTGGCAAAAAAAAAATTGGATGAAAATAAAATTTATGTTGCCTACCTTATCTGCTTTCTTTGAGAAACATGACATTGAACCAGACAAAAGGATTATGATGATAATTTCTGTGAAAGAACACTTGCACATGCTTGCAGACGAAATTTCATCGTACTTTCCAAACCTACCTGACACCCCATTTGCACTTGCCAGAAGCCCATTCACAGTCAAAGTTAAAGATGTTCCTGAGACAGCACAAGAGGAGTTCATTGAACTCATTAACAACGATGCAGCGAGAACTGATTTCTCTACAATGCCAGTTACAAAATTCTGGATCAAGTGTTTGCAGTCATAACCTGTTCTGTCTGAGACTGTGTTGCACCTTCTTCTTCCATTTCCAACAACATATCTTTGTGAAACAGGGTTTTCCAGCTTGTTGGTTATCAAGTCTAAATACAGAAGTAGACTTGTTGTGGAAGATGATCTTCGTTTTGCTCTTGCAAAGACTGCCCCGAGAATTTCTGATCTGGTGAGAAAGAAGCAATCTCAACCTTCGCACTGACATTGGCTTTTTACGCATACTGTTGTAAAATGTAGCAATGTATTTTACTGTTGTTATATTAAGACTGTTACCATGCTATACCATGCTTCAAGACAAAATTTCATTTATTTGTAATTAGAAATAAATATTTCACAATATATAATTACATATTGTTTTTGTGATTAATCACTATGCTTTAATTATGTTCAATTTGTAACCATGAAAATACATCCTGCATATCAGATATTTACATTATGATTCATAACAGTAGCAAAATTACAGTTGTGAAGTAGCAATGAAAATAATTTTATGGTTGGGGGTCACCACAACATGAGGAACTGTATTAAAGGGTCGCAGCATTAGGAAGGTTGAGAACCACTGCTCTAGTAGCTGGTAATAGGTTATGTGGATTAGGAACCATAGGCTGTCTGGAATAACTATTTTATTTATACCTATGAGATTCTGCACAAATCTCTTTTTTCATTTTTTTATAGTTTATTGATTTTTTAGAGATAGAGGACGATATATGGAGAGAGAAAGAAACATCCATGTGAGAGTGAAACATTGATTGGCTGTCTCCTGCACACCCCCTACTGGGGATCGAGTCTGAAACCCAGGCAGGGGCCCTGGCCAGAAATTGAACTGGCTGCCTTTTGGTGCATGAGATGAGACACCCAACTGACTGAGCCACATTGGGCAGAGCTTTTTTTTTTTTTTTTAAAGGATAGGAGAATTACAGGGACTTGCTCATGCAGTTATAAGCTTCTTTCAATTCCAGCTTGTGCATGAAGGATATTTGTGAGTGGAAAAAGGCCTGAAGTTGTATGGAAATGTCCTGTAACAAATGTTCCACCAGTCACACAATTAATTTTTGCTTGTGGAGATTCCTCTAAAATAATTATTTTCCCATTGGTTCAGTATGTGATTTACCTAGTTCTAAATACATTTCACCCTCTAGAAAAAGAATATGTGGGCATCACTGATTTCAATAAAATTTCATCCTTTCAGGTGAATTTGGGAAGATTTGACTAGCAAAAAATATATATTGCCCAATAATATTCCCTAGTTAGAAGAGAACAGATTCTGATTTAAAATTAGACATTTGTTGATCATATATTTCCACCATTTGTAAAAAAGCTTTACTGTGAGGGAAGGGGCACTTAGTTGGGTGTGTTTAAAAACAAAGTAGCTGCAGTATCTACAAAATCCTTAATATTGTTCCTTTTATGCTAATTTTAATTTCTCCCAAACTATGAGTAAGGAGAAAGAGAAATGATTTATGATAACCCTTGAAGCAATCATATGCTTGCTTCTGGGTTTTTTGTTTTGTTTTTTTCTCTTTAAATGATATGGCGATTTTCTGTCATCCTTCATTAGGAGACATGGTGTTCTACAATGAAAGCAGACTCCTCTACAGCAGTTTCCCAGGGAACCTTGTTTAGTAATCCTGGTGTTTTGTGCCCAGAAACCACTGGGTATATTCATTGGAATAGGTCAGAATAGCCAGGATCACATCTTCTAATTGTTAAATTAAATTTCTTTGTGAATAGAGAAGTTTATTTCCCAGAGAAAGTCAGGGTACTTTTTCGGTAGATTCCTTAATTATATTCTAGTCCAAGGAAAAGATACAATTGCTGGTTCCCCTCTACCTGAGACTGCCTATTCCCTGAATGGAGCTGCTAGAATTCCTGGAGTATCCTTGTCTGAATTTCTGAATTTCTATCCTCATTTTCCCTTAGGTCATTAGGAGGTGCTAGTGGAGGAGACACAGAGGAGACATGAGGGAAAGAAAGAAAGGAAGGAGGGGGGAGGGCAAGTCCATACAAGGAAGCTCAGAGACCAAAGGGCATAGTAGAGGAGATGTAGAAGGGAAGGAATGGGGTGCTGTCATTTATTAGCTTCAGAAGCCTCCCTTAGTTCAGAGACAGACTCTAAAATTTCTTATTAACTTGTGGAGAAGAGAATTTATATGTGCTTCTCCAAGAAGCTTCAAATTTCCAATCAAAATATGCTTCCCATTCATTCTATTTGTTTTTAGAACTGATATTTTCTAGTTATGCATGCAAACCACGTAATTTAGGCATCAGAAGAGTTCACATTTGGTCATCTTAAGTTGATATATCTTCAATTAAATATTCCCATTTCTGTAAGTACTTGCAAGTAAAAGCTTCCTATGAATTGTGTATCTGCAGGAGTATTAATGGGGGCTGGAGGCTGGGAGTTTTTTACCTTGGAGGCATGATTTTCCATATTAATTATCATTTTATTTTGGAGTCTACTGTGTCTGAACACAATTTCTTAGGGTATTGTGTAGTGGGTTAAGTGTGGCTTCTTATGGGTTAAGTTCCAAAAGGCTGTCACCTCCAGAGTCGTTTTAACTCTCTTATGTTCCTCAGTTCTTCTCCCCAGTTGTTTACTACAGTTTTGAAGACTCTGAGCACTAGGTAACCAACCTTGACGTGCGTGTCCCAGGATGAATCAACTATTTCATTACAGTTAAGTTGGAATTCCCTATGGAGCTCCTGCACATCATCAGGAATACCTTCTGATACCGCTACAAAGATTCTTAGTTACCTAAGAATGCCTGAGATTCAAGCTAGAGAAAGAGAAAGAGAAGTGTCCCTTATCTTTGCTGCAAAACAAGTTTAGGTTCTGATTTTTCCAGAAAAAGGTTTGTTCAGACTCTCCAACTGAAAAGCCAAAGTTAAAAGCCAGCCACCCGTTTTTCCTTCCTATCCTGCCTTAGACTAGGTTATCTCAACCCTTAACATTAACTCCACCCCAAGGATCGGAAAAAACACACAAAAACTCAATAAACCCAGGGCCTCTTACCTTAAAGCGGGAGATCCAGGATTCCAAGGGAAATGCACTGCGGTTAACCTGATGCAAACGAGGCGCCTGAGGGGCAGAGTGCCCGCTGGTGTCTGGCACAGGGCCCCGTCTGCAAGGTGGTCTTGAGTGGGCTTCTCTGAAAGCCTGCCAACTACACCAAGTAAATGTAAGTGTAAGAAATGTCCAAACTTACAAGAATTTTTATGAGTTTATTTGAGCCATACTGACAATTACCAGGAAGCAAAATATCAACAGATTGAGAAAATGCTCTGAAAAATGTCAGTTTTGCACCTTATTTTATATATAAGAATCAAAGGGAAAGACATAAGTGAGGGAGGTGAGAGAAAGCACGGTGGGGATATCCCTGGGACTGGATAAAAAGTAAAATGATAGACACATACTTAGGTGGGTGCAGGGACAATTAACACAATAACAATGAAGGAATTTGTGGTCTCTGTCCTGGCGCCCAGCACATTAGGTTGTGCCCCAAGGGGTCCAGAAAAAGGGAAGTTACAAGTTACCCAGACATTTCAAGGATATGTTATCATAGATGCAAAAAGACAGATAGGCTCAGTTAACGTAAAGGTTGACCTTGTCAGTGAAGATACCGGCCTAGGATGTAACTGCCCACCATTACTGCTTTTAGTTAAAGGTTCATTTCAGACCATCCTTTGTGGTGACTTTAGGTCTGAGTCTGCAAGACCACCACGCAGGCCTCCCCTGAGCCTGTCAGGTCAGCATGTGGCCCCTTTCGTGCATGTGGGACACCAGCTAAGCTAGCTGGATGGTGAAAGGCTGGACTGGACTAACCTTTAATATGGCACAGAATCTCTGGACATTGGCCCTATTTCTGGCCCTGATTTTTCATGGTGGGACAGAGATGGGACATTGGAAATCCAGGTGTCATTTATTTTTACCCAAATTTATCTTATCACCAGACCTCATCTTCCCTTGTGGGTCCCCAAAATGCTTCTTCTTATGACACTGCAAGAACCCCACTTCCATTGCCAACAGGACTTTTAAATCTATTTGAGCTTTTTTTTTTTTTTAAACTCTGGAAAATAGTCTCTAAAAGCCTAATGGCCCATTCTCATCTCCTTTGTTTTCCTGATAGGAGTCTTCAAAGTGGAGGCTGTCATGCTCACTTCCAATAGTTCAAAAAAGGAACTGCGGGAGGCCTTCACCTTGGAGCTCAGGTGCCACACAGAGTTTTAGTGACCAGAGCACAGAGAAAAAGCCTTCTTGTTCCACTTAACACTCAGGGTTTCTGTGACTGCAGACTATAGGCATCTGATGAAACATTCAGACCTAAGGACTAGCAATCATAACCCTGAGTAAATGGGGAAAGTGTTTTTTCATCAGAGTTTTTGTTCAGAATTCCAGTTGTTGATTTTGGGGGGTTAAAGGGTGGGTTTTAGAGCTCCTAAAAAATTCTCAAAAAAACACAAAAAACCCATCCCAAAACAAAATCCTAAATAGTGAGAAATGGCTGTTTGGAAGAATTAAATGAACTGAGTAAATTTAGAGATGCTACATACTGCATTTCCCATGTGACAATTCATATCACCCACCAGCATGTGGTAATAGTTTTCGTGGTGCCTTGGGTTAAGTAAAACAAATGCAACGAAGTTTAAATTATTTGAATTTTTTTAGCTCTAGATAGCAGAATGAATACATACGATTATCACCCTTCACAAGATGTAGCCTGATCAAGAGAAAAGAGTGTTTTTCTGGGTCTTTAAAAGAGAGAGGAGGGAGAATAAAGATGCCCTTGTACAATCAGAAACAGAACAGTGATATAGAAGATCTGAAATGCAGAGGGCAGGTCCAAAAGTGGTTGAAGAATCTTATGACCAAAAGAAAATGAGAATTAAGACAATTGACAAAAGATGGTCAAGAAAGGAACCTAATCTGAATTGCATACTTCAACTCAGTTAAAAAAGGCACTAATTGGGACAATATGGAAGAATGGGGATTAACAATAGCTATATATTAGAAACACAAAAGGTTTTTCAAACATATGGATCCTCAGAATTCTTATGAAATCAACTAGATCAGAATGCCTGTAGGTGAGGGACTAGGGCCAGCCTTGGGCAAACTGCGGCCCACTGGCCGGATCCTGCCCATTTGAAATGAATAAAACTAAACAAAAAAAAGACCTTACCCTTTTATGTAATGATGTTTACTTTGAATTTATATTAGTTCACACAAACACTCCATCCATGCTTTTGTTCCGGCCCTCAGGTCCAGTTTAAGAACCCACTGTGGCCCTCGAGTCAAAAAGTTTGCCCACCCCTGGACTAGGCAATTGCATTTTAAAAAATGTTTTTATTGATAACTGCAGTATATGTCAAGGTTGAGAATCATAACCATGTAGAATTCATGAAATGAAGATCTTAAAATGCCTACAAAGCACAGTGAAAATAATGAAGTACCTGGAACCATGAAGTTGTGGAAGAAAGTGAGATATTTGTATTTGGTATTTAATTAGTGGGACAGTTTAGTGTTACTGAAATGAGGTAACACACCACTTTATGACAGGGAGAGGAAGTGCCATTTCAAAATATTCACTGAAGTTTGGCTATGGCCCAGAGAATGAAGTGTACATAAAATTAATATATTCAAAGTCACTGGGATGTAGAACAACTATTTAATCACTTTAATACGGTTTCCTAGAAGTGGTAACTCAGTCCGGCTCTTACAGAAGAATTTTGTAAAGATAAGAGGAGGTGTTTTGGAGAACATAGTTGTAAAGATACTTGCCACCATACCAAATTATTTCTATACGGGAGCACCTAAATTTTAAGGCATCAAACACACTAGAACTAACATAAGGATGTGAGGGGTGTGGGGCAAACTAATAGAAATAGGACCACAGTTGTTTAATGGCTATTCACTTTACTAACTATAGATAAGAGGTTTTCTTACAAACCCTGGGAAGCTAGAGAATGTGCTGCAAGAAGAAAAACAGAGCTGTAAAAAGCTAAGAGATGCCTTGGGGCGCAGATGGGCCCATTGCTAAGAAAATAAAATGCATTTTTAGAACAAGACAAAGGACAGGACACACTTTGATTTGGTTGAGGCACCTGGACCCTGGCTGATGTCAGAAGTTTGCTTTAGGAATGCTGACCATTCTCTGGTCCCAGGAACTGGAGGACCCTGCAGCCCTCATTCTGCCTCCTTCCTGCTTGCATGCAGCTCTTTCTTTATCTCTATACAATCAGCCAGCTGGTAGGAGCTGTTAGAACAGAATTTACAGGATGACCTGTTGCTCTCTCCATTATTGGAATGAATGCTCATATATGATTCAACCTGGTCTGTGCTTAATTTGGCTCAAGTAGCAACAAGTGGCCCAGGCCCATTTGTGTCCAGTTTCAGATGTTTGGGACACTATTGTTGATGACCTAGCATTCTCTGTCATACTCTGTTACTTTAGGTAAATCATTTAATCTCTCAATGCCTCCATGATTTGGTAACAGAATAAAATGCTTACTCTCTCTAATGGCCTAAAGGCCAATAGTTCCTACTACAAATATGCTAAATAACGAGAGAAGTTCTGATTTAGTCTCAAACAGCCTGATTGTCAGAAAAGAGGTGGGGAATTATACACAAAATAATGACTGGTTTTCAAAGATTCACAGGAGTCTCCATAACTGGACTCATATCAGCAGAGGTGTTGAGAAATTGTAAATGAATTTATTTTTTAATATGACCTCTTTTCCATTCTTTCCTTTTGATTCAAATTGGCCTCACTCAGCACCCTGACTCACCTGCCTCCTTTTCCCTTGCAAGGACCACTTTCTTAAACATTAAGCCCTCAGGACAAACTGGGGATAGCATCTTGGCTTCAGTTGTGTTGAGCTGCAGGCCCAGAAAAGCACAGAAACCAGATGATGGGTTGATATGCACTGATCAATAACCCTCTACCTTAGCACCAACCAGTCAGTAAAGACCACGACCCTGACCATGACCCCAACTCCCTTAGTCACCGTGATTAATGATTTTTTCCCCAGTAATACTTAGCTTCTGGAAGACATTGGGGAGCCAGGTCTTTGAGCATTTCTCACCTTTCTGGGCATGGGCTACTGCCTAAAAATAAACCTTTACTTTCTTTGTTGCAAGCTTCTGTTCCTGTCTTATTGGGCTTTGATGCATGCAGGCAAACCTATCTTGTTAGTCCTGCAACAAAAGTTCACACTCTTCCTTGGATCCCTTTTGATGCCTACCTGTCTATGTCCAGCACCCTCAATAATATGAGAGGCCTGGATTCCAGGCTGTCTTAAGATGAATTTGAGAAATAGTCCTGCTGATAGATATTAATAAAGGAAGGAAGCAAAGGGAATCAGATAGTACATAATAAGCTAGGAAGATGAGTTGAATAATAAACCTGCTGCACAAAGAAGTTGCAGCATTCATAGGCTCCTTAGAGGATTGTTGCATCCTCCACCCTTGGAACCTAATCCCAGAAGTGGGAAAAAATCTTTATCCTATATAATAAAGAGGTAATATGCAAATTGACCATCATGCCCTCACACAAGATGGCCGCCCCATGTTGTCACAAGATGGCCGCCCCCATGTCATCAAAAAATGGGCACCACAAGATGGCTAGCAGGGAAGGACAGTTGGCGGTGACCAGGCCAGCAGGAGAGGGCAGTTGGGGGGGGGGCAAGCCTGCAGGGGAGGCCAGTTAGGGATGACTGGGCCTGCAGTGGAGGGCAGTTGGGGGCAATTGGCTGGCAGGATAGCAGTTAGGGGGCAATCAGGCTGACAGGCAGATGTGGTTAGGGGCAATCAGGCAGCCCAGTGGTTAGGAGCCAGCAGTCCTGGATTGTGAGAGTAATGTCCGACTGCCAGTTTAGGCCCGATGTGGGATCGGATTGGAGAGGGTGCAGCCTGGATGAGGGACACTCACCACTCCACCCCCCATGCGCAAATTTTGTGCAACGGGCCGCTAGTGAATAATAAAATGGCAATCAATACATATCTATCAACTATTGAATCTAAAAATCAAAATAAATGTATAAGGAATCTAATGAACAAAATAAACTGATAAATAAAATAGATCCAGAGGCATGGAAACATGGAACAGACTGACGAGTCTCAGAGGTAAGGCAGGGAGTAGAAAAGATTAACCAAAGAACATATACATATGTGCATTACCTGTGGACACAAGCAAAAGAGTGGTGAAGGCCTGTGGCAGGGTGGGTTCCAGATGGACAGGGGTAATGGGGAAAATAGGAAGACATCTATAATACTTTCAAAAATCAAGATTTTAAAAAATATGGGCCTGTAACAATTTCATCTATAACATGGAGATAATTTTAATAATACCCAACTCATAGGGTTTGGGGAGAGTAATTGGCTAAACCTTAAAATAATTCCCAGAACATCATAACCTTAATAGACATTATGAATTTGTATTAAATAACCTATATAATAAAAGGTTAATATGCAAATTGTTCCTACGGGCGGTAGTTGGACCAACCAGGAATTAGATGTGCGCTGATCACTAGGGGGTGGCACAGAACATGGTGGGCATCAGTGATGTGGCACTGGGAGCTGGCAGCAGTGGAGGCACTTCCAGCCCCAATGGTCCCCGATGAGACTGGGACCACGGCAGGATGGTGGAGCAGGTGAGCAGGCAGTTCCAGGCCAAGTGGGTGCGAAGGGTGGCCCTGGCTGGCAGTCCACGTACGGGAAGCCCTGACCAGCAGTGGTGGCAGGCAGCCAGGGGAAGTGAGTCCCCGGCCAGTAGCTGGAAGCCACTAGGGACCATACCTATGCACAAATTTTGTGCACTGGGCCTCTAATACATTATATAGTTATATCAGGAACCATATTTGATCACTACATATAAAATCTTATACTAAGTAGGTTTATATACTAACCTCATCCATGGCTTACATATGGTGTAGATTCCATGGTTGTGTTCCATATTGATGAAATAGATGCTAGCATCACACAGTCAGTAACTGATCATACTCGACAAGGATCATAGCACTGTCTGACTCTTAACCTTTGACCTGCTAGTGTTCCAAGTTGCTTCTGCATCTAATCTACACTAATAAAAGAGAAACATGCAAATTGGTGTTACTCCACTACACCCACAAGCCACACCCACCAGCCAATCAGGATTGAGTATGCAAATTAACCCAACCAAGATGGCAGCAGCCACAGAGCTGAAGCGAGCAGGAGGCTTGGGTTGCCCCTGGAGATGGAGGAAGCCAAGCTTCCCGCATGCCCTGGCCAGCCCTGGCCTCCGCTCAAGGCTACAAAGTTTCAATTATAGAAGATAAATAAATCCCAGATACCTGCTTTGCTCCACTCAAGGAAGCACTGAAAAAAGAAAAAAAAGAAAAAAAGGAGGGGCTGGGAGCTTGAGTCGCCAGGAGCCATGGCCAGACTGCAAACAGCCATCAGCCCCTCACCCAGGCTGGCAAGGCATACCAGAGGGGACCCCCACCCTGAAGGGGCTGTGGCCAGCATGCAAACAGTCATCAGCCCCTCACCCAGACTGGCCACATGCCCCCAGTGGGGACCCTCACCCCATGGGGTCGTGGCTGGCCTGCAAACCACCACAGACCCCTCGCCCAGGCTGCCCCATGCCCATGGGAACCCCCACCCTGATCTGGGACACCCTTCAGGACAAACCAGCTGGCCCCCACCCATGCACCTGGCCTCTATCTAGACCAGGGGTGGGCAAACTTTTTGACTCGAGGGCCACAATGGGTTCTTAAACTGGACCGGAGGGCCGGAACAAAAGCATGGATGGAGTGTTTGTGTGAATTAATACATGTTAACACTGCTGCTGGTGAAGGAGCGGAGGGGAGAGCAAGAGAACCCTCCGCTCTTTTGGCTCCGCTGGCCGGATAGAACAGCCGAACAGGCCATAGTTTGCCCACGGCTGATCTAGACTAATAAAAGGGTAATATGCTAATTAGACTGGGAGACCTTCCAGGAGACCTTTCAGGTGTTCTTCTGGACAAAGCCATGGTGGCGGGGCTGAGGTAGAGGTGGTTAGAGGCCAAGAGGGGAAGGAAGTTGTGGGTGATCAGGCTGGTAGGGGTAAGCAGACCAGCAGGGGGGCCAGTTGAGGGCAAGTAGGCTGTCAGTGGGGGTCAGTTGGAGGTGATCAGGACAGCAAGGGGGGCAGTTTAGAGTGAGCAGGCCAGCAGGGGGGCAGTTGGGGTGCTAGCAGGCCAGTGTGGAGGGAAGGTGGGGGCAAGCAGGCCAGCAGAGGGGGCATTTGGGGGTGAGCAGGCTGGCAAGGGAGGCAGTTGGGGGTGAGCACACTAGCATGGGGGGCAGTTGGGGGTGATCAGGCTGGCAGGGGTGGGCATTTGGGAGCAAGCAGGCCGGTGGTGGGGGCAGTTGGAGACGAGCAGGCGGCAGGCAGAGTGGTTAGGGGCAATTAGGCAGGCAGGCAGGCAGGCAGGCAGGTGAGAGGTTAGGAGCCAGCAGTCCTGGATTGCGAGAGGGATGTCCGACTGCCGGTTTAGGCCCAATCCCTGTAAACCAGCAGTAGGACATCCTTTGAGGGGTCCCAGATTGGAGAGGGTACAGGCCAGGCTGAGGTACAACCCCTCCCCCATGCACGAATTTCATGCACCAAGCCACTAGTTTTCTAATAATAAGGAATACTAAGGGAGCATGTGTGTGTTTGTGTCTATGTGTTTATGTGTGATTGTGTGCTCCTCTTTGTATATGTGTGTGTTTGTGTGTTTGTGTATGAAACAAAGTCTATATGCCTCTAGAAATATTATAAAATTGCTACCTAGTTTTCTCTACCCAAAAATAATTTTCATGACCAGCTCTACACTCTTGCCAAACAATGTGTAGGTTATAGCGAACAAATTATATTTGTCATTTCAGAATTGACTGTGCAGATGATAATGAAAATACCTGGGAAACAAAATTCAATTAAGCCCCAGTAACATAATTTTAAAATAAAAATAAACTCCTGAGTAAAATAATTTAGTCAACTATGGATAGTGTTCCTTCAAAGGGAAATCTGAAGGGCTTCAGTGTTAGTATTCCAAGCCTTTTATGGCAATTTAAGCAAACAGGCAGTTCTCACAAGCTTTGAACATGGCACATTACTATAAAAATGTAAGAGCACTTTGAGCTTTTAGATTACCCAAGGGAAATTACTAATTTGCTCATATATACTTTGTAAATGTACAAGAAAAGGGCAAAAATGTTGTGTATAATCCTATTTGCTCTCTCTCTCTCTCTTTCTTTCTCTTTCTCACACACACATACTCACACGTGCACACACAGTATTCTGGCTTTAAACATATCCCATAACTATCCATGTATCATTTTATTTCATTTTTCTCTCCCTGATTACTTTTAGTTATCTGTCTTTTCTTAAGCCTTTCTCTTCTGAACAGTTCAAGCCTGGTCCCTGTAGCAATGTGAGGTGGCAAACTATGTGCTGTGAGCTGGCTTAGATGCAGAGATGAGATGAGATGAGATGAGATGAGATGCTGATCTCCTCAGCCTGGAAGTGCCTGGGCAGGGACGGAGCAGCTGGACTCCTGCTCCACTTAACCCTGTGTGCCATGCAAATATTATTATTCTGTAAAGAAGCCTAATGTGAAAAATTTGGTGAAGGCTCATATATCCCGTGCTGACCTTCTAATGTTGCTGCTACCTACCCCTAACATTAATTGTAGTTTAACAATACTGACTGAATACCACATTTCATAATTTGACCATATATTTCAAAAGTTTATGTGACCTTGTATTACAGTGTGGCAGCTCGTTAAAAAAGAACCATGGTTAAATCAGCTAAGCTTGAGTTCAGGGAAGCAGATGTTAGCAGACTAAAGGGGTTCATTGCCAGCACGCATTGGAGCTCAATAAGACACAAACAGGAGATTGCAGCCAAGAGTAAGGGTTTAATTTTAGAAAGTGTCCCAAACCCAGAGACAGGTGAGCTAATGCTCAAAGACCTGGATCCCCACTGGCTTCCAGGGGATACATATTATTAGGGAAAAACTCATTAATCACGGCGACTAAGAGAATCATGGTTCTGGTCATGGTCATGGTCTCTACTGATTGGTCGGCACAATGGTATTCCATCTCCTCCTGATGCCGTCACTTCGTCTGGTTTCCCAGCCTTTCTGAGCCTGCAGCTGAGACACACGGATCTCTAGTTTGACCAGAAACTCTTACTCTGGGGTCAACAGACCTGAAGCTTTGTTCCTAAGATTATTTGATGCTGATCAGAACCTCACTGTCCTGAAGGCTTAATGATGAAGAGAGTGGATGTGCAAGGGAGGAGGAGGCAGATGAGTCTTGGTGCTGGAAGAGGCCAGTTTGAACCAAAAGGAAAGAAAGGAGTAAAAGTCATGTTAAAGAAATACATTTTCTACTCAGTTACAATTTCCCTGTGCCTTTGTTCCTGGTTGACCCCACTGATCTGAGTCCGGGTATGGAGATTATCGAATATTTACACCTGCTTTTTTTGTTTTGAATTTTATTGCTCTTTTATATTTTCTACATTTGTACTTTTTATTTTGCTGCCTTAAGTTTTTGAGTTCACTTTTTATAAAAAGGTGATTATGATCAATTTTCTGATTTATTGTGTACATCATTGTTTAATTATTTTTTATGTTAATGTTAATATTGCTGAGTAGAAGATTCTAATTCACACAATAATTTCCATATGAACTTTTAATATTATTACTGAATCATATGTTTACAATAGATAACAGATCTTTTTAAAGAAGTTTTTATAGTTTTTCTTTATCTTCAATTTTTAACATTTCACCATGATATATCTGGATATATCTCTGCCCCTTTCTGCTATGTTTTGGAATAATCTAGAAATTACTTTTGAACTTTTTATTTTTCTGGTTTATTTTTTGGATTACGTTTCAAAATGTTAAATTATCTAATTGATTCTGGTGCATAGGTGTCTGTGTATGGTACAATATTCTATTTAATCTCTGAGGGTAGGCATTATCCTCAGTTTAAAATGTGTTTATTTGGCCTACTGACACATTTTCCTTACATCCTAGTCCTTCTACTAATTTTTTTCTTTTGTCTTGTTTTAAATTCTCTCAAATGTTGGCTGTTCTGGGTGTTTTTGCTTGCCTTCTGTGTTCTTTTGTGTCTTCATAGTAAGAACAGGTTTTAATTATAAAGGACTGCCTCTGGCAGTGGTAAAATGTGCGAAGTAAGGCATTTACATCTACTGAAGGTGAGAAGTGCCAGACATGTGCCCTGCAATGCCCGCTCTCCACAGGGAGATGTGCCTGACTCTGGGGAGGGGAAGCACACCCCTGCCTGCCCAGGTCACCTCTCTGGCTCTGTACCTCCTCTGACTATGATCCGGACCCACAGGAACAGAGGCCTCTTTCATAAAAGGCTTATTTTTGTTTCACTTCCAAAGCTTTTAGTAATTCTGAAATGCCTCAACATTGAGGTGTGCTAATGGCATGCCTCATTGACTTCCAGAAAAAGATATATCTTATTTTTATGTGTTAAAGAATTTTTTAACCAAAAAATTATAAACTTATGTATTTCATCTACATTTGTTATTCAAATATATATATTTTTCTTCAAGTCTTTTGTGTGCTTATTAGTGGCCCCCTTATATCCCCCCAGTAGTAGCTTCAAATGTCACCCATTCTAAAATTTGTGTTAATTCTTCAAATTATTTCTTTTTTGAAGCTTCCACTCCCATACATAAAATGGGGATAATATGAGAACCTTCTGAGATTGGAATTTCCCATTACAAGTTCTATGTAAAATATCTAGTCAGTTCTACAGTCAGCACTCAATGGATGTCATGTTCTTATTGACTTTCCTTATTTTGTAAGCATGCACTACTCACTACAGAGAAGTTTGTAACTCTTCAAAGGGTAGGATCGTTGTACACATTTTTGTAAACCCTGTAGCATCTAATATAGGACATATTCTTAAAAAGAGGTAATAGATAAAATGCTTGGTTTTAAATACCAGACAAAGTGTTTCTGACTACTTTATACAATTATGAATTTACTAGAGGCCCAGTGCATGAAATCGTACATGGTGTGGCCCCTTGGCCTGGCCAGTGATCAGACCAATCAGGGCTGATCAGGGCCAGCCAGCTGATGTGGGGGCCAGGGGGACTGCAGGCGGTTGGCCAGCTGGGGGGGATAGACTGCGGGAGGTTGGCTGTAGGAGCACACTGACCACCAGGGGGCAGCTCTTGTATTGAGCATCTGCCCCCTGGTGGTCAGTGTGTTGTCATGGCGATTGGTTGACCAGTCAACCGGTCATAATGGTCACTTGGGCTTTTATATATATATAGTCTAGAGGCCCGGTGCACAAACTTTATGCACTCAGGAGGTCCCTGAGCTCAGCCTGAGCCCTCTCACAGTCCTAGAGCCCTCGGGGGATGTCCCTCAGCTCAGCCTGCACCTTCTTGTAGCACCGTTGGCTGGGTAGCCTGGGCCTCCCTCTTTGGGGTAATCATGGAGCCACCCCCATTGATCGCTCTATCAACTGGTGGCCTTGGCCTCCCTCTGCAGGGCGATTGTGGGGCAATGGCAGGGCCCCCCCGACCAATCACATTGCACCCGCCTTGGCTGGCCTGGTGCCAGTGCGTGTCATAGCATGGCCATCTGGATGGTCGTTGTGCCGTTTGGCCATTCTGTCAGTTTGCATATTATGCTTTTATTATTCTAGATTAGTTATGAAGAAGGAAGCCTAGAGTTAACACCGGCTTCAGGATCCACTGAAAACCTAGGTTTTTCTACTTCTCTGTTCTGCATTCTACATTGTTGGCTATTTATAGAACACTAGAGGCCCAATGCAGGAAATTCGTAAAAGAATAGGTGTTCTTCCCCTGGCTGCCAGCACTGGCTTCCCTCTGGCACCTGGGACCCGGGCTTTCCTCTGGCCGCTCGCACCAGGGACCCTGGTTTCCCTCGCATCCCCACTTCATCCGGAAAGTCATCCGGAAGGTTGTTTGGCTATCCGGTCTAATTAGCATATTACACTTTTGTTGTTATAGATGCCTTTCTTTCCCCCTAACTTATGTTAAGAATGTTGCATATTCCTTTGTTGAAATCATTATGGAACTAAAAGCTTGTGTTCATTTAATCTTCCCTTAGTGCAAGAAAAATGTTTCCTCAAATCTGTAGCAACCTTGCCTTGCATTGTATCTGTTAGCCTTTAGTCATATGCTTATTCCTGAAACAATTGCTGCCAATAGAATTGCCTTGTGACTAATGGACTCTTCTTTGAGCTGTTTCCCAAATGGCACTGTTGCTACTCCCTGTGGCTTAATCATAATGCCCACTGCACTCATAATGATGTCTCATTATTGCTGTTTGGATTAATTTTCTTACATATAATTTGAATGCCCTTATTTCTTTCATTCTTAGAGTAGAACATACATTTAAAATAATAGTTAATTTAACTTCAGAATGCTGAGGGAGTTCTTAGATATTTGCTAACCTGAAATACTTAAAAAGTCCATGAATATAGGTGAAAATATTTTGATTAAAAAATTTAAAAGTTGTGCAATTTTAAAGATTTCTTTTTATTATATATTACCACTTCAAATGTTCAGTAGATATACACCCTTCCAGTAGGACTAACTCAATAATACAGTGTCTAGTTTTAGACAATACATTCTATTTTTAATTAATTTTTTCTTCAATTACAGTTTACATTCAATACTATTTTGTATTAGTTTCAAGTGATTAAATAATTATATACTTTATAAAGTGCTCCCCCTCATATTTTCAATACCTACCTGGCACAATACATACTTATTACAGTGTTATTGACTATATTTTCTATGCTGTACTTTACTAGGCCCTAAATTCTTAACTCTCCACTCTCCTAAAAAATGGAAAAATTAAATACCACAATACCATATTGCTGTTAAATGTATGAGTATTTTTGAGAGAAGAAAACTGAGTTCCATAACAGTCATGTAAGCACAGAAATATGTCTTGAGTTATCTGAGGTGAAGAAATGTTAAGATCTTTTGGTATTTGGTGCTTCATAATGATTAATCCAACATATCCATCAATTTATTGGATTCTAAAATAAAAGTACAGTACGTAATACAACATATTTATCTAATCCTCAGACTTATATATCCCTTAGTATTTCTTTCAAGAAGTAAAACTTTCCAATATTTTCTGTTAGTTTTCAATTAAAAAGTTGTTTGTTTTGATGGGTTTTGTTTTGTTTTTATTTATACAACTTTACTCCATCCACAACCTATCTCAGAGAGAAATGGTATACGGAATTATTGGAAACTTTCTAAAAGAATAGATATAACTGAATATATATATTCCTCTTTACTATGTCATTTTTTAAAAAAATTAGTACATTACAATACACATGTATTGAGTTTCTTTGTACTTTGAAGCTCTTGGATGATTAATTTCCCAAAATAGTCCAGTACTTTTCTAAGCACTGAAAATTTTGAGTGAATAAAATTTTGTGTCTTCCCTAAAGTATCTTGTAAACTACAGATGGAGGAAACATTTACAGAAACATGAATTATTAAAATAAAAATAACATCCTAGTACAACAGCAAAATGGTTGAGTATAGGATGTACATCCAGGTATGGAATTGCTTGGATATAATATGAACATATCTTCAACCTCTTTGCTGTCAGAAAACTTAACATTACTTCATGGCCGGAAATATTAACAGAAAAAAAAAGTATTAAGTGCAGAAATTCCAAATAGACTTTCAACTCAAAAAAATTAGAAAATACTATGAGAAATCTAAATATGACAGAAATATAATTATACAGATAAAATAAATGATAGAAGAGAAAATTAATACAATCACATAACAGAATCAAGTAGAATTTTCTTATATCAATTTGCTGTTATCCTGGGCCCATTTATATTCTAAAAATGTTCCAAAGACGTCCCTTCTTCAGTGTCTTACATGGCTAAGATCACTAATTCTGGAACCAAAGAGTCTGGGCTAAAACCTTAGCTTTACTTCTTCATCTCTAGAATAGAGGTATTTAAAGTACTAAAGTCCTGTAATATAGAGAGAATGGAATTAGTTCATATAGGCTGAGCATCTAGAGAATTGTTTGGCGTGGGTTGACATTGAACAAGAGCTGGCGAAGATAGAGCTGGCAGTGTGGTGTTAGTCATTAGAGCTTATTTTCTGGTCCAGATTTTCTGAGCTCAAATCATACCTTTGTGAGTCAAGTACACATATGACACTGAACGTCAGTTTCCTTATCTGCAAAATTGAGATACATGATAACACCTACCATTACAACCTGTTGGTTGAACCAAATCAGACAACACATAAAATCTAAGAATAGTGAATGATACACAATAAGTGCTCAATATATTTTAGTTAATATTGTTACTGTTGTAACTGTTCTTATTTTGGTGCTTCCAGCTCCCAATAACAGTTTCTTTCTGGTTGCAGAAATAGCTGATTCTTCCAGATATAAGCACAGATATTTTCCTGCAGCTCAGAATGAATGCACTGTTAGTGCTGCACAAGCAGGGATTTGGGGTAAATAATTTTTAAAAATGTCAAAAGTGAAAATTGTATAATTCTTTTAAAATTGTTTTATTTTAATATATTTATGAGTTCTTAGTCCAGAGGCTTTGCCATGTTTAATGCTGAAATCAACCTTACTAATAACCTGGTTGAATTCCTATCACTGTGTCTCAAAAAATTACTCCTCATTTTAATATCTGGTTCAGTCCCACAATATTTTATGTAAAATTTTATTTTTATTAGTTTGTTTTTTTGTCTTTCTTTTCCCTGGTATTTCAATTCAATGAGGCAATAATTTCATCTTTTTGTTCATCAATAATAATTATTAATTATCTTAGGAGGATTTTAGATCTAAAGAGTAATTGCTAAGATAGTAGTGAAAATTTATATATACTCAGACCCACTTTCTCCAATTTCTAAATTTTACATGATACATTTATTGAAACTAACAAACCAGTGTTGATACTTTATAACAAACTGAAGTCGACATGCTGTTTAAATGTCCTGCTTTTATGGCGGCCCTGTGTCTGGCCCAGGATCCCATTCAGGATAACACAATACATTCAGTGGTCATGCTTCTTCAACTTCCCTGCTGGGGAGGTTTCTCAGCTTTCCTTGTTTGTGGTGATCTTGATGACTTTGAAGAGTTCTGATCAAGTATTTCATAGAATACCCCTAAATGGGATTTGTTTCATGTTTTCCTCATTATAAACTGGAGTTATGGGTATTTGAGAGGAAGACTATGGAGGTGAAGTGTAAATTTTATTACATTCTATCAAGGGTGCTTACTATCAGCATGTTAATTTTGAACACACTGAGATAGTGTCTGTCAGATGTTTGCACATGGGGTCACTCTTTTCCTCGCCCTCTTTGAAAGGAAGTCTCAATGTCCACACTTAAAACTGTGAGCTATGCTCTGTGTCCTTCAGTGCGGGGTGTCAAGGTAAATTTTTATAATTCTTCAGCATAGGAGTTTTCTTTTCCACCCAAATATTTATGTGTTTAATCACTTGTCTATTAAAGAATCACCAGGTAGAATTATGTATGTACTTTAGACTATAATCTGAAACTATTCATTTTGAAAGCTCAAACGATTTCAGCTTTGGCCATTGGAACAATTTTAGGTGGCTCCTGTGTCATTTGGCATAACCCTGTCTTTGATTGTTTGTTTGTTTTTCTTATGTGTTTTTGTTTTTTTCTGATATTACAGGATGCTCTAGGATCAGCTTGTATATTTCCTATCTCATTCCCCAAATCAACCATTTCTGCAAAAAGGTCCAGTTCTTTTAAATGTGATGGATGCTACAGAGATGTCATTGCTTCTATATCTTCTCACCTAACAGAACAAGGAAGTACACGTGTGTCCACTAACCAAGTGTACATACACACATCTATGAATGCATCTGTAGCTAGTCCTCTATGTTTTGTCTTAACTAGCCATGCATTCATACTATCTCTGATTCAAAACTATAACCAGGAAGATCATTCTAACCTCCTCTCTTGTTTATATCTTATCCTGTCGTCTCTTATCTTATCACCTCATCTCATCTTATCACCTCAAGGTGGAGAAGCTTAGCTCCATCCATTAACCTGACCATTCAGTCCAGTGCAGTATAAAAGAGTTAGAATTGTTAGACTATAGCCATGGAAAACAACTTTATCAGCTATATTGTAAGTGCTTATGCAATGTTTCTTTTCTAAACTCCATTCATTTCCAAATTTAGGTCAGCACCTCTTCCTCCATTTCCTTTGGTTAGCATGGTTCATGCACCTGTAATACTGTTAGATTGTTTTGTCACATCCTGCTTCCCATCCTGGTACCTCCCACACTCCAAACTGAGTTTTAACATTTTTATACTTTAAAGTTCATACTTTGGGCTAAAAAAGTTCTGTAAGTTTTGTCAAATGAAAAGACATGCATTCATCCTGACAGTAACATAAAGAATAGTTGCACTTCCTTAAAAACAGTCCCTGCCCTTCTCTTAACCAAGCCCCCCACCTCGTCCTGTGAAAGGCTGACAGGCACAGACTTTTGCCTTTTCCGGAATGTCTCACACTTGGAATCATGCAGTATACAGCATTTTCAGACTAGCTCCTTTCACTTACCAATGTGCATTCCAAATTTATCCAAATCTTCTCATGAGTTAATAGTTCACTTTTTTATGTTAATAACATCTACACTAATAAAAGAGAAAAATGGTAATTTGCATACGATGCTACCCTTTTCATTGGCTAATCAGGGCTATATGCAAATTAACTGCCAACTAAGATGGCAGTTAACTGCCAACAAAGATGGCGGCTAATTTGCATATGTAGGCACAATGCAGGGAGGCGAAAGGAAAAGCAGGAAGAAGCCCCCTGCCACTGACAGTGATCGGAAACCCAGGGGGGAGCTAAGAGGTGGGGGGCAGGGCAAAGGTGGCCCTGGGGCCGCCTTTGCCCTGCCCCCCAGCCATGATCGGAGAATCAGATGCCTTTGCCGCCCTGGCCAGTGATAGCAGGAAGTAGGGGTGGAGCCAGCGATGGGAGCTGGGCACGGTCGAAGCTGGCAGTCCTGGGAGCTAGGGGTCCCTTGCCTGGGCCTAAAGCGGAGCCCACGATCGCGGGGCTGCTGCCACTGCAGGTCCCCGCTGCCCAGGCCGGACGCCTCGGCCAGAGGCGTTAGGCCTGGGCAGGGGCGGAGCCTGCAACCGCGGGGAGCTGGGGATCCCCTGCCCAGGCCTGACACCTCTGCTGGAGGCCTCAGGCCTGGTCAAGGGGCCGATCTGGTGATTGGTGATCGGAGGGTGATGAGGGTCAACTCCTCTGGCAGAGGCATCAGGCCTGGGTGGGGGGCTGGGGGTTCCCTGCCCAGGCCTGATGCCTGGGCCAGAGGCCTCAGGCCTGGGCGGGGGTCAGAGCCAGTGATCAGGGGGAGATGGGGGTCCCCTGTCCAAGCCTGACACCTCTGGCGGAGGCGTCAGGCCTGGGAAAGGGGCCGATCAGGCGATCGGAGGGTGATGGGGCGCTACGCCTCTGGCCGAGGCATCAGGCCTGGGCAAAGGGCAGAGCCAGCAATTGGAGGGGTCTGGGGGTCCCCTGCCCAGGCCTGACGCCTGGGCCAGAGGCATCAGGCCTGGGCTGGAGGCAGAACCAGTGATGGGGGGAAATGAGGGTCCCCTGCCCAGGCAAGGGGCCGATCCTGCGATTGGAGGGTGATGGGGGTCAACGCCTGAGGGCTCCCAGTATGTGAGAGGGGGCAGGCTGGGCTGAGGGACACTCCTCCCCCTCACACACACACACACACACACACACACACACACACACACAGTGCATGAATTTCGTGCACCGGGCCCCTAGTCTAATTATATAGATGTACCACAGTTTATCCATTCACTTGTGGAAGGACATCTTGGTGGGTTCTCGCTTCAAGTGATTAGAAATAAAGCTACTGCCAACACACACATGCAGCCTTTGGGATAACCATAATTTTCAAACCTAGAAGCCAGATTGAAGTCATGTGCCCCATAATAACATTTTGGCCAAAAGCAGATGGCCTGTATGACAGTGGTCCTACAAGATTGTAACAGATGACAAGCAAAAAGTGTGTTTGCAATATTGAAAGCAAAGACTGGAGCCAACTAAGATGTTTGATTTTCTGCTATATCTGAATTATTTAAATAGACACAGAGGCTCAGAATGCTGCCCAACAACACTGGCCCCTCCTGGGAGTACGGCCCAGAGCTAGCAAGGGACCAAGGGGAGAGGCTGCGAAGGTGGGAGCCAGGAGCCTCCCCCACCCACACCCATTCAGGCGTGTCCTTGCACACACACTCACTTTCTTTCCCCCAGTTTTTCTTTATATCTTTCTCCCAGTCACCACTCTCCTCTCTTCCTCTCTCTTCTCCTTTGATTATTTCTCATCCAAGCTTTATCTCTCTAAGTTTCTTTTAATCTTTGTTCTCCCCTTTTCTCCTCTTCTTTCTGGTGCCTCCCTCCACAATTCTTCTGAGAATGTTTAGTGATGTTAGGAAGAGAGGAAGGTGGGAGAGAGAGAGAGGGAGAGAGAGAGAGAGAGAGAGAGAGAGAGAGAGAGAGAGAGAGAGAGAGAGAGAGAGAGATAATAAAGGGCAACATCTATGTGAGAGAGAAACATCAATCAGTTGTTCCCCATATGTGCCCTGACTGAGTATATACCCTGACCAGAAATCAAACCAACAACCTTTGGACGTATGGACCAATGTTCCAAAAAAACTTTGCCACCTGGCAAGGGCCACACACTTTATTTTTATACCATGTTTTATTTACTTTTTCTATGTTTACATTTATTTAAATCCACACAATTAAGTTCTTACAATTGTGTTACAATTACCTACAGTATTCAGGACAGTAACATGCTAGCTTGGGAGCCTAGGGGCAAAATCACCTAGCCATGCATTTCTCAGACTTATCCTCCTGGATCCCATGATTA
This sequence comes from Myotis nattereri, assembly GCF_964212035.1. Lineage (NCBI taxonomy): Eukaryota > Metazoa > Chordata > Mammalia > Chiroptera > Vespertilionidae > Myotis > Myotis nattereri. The sequence goes on along the minus strand of NC_138082.1, from coordinate 88,901,513 downwards.
AGCAACACATGACTGCATGTAGTCACACAATGCTTAGTTCTGTAATTAGCTTTCAAACTGTCTTCCAAGGTGGCTGCACCTTAGACACCACCTCAGAGCTGCACAGTGAGTCGCATGCCAACAGGACTGTGAGTGTGATCCCCCTGAACCAGAGAGACTACATCTGGCACTTGTGGGACCAGTTCCATGGGGGAAGGGAGTACAAGGCAGAACAGAGACAATCAAGGCTTGAGACTCAAGGCAAACCCAGCCTCTGGGCTAAGAAGCCCCCAATCACAGTGACTCACATTCGCCTGCACTAGAGCAGCTTCCATGAGGCCCAGGATAGACACACCAAGGGAATAGATTGAACAACATCAGAGCAAAGTCCAGTGAGCCTGAACCTCACTGGCAGCAAATCGGAGAGGAGATCCTTCCCATGAACAGGACATCAACAAGCAAGTCCCAATTATAACGTGAGAGCCCAAATAACACACAAAAAGGGGCATTCCTGGAGAATTCAGTTCAGGTGAACAAAGAGACTGCAGCCCAAACCCCTCAAGATACTTTCTACATTGGGCCACCCCCACAAAGACTGGGAGGCATAGCAGTTCTGTCTAATAGAAGCAAACACAGAGAGACAGCTAACTGGAGACACAAAGAAATAATCCCTAAGTGAGAGAAAAGAAGGAATCTACAGAGAAAGAACTAAATGGATGGAGGCAAGCAACCTGTCAGACATAGAGTTCAAAGCAATGGTTATAAAGATGCTTATGGAACTTAGTGAAAAATACACTGGAAGGTATTAAAAGTAGATGAGATGAACAGAGGATTGAATCAGCGACTCGCAAGACAAGGTAGTGAAATAAGTCAGTCAGAGAAAGATAAATATCACATGATCTCACTCATTTGTGGACTATAATGAACAACATAAACTGATGAACAAAAACAGATTTAGAGACAGAAGCATCGATCGTATGCTCAAACCTCAGAGGGAAGATAGGGGAGGGTGGGGGTAAGGGGGAGAGATCAACCAAATGACTTGTATGCATGCATATAAGCATAAGCAATGGATGCAGACAACAGGGGGTGAGGGTGAGGGCAAGACTGGAAGGATGAGGGGACAATGGGGAGATAAAGACACATTTGTAATACCTTAATCAATAAAAAGATAATAAATAAATAAATACCCAATTAGAGCAGCAAATAGAAAAAAAAATAATTAAAAAGCAGAAGATAGCTTAAGGGAACTCTGGAACAACATGAAACATAACAACGTCTGCATTATATGAATGACAGGTGGGGAAGAGGGAGAGCAGAGAACCTGTTTAAAGAAATAATGACAGAAAAATTTCCCAACCTGATGAAGGAGAATGTCATACAAATTCAGGAGTCACACAGAGTCCCAATCAAGATAAAACCAACAATACCAACACCTAGACATATCATAATTAAAATGGCAAATATTAAAGACAAAAAAACGTATCTTAAAGGCAGCAAGAGACAGAAAATTACTCAAAAAAGATTTCCCATTAGAATGTCAGCTGACTTCTCAATAGAATCACTTCAGACAAGAAAGGAATGGCATGAAGTACTCAAAGTAATGAAAAGCAAGGGCCTAAATCTAAGACTACTGTATCCAGCAAGGCTAACATTTAAAATTGAAGAGGAAATAAAAAAAGCTTTCCAGAATAACAACAACAATAACAAAAGGTAAAGGAGTACATTACCGCCAAACCAGCAATGCAAGAAATGTTAAAATGACTGCTTTAAGAAGAAGAAAATGAGACAGAGAGGATCATAGGCATAAAGAAAATAAAAATAGCAATAAATAAATACCTATCAATAATAACCTTAAATATAAATGGATTAAATGCTGCGGTCAAAAGACATAGAGTGACTGAATAGATAAGAAAACATGACCGATATATATGCTGTCTACAAGAGACCCACCTCAGAACAAATATTCACACAGACTGAGAGTGAAGGGATGGAAAAATATATTCCATGAAAATGGAAAGCAAAATAAAACTGGGGTAGTAATACTCATATCATACAAAACAGAGTTCAACACAAAGGCTATAACAAGAGACAAAGTAGGCCACTTCATAATACTAAAGGGAATGATTCAACCATAAAATATAACCCTTGTAAAGATATATGCACCCAATGTAGGAGCACCCAAGTACATAAAAAAAATTCTTGACAAACTTTAAGGGAGAGATTGATAGCAATACAGTTATAATAGGGGACTTTAACATCTCACTGACATTACTGGAAAGATCTTCCAGACAAAAAATCAACAAGGAAACAGAGGCCTTAAATATTATCAAATTGAATCCAGCAATATATTAAAAAGATCATACACCATGATCAAGTATGATTTATTACTGGGACATAAGGCTGGTACAATATTCACAAATCAAGAAATGTGATAAATCACATAAACAAATTGAAAGATAAAACCCACATGATCATATCAATAAATGCAGAAAAAGCATCAGACAAATCCATCACCATTTTTTTTAATAAAAATTCTCAGTAAAGTGGGACTAGAGGAATGAATCATACCCCAACATAATAAAGGCCATATATGACAAACCTACAGCCAACATAATATTCAATCAGAAAAACCTAAAAGCATTCTCCTTACGAACTGGAACAAAACAAGGATGTCCACTTTCACCACTCATATTCAACATAGTAATGGAAGTCCTAGTCACAGAAATCAGAAAAGAAGAAGTGATAAAAGGCACCCAAAATGGAAAAGAGGGTGTAAAACTGTTATAATTCACAGATGATATGATATTCTACATTGAATAACCTAAAGATTCTACCAGGAAACATCCATTCTCCTCAAACTACTCCAAAAAAGTGGAACTCCACTACAAAGCCTTAAAGACTCCACTAGACTTAACAAATGAATTTGGCAAATTAGCAGGATACAAAATCATCATTCAGAAATTGATGGCATTTTTATACACCAATAATGAACTCTCAGAAAGAGAAACCAATAAAACAATTCCATTTACCATTGCAACAAAAAATAAGATAACTAAGAATAAACTTAACCAAGGAGGTAAAAGAACAGAACTTGGAAAACTATAGGACACTGGAAAAAGAAATAGAGGAAGACACAAGCAAATGGAAAGGTATACCATGTTTATGAACTGGAAGGATTAACACAATTAAAATGCCTACATTAACCAAAGCAATCTATAGATTCAGCACACTCCCTATTAAAATACCAATGGCATACTTCACAGAGCTAGAAAAAATACTCCAAAAATTTATATGGCACCATAAGAGACCCTGGGTAGCTGCAGCAATCTTGAGAAAGAAGAACAAAGTAGGAGGGATCACAATGTCGGATATCAAACTATACTTCAAAGCCAATATAACCAAGATATCCTGGCACTGGCACAAGAACAGTGATATAGACAAACGGATCAGAGTAGAGACCCCAGAAATTGACACACACCATTATAGTCAATTAATATTTGACAAAGGAGGCAAGAACATACAGTGGAGTAAAACCGTCTCTTCAACAAATGGTGTTGGGAAAACTAGACAGAATCATGCAAAAAATGAAACTAGACCACCAACTTACACCATACATAAGAGTAAACTCAAGATGGATAAAAGACTTAAATGTAAGGCATAAAACCATACTAATATTAGAGGAGAACATAGGCAGTAAAATCTCAGACATCTCTCGTAGCAATATGTTTACAGATACATCTACATCTCGTAAGGCCAAGGAGATTAAGGAGAAAATAAATAAATGGAACTACATCAAAATAAAAAGCTTCTGCACAGAAAAAGAAACCACAATCAAAATGAAATGGGAACCCACTGTAGGGAAAACATATTTTCCAATGATACATCTGATAATGGGTTAATATCCAAAATACATAAAGCACTCATACAACTCAACAACAGGAAGACAAAGAATTCAATTAAAAAATGGGCAGAAGACCTGAATAGACATTTCTCCAAAGAGGACATACAGATGGCCAAGAGACATATGAAAAAATGCTCAGTTACTGATCATCAGAGATGCAAATAAAAACAACAATGAGGTATCACCCAACACTTGTCAGAATGGCTATCATTATAAAACCAACCAGCAACAAGTGCTGGTGAGTATGTGGAGAAAAGGGAACCCTAGCTCACTGCTGGTGGGAATGCAGACCAGTGCAGCCACTATGGAAAACTGTATGGAGTTTCCTTGAAAAATTAACAATGGAACTTCTGTTTGACCCAGCAATCCTACTTCTGGGAATATAGTCTAAAAATCTCCAAATACCAATCAGAAAGAATATAAGTACCCTTATGTTCATAGCAGCATTATTTACAATAGCTAAGATTTGGAAAAAGGACAAGTACCCACCAGTAGACAAGAGGATAGAAAAGCTGTGGGACATTTATCCTATGGAATACTATGCAGCTGTAAAAACAGGAATCTGTCACACTTTGGGACAGCATTGATGGACCTGGGAAATATAATGCTAAGTGAAATAAGCTAATCTGACAAAGACAATTAGAAAATAATCTCATTTATTTGTGGAATCTAATGAGCAGAATAATTTGACCAACAAAATAAGACCTGAAGCATTGAGGCATGAAACAGTCTGACATACCTAGATGTGAGGTTGTGGGGAGAAGAGATAAACCAAAGAACTTATATATTTACTAGAGGCCTGGTGCACGAAATTGTGCATGGGTGGGGTCCGCGTGATCCTCCCTGATTGTGGCTGATCAGGCCAGGCTGGCCAGTGGGAGGGAACACAGGAGGTTGGCCGGCCAACCCCACCCCCAATCAGGGTGGGAGGGCTGATCGGGGGCACGCCAGCCAGGGCAGGGAGGGGGAAGGCCATAGGCGGTTGGCAGGCTGGCCCCGCCCCCTGGTGGAACTCCCAGTCAAAGTCCCGGTTAAGGGGACAATTTGCATATTAGGCTTTTATTATATAGGATAGGCATAGCCCATGGACATGGGCAATAGGATATTGAAGACATTGGGGGTGGGCTGGGGCTGGGAGGAGGGGGGTAAGGGTGGGATGGGTGATCTATAATACTATCAACAATAGAAAGTATATTAAAAAAAAAAAACAAGCCCTAGCCGTTTTGGCTCAGTGGATAGAGGATTGACCCGCAGACTAAAAGGTCCCAGGTTTGATTCTGGTCAAGGCCACCTGCCCAGGTTGCAGGCTCGATCCCAAGTGGGAAGCGTGCAGGAGGCAGCTAATCAATCATTGTCTAATCACTGATGTTTCTATTTCTCCCTCTTCCTTCCTCTCTGAAATTAATAAAAATCATATTAAAAAATAAAATAAAAAACAAACAAAATAAAATAAAAATCAGGTCTAACTCCACACAGGGTGCTCTTAATTGTTATTGTGGAATAAGGTTGTATAGTGATAATCTCTTGCTGCTTATCTGGTCCTTTATTTGAAGCCGAAATCCAAACAAAAGTCACTAATCGTGTTGGGCCTGGAGAAGCTATCACTTCCAATAGGAGAAAAGCTTTGTTATTCCTCTTCCACCTCTACTTCCAGTCTCTGCTTCTCATCTCCAACTTACTCCATTTCTTTTCGCCTTCCCTCTTCCCAGACACTTTTCTTATTTTAGCTTTGAGGTAAGCTAATAGTTGAGCAGGGGTACCTGCTATATTTTACTAGTGGATCTTGGCCTTGGGAGGGTGGCTTGCCTGATCCTCTCCCAGGGGCTTAGGCTTTTGCTTCTTTGAGGGAAGGACTGAGATGCAAACAGGGTTTCATGTCTGTGCTTCACCAAGGAGGCTCTGCCAGGCCTCCTGTTATGCCCTAATTTTCCTGTGAACAACCAATTGAGGCTCATGGAAAAGCACTGGAGAACAAGCGCATACTCTCCTCATGTCTGGGGCTCCCACGTGGTCTAAATTGTCCCTTCAGCACACACTTTACGATGGCACATTCTGTCTTTCTCCTGTACTCTGTCAAAGATGAAACGGTTCATGTACCCCATTTCTCTTCAGAGGTTGTCTTGTGATTTTGTGACTTCCGCTTTCTGCTGGGTTCCAGAAGAGAGGAAACCTGCAACCAAGGTACATGCTTTTGACTGGGAATCAAATCTGCAGCCCCTCAGTCCAAGGGCTAACACTCTAACCACTGCTCTAAACCATGCAGGGCCACACTGTCTTAATTATTTTAGCATTGATAAGTTTGGGACTTATCTTGAGCCCATACCATATTTTTCACTTCTGTTACAGTAATTTCTAGAATCTGTGTTTGATTCTTTTTTGGATGTAAATTACATTAATTTAATTACATTACACATTAACAAATATATGTTATATGTACTTTTTTCCCCACTAGAGCTCTTAACATATAAATTATAATAATTTTACAGTATTTCCTGTATGATAATTCCAACATTTATCATATCTGAGTCTGGTTCTAATATATGCTTTTCCCCTTCATTCTCTGCTTTCTCTATTCTTTGGCATGTCCTATAACTTTGTTGAAAGTTGACCATCTTCCATAGGGCAATAAGAAAGGAATAAATATAGGAAGAGTGGAATTTTAAGTTAATTGGATAGGAATTGGACTGTTTTTAATGCTTTCTGTAGCACTAGTTTCCACAGACTTCAAACTTCTCAAGTGTTTTTTTTTTTTTTTTTTTTTTTTTTTTTTTTTTTTTTACTTTCTTGCTGACTTTGTTTATCCTAAGAACTACTTCTTGAATAGAATCTGTGATGCAAAGCAATCTTAGCTGTGATGGAAAGCAATCAATTCGTTTTATTGAAACTCTGTTGGGGTGGTGGTCAGGTATACGCAAGGGGACATGTTTCTTAATCTCGTTGTTAAATCTCAGTCTTCACAGGCCTGTTCTCTGGGCTGTGCCACTCACAAATGTTTCTCCAGTGACATGAGGCTGCAGTGAGATGCATAACTTTTTCCCATTTGGGATACTTCTCTGGTAAAGTATTTTCCTCTGGAGCATAGGCATGTGTTATGGAAGACATTCCAGGTATATGCCAAAGGGATTCATCTTTTCCTTGCCTCGCCTAAGCCACGAGGGCATCATTCCAGTGGCTTTACTGTGATTAGCTGGTGGGTTCATGAAGTTAAATCCATGGAATGGCAGCCTCTTTAAGGCTGAAGCCCCAGGAATTTCTCATTTTTAAATTAGCCTAAATTCAACCTCCAGCAATTGGTCAAAATTACTATTTCAGTGTTGCTGCTACTTTAGAGTTTCAGTAGTTTCTGTCCCAGGTAAATAGATCTCATGTTGACTCTCTGGACTCACCTGCCTCCAGAATTTGGGGAGGTAGATTTTCCTTTGAGTAAAGATTTCTGACGGGTCCAAAAAGTCATAGATTTTTAGTTTTTCACCTTTTTTTGTTGTGATGATGAAGGAGATGACTTACATTTTCTTAACATGGCAAGACTAAAACTGAAAAGTCCTCAGTAACATTTTTCTTTTAAAAAACTGGCTGAAAAATATAGCCTTAGTAAAAACTCTTGTAAACATACATTTGGAGAAGTACTAGTATGACCAAGAATAAATAGAAAGAAGAAACAATTTAATGAAATAAGTATGAGACAGTTTAATAACTACAGATGTGATGTATATAAGACTATTACTGACAACTTTGCAAAATTTGAAAATCTACATAAATGGATGATTTTAAAGTATAAATACATTTTTTCACTTTGAGGTTAAGAAAAGACAGAAGCATGATGACTCAAAAAAATATAACAGATACTAAGCTATCTTTTTACCCACATAAACAAGATATATTGTTGATGGTTTTGCAAGTGATGATTGCCAAACATCAAGGACTAGATAATTTTCATGTAATATAAATTCTTCCAGACATGATAAAACTCTTTTCCCTCATTTCAACTTTGATATGCAAATTATACAAGAATGCCATATCTGTCTATGAACATAGACATGTACATATTCACTCATAATTTACCCATGTCACACACTATAAGCTCACTTATAAACATTAGTCCTGAAAAATATTGTTCAATCCTTTAAAAATCATATCAATATTGGATTGGAAATTCTAACCTAATAAAAAAAAATCAAATGTATGAATATTAGAAAAGGTGACATTGTCATTATAATATACTAGAGGCTCAGTGCAGATTTGTGCACCAGTGGAGTCCCTTGGCTTGGACTGCGGGGATCAGTGGACTACCATGCTGCTGCAGCCTGGCCTTATCCGTCAGCTCGTCCGACTCCAGTCCCCTGTCCGCATTGATCTCGCATAGCACAAAGTGGTGCACGTAGCAGCAGGTGGCCAGGAAGGAGCCTGAGCGGGGCTGGGCACCACCCCTGCTCATCTGACCCCACTGTGCCTGCCTCCACCACTAGGGCACACAGGGGAGTGTCCATTGGAGAGGCTTGAGCTGCCTCAGCTGCACTTGCCAGCCATGAGCCCAGCTTCTGGCAACCGCCTATCAGCTGAGCAGCGCTCCTGCTGTGGGAGCACACTGACCTCCAGGGGGCAGCTCCTGCATTGAGTGTCTGCCCCCTGGTAGTTAGTGCACATCACAGCTACCAGCCAGTCATTATAATTTTCAGGCAGCAGGTTGGGGTGTTCCTCCCTGCGGCATGACGGACTCAATCTGACTGGGTGTGTGGAGAGATTGTCTGGTCACTTAGGCTTTTATATATATAGACTAGAGGCCCGATGCACAAAGATTCTTGCATGGGAGGGGGTCCCTTAGCCTGGCCTGCACCCTCTTGCAATCCAGGACCCCTCGGGGGATGTCTGACTGCTGGTTTAGAGGTTAGAAAGAAACTTTGTGAGAGAAAAAAACAAAAAACAAAACAGAGGCCACTATAGCAAGGGTGGGTTCTGAGGTGCTAGGATTAACTTTCTGCATGAAGATTCACCAGGCCAGGGAAGGAAGGAGTGAGTGTGTGTGTGTGTGTGTGTGTGTGTGTGTGTGTGAGAGAGAGAGAGAGAGAGAGAGAGAGAGAGAGAGAGAGAGAGAACAGACTCTTGTGTTCTAAAGCACAAAACTTTGCTTTCCCTATGTTTATTGCATGTCTAAACACAAACCATTGTGTACTTCAAGCAACATGTATTAGGGAAGGAGAGCGTAGGCTTAAAACAAAGGGTAGGGGTGTCAGAAGTGAGTATCTCCTCTTATCCCCCCAGCTAAAGTTCTTTGGGGGCCTGTCTCTTTGAAAATCCACATTTATCCCTTGGCATGAGGGAGGTAGGGAGCACATCATTATCCTGGGAGGGGAAGGTCACGGGGTCTGCACCCATGATGCTTGCCCCAAGTTTCATTTCCTCACCCTCCCAGGTCGCTTTCCACCCCACTACTGATCCAGTTAATGGAGTTGGAGGTCTGCAGCTGGATGCCTCCAGGAAGAGAATACACTGTGGGCTAGGTGGTCCAGCTCCAAGGCCCCTGCATCCATACCCCACCCCCACCAGTAGGCAGCAGGTTGGGATGTTCCACCCTGCGCCATGACGGACTCAATCCGACTGGGTGCGTGGAGATTGGGTGGCTCCACGGCCTCCTCTCCCACTCTCCGGCCAGGCTTGGAGACCAAGCCTTCCCAACAGCTCTCCCGTTCTCCACCCATCCAGCTCTGTGGCTCCAGCCAGTGCCACCATCTTTGTCGCATCAATTTGCATATTCATTCCTTATTGTCTGAGGGCTCCCATCTTTATCATGAATTGACAGTTAATTTGCATATTACTCTTTTATTAGATAAGATTATCATAAAACTACCAAAAGTAAGTTAATAGGTTGACCATATAATTAGGATATGCAATGAGATATTTTACTCTAGGTAAGAATTACCATAGAGGAGGGGAACCAAGAGGCAGCATAGGTAAACACCTGTACGTGCTGCCTCTCACAACATCAAAATTACAACCAAAAGACAGAACAACTATCAGAACCACGGGAAAGCTGGCTGAGTACAAGTTCTACAAGGTAGAGGTAAAGAAGAAAGAGCATTGAGACTGGTAGGAGGTGTGGAGGTGCAGAACGGGCTGGCACCTGGGTGCACTGCTCTTTTAATTGAGAGGGAGATACAAACTCCTGCTTGCTCTGAACACATACATGTAGAAACTGGACTGTCTGGCATTAGGACAGGAATGACAGGGCGGCTTTTTTTTTCAGATGGAGGTGCTTGCAGCAGTCATTTTTCTTTGCTGGGACCTCTCCAGGTCAGGGCTGACTGGCAGTCATTGCTGCTTGCTCTTCCCTGGAGATTCCCTGAGAGCCCCACCCCACCCAATTTACAACCCCACATAAGGTGTGCAGAGCAGCTTTTGCATATGAAAGTCCTGTCCTTTCTCAGCCTAAAACCTGTCAAACAGGCAGCAGTAGCAGCAGCCTGCCTTGCTATACAGCTGGGCCTCATCTGGGCACTTCCAAATCTGATACAAAGAGGAGAAATCTGAAGATCTCTCCATAGCTCCTGCTGGGTGGCCCAGGCAGTGGCTGAATTTGCACCTCCTTGGAGATCCAAGAGCCAGTGTACCCAGTGGTCAGTGTGAGACCATATCAGATTACAACTCTTCACATCCATAGTGACATACTCAAGGGGCAGACTCAGTGAGCACCAAAAACCCACTGACGCAAGACCTTCCTCATAAGGGTGTCTACTGCACAGTAGCTCTTCTAGTGTAGACACAGCTGGTCCTCACAGCCTATTGGCCTGGAGGTCAATTCCTCCCAGTGATACAAATAGCAATCAGGGCTTAACTACAACAAGACTGTGCACACAGCTCAGAAAGGGGTGCACCAAGAGTGTCCACCACAGGTGACTGGGGAGGCTGAGCCACTGGGCCCTATAGGACACCTACCACACAAGGCCACTCTATCAACTCAAGGAGATTTAGCAGCTACCCAATACATAGAAAAAAAAACACAGGGAAGCAGCCAAAATGCAGAGACAAAGAAAGATGTCACAAATGAAAGAAATGGATGAAAGCAAAATACTCAATATAGAGTTCAAAACCACAGTTATGAGGTTACTCAGGAATATTCTTGAAACTTCTGAGAAACTTAGTGAGACCTTCAAGGATATTAGTGAGAATGACAAAAAATAGAAAAGGACCAGTAAAAAATAAAGCATACACTGACTGAAATAAAGAATAATATACAGAGATTCAACAGTAAACTAGAGGTTCCCAAGAACCAAGTCAAAGATTTGAAGTACGAGGAAGCAAAAAATACCCTAGTAGAAGAGCAAAAAGAAAAAAAGAATCCAAAATTATGAAGATAGTTTAAAAAGCCTCTGGGACAACTTAAAGCATACCAACATCTGAATTATGGGAGTTCAGAAGAAGAGAGAGAGAGCAAGATATTGAAAACCTATTTGAAGAAATAATGACAGAAAACTTCCCCTACCTGGTGAAAGAAATAGACTTACAAGTCCAGGAAGCACATAGAACCCCAAACAAGAGGAATCCAAAGAGGACCACACCAAGACACATCATAATTAAAATGCCAAGAGCAAAAGACAAAGAGAGAATCTTAAAAGCAGCAAGAGAAAAAGAGTTAGTTACCTACAAGGCAGTACCCATATTACTGTCAGTTGATTTCTCAACAGAAACTACGCAAGGCAGAAGGGAGTGGCAAGAAATATTCAAAGTGATGAATAGCAAGAACCTACAACCAAGATTACTCTACCCAGCAAAGCTATCATTTAGAATTGAAGGTCAGATAAAGAGCTTCACAGACAAGAAAAAGCTAAAAGAGCTCATCACCACCAAACCAGTATTATATGAAATGCTGAAGGGTATTTTTTAAGAAGAGAAAGAAGAAGAAAAAGGTAAGGATAAAAATTTATGAACAACAAAGTGACAACAAATACATATTTATCAACAAGTGAATCTAAAAATCAAATGAATAAAAAATCTGATGAACAGAACAAACTGGTGAATGTAATAGAATCAGGGGCATGGAAAGGGAGTGGACTGACAATTCTCAGGGGGGAGGAGGTGGGGAGGTGCGGGAAGAGATTGGACAAAGAGCTTACACCTGGGAGAGTTGGGGGGCAAGGGCCTGGGGTGGGGTGGGAACTGTGTGCAGGGTAGCTATGGGGGGATAAAAGAGGAACATCTGTAATAATCTGAACAATAATCATCAAAATAAATAAATTAATAAAAGAAAAAAAGTTAAATTCTTTAAAGCTTGAATGGCATATCAATACTAATGTAGACTTTAGAGCAGTGGTTCCCAACCTTCTGGCCCTTTAAATACAGTTCCTCATGTTGTGACCCCCAACCATAAAATTATTTTTGTTGCTGCTTCATAACTGTAATTTTGCTACTGTTATGAATCATAATGTAAATATTTGATATGCAGGATGGTCTTAGGCGACCCCTGTGAAAGGGTTGTTCGACCCCCAAAGGGGTTGCGAACCACAGTTTGAGAACTGCTGCTTTAGAGGAAAGAAAATCACTAGAGACAAAGTAGATATTAGTTCACAAGAGAGACATAATCCACAATTGTTTATTGCTGGTATATAAGATAGCAGTTGACTTTTATATATACTCAGTTGTTCCCCGGTGCACAAAATTTGTCCACTGGGGGGGGAGGTTCCTCAGCCCAGCCTGCACCTTCTCCAATCTGGGACCCCTCAGGGGATGTCCGACTGCAGTCCACAATCCAGGACAGCTAGCTCCCAACCACTCGCCTGCCTGCCTGCCTGATTGCCCCTAACTGCTTCTGCCTGCCAGCCTGATCACCCCATAACCACTCCCCTGCCAGCCTGATCAATGTCTAACTGCTCCCCTGCCAGCCCAATATTCCCCAATTGCCCTCCCCTGCAACCCAGTCGCCCCCAACTGCCCACCTCTGCCAGCCTGGTCACCCCAACTGCTCTCCTCTGCTGGCCCAGTCACCCCTAACTGCCCTCCCCTGCTTCCCTGATCGCCCACAATAGCCCTCCCCTGCCAGCCATCTTGCGGTGGCCATCTTGTGACCACATGGACACAGCCATCTTGTGCAAGGGCATGACGGTCAATTTGCATATTACCTCTTTATTATACAGGATTGTATCCAGCAACCTTGCTATAATCACATAGTTCCAATAGGGTTTTGTTTGTTCATTCTTTGGTATTTTCTGGAGATGATTATGTTATTTGTGAATAAAGACAGTTTAGTTCTCTCAACCTTTCGGAAATCTTTACACCTTCATTTTCCTTTTTTTGTCTTACTGCTTTACCTAGGATTTCCAGAATAATGTTGAATAAGAGTGAATACGAGTATGAGTTGGAGCAATTAAATATTAAGAGGTTATATATTGATTTATTTGTTTATTTATTTATTTATTTATTATTTAACTCACAGCTTAAGACAAAATTAACTCAAAATGAATTTAAATACAGAATGTAAAACTATAAAACCTTTAGAAAAAAATAAAATAGATAAGCTATTGATACATAAAAAATCTGAATGAATTTAACCTTAAGGAATGCTGCTAAGTTAAAAAATGCTAATCTAAAAGTTTACATAATGCATGATTCCACTTTTGTAATGGCAACATCTTATCTAATAAAGGAGTAATAAGCAGATTGATCATCACTCCAACACATAAGGTGGCTGCCCCCATGTGGTAAAAGTTGGCCAGCCCCATGTGGACACAAGATGGCTGCCACAAGATGGCCAGCAGGGGAGGGCAGTTGTGGGCGATCAGGCCAGCAGGGGAGGGCAGTTGGGGTCAACCAGGCCTACAGGGTATGGCAGCTGTGGGCAATTGGGCTTTCAGGGGAGCAGTTAGGCATTGATCAGACTGGCAGGGGATTGGTTAGGGGGTGATCAAGCTGGCAGGCAGAAGCAGTTAGGGGCAATCAGGCAGGCAGACAAGCGGTTGGGAGCTAGCAGTCCCAGATTGTGAGAAGGATGTCTGACTGCTGGTTTAGGCCTGATCCCTGTGGCATCGGACCTAAACCGGCAGTTAGACATCCCCTGAGGGATCCCAGTTTGGAGAAGGTGCAGGCTGGGCTGAATGACCCCTCCTCCCCCCCCACTGCATGAATTTTTGCACCAGTCCTCTAGATTTAGAAATAAAGGATAGATCAGCATCACAAGAGGTGCAGGAAAGAGATGGAGATGGAGTCAGGTTTAGTTATTTTTAAAAATCCCAGAGGAAGAGATTCTTCTGGTAATTATATATTTATTATCTTGATTGTGGTGGTGGATGCGAAAACATATACATGTGATAAAAGTGTGCAGAACTAAATACACATACAAAATAAGTATAAGTTAAACCAGGGATATTTGAATTAACATTGGTAACTTGAATCTATGACAATATTGGGTGCTATGGGGTGGGAAAAAAGTGTAACATCTGTAATAATCTGAACAATAAAGACTTAAAAAGAAAGAATTATCATAGAAAAATCAATTATTTTTCTATGTTAACAGAAATCATTAGAAAATATAACTGGAAAGCAATTCTATTTTAAATCGAAATCAAATTACAGAAAATGTCTACTTGTAACCAAAACTAATAAAGATCTACATGATACAAGCAATTAATCAAAAATCACAAATCTCCCAAATCTTAGAGACTTACTTGAATAGCAGTGTTAAAAAAATGAATTTTGATGACAAATACACAGAGTGCATATAGTAAAATTTTCAGAAAATTTAACACTTCCTTTATGCTCAAGCAATATGCACCAAATGAAAATCCAAATATCGTTTTGCATGATCCTAAATTTCACGAAGAAGAGAAAACATGGAGGTCCAATTATGACAATTTTAAAGGTGGCTCATGTGGTAGAATTTGTAGGACCAGAGAAAGACTCATTATAGGTCAATAGAAATTAAAGACATGTGATACTGACATAACCAACAAAAAATTTTGTATAATAAATATACTATCTCAAATATTTGGGGAAAGAAGATCCTTTTTAATAAAGTTTGGGACCATCATTATATATAACTAGAGGCCCGGTGCACAAAAATTTGTACACTCGACGGTCAGGGGGCGTCCCTCAGCCCATCCTGTGCCCTCTTGCAGTCTAGGACCCCTCGGGAGATAACGACCTGCTGGCTTAGGCCTGCTCCCAGGTGGCAGAGGGCAGGCCTAATCCCTAGGTGCAGCCCCTGGTCGGGCTCAGAGCAGGGCCGATTGGGGAGTTGGGGCGCCACCCCCTGTCATGCACAGAGCAGGGCAGATTGGGAGGTTGCGATGCCACCCTCAGTCACGCTCAGGGTAGGGCTGATTGGGGGGTTGGGGCACCACCCCCTGTCACATTCAAGGCAGGGTTGATGGGGAGGTTGTGGCGCCACCACCTGTCACGCACAGAGCAGGGCCAATCAGGGGGTTGGGGCGCTGCCCCCTGTCACTCACAGAGCAGGGTCAATCAGGGGATTGGGGAGCTCCCCCCTGTCATGCACAGAGCAGGGTCCAACAGGGGGTTGGGGAACTCCCCCCTGTCAAACACAGAGTAGGGCCGATAGGGGAGTTGGGGTACCGCCCCCTGTCACGCACAGAGCAGGGTGGATCAGGGGGTTGGGGCACTGCCACTCTCACACTCAGGGCAGGGCCGATGGGGAGGTTATGGCTCTAACCCGTCACACACAGAGCAGAGCCCGTGGAGGGGGGTGGTTGGGGCGCCGCACCCTGTCACACACAGAGCCGCAGGGTGATCAGGGGGTTGGGGAGCTCCCCCCTATCAGGCACAGAGCAGGGCCGATCATGGAGTTGGGGCGCCTTCCCCTGTCAGGAACAGAGCAGGACCGATAGGGAGGTTCTGGCCCCACCCCCTGTCACCCACAGAGCCACAGGGCAATCAGGGGGTTTGCGTGCTGCCCCCTGTCATGCTGATCCCGGTGCTGGGAGGCCTCGCAGCTCCGCTGATCCAAGTGCTGGGAGGCATATTACCCTTTTACTATATAGAATAGAGGCCTGGTGCATGGGTGGGGGCCAGATGGTTTGCCCTGAAGGGTGTCCTGGATCAGGGTGGGGGTCCCCACTGGGGTGCCTGGCCAGCCTGGATGAGGGTATGATGGCTGTTTGCAGCTGGTCACACACTCTTCAGGGTGGGGGTCCCCACTGGGGTGCCTGGCCAGTCTGGGTGAGGGGCTGAGGGCTGTTTTCAGGCTGGGACTGAAGCTCCCAACTGCTCCTTTTTTTCTTTTCTTTTTCTTTTTTTTTTTTTCTGGACCATCTTTAGCTCTGAGTCTTGGCTCCAGCTCTGAGGCCTCAGCTGCTGAAAACCGGTATCTGGGTTGTTTCGGTTCTATAATCGAAACTCTGTATCAACTCCAGCTCTGAGATCCCAGCTCTCTGAAAGCTGGTTTCTGGGGTTTTGTTTAGCTTCTATATTTGTTACAATCTTTCTTAAACTGCAAGCTCAGAGGCCGGCAAGGCAGGCGGGGAACGTTGGAGTCCTCCGTCACTGAAGCAAGCAAGCCTCATGTTCAGTTTAAGCTGCCTGGCTGCCGGCTGCCATCTTGGCTGGCAGTTAATTTGCATATCGTCTTGATTAGCCAATGGGAAGGGTACCGGTCTTACGCCAATTATTAGATAGGATTTTTTTTTTTTATTGCTTAAAGTATTACAAAGGGTATTACATATGAGTCCATTTTATCCCCCCACCCTAGACAGTCCCCTAGCCTCCCCTATCCCCCAGTGTCTTATGTCCATTGGTTATGCTTATATGCATGCATACAAGTCCTTTAGTTGATCTCTTACCCCCCTACCTCCTGCCCCCCAACACTCCCTGGCCTTCCCGCTGCAGTTTGACAATCTGTTTGAGGCAGCTCTGCCTCTGTATTTATAATTGTTCAAAAGCTTATAATGGTCTCTATTATCCATGAATGAGTGAGATCATGTGGTATTTTTCCTTCATTGACTGGCTTATTTCACTTAGCATAACGCTCTCCAGTTCCATCCATGACATTGCAAATGGTAAGAGTTCCTTCCTTTTTAGAGCAGCATAGTATTCCATCGTGTAGATGTACCACAGTTTTCTAAGCCATTCATCTACTGATGGGCACTTAGGCTGTTTCCAGATCTTAGCTATGGTGAATTGTGCTGCTATGAACATAGGGGTGCATATATCCTTTCTGACTGGTGTTTCTGGTTTCTTGGGATATATTCCTAGAAGTGGGATCACAGGGTCAAATGGGAGTTCCATTTTTAGTTTTTTGAGGAAACTCCATACTGTCTTCCATAGTGGCTGCACCAGTCTGCATTCCCACCAGCAGTACACAAGTGTTCCTTTTTCTCCACATCCTCTCCAGCACTTGTCGTTTGTTGATTTGTTGATGATAGCCATTCTGACTGGTGTGAGATGGTACCTCATTGTGGTTTTGATTTGCATCTCTCGGATGATTAGTGACTTTGAGCATGTTTTCATATGTCTCTTGGCTTTCTGAATGTCCTCTTTTGAAAGGTGTCTATTTAGGTCCTTTGCCCATTTTTTGATTGGATTGTTTATCTTCCTTTTGTTAAGTTGTATGAGTTCCCTATAAATTTTGGAGATTAGGCCCTTATCAGATATGACATTGGCAAATATGTTTTCCCACACAGTGGGTTTTCTCCTTGTTTTGTTGATGGTTTCTTTTGCTGTGCAGAAGCTTTGTATTTTGATGTCGTCCCATTTGTTCATTCTCTCTTTAGTTTCAATGCCCTAGGAGCTGTATCAGTGAAGAAATTGCTTCGGCATATGTCTGAGATTTTGTTGCCTTTGGATTCTTCTAGAATTTTTATGGTTTCTCATCGTCCATTTTAAGTCCTTTATCCATTTTGAGTTTATTTTTGTGTATGGTTTAAGTTGGTGGTCTAGTTTCATTTTCTTACATATATCTGTCCAATTTTCCCAACCCCATTTATTGAAGAGACTATCTTGGCTCCATTGGATGTTCTTGCCTCCTTTGTCAAATATTAATTGAGCATATTGGTTTGGGCTGATTTCTGGGCTCTCTATTCTATTCCATTGATCTATATGCCTGTTCTTGTGCCAGTACCAGGCAGTTTTGAGAACAGTGGCTTTGTAATACAGCTTGATATCTGGTATTGAGATCCCACCTACTTTGTTCTTTTCCAGGATTGCTGCAGCTATTCGGGGTCTTTTTTTTTTTTTCCAGATGAATTTTTGGAGAGTTCGCTCTAGATCTGTGAAGTATGCCATTGATATTTTAATGGGAAGTGCGTTGAATTTATATATTACTTAGGGTAGTGTGGACATTTTAATGATGTTGATTCTACCAATCCATGAACACGGTATGTTCTTCCATCTGTTTATGTCTTCCTCTATCTCTTTTTTCAACATCCTGTAGTTTTCTGAGTAGAGGTCTTTTACCTCTTTAGTTAAGTTTATTCCTAGGTAGCTTAATTTTTTTGGGGCGATGGTAAATGGGATTTTTTGTATAATCTCTCTTTCTGAAAGTTCACTATTGGTGTATAGAAATGCCTCAGATTTCTTGGGGTTAATTTTGTATCCTGCTGCATTGCCAAATTAGTTATTAAATCTAGTAGCTTTGTGATGGAGTCTCTAGGGTTTTGTATGTATAATATCATGTCATCTGCAAATAAGGACAGTTTTACTTCCTCTTTTCCAATTTGGATGCCTTTTATTTCTTCTTCTTGCCTAATTGCAATGGCTAACACTTCCAGTACTATGTTGAACAGGAGTGGTGAGAGTGGGCATCCCTGTCTTGATCCTGCTCTTAGGGGAAATAGTGTTTGTTTTTGTCCATTGAATATGATGTTGGCTGTGGGCCTGTCATATATGGCTTTTATTATGTTGAGGTATGATCCTTCTGCTCCTGCCTTGCTGACAGTTTTTATCAAAAATGGGTGTTGGATTTTGTCAAATGCTTTTTCTGCATCAATTGATATGACCATGTGTTTTTTTTCTTTCAGTTTGTTTATGTGATGTATCACGTTTATTGATTTGCGGATATTGTACCATCCTTGCATCCCTGGGATAAATCCTACTTGGTCATGGTGTATGATCTTTCTGATGTACTGCGAAATTGTAGTCTTGAAACCTATATAATTTCATTGGCCAATGTCATCCCAACACATGTAATTAAAATGAGTAAACAAATATTAAAATAAATAAAGTAATCTCTGGCAATTGCAGTAAAAATAGCAATAAAGAGGAAAAATATGGCATAAAAAAGCCTTCATATAAATTCTGATTTTGTTATCTCCTAGCTGTATATTCTTGGGAAGTTAAACTCATTCTGAATTTTCTCATTTCTAAAATGGAGATAGTAATATCTATCTCATCAGTCTACTCTTCAAATTAATATGAGATAATGCAGTTAACATTCTAATTATTTTAAAATATAATTTCATTATCCTCTATATAAAATAGATACAAAATTTTTACCAACATTATGAGCTTAGATCTAGGTTGTGTAACTTTATTCAGCATTAACTTCCCTTTAATCTTTATTTTTTTCCAGTGAGAATTCCTGAGTGTTCACAAACTAATCAAAGGTTAGAGACCTGTTAATCTTTTTAACTGTCTTTCATCTTCTTTCTTATAGAAGAGAAAACAAATTTGAAAAAGATCTATTGGCTTTTCATTTTCCACAGCTGTCTCTTCTCAGGACATTCAGGTTGGGTTTTTGTTGTTATTTTTATTGGTTGTTTCACTGTTAGTTCATAATTTTCCACTAAAGTCAGGTTATCTTCTTTCAGAGGAGAAAAGAATCACAATTCCATACTTCTATGTGAAAAGAAAAATACGTAAAAATATAAAGAAGAGATTAAATATTCTATTGTTTCACTCACCAAATTGACAATATTTGACCAGGTTGTATGGATATTTCTCAGAAATAAAATTTTGATGCCTATATTCATAGAAATACTTGCCCATAAGTACACATATGTGTGCATGTATGTATAACTTTATGTTTTTCTCCTTTATTTGTCTTAATATTGTCTTATTTGGCAATATTAAATATACATTCAACTTAATATACATATCATCTATTTGATAGATTTTTATTGACAACATTGTGGATCCAGGAACACACAATCAATAAACTTACTGCAAATTGTTTGCAAATCATTTCATGAAGTTGATGTTAGTAATCAGAAGCCTTGGGTAGTGACAGCAGCAGTAGTGGGATCTAGAGACAGACATTTTCACTTTCCAGCTTCTGCTCTTAGCTACAATGTTGTACTTTCACTAATACATAATAAATCAGAAGTATTTTCAATGGGAATCAGTGAATGAATCTTTAGTTCCACATTTATTGTTTATTGAGGAAGTTTTTCTATATTAGGTATATATTTTTAATAAATATATATGTCCACAATCATGCCATTAGTTTATTTTTTTTCTTCTCCTTTAGTTATAGACAATCAATTATTAGGAATTTTTGTGTTGAGTGAGCTAGATTGATGGTTTTTTAAAAATTCATTTTCCAGGATAACTGTCTGTGTTTTGCTAAATACTGAGAGTGTTAACATTGATTTGATAAGCTACTTGACTTTCATAGTATTACATGTCAGATAAGTATCCAGGCTAACACATGTACAAATATATATGTGTAAGTGTCAGAATGCTTATAATTTAGCTCTTGAAATACTTTCTAAAAGTTTCACACTAACTTGATATTTTAACAAAATTAAATCTATAAAATCTACATTTATTTGCATTGTGTTCCTCTACCTAAATGTTCTTCTTCCTCAATATTCCAAGGACATGTTGTAGTTAATGAAAATTGATAAATCTATGAATTTGTGAAAATGTGCAACTTAATTTTTTTATTCTTAAATCTTTCATCATATATATTCTAAGAACAACACCGCTTCTATAAGTAAACAAGTGAATTTTCTGAGTTATCAAGTTCAGAAAATTTTAGATTAATACCTTATATTTATCTAACCTATCTTTACATTATTTGCCTTATTTATGTTCAAAGAGTTAAAAAATTGACAACTAACTGAACAAAATCAGAAATATGATGAAGGAACAAAGAAGAGTATCAACAAAGAGATAGAAATTATGAAAAAGAACCATACAAATATTTTGGAATTGTAATTAACAGAGTAAATTAAAGAAAAATGTGCCAGATACTTTTTGTTGTTGTTATTGTTATATAATATTCACTGGAGGATATTTTTTACTTTGACTTTTAGAGAGATTGGAAGGGAGGAAAGGAGGAAAGAAGGAGGAACATAGGTACAAAGATTCTCAACAAAAAGCTAGTAAACCCATTGCTGCAGCATATTAAAAGGATTATACATCTGGATCAACTGGCATTTATTCCTAAAATTAAAGGGTGGTTTGAGAGGAGAAAAATATATTACATTAAAAAGTGAAGGAAAATAATGTATATTATTTTTATATATCAAATGTTACATATATACAATAATATAATATATAAATAAAATGAAGGGATAAACAAGAGTTGACCATCTCCATTGATTCAGAAAAACTATTTAACTGAATAGCCCTAGCCGATTTGACTCAGTGGATAGAGCATCAGACTGCGGACTGAAGGGTCCTGGGTTCAGTTCTGGTCAAGGGCACATTCCCAGGTTGCAGGCTCGATCCCCATTGCGGGGCATGCAGGAGGCAGACAATCAATGATTCTCTCTCACCATTGATGTTTCTATCTCTTTCCCTCTCCCTTTCTCTCTGAAATAAATAAAAATGTATATTTAAAAAATAAACTATGAATAAAAGTAAATGTTCTCAGCATGATGAATGTCATACATAAAACAAACAACACACACACAGAGCTAACTTCATTCTCAGTGGTGAAAGAATAAAATATTTCTTCTAAGAGCAGAAATAAGACAAACATGACCATTTTCACAATTTATATTCATTGTTGTATTGGGAGTTTGAGCAACAACAATTAGCCAAGCAAGAGAAAAATGCTATAATTTTTAAATTTCAATAATATGAATCAGAGTATCTTGCAGCAAATCTATTGCATGTAAAGACTAACAATAATAATATAAATAAATATTATGAAATGGAATATAATTTTTATAAAATATGTGACTGTTAAGAAAACTTGTTGAAAAAATACTATTATTTAAAAATATATGCATAGGCATATGTATGTATATATACACACATATATAGTTATATACTGTTATATATAGTATACTGATGTACTAATGAGAGTGTGAAGAGATGGACACACTAATGCATTATTTTTTTTAATATTACAGATTTTCAATGCAATTTGGCAATATATACCAAGGAATTTTAAAACTATTACTTTCTTTGATTAGTATTTGGGATACTTAAGCAATAATTGAACATATGGGGGCTTATAATGTCCTTTATGTCAGTAATCACAGTAATCAGAAAAATTTTGATTTGGCTTCTCTCAGGCCAAATCTGACCCACTGCCTTTTAAAAATAGTGTTTTATGGAAAGACACAAATGTCTTTATGTGTTGTCAATAGCAATTTTTGTACTGCAACTGCAGAATTAAAGAGTTATGAGAGAGACCCTATGGCCAACAGAACCTAAAATATTTAACATTTGGTCCTTGATCAAAAAGGTTTACAGACCCCCCTTTTTTATTATTTTACACTAAAACATTAAAACAAATGTTTTAGAGCATTTTTGGGGTTACTCCAAAATTGAAGGAGAGGTACAGAGATTCAGATCCTCTTTTAAAATCATACAGAAAAAAATGGGAATAATACACACACGCGCGCGCGCGCACACACACACACACAAACACATGCACACACAATGCTACCAGTTTGGAGTTTGGTAAATTATAGTTTTAAGATATTTAATGTTATTTTAAATTTAGGTTTAATAGAGGTTTTATCATATTTATTACTGTTTTAGTGGTATCTGTGCTACTTTTTGCTGTCCTGTTTCTTCTGTGTATTAAAGTCATTAAATTATTAAGCATCTGCTCAAAAGCAGTCTCAGGAGTAGATTCTGGGATTCTAAAGACTAAAGGGCAGATTTAAATAATTCAGGAACAGGGAAGAGTCAGGGATATCCAGATGTTAATCCACAGTGGCAGTGGCTGAGAGGAAAGCCTAGACATTTTGAAAATAGTTATATTGTCATAAATTTTAGTGGTTGTCAATTTTCAAAGTGTATGGACTCAAATGACTTTGATAGATAGTAAATGATATTTTTATTTGAACAGGACTAATTTTGGCCTTTTCTCTTCAACCTACTGCTCTGATATTAGTCAGTTTTAATGGAAAAACCCATACCACAAGCTCTCTTCTTATTCTGCTTGTCCACTGCAGCTTCTAATAACTATCTGTCCGTGGTGTGGGGAAGAGAAATGAAAACAGCTTAGGGTGAAAGAATTCCAAACTAGGTTTTGAGGGGAATCATATTTTGTGTTCTAGATCCTTCATGAGTAGACCTGGGGTGGGGGGTCTCAAAGAAGCTTCATTAACTTTAATCCTAATTAAACCTGATAGTTGGTGGCAAAAGCAGAACAGGTAATGTCAGTGGTGGGAGGGTCCATCTTAGTGAGTAAACTAATTTTGTCTTTCCCTTCTGCACCTGTATGCACATAAAAATGTAGGCAGGAATTACAAGGGGGGGTGGGGAGGGGGGGCAGTTTGAGGGTAAAGATGTTTTTAAAAGCAATTTTAAGTCCTGTGAAATATACCCTTTGTTAACTTATAAATTGCAGACATTACATTGGTTTGATTTGAGCAATATAATGTAGGCTGATATTTGATAGGCCCAAGAAAGTGTGTGTTATGGGTTTTTCTATAAAATCCATCTCTTCAGATCACCTGGAAATTTAGAAATCCCTGCTTCCACCTCTCTCGGCCTCCGCCATTAATATCCCTTCAACCAGCCCTAGGATTTTCTTACTCTGCCCTAGCCACTGGCACCTGTGACCTTATTTTTGTTTCAAAACCTTATTTCTCTCGGAATCTTTGTACTTCCCTTTTCTTCTGCTTGAGACAGATCATCCCAGAGACTTTTCTGGCTCCTTCTTTTTTCTTTATGTTCTCTACTCAAATGTCCCCTCTTCCGTGAATAAATCCTATACACCTACCCGAGCCCCCCTGACTTCACCTCTGTTTTGCTGGCTTAATTTCCAATTCCATCATCTTGGATTTTAACAATTATCCATATAGGAAATTATCTATATATTTGTCTAAATATGTATCCACTCGTTCACTAAGTCCTTGCTTCTGTAAGTTCCATTAGAGCAAAGCGCTGGCAATGCTGTTTACCTGTATCTTCGGGACCTGGAACACTTCCTGGCATGTAGTAAATTCCCAGTGCTAATTTGTTCATGGAGGAAAGATCTTAGGTTATCTATGACAACTTTCTTTTTTTCATAAAGAAAAAGTATCCCCTGAACTATTGAGCTCTGCTTGCAGTTTTCCCAATCATCTCTACAGATGGTTTCCCATTTTCTAATTCAACTTTTTCTTTTGAAGACGCGATTCAGCAGCTTCACCTGGTGGCCCTCTCCTGAATGTATTGTGGTGTTACTTTGAATCAGAACGTCTTCACGTTTACTTGCATTTGTAGGAAAGTCACAGGGTTTACCATCCTGCGCTTTCCTTCATACCGTATGCCATTGTTTTCCTTTTAGCTAACTTATATGTTATTTTTTTTTCTGCTGGATATAAGTCCCCTTAATGCACTGCCTGCTATAAAGGCTTTTCTTTCATTACGGTGCTCACTTTGCAACAAGACTCACAATTCTATAGCATTTCAATAAGCATATAACCACAGGACTTATTTTTTAGAAGACAATCTATGGTCTCTTTATTTAAAGACTCGAGTCCCAGAGTATGGATTCGTGAACCCTTGGGGTCCCGCAGCCTGGCCTGCAGGGATAGGGTTGAAACCTGCTCTCCGATATCCCCTGAAGGGTTCCGGATTGGGAGAGGGTAGTTCATCGCAACTCTGCAGCAGTTGCATGGAGTGTCTGCCTCCCCGCCCCACCCCCCCGCCCCCCGGTCAGTGTGCATCATAGCTACTGGTCAAATGGTCACTTAAGCATTTATATATAGACTAGAGGCCCCATGCACGAAATTCGTGCAAGGGGATTGGCCCTCGTAGCCTTGGCCGGCTCTCGCAGCCCCTGGCTTTGTCCGGAAGGTCATTTGGCTATTTGGCCTAATTAGCATATTAGCTCTTAATTATATAGGACTAGGGGCCCGGTGCACAAAAATTTGTGCACTCGGGGGGGAGGAGGGGTCCCTCAGCCCGTCCTGTGCCCTCTCGCAGTCTGGGACCCTTCGGGAGATAACAACCTTCTGGCTTATGCCTGCTCCCGGGTGGCAGAGGGCAGGCCCAATCCCTAGGTGCAGCCCCTGGTTGGGCTCAGAGCAGGGCCGATTGGGGAGTTGGGGAGCCGCCCCGTCATGCACAGAGCAGGGCGGATTGGGAGGTTGCGATGCCACCCTCAGTCACGCTCAGGGTAGGGCCGATTGGGGGTTTGGGGCACCGCCCCCTGTCACACTCAAGGCAGGGTTGATGGGGAGGTTGCGGCGCCACCCCCTGTCACACAGGGAGCAGGGCCAATCAGGGGGTTGGGGCGCTGCCCCCGATCACGCACAGAGCAGGGCCAAACAGGGGGTTGGGGAGCTCCCCCATGTCACGCACAGAGCAAGGCCCATCAAGTGGTTAGGGAGCTCCCCCCTGTCACGCACAGAGCAGGGCCCATCAGGGGGTTGAGGAGCTTCCCCCTGTCACTCACAGAGTAGGGCTGATAGGGGAGTTGGGGCACCGCCCCCTGTCACACACAGAGCAGGGCAGATCAGGGGGTTGGGGCACCACCACTGTCACACTCAGGGCAGGGCCGATGGGGAGGTTATGGCTCTACCCCATCACACACAGAGCAGGGCCCGTTGGGGGGTTGGGGGGGTTGGGGCGCCACCCTCTATCACCCACAGAGTAGGGCCTATCAGGGGGTTGGGGCACCGCCTCTGTCACACTCACGGCAAGGCCAATGGGGAGGTTATGGCTCTACCCTGTCACACACAGAGTAGAACCCGTGGGGTAGTGGGGTTGGGGCGCCGCACCCTGTCACACACAGAGCCGCAGGGTGATCAGGGGGTTGGGGAGCTCCCCCCTATCAGGCACAGAGCAGGGCCGATCAGGGGGTTGGGGCGCCTTCCCCTGTCAGGAACAGAGCAGGGCAGATAGGGAGGTTATGGCTCTGCCCCCTGTCACACACAGAGCTGCAGGGTGATCAGGGGGTTTGGGCGCTGCCCCCATCACTCTGATTCCGGTGCTGGGAGGCATATTACCCTTTTACTATATAGGATAGACGCCTGGTGCATTGGGTGGGGGCTGACTGGTTTGCCCTGAAGGGTGTCCTGGATTAGGGTGGGAGTCCCCACTGGGGTGCCTGACCAGCCTGGGTGAGGGGATGATGGCTGTTTGCAGCTGGTCACACACCCTTCAGGGTGGGGGTCCCCACTGGGGTGCCTGGCCAGTCTGGGTGAGGGGCTGAGGGCTGTTTACAGGCTGGCGGGTGACTGAAGCTCCCAACCGCTCCTTTTCTTCTTTTTTTTCTTTTTTATTCTGGGCCAGCTTTAGCTCTGGCTCAAGCTCTGAGGCCGCTGCTGATGAAAGCAGGTATCTGGTTTGTTTAGGTTCTATAATCAAAACTCTGTATCAACTCCAGCTCTGAGATCCCGGCCGGCTGAAAGCTGGTTTCTGGGGTTTTGTTTAGCTTCTATATTTTTTACAATATTTCTTAAACTGCAAGTTCAGAGGCTGGCAAGGCAGGTGGGGAACATTGCAGTCCTCCGTCATTGAAGCAAGCAAGCCTCATGTTCAGTTTAAGCTACCTGGCTGCCGGCCGCCATCTTGGCTGGCAGTTAATTTGCATATTTCCCTGATTAGTCAATGGGAAGGGTAGCAGTTGTACGCTAATTACCATGTTTCTCTTTTATTACATAGGATAATTAAAGCCAAGCTCCTCTGTGGCATGTAAAGTTATCCTCAAAAGTTCCCCAACCTCAAGTTCTAGTTCATTTTCTGTCTGGCTCATTCACATGGTGTGCCCAGTGCTCAAGGGAAAGAGTGATAGAAACATCAATAAGGAGAGAGAACCATTGATCAGCTGCCTCCTGCACGTCCCCCACTGGGGATCAAGCCTATGACCCAGGTATGTGCCCTTGACTTAAATCAAACCCGGAACTCTTCAGTCTGGGTTTGATAGGCCTACATTCTATCCACTGAGTCAAACCAGTTAGTGCTGAGAAAATTTTCTTAATTTCTCATTTTTACTACTAATGTCTCATCTTTTATTACTGAATGTATTCTTTTGAAAAATAAATATCTTCTTATACCAATTAGAAGCAGCTCATTTTATAAATGGCTCTAAGTGAAGACACCTCCCTGACACATAGAATCATGACATATAGTAATAGTAATATTTTTTTTTAATCTCTTACGTATTTTATTATAAACTAGGGGCCCGGTGCATGAAATTCGTGCACTGGGGGTGTTGTCCTTCAGCCCAGCCTGCCCCCTCTCACATACCTGGAGCCCTCAGGGGATATCCTAGTGATGGCTTAGGCCCACTCCCTGATCCCCTTGGGGATAGGGCCAAAGCCACAGTCTGGCCTCCCTTTGTGGGAGGTGACCGGGCTGATCAGGGGAAGACACCAGGCTCATCACCCTGCTGCTGCAGCCACTGCCAGTCACCCCAGCCACCAAGGTTTTTTCATCAACATGGACTCCAGTCCCTTCACCATGAAAAAATGACAACTTTCTTTAGGCATTTTCAGGATGTGTCTTTCATATAATAATAATTTTTCTATAATTTTTTTTATCCTCACCTGAGGATATATTTCCATTGATTTTTAGAGAATGTGGTAGAGAAAGGGAAAGACAGACAGAAACATCAAAGTGAGAGGAACACTTTGATTGGTTGCCTCCTGCATGAGCCCTGACCTGGGCCCCTGCCAGAAAGGAGCCTGCAACCTAGGTAAATGCCCTTGGTCAGAATTGAACTCAGACCCTGCCATTGGCAGGCCAAGGCATTATCCACTGTGCCAAACCACCTAGGGCAGGATATTACATTTTTTAGCGCTCCAGCAGCAGACCTTCGTTTTTTTTTTTGCCAGGAGTGTGGTGAAAAACCCTAGATCACCTTTTTGGATTATTATTACCCAAGTTACTAAGAATATTACCAGTGGCATACAGGGAGCTTAACCAATGAGCGGTCAGAAAAGGTGTTTCCTTTGTAGTTCACACCAATCACCTGCTTGGGCCCCCCTTGCCCCCCCCACCCCAACCTGACGCCTCTGGTCCAGGCTTCAAGCCTGGGCAGGGGACCCCATCTCCCTCTGATCACCGGCTCCACCCTCGCCCAGGCCTGACGCCTCAGCTAGAGGCCAAAACAGAACCACCTCT
Organism: Myotis nattereri; assembly: GCF_964212035.1. Lineage (NCBI taxonomy): Eukaryota > Metazoa > Chordata > Mammalia > Chiroptera > Vespertilionidae > Myotis > Myotis nattereri. Next base: position 88,873,225 of record NC_138082.1, on the reverse strand, counting down.
ATCACCCTTTGATTGCCAGATCTGCCCCTCGCTCAGGCCTGATGCCTCAGCCTGAGGCTTCAGGCCTGGGCAGGGGACCCCTATATCCCCCTGATCACTGGCTCTGCCCCCCACCCAGGCCTGATGCCTCCGCCAGAGGCGTCAGGCCTGGGCAGGGGACCCCCAGACCCCCCCAATTGCCGGATCAGCCCCATGCCCAGGACCCCCGGACTCCTCCGATTGCCAGCTCCGCCCCCTGCCCAGACCTGACGTCTCCGCCAGAAGTGTCAGGCCTGGGCAGGGGACCCCTATCTCCCCCCGATCACTGGCTTCTGAGTGGCTTCTGGGGCTTCTGGGGCAGGCCTGCGGCTCAGGATGGCGGCTCGCGCTGGTGGCTGTGCTGTCCCACCCTGCCTGCAGTATGCAAATTAGCCACCATCTTTGTTGGTGGTTAATTTGCAAATCATGCTGATTAGCCAATGGGAGGCGTAGCGAAGGTACAGTCAATTACCATGTTTGTCTAGATAGGATTTTCCAGATTCTCTGTGTTCTAGAGTCTTCAAGGCCATGGTATCCCAATAATTCTTGATTTGTAACCACTGGTTATGACCACTCCTTCCTTTGAAAACCTGTGTGAACCACACCAGGATCCCCAGATAGTCCAGGCCAGTGGGAGCATAGAGCCCTTATTGTCAATACAGCAGAGTGGCCAAGGCTGCTGTGAGCATGAGCCTAATCAGGGTGCCCAATGCCATGATACCATAAACAACTGCAAGGGCACAGCAATCTCATAGTACGCTGTGCCCTTCTGCAACCCAAATGATTGATGTCACTGTTGGCAACTAGCCTTCTTTGTCTCTGAAGTAGTATACAGGTTACTGACCAAGAGTCTGCTGGATAGAGCAGCTGGGCAGAGCTGGTGTGAAGAAGCAGAGGCAGTAGGCACAGAGAATGTAGCTCCAATGTATGCAGGAGAGAGGAGAGCTCAGACGGAGCTGAAGCTCTCACTGCGACAGTGTAAGGCTAAGAGCTCATAGAGAGTTCAAATATAGCTACCAGGTTAACCAGCCAGTGTGCTGGGCAGGGAAGACAAAAGAAGCTGCTGAGCCAGAGAGCTCAGGCACTGCTACAATGTGAGGTGGTAAGTTAGGGGGCAGCATGTGACTCCTCAGATAATAGCTGTGGGTACAGAGACTAATGCTGCTTTGTGGGAAAGATATCTATTTACCAGCTGGTGTCCAGCTGCCTGCCTGTATGGACTTTGCTGTAAAGTATTGTCTTGTCTGACACTAATATGCTCGCTGGCTTCTGCAATAAAGACTCATTCTTATACACCCACAACCTCTCATGGCTTCTCCATCTAAGGCCAGGTGTCCTAGGAGGTCCCGCCCCAGGCAGGAGGGCTCAGACCGGACACCGGTAATTAGTAAGCAGAGGCTACGTGAGGAACTTGGACTAAGCTGCCAACACTTAGTACAGTGGACGGGGTTCGAGAAGGAGTCAGCCCTGGCAGAGTCGGGAAGAATTGAGAAGAATACATGGACTCAGAACTCAGAGCAGCAGTGCTGAGCAGTGATCCTGTGTGCTCTGACAAACCCAAAGCATCTGATTACCTCTTTTATGACTTTCCTCATATTGTCTTACCTACCATTTCCCCTTTAATCTGTGATGACTTGTGAATATTTTGATTAACAGAATCAGGCAGTGGTGATATTCCTACAGCTCCAGGCTTAGCGATTAAAAACCCACTGCTTCAATCCTGAACTCTTTTAATCTCCATCTACCAAGTAAAAGGATGTTTGCCATGCTGGGAGACAGCATGGAGAAGCAGAGCGGAGTCCAGACATCCAGTCATAACAACCTAGGCCATGAGCCTGAGAGAAAAGTCATCTTCCATGTTCCAGGATGGCCTGGCTTCCAGCTGCCAGCCACGTAGTCTACTGAGTGGATGCCAAACCAGAACCACCTCCTACACACCCGAGCCCTAGCCATATTACTGACACATAGAATCATGACATATAGAAATGCTAGTAATGTTTAAAATCTCTTAGTTATTAGGTATTTTTCTTATACATTCCTAAGAACAATCCAATTTTACAGTAAATAATGTAGAAGTTAAAGCTTTGAGCAACTTCCTAAGGCTATCCAAGTAGCTAGTGGTCAAGTAAGCTTACATCCTCCTCTTTGTCTACAAACTCTGTGTAGTACCCATATTTTTCTGCATACACAATAAGTATTTGTTTAAATTTACCTAAATTATAACAAATAGTGGAAATATAGGGGCATTCTACCCAAAAGTCTTAGGTACAAACATAGATAAGACTGCCAGGTTGAGAAAATGTAAATACAAGCTGTCCAGTTAAATCTAAATTTCAGATAAACAAAAATAAATTTAGTATAGGTGTGTCCAATGAAATATTTGGTACTTTCTTATACTAAAAAAATGATTATTTTTCTTGTTTAAAGCTAAGTGTGTTTCCAGAATTTTACCTTGCAAACCTAACCATAGAGAAAATACTCAGTATGACTTTGGAAAGAAAGGATCCTTGAACACTGAAACTCAATTACCTAATCTCTAAAATGAGGAAAACTTATTTTCCACATAGGAGAAGGAAGGAGATAGGATAAGTGAGACAGCACTTGGAAGAATTCTTACCTTAGATCAGCGGTTCTCAACCTGTGGGTTGCGACCCCTTTGGTGGTCGAACGACCCTTTCACAGTGGTCGCCAAAGACCATCCTGCATATCAGATATTTACATTATGATTCGTAACAGTAGCAACATTACAGTTATGAAGTAGCAACGGAAATAATTTTATGGTTGGGTCACAACAGGAGGAACTGTAATTTAAAGGGCCAGAAGGTTGAGAACCACTGCATTAGATGCTCAGGAAATATTTGTTCAACTTTAAATAGTTTCACACTGATTCTCTACCTTAACCTCTTTTATGCACATTAGAGCCTCAAAAATTTGCTTTATCCTCATTTTTTTTTCCATTCCATGATTATCCCATTTAGAAACAAAGAATTTTATTTACTAAGGGCTTTCGAAAAGCCTGTACTGTGTTTTCTAAAATTATATTTAATTATTCATATCTATATCTAGGTATAGATATAGAGGGTACCCAAAAATGTATACACACATTTTGAGTAATTTTAAAGGCAGTGTTTATTAAAATATATTTACTTTTCAAAATTGAGCTATCAGCTGTTAATTTTGTATACATTTTTTGGGACACTCTGTATATACACCCAGGGTGAGGCAAAAGTAGGCTTACAGTTGTTTGCATAGAAAATAATACAATAATTAATGAATAGCAATATAAGAATCAGCTCTGTTTCATGTACTTACAACTGTAAAAATACTTTTGTTTCCTCCTTTGCATATATATGTATATACATATATATGCACTCAATTTCATATAATACTATTCAATCTGAATTTGTTGAACTATTCCTTGGCATTATCAACATTTTGTTATGAAAAAACAGAAACTTATTGAAGCTAAACTACTTGATAAGATATGAAGGTAGTAAACACATTTTGAGAAAGAAATGAAAGAAAAAGAGGATATTCTGAAACCTCTGCTAAACTCAGCTAGATAACAAATGCCCATTTCACATTGCTGCCTTTTATGTAGAAAAATCACTTTTTTTTTCTGTAGAACTCCTTTGAGTGCACAACTTTCAAACTTTTGTTATAAAAAGAAGTATTTTCCAATAGCATTCTATTCTCTGAGACATAATAGGTTAAAAGTCACATGTTCATAATGTCGCCTCAAAGAATTTGTCTCATGTACTTAAATCAGGATGAAACATTTAGTGCTATTTTTCAATAAAAAAACCCAACCTTTTGAACCAAATATGTTTCTTGGCCACATAGACTTTTGGTCAATACAAATATTTTTAGGGCATAAGTCAGGTCCTTCTTTGTTCACCCAGAATGACAGCTAGTATATCTCCCTTAATCATGGGATTTAGAAAGTCCATCTCCCAGCATTTAATAAACAACCAATGAGAGATATATAGTACAATTCAATAATACATAAAATCACAGCTGTAGACTTGACAGGGCCTGGAAATATTGTCTAGCTCAGGCCCTTTTTCTACAGATAATAAAATTGAAACCCATAGAAGTTAAATAAACCAAGGTCACACAGTTTATTAGTGTCAAAGCAAATCAACTTAATGAGTACTTATTGATAATTGCTACATAATTAATTCAATGTTGGTGAAGAGTCTTGGTAGTGTGGTTTCCTCATACCTTTTTTAAAGAAGCTTATAATCTGATCAAACCATAGATGCAGTAAAGTGTTATATAAAATGAGCATGTTAGCATTTGATTATAAGCCTGAAGGATAGTTTCACATATTATCTATTTACTAGTGCCTTCAAATTCATAACTCCAGAGAACCTTTATTAGTTTCTGACCCATAAATCCTACTCTGAATGTGACATTTCCACTTTAATGTATCACAGGTATTTCAAACGAAGTATGCTCAACATTCAATTCTTAATCCCACCTTTATATTTAGACTTTCCACTACAAACACACTCATGAGTTTTCTTTGCCTTCTTTTCCCAGAGCACTTAGACAGAAAGCATAATAAATTTCGTTTAACTAAGGTAGCATTTTCAACCTGGGGTATGTGTTGATTTTTTAAAATATATACTTAAATCTATTTTTCCTCCCAGTCTCAGAGAAGGGAGGAAAAGCAGAGAAGAAAGAGCTAAGAGCACCAAAGGAAGGGTAGAGGACTCCCACTCTACCAGGTGTTAGTGGTTTGCCTTCTTTAAATGTTTTTAATTCCCTTTGCTCAGTTTAAAATTTTCCTCGTTCCAATGTCTCCTTCTCAGGCACTGTAAGAAAAAAAACAGAACTCTCATTAGAAACAAACACCACCACCAACAAAAGCCCTTAAAAGATGGTACTGCACTGAGTTGCCAATGTGATTGCAGTTGGTATAGAATAGATGAAGATCATCGCCCTCATTTGCCCAATGAGTAAAACAACAACAACAACAACAAAAAAAACGGGCCTTCTGACTGTTTTTTTCTAACAAAGTAATCATCTTATTTGAAAACTCTGAGTGTGGAATTCAGATGAGTTTTTTGGGAAATAGGTAGATCAGCCTGGTGTAGTATCAAAACCAAATATGTATATTTATTGAATTTTATGTTTGTTTCCTACTTTACATAGGGTTTGAATTTAATTCACCCTCATAATGCCCCCTGTGTGAGAGGAAGAGGATATCATCCCCTTAGATGGAGTGAATAATCCCAAATCACCTAGCCAGTAAGCTGCAGTCAGGAATCAATCCACGCTTGTCTTATCTCAAGGCTACTGTTGACGATGGCCTCCCTAAAATGGTAGAAATGTTGTTTCTAGGGTCATGAATAAGTAGATACCAACTTCAGGTGAGTTCATGACCTTTACTGCAAACTCTAAATTGGTAAAAAGTGTAAAGCTAGATGCAAGGGGAAAGGTTATTAAGGCAAGGTACTTAATCAAACAGGAAGTAAAAGAGAGAGAGAAAGAGAGAGAGAGAGAGAGAGAGAGAGAGAGAGAGAGAGAGAGAGAGAGAGAGAAAGGGAGAGATCTTGCAAACAAAGAAGTCATGAGCTGTATGAGGAGCATATACCTGGAGAGATAATTGTTTTGAAGAATTCTTAAGGAAAAAGGCTGCTCATTTCACTCAGGAAATTTTATGCACCAGTGGAATCTGATATTGAAGCCATTCCTCTTGGGATTGAAACATCAGGAACTATCTAAAGGAATTATTATCTACTGTAATAAAATTTCATTTTATCAACATAAGGACATAAACATATATTTGTTGCCAAAGTTACTTCTTGTGGTCACCTATGAACTAATCAGAAAGATGTGTTTTGAATTATACAATCTTACACTCAAGAGATAAATCATATGCCGTGTGAACTGGGATACCCCATAGGGATCCCCAATGCAAGATTTGTCATCCAGAGACTCCTAGTCTAAGCTAAAACACTTTGACACTGCTATACTCAGTAACTAAAAAAAGCCCTTTCTATTATGAGGTAATTGAATTTCCAGGATACTTTTCTGTATTAAATTATATTTATTTATTCATTACCTTTTTCCAGTGTTTCAAGTTTTTCCTTCTAAAGCAACAGATATATTAAAAAGTTTTTAAATTGTTTTAGTATCCTGAAACTTTTATAAATAGATAACTGGTTTTCAGAAGTCTTCTGGCCTTAGCTTGAAAAATACTAAGTAAAGGGGCCTAAGGCAAGGCGGAAATGTGCAATTAAAAAAAAGTCATAGTGACTCTGGCACCATGCTGGTTGAAGGTATGAGTTTTGGTCCTCTTGCTCTGCCCCACACAGTCTCCGAGAAACTGTGCTACTCCTTGATCTAGTCTCTCATGACACTGAGCCAAAGGGGTTATTCTGCTGGCTGGGGTAATGATCTCAATTATTGATGAAAAATTGGTTTTGTGCTCCATATAAAGGAAGGGAGGACTATGGATATTGCTTCTACATTCTGTAAGGAAGGTGAAAGGATATATATTATAATTCAATAAATGCAGGCCCTCTAAGGACTCAGAGCCACTGAAGTTAAAAGTTAGAATAGATCTTGTAGGTAAATAATCCCATACAGTTCTGTACTGGTTGGAGACAAGAACAACATGAAATGAATACTGGAAAAGTATTATTGTATATGGGGAAGGGATATGTATCTTGTTAGTAGTTTATTTATTTTTTAAATCTGTATTATGTGCCATTTGCTGAGCACTGTGCTTTAACATTTTCATCTATTATGGGTGTGATTTAGAATAAAATTATTTAATTTATCTGAATTTCTGTCATCATTTTAAAAAATTGACTTGCTCACATGCTTGTGAGTAAATGCCAATAAAAGGTGTTTACCACATAATGAATTGACTAAAATGGCATGGTTTTGAGAATGATAGCAAGTACAAATTATGCACAGTCTGGTATAACAGGCACAATTAGTGCTCCTAATTAGCAAAGATGAGGGTAAAGTGCTTGACACTAGAGGAAGTATTTGATCCCCTACCTCACTGACTCATGTGACTTAGGCAGCAGCAGAGACAGTGATCCCTGGTTCTGCCCTTAATAATGTGCAATGTGTGAAACTATGGGGTTAAACTCTTGGGTGGTTCTGTTTATGCAAAAAGCACTTAATGGGCCTCTCAAAGGCAGTCTGTTCAAACCACCAATGAAAGAATATGAATGTGTACATAAAAATATCACTAAGGAAAACCTTGCAGAGGTAGAGCACAAAATGACGAGCTTGTATTGTGGGCAAGGCAGGAAGAAAATTGAGAAAGCTGAAGGGTTAAGAAAGGGGGTCAACATAATATGTCACATAAATGCTAGTCCTGGCCTTGGCATTGCATGTTCAGATATGGTATTTGAGGGTTTGTATTATTTAATTAATGAAGTTAACGTTGGTTGAACACTTACTCTCTAAGTTACAGTGTGTGGTGCTTAATATACATTATTTATTTAAATCCTCAAAATAGCATTGGCTGTTCATATTTTACAAGTGAGGAAACCAAGTTTTAGAAAGATCTGAACTATCCATGATCACAAGGTTTAGTAACTAACAGATCTGGGATTTCAAACCAGACCCTTGTGTTTCAAGGATGTGTTCAGGGTTCTGCCTGACAAGCAAGTAACACCTGGCATGAAGGAGAAGACACTTGGCCAAGGTGGGGAGTATCTCTGCAGCCATAACTACTGCTTTGCCAAGTAATGCTAGTCAGAATGTCATATCCACGAGTCTCAGCTGGATAATGGGATCACTGGCTCCAGCACTCATTTGCACAGGACGGTTAAGAAGACTAATTAGATAACAGTCATAAAACTACTTTACCTCCTTGGAGAAGATGTTTTAATAAATCCCAGGAATTACTATTCAAATAATTTTGTAACTCAATACAGTTTAATTTTAAAGAAATACTCAGACAAGAGTTTGTCAACTAAATGGACAATAATAAGATAATGTTTGCTCATCTCTTACTAGAGGCCTGGTACACGAAATTTGTGCTCTAGAGGAGGGGACCCTCAGCCCAACCTGCACCCTCTCGCAGTCCGGGACCCCTCAGGGGGTGTCCGACTGCCTAAACCAGCAGTTGGACATCCCCAGAGGGATGTAGCAGTGTGCCAAGCAGCAGGTAGCCAGGGAGGAGCCCAAATTGGGGCCAGGTGCTGCTCACACTGATCCCAGCCTGTTGCGCCTGCTGCTGTGGGGTTGGGAGAGGGTCCCGCTGTGGCAGCTGCGTTCACCAGCATAAGCCCAGCTTCTGGCTGAGCAGTGCTCCCCCTGTGGGAGTACACTGACCACCAGGGGGAGGCTCCTGCATGAACGTCTGCCCCCTGGTGGTCAGTGCACATCATAGTGACTTGTCATTCCAGTCGTTCTGCTGTAATGGTTGCTTAGGGTTTTATTATATAGGCTAGAGGCCCAGTGCACAAATTTGTGCCCCAGTGGGGTCCCTTGGTCTGGCCTGCAGGATCGGGCTTAAACAGGCTCTCCAAAATCCCCTGAGAGGTCTCGGATTGTGAAAGGGTGCAGGACAGGCTAAGGGACTCCACTGGTGCATGATCGGGGCTGGGGAGGGACTGCAGGGCATGTCCAGCCCATCTTGCTCAGTCCCGATTAGCTGGACCCCAGCAGCAAGATAACCTACCAGTTGGAGCATCTGCCCCTGGTAGTCAGTGCACATCATAGGGACTGGTCGACTGTTTGCTCTCTGGTGGTCAGTGCATGTCATAGCAAGCGGTTGAGTGGCCTTAGCATATCATTAGCATATTACACTTTGATTGGTTGAATGGCCGACAGGTCGACCAGACACTTAGCATATTAGGTTTTAATTATATAGGATTCCTATATCAACTCCTATCTTAATTTTTTTTTAAATATATTTTATTGATTTTTCACAGAGAGGAAGGGAGAGAGACAGAGAGTCAGAAACATCAATGAGAGAGAAACATCGATCAGCTGCCTCCTGCACATCTCCCACTGGGGATATGCCCGCAACCCAGGCACATGCCCCTGACCGGAATCGAACCTGGGACCCTTCAGTCCGCAGGCCGACGCTCCATCCACTGAGCCAAACCGGTTTCGGCTCCTATCTTAATTTTTTAACACTACAGGAAAGACACAGTATAGCCTCACTTGTGAATATTAAACTTACTTACTTGCTTGATTTCTAGCACCTACTTGGATAGCAAGACTTTGTGAAAATAAACTGCTAAATTACCAGATGTTCTGTAAGGTCAGCAGCTTCTACCTATGGGGAAATAATTCTTAAGGGGAAAATGCTTTCTGCCATCTTTCAGCATCTTCTTCTCCTTTAAAAATCTTGTCCATCTCTAAATCCTTCTCCATCAAAATATTGTTTTAAATATATTTTATTGATTTTCTACAGAGAGGAAGGGAGAGAGATAGAGAGTTAGAAACATTGATGAGAGGGAAACATTGATCAGCTGCTTCCTGCAGACCCTTTACTGGGGATGTGCCCACAACCAAGGTACATGCCCTTGACCAGAATTGAATCTGGGACCCTTTAGTCTACAGGCCAATGCTCTATCCACTGAGCCAAACTGGTTATGGCTCCATCAAAATATGTCTACCCTAGACACCTCTGAATTTTGTTTCATCTGAATTGAAACACAGTGGGTGAGTTCCTTCAGATACTCTAGTTAGATAAATTTCTGCACATTATAGAAAACTAGAGGCACGGTGCATGAAATTCTTGCATGTGTGTGTGTGTGTGTGTGTGTATCCCTCAGCCAAGCCTGCATCCTCTCCAATCTGAAACCCCTCGAGGGATGTCTGACTGCCAGTTTAGGCCCAAACGGGCAGTCAGAAATCTCTCTCACAATCCAGGACTACAGGCTCCCAAATGCTCGCTTGCCTACCTGCCTGATTGCCCCTAACCGCTTCTGCCTGCCAGCCTGATCACCCCCTAACAACTCCCTTGACATCCTGATTGATGCTTAACTGCTCCCCGCTGGCTCGATTGCCCCTAACTGCCCTCCCCTGCAGGCCTGATCCCCCCCAAGTGCACTCCCCTGCAGACCATCTTGTGGTAGCCATCTTTGACCACATGGGGGCGGCTATCTTGTGTGTTGGAGTGATGGTCAATTTGCATACTAGTCATGACTAATTAGCATATCCTGGATAATTAGCATATCCCTCTCTTATTATATAGGATTGGGTTTAAAGACAATGGAAAGAATGCTTTTTGTTCTTCATTTTTGTGTAGAGATAGTTTGCCATCATCCTGTTCCTAATCACCATCTTATCTAATAAAAGAAAAACTTTCAAATTGACCATACCTCTGCTACACCCACAAGCTACACCCACCAGCCAATCCGGATTGAGTATGCAAATTAACCCAACCAAGATGGTGGCGGCCATGGAGCTGGAGTGAAGAGGAGGTTTGGGTTGCCCCTGGTGATGGAGGAAGCCAAGCTTCCCTCCTGCCCTGGCCAGCTGTGGGCTCTGCTCAAGGCTACAAAGTTTCAATTATAGAAGAGAAATAAATCCCAGATACCTGCTTCCAGCTGCTGTGGCCTCCGCTAGAGGAGGGTCTGGGAACCTGGGTTGCTCGGGGCTGTGGCCAGCTGGCAAACAGCAATCAGCCACTCACCCAGGCTGGCCAGGCACCCAGTGGGGATGTCCACTGTGAAGGGGGTGTGGTCAGTCTTCAAACAGCCATCAGCCCCTCACCCAGGCTGGCCACACCCCCCAGCAGAGACCCTCACCCCATGGAAGCGTGGCTGGCCTGCAAACCACCTCAGGCCCCTCTCCCAGGCCACCCCACACCCCAAGGAAACGCCCACCCTGATCCAGGACACCCTTCAGGACAAACCAGCCTGCCTCCACCCATGCACCAGGCCTCTATCTATACTAATAAAAGGGTAATATGCTAATTAGACTGGGAGACCTTCCGGACATTCTTCTGGCCAAAGCCATGGTGGCGGGACTGAGGTAGAGGTGGTTAGAGGCCAAGAGGGGAGGGCAGTTGTGGGTGATCAGGTGGGGGGTGGGGCCATTGGGGGTAAGCAGGCCATCAGTGGGGATCAGTTGGAGGTGATCAGGACAGCTAGGGGGGCAGTTTGGAGTGAGCAGGTCAGCAGGGGGGCAGTTGGGGTGCTAGCAGGCCAGTGGGGAAGGAAGGTGGGGGTGAGCAGGCCAGCAGGGGAGACAGTTGGGGGTGATCAGGCTGGTGGGGGTCCATTTAGAGGCAAGTAGGCTACTGGCGGGGGGCAGTTCGGGGCTAACAGTCCAGCATGCAGAGTGGTTAAGGGCAATCAGTCAGGCAGGCAGGTGAGCAGTTAGGAGCCAGCAGTCCTGGATTGCGAGAGGGAAGTCTGACTGTTGGTTTAGGCCCAATCCCTGTAAACCAGCAGTAAAACATCCTTCGAGGGTTCCCAGATTAGAGAGGGTGCAGGCCAGGCTGAGGAACACCCCCTCCCCCATGCAGGAATTTCATGCACTGGGCCACTAGTCCTATATAATAAAAGCCCAGCGACCATTATGGCGTAACAACCAGAATGACCAATGATCAGAACACCACCCAGTAGCTATGAGGAGCACTGACAGAGACCTTGCTGTCGGCACCCTGACAATCTTGAATTCTGTTCACCCATAACCTGAACCCTGACAAAAGGGAGTTGGGAGCTCCGTTCCTTGCAGAATCAGCCTTGGTCAGCTTGCTGTTGGTGCCCTGACAGCCCTGAATCATGTTCACCTGCACCCTTGACCCTGACAGCAGGGAGGCAGGAGCCCCATTCCTCACAGAATCGGCCATTGTCTCTTATAACCCGTATTTGTGCCTTAAATATAATGGCCATATAAACATTGAAGTCTGAGCATTGATTAAGAGTGTCAAATATTTATTAAAATACATCTATAAAGGGCACGATTATGCAAATATTCAAATTTCTGGAAAAAATATCATCAATCATGACAAAGTACAGGATTTCATTGAATCTAGGTTTGTGAGTGCTCCTGAGGCTGTGTGGAGACTTTTTACAATGAGAATGCATGACCAATCTCATGCAATCACAAGATTAGCTATTCATTTGCCAAATGATCAGAATTTGTATTTTCATATCAATGATTTTGCTGAAGTTATAGATAGGGCTAGAAGGCATAACTCAACTTTGATGGCTTGGTTTTTATTGAATAGAGGAGATTCCAGCGCATGTAATTATTATTATTGGGAGATTCCACAACATTATGTGTTTAATAATTCTTCATGGAGAAAACGCAAAAAGGACAGGAATAAAGTATTAGGTAGACTGTTCACTGGGAGCTTTAGAGAACCAAAATGATATCACCTTAGGCTTTTGCTTCTGCATCTACAAGGTGCAGTAAGTTTTGATGATGTGCAAATTGTAGGAAGTGTAATTTATGATCATTTCATGAACCTGCTAAACATAAAGGATTATTAATAAATGACACTATCTGGAAAGATACGATTGATGATGCAATCATCCTTAGTATGCCCAAATCACTACAGCAAGTTTTTGCATATATATGAGTGTTAGGATGTCTGTCTGATGCACACAAATTATGGGATCAGAATAAATCTTCTTATATTGAAGATTTTTTTGGAAATTACACCGAAAAGAAGGTGCCTTTGTGAACTGTGAAATGCATGCCCTTAACGAAATTCAAGAACTATTCACATTGCATGGAATGAAATGTTCGCATTTCAAATTTCCAGACTATCCTTTATTAACGAATACAAATATATGTGATGAATCGTATGAGCGACAACAGGCACAAGTTTTGATAAATTCTGTGAATGATGAACAGTTGGCAGCCGTTCAGATGATGAACAGTTGGCAGCCCTTCAGCCATTAATGACCAAACTGTACACCCCAAATGCTTTTTCTTGGATGGTCCAGGTGGTAGTGGAAAAACATCTTTAGAAAGTTTTAATACATTATATTACAGGTCATGTGGGACTGTTTTACCCACAACATCTACAGGAATTGTTGCAAATTTACTACTCAGTGGAAGTACCTTTAATTCACAATATAAATTACCAACTCCATTAAATGAAACTTCAATTTCTAGACTCAATATAAAGAGTGAAGTTGCTAAAACCATTAAAAAGGCCCAGCTTCTCATTATTGATGACTGCACCATGGCATCCAGTCATGCTGCAAATACCATGGATAGATTATTAAGATAAATTATGAATTTGAATGTTGCATGGATTTGGTGGGAAAGTTCTCCTTCTTGGATGGTATTTTTGACAATGTCTCAATATTGTGCCACATGCTATGGAATCAGCCATGGTACAAATGAGTTTAAAGTACTCTAATGTTTGGGGATGTTTCAGAAAGTTGCCTCTTACAACAAATATGAGATCAGAGGGTTCTGCTTATAGTGAATGGTTAGTAAAACTTGGAGTTGGCAAACTTGATAGTAGTTTTCATTTAGGAATGGATATTATGGAAATCCCCTGTGAAAAGATTTGTAATGTATTTATTATTGAAACTACCTTTGGAAATACTGTATCTATAGATAATATTAAAAATATATGCAAACGTGCACTTCTTTGTCCAAAAAAAATGAGCACATTCATAAATTAAATAAAGAAGTGTTGGATATACTCGATGGAGATTTTTTACACGTATTTGAGTGATGATTCCATTGATTCAACAGATAATGCCAAAAAGGAAAATTTTCCCATCAAATTTCTTAATAGTATTATACCTTCAGGAATGCCGTGTCATAAATTAAAATTGAAAGTAGGTACAATCATCATGCTACTGAGAAATCTTAATAGTAAATGGGTCTTTGTAATGGTACCAGATTTATTATCAAAAGATTACAACCTAACATAATCAAGGCTGAAGTATTAACAGGATCTGGGGAAGGAGAAGTTGTTCTGATTCCAAGAATTGATTTGTCCCCATCTGACACTGGCCTCCCATTTAAATTAATGCAAAGACAGTTTCCCATGATGCCAGCATTTGCGATGACAATTAATAAATCACAAAGACAAACTCTAGTCAGAGTAGGAATATTCCTACCTGAACCTGTTTTCAGACATGATCAGTTATATGTTGCGTTCTCTTGAGTTCGAAGAGCGTATGACGTTAAAGTTAAAGTTGTAAATACTCCATCACAAGGAAAATTAGTCAAGCACTCTGAAAGTGTTTTTATGCTTAATGTGGTATACAGGGAGATATTAGAATAAGTTTAATCAATTTATCAGTCATTGTATCAATGTTTTTATATCATGTTTTTGTTGTTTTTATATCATCTTTTCGTTGTTTTTATATAACATTTTTGTTCTTATATAACGTTGTTATTGTTATTTATTAATAAATTTATATATTATTTTCACATACATTTTATTTCTTTTCTTTAATCTCTGACACTTCTATGATAAAGAAAGGGTGAATAGTGATATTAAAATATTTCTTCTAATTAATTCCCTTCCAATGTGCACAAATCCGTGCATCTGGCCACTAGTTGGAGAATAAAGGTCAGTGGAACCTTTTCTTTTTTCCCCCAAATAAATCTTTTTCATTATAAATTTCAAGGATTAATTATACCCATCATATTATAGGATTCAGAAAATTACTACTGTATTTTGTTATTTCAGGAATTCTGAATAACATTCTGAAGCCACTAATTGCAACATATGTACACAGCCTTTTTATTCAATATTGTTTATTTTGAACCCACTGTGTGTGTGTGTGTGTATGTGTGTATGTGTGTGTGTGAATGCATGTGTGCGATTATATGTCATATTATCTGCTAGTTTTCCAGGCTCATAGGGTGGTTATTTCTACCCTAACATGTAGTAGGTGATAAGTTCAGTACTGAATACATGAATATGTGAGTAACAAGATGTCTAAAAGCAGCCCTAGCCAGTTTTACTCAGTGGATAGAGCATCAGCCTGTGAACCAAAAGGTCCTGGGTTCTATTCCAGTCAATGGCACCTACCTTGGTTGCAGGCTCCTCCCTAGCCTGGTCCCTGGTCCTGGCTCATGCAGGAGGCAACCAGTCAATGTGTTTCTCTCACATCAATGTTTCTCTCTGTCTTTCCCTCTCTCTTCTACTCTCCCTAAAAGTCAATGGAAAAATATCCTTTGGTGAGGATTAACAAAACAAAACAAAACAAAACAAAACAAAACAAAACAAAACAAAACAAAAGATGTCTAAATGCAGTACTGCCTTACAGAATTTCCTTCAAGTACGAAAGACCTAGATACAGTCTCAAAACTGACTTTGTCATGGATAGCCTTTGTAGTAACAACAAGAAAGAATAAATATGAGAATACTTAATGGTTAGGGGAACAACAATAGTCTTGCAATTAGTTGTTTATATGTGTGTGTGTTTCCCCCAGAGAAAATTTAATTTACTATGCATGAAATTAAGGATCCCTACAGTTCAGAGCTTGGAGACTTAAATTTTGTGAATGGTTGGGCTTTAATTTACATTGTTTACACCCTAGTGTTAACATTTTATTTAACTTTTGAATAGGCAATATATTCCTATGGTTCATAATTAAAAATTATAAGATGGTATTACTGAGTTAAAAAATTCTCTCCCACATCCATATCTCCAGGCCTCATTTACCTTCCCCACAAATTAGGGGAAAGTTTCTTGTATATATTTCCATAGATATTGTAAGATACATAAGACAATTTAAGATTTGTAAGTATATTGTAAAGAATGCTTTAAGATATATTTTAAAATACTTAGCAATGCACACACCACTTTTTATTTTTTACTCACCTCTCTTTGCTGCTTTTTTTGCTGAACAGTATATGTTGGAACTGTTTTCTTACCAGTTTCAAAGGGAAAATTTTTACCTTGTGCAGATGTACTTCACTTTCTTGGCCTGAATGCACTATTTTGGAATTTAGGGGTCATTTGACAGCCCCTTAGCCCTTCTAGCTTCATGGCATCTTGTCATACTCAGGTCTATTTACAGTCACACCGTCAATGACATGGACTTTCACACTTTTCATCAGCACTCCACAAGCTTCCATGAACATGTGATAATGTTTTCCCAATCCACATGCCAGAAACCAACATTGCTCTCTTGGGAAAGCACCACACAGGAATCTTTTCCTTTTTCTTTCTCCCTAACTTTTTATTTCACCTTTCTTCTTCCTTTCTTTCTTCCTTCTTTCTTTCCTTCCTTCCTTCCTTCCTTCCTTCCTTCCTTCCTTCCTTCCT
Source organism: Myotis nattereri (assembly GCF_964212035.1). Classification (NCBI taxonomy): domain Eukaryota; kingdom Metazoa; phylum Chordata; class Mammalia; order Chiroptera; family Vespertilionidae; genus Myotis; species Myotis nattereri. Next base: position 88,857,008 of record NC_138082.1, on the reverse strand, counting down.
TCCTTCCTTCCTTCCTTCCTTTTTTATTAAGATACTAGAGGCCCGGTGCACAAAAATTTGTGCACTTGGGGGGGAGGGGGCATCCCTCAGCCCGGCCTGTGCCCTCTCGCAGTCTGGGACCCCTCAGGAGATAACGACCTGCTGGCTTAGGCCTGCTCCCGGGTGGCAGAGGGCAGGCCCAATCCCTAGGTGTAGCCCCTGGTCAGGCTCAGAGCAGGGCCGATTGGGGAGTTGGGGTGCCGCCCCGTCATGCACAGAGCAGGGAGATTGGGAGGTTGTGATGCCACTCTCAGTTACGCTCAGGGTAGGGCCAATTGGGGGGTTGGGGCACCGTCCCCTGTCACACTCAAGGCAGGATCGATGGGGAGGTTGCAGTGCCACCTCCTGTCACGCGCAGAGCCGCAGGGCAATCAGGGGGTTTTGGCGCTGCCCCCTGTCACGCCGATTCCAGTGCCAGGAGGCCTCACGGCTCCGCTGATCCCGGTGCCGGGAGGCATATTACCCTTTTACTATATAGAATAGAGGCCTGGTGCATGGGTGGGGCTGTCTGGTTTGCCCTGAAGGGTGTCCTGGATCAGGGTGGGGGTCCCCACTGGGGTGCCTGGCCAGTCTGGGTGAGGGGCTGAGGGCTGTTTTCAGGCTGGGAGTGACTGAAGTTCCCAACTGCTCCTTTTTATCTTTTTTTTTTTTTTTTTATTCTGGACCAGCTTTACCTTGAGGCTTGGCTCCAGCTCTTAGGCCTCCGCGGCTGAAAGTAGGTTTCCGGCCTTTGCTTACAATGTTGCGAATCTGCTGGCTGAAGTCCTGCGGTATTTGTTACAATGTTTCTTAAACTGCCCTCTCAGAGGCCTGCAGCCGCAGGCGGGGAACGTTGGTTTCCTCCAACGATCCTCCCTCACTGAGGCAAGCAAGCCTCATGTTAGTTTCAAGCTGCCTGGCTGCCGGCCACCATCTTGGCTGACAGTTAATTTGCATATCTTGCTGATTAGCCAATGAACAGGGTAGCGGTCATGTGCCAATTACCATGCTTCTCTTTTATTAGTGTAGACTAGAGGCCTGATGCACAATACTTGAGGACCCGGCTACCTCAGCCCATTGCATCCCCAGCTGTCTTGAGGACCCACGGACCTATGACCCCATCCACTGGTCATTCTGGAAGGTTGTCCAGAAGACTGTTCAGCCATCCAGTCTAATTAGCATATTAGCTCTTTATTATATAGGACTAGTGGCCTGGTGCACAAAATTTGTGCATGAGTAAGGTCCCTAGGCCTGGCTGACAATCAGGGCTGATTGGGGCCTTCCTTCTCCTGGCTGCCAGCTGCCAGCCGGAGCCTTCATTCCATGCTGCCCCCTGGTGGTCAGCACGTGTCATAGGGAGTGGTTGAACTCCTGGTCAGTCAAACTCCCGAGGGGACAATTTGCATATTAGCCTTTTATTATATAGGATAGGATAATTGACATATAATTATATAAGTTTATGGAGCACAAAGTGATGATTTGATACATTCATATATTGCTATATGAACAACACACCTTTCACTTCACATAATTATCACTTCTTTTCTGTGGTGAAAACATTAAAATCTCCTCTCTTAGAAACTCTGAAGTATATAATACAGTATTATCAATTGACTGTAATCAGAATATAGTCATCACCTAACTATACATTTGAACACTTTGACCAACATTTCTTCAACCCTTGGTAATCACCATTCTATCTTTTCTTTCTATATTATTTGATTTTCTAAATTTTGTATATAAATGATATCATACTACATTAATCCTTTCGTGACTTTCATGGCTGCATGTTTCATCATACACACATGAATATATACACACATATGTACATACACATATATATGGCTGAATCATTTTTTTCCTATGGCTGAATAATATTCCATTATATACACAGACACCACACACACACGCACACATGCATATGTTTTTAATTAATTTTTAGAGAAAAACATTAATTGGCTGCCTCCTGCACACCCCCTACTAGGATAAAGCCCAAAACCCAGGCATGTGCCCTGACTGGGAATTGAAGCTGCAGCTCTTAGGTCGACCTCTGAAAGCACAGGTCGACACCCAACCAACTGAGTTGCACCGGCCAGCACACACATATATATACACACACATACACGCATATACATACTCACATTTATATATACACCTGCATCCTATATAATAAAAGCCTAATATGCTAAGTGTCTGGTCTTCTGGTAGTTCATTCAACCAATCAAAGTGTAATATACTAATGATATGCTAAGGCCGCTCCACCACTCGCTATGACATGCACTGACCACCAGGGGGCAGACAGTCAACCAGTTGACCAGTCGCTATAACATCACTGACCACCAGGGGACAGATGCTCCAACCGGTAGATTAGCTTGCTCCTGGGGACCAGCCGATCGGGACTGAACGAGACAGGCCAGACATGCCCTGGAGCCATCCTGTACCCCTCCCCTGCCCAGATCATGCACCAGTGGGGGTCCCTCAGCCTGGCCTGCACCCTCTCAAAATCTGTGCTGAGGGATCCCGCCCCCGCAAGTGCATGAATTTTGTGCACCCAGCCTCTAGTAAATATATATCACATTGTCTTTATCCATTCACCTATTGATGAACGCTTAGGTTGTTTTCATAGCTTGTCTATTATGAAGAATCTCTCTATATAAATGCCTAAGTGACCCTTATGACTGGAACAACCAGAAACGACCAGAACGACCAGAACGATCGGTTGACCAGTCACTATGATGCGTACTGACCATCAGGGGGCAGACACTCAGTGCAGGAGCTGCCCCCTGGTGGTCAGTGCACTCCCACAGCCAATCTCCCATGGCCAGCAACCTCCCTCGATCCCCCCCTCTGGCTGGCAAACCTGTGGTACCTCTCCCATCCCTCCTCCAGTCCAGCAGGCCCTGGCCAGCTGGCCTCGATCGGGACTGGGAGAGATGGCCCTGATTGACGGCCAGGCCTGGCGACCCCACCCATGCATGAAACTCAGATTTTCTGCCCATTTTAAATAAAATTGTCAGCTTTTTTTGATATTGAGTTGTATGAATTATTTACATATTTTAGATATTAATGCCTTACCAGATATATGATTTGCAAATATGTTTCTCCCATTTCAAAGATTGCCTTCCCATTTTTGATAGTTTCTTTTTTTCATAGATGCTTATCTGTAGTGCCACTGGTTTATTTTCACCTCCGTGCCCTTTATTTTTATGTGAAATCCACAAAATAATAGCCAATACTGGGTAAAGGATATCATTGCCTGTATTTCCTTCTAGTTTTATGGTTTCATGTCTTACATTTAAGTAATCTACTTATAGTTGATTTTTGTGTAAGTTGTAAGTTTATGGTCTCTATTCATTCTTTTGCTGTGGCTGTTTCCCAACATCATTTATTGAGGAGAGAGCATTATTTTCCCATTGAATATTTTTGACTTCTTTGTAAAATATTAGTTAGTCAGGTATGTGGGGGTTTATTTGTGGGATCTCTGTTCTGTTTCATTGGTTAATGTGTTTATTTTATGCCAGTCCCACACTGTTTTAATGAGTATGGTTTTGTAGTATAGATTGAAATCCGGAAATGTAATGCTTCTGGCTTTATTCTTTCTCAGGATTGCTTTGGTGGTTTTTTTGTGATTTTTGTGTACAAATTTTAGGATTGTTTTTTCTATTTCTATAAAAATGAAAGTCAGTGGATTTTGATAGGGATTATATCAAATCTATAGATGGCTATGAATAGTGCAGATATTTTAATAATATAATTCTTCTGATTCATAAATATGAGATATAATTTCATTTTTTTTCAATTTCTTCATCAAAGTCATGAAATCTTCATTGTACACATCTGTCACTTTCTTGTGAAATTTATCCCCAACTATTTTATTGTTTTTTGATGCTACTGTAAATGGCTGCTTGCTTTGCTACTGGTTCAGATATTCTATTGTTATTTTATGAAATTTAACTTATTTCTGTGTTGATTTTGTGTCCTGGGTCTTTTCTGAATTTTTTATTCATTCCAACAGATATTTGGTTGTCTAAGATTATCTCTACATAAGATCATATCATCTTTAAACAACAACAATTTTATTTCTTCCTTTCCAATTTGTATGATTTTTCTACTTTTACCTTGACTGATTGCTCTAGCTAAGATGTTCAGTTTTATGTTGAATTAGAGTGATAAGAGTGGGAACCCTTGACTTGTCCTTGATCTTAGAGGAAAAGCTTTCAAACTCTCATAGTAGTGTAAAATGTTACTTGTGGATATGTAGTATGGTCTTTATTATTCTATCCCCAGTTTGCTGATGGTTTTTATCATAAATAATGTTGAATTTTTGTCAAATGAGTTTTCTGAATCTGAGATATGGATTATATTTTATCCTATAAATGTGCCATATCACATTTATTAATGCGAATAACTCAAGGATAAATTTCACTTGATTATGGTGTATGATCATTTTAATATTGTTTGCAATCAGTTTGCTAATATTTCATGGAGAATTTTTGAATTTATATTCATAATAAATATTGGTTTATAATTTCTTTCTTTCTTTTTTTTTTGTAATGTCCTTTATGGCTTTGATATTAGGAAAGTGAAGGCCTTGTAAAATGAGATTGCAAATGTTCCCTTCTCTTCAATTTCATGAAAGAATTTAGAGGGTGTGATACTGTACCTTATTTAAAAGTTTAGTAGGTGATATCATAAGAATGGCAGCATAAGAACATAATGTCACAACACTATGAGTAAGAGCACCGAAAATCTTACAGCATAAACATGGATAATTTGTGACAACAAAAACATAAAAGGGGGTGGGGAAATGGCAGAGAAGATGAATATTAGATGCACTCAAATGGGAAAAAAAAACCTTGTATACATGCAATTTAAATTTTAATAAACATAATGGTAACCACACACAAAAATCCCCAAACCAGAACATAGAGCTTAAAAAAAGAGAAAACAGGAAAGAAGTATGGAATACTGCTAAACAAAAACAAGAGACAGAAACGTAAAGGAAAAGAACTAATGGAGGCACAGGGCTACCAGAAAACAAAAGCTAAATGGCTGCCGAGACCGGTTTGGCTCAGTGGATAGAGCGTCAGCCTGTGGACTGAAGGGTCCCAGGTTCGATTCCGGTCAAGGGCATGTACCTGGGTTGCAGGCACATCCCCAGTGGGAGATGTGCAGGAGGCAGCTGATCGATGTTTCTCTCTCATTGATGTTTCTAACTCTCTATCTCTCTCCCTTCCTCTCTGTAAAAAATCAATAAAATGTATAAATAAAAAAAAAAAGAAAACAAAAGCTAAATGGCTATAGGATGTCCTCATACATCAATAATTATCCTAAATGCAAATAGTTTGAATTCACCAATAAAGAGGCCCAGAGTAGCAGAGTGGATGAAAAAACAAAACCCAACCATATGCTACCTACAAGAAATATATCTAATCTGCAAAGACAAAGGTAGATTCAAAGTAAAAGGGTGGGAAATGATTCTCCATGCAAATAACATCCACAAAAAAAAGCAGGAATAGCCATAATTATATCTGACAAAGTAGATTTCAAGATAGGAAGAGACAGAGATGGACACTTAAAAATGATAAAGGGACCACTACATCAATAAAACATAACACTTCTTAATATATACCCTATACACCCAACTGGGGAGCACCAAAATATATAAAACAACTCACAGAACTAAAGGGAGAAACAGATCAAAACACAATCATAGTTGGAGATCCTGATACTCCATTGACAGCTCTAGACAGATTAACCAAACAGAAAATCAAAAAATATTAGCCTTAAATGAAACACTAGATCAAATGGACATAATTGACATTTATAGAACCTTTTATCTGAGAACATCAGGTTATATATTTTTCTCCAATGCACATGGATCATTCTCAAGGATAGACCATATGTTGGGTCACAAAACTAGCGTTAACAAATTCAAGAATATTGAAATTATAACAAACATATTCTCTGACCATGATGCTTTGAAATTAGGAATCAATTTCAAAAAGGAAGTAAAGAAATCCACAAGTATGTGGAGATTAAACAATATACTACTAAAAAATAACTGGATCAAAAATAATTAAAAGATGTTATCAAAAGACACAAATGAGAATGACAATAAGCATATCAAAATATCAGTGATAAGAGGAAAGTTTATATTGTTAGAGGCCTATCTCAAGAAATAAGAGAAATTCTAAGTAAACAATCTAACATCACATCTTAAAGTACTAGAAAAAGAGAACAAAAACAACTTCAAGTCAGCAGAAGAAAAAAAATAATAAAAATTAGAGCAGCCATAGCCGGTTTTGCTCAGTGGATAGAGCATCGGCCTGCAGACTGAAAGGTCCCAGGTTCAATTCCAGTCAAGGGCATGTACCTTAGTTGCGGACACATCCCCAGTAGGGGGTGTGCGGGAGGCAGCTGATCGATGTTTCTCTCTCATCAATGTTTCTAACTCTCTATCCCTTTTCCTCCCTCTCTGTAAAAAATCAATAAAATATATAAAAAAATAGAGCAGAATTAAATGAAAGAGAGTACAAAAAGACTACACAAAAAATCAATAAAATGAAGAGCTAGTTCTTTGAAAAGATTAATAAAATTGGCAAACGCCTAGCTAGACTCACTAAGGAAAAAAGGGAAAAATATTTACATAAACAAAATCATAAATGATAGAGGAGAAGTCACCACAGACATCACGGATATACAAGGACTCATACTAGAATATTATGAAAGATTGTATGCCATCATATTCAATAACCTAAAAGAAATGGATAAATTCCTAGAATTATATAACCTGCCTGGATTAAATCATGAAGAATTGGAATATCTAAATAGACCAATCAGCAGTGAAGAAATTGAAACAACCATCAAAAACCTCTTACAAAACAAAAGTCCAGGACCATATGGCTTCACCAGTGAATTCTACCAAATGTTCAAAGATATAAAAGCTATCCTTCTCAAACTCTTCCAAAATACTGAGGAAGAGGCAATATTTTCTAAAGCATTCTACAAGGCCAATATAACCCTGATACCAAAACCTGGCAAAGACAACACTCAAAAAAAGAAAAAACAGACCAATATCTCTGATGAATACATATGCAAATATCCTAAACAAAATACTAGCAAATCGAATACAACAATATATCCAAAAAATAATACATCACAGTCAAGTGGGATTCATTCCAGGGGCACAAGGAAGGTTTAACATATGCAAGTCAATTAATGAAACACACCATATTAACAAAAGGAAGGATTAAAAAACATATGGTCTTATCAATAGATGCAGAAAAAGCATATAATAAGCTACAAGATCCATTTATGATTAAAACACTCAATAAAATGGGAATAGAAGGAAAGTAACTCAACATAATAAAGGCCATACATGATAAACCCTCAGCTAATATCATACTTAATGGTGAAAAACTGAAAGCTTTCCTCTAAGATCAGGAACAAGACAAAGATGTCCACTCTCACCAGTCTTATTCACATAGTGCTGGAAGTTCTAGCCAGAACAATAAGGCAAGAAAAATAAGTAAAAGGCATCTAAATAGGGAAGGAAGAAGTCAAACTGTCACTTTGAGGATGGCATGATTCTGTACATAGAAAACCCTAAAGAATCCCCCCAAACACACACACACACACACACACACACACACACACACACACACACAAAACCCTATTAGAAACAATAAACAAATACAGTCAAGTTACAGGATACAAAATTAATGTGCAAAAATCTATTGCCTTCCTGTATATTAACAAATTCAGAAAAAGAAATAAAAAAAGAATTACTTTTGCAATAGCAACCAAAAGAATAAAATACTGAGGAATAAACTTAACAAGAACATGAAAGACCTATATACTGAAAATTGCAAAGAATTATTAAAAGAGATTGAAAAAGACACAACAAAATGAAAAAAAAAAATGCCATGTTCATGGATTAGAAGAATCAACATAGTTAAAATGGCCATATTACAAAGCAATATACAGGTTTAATGCAATCCCATCAAAATCCCAATATCATTAAAAAAAAATAGGGAAATCATCAGTTTTGAATGGAACCACAAAGACCCCAAAGAGCCAAAGCAATCCTGAGAAAAGAGAACAAATTTGGAGGTATCATGCTACCTGACTTCAAATTATACTACAAAACTCTGATAATCAAAACAGCATGATATTGGCAGAGAAATAGACACAAGATCAATGGAACAGAATAGAGAACTCAGCTATAAAACCACATGTTTACGGACAGATAATTTTTTACAAAGGAGCCAGAAACACACAATGGAGTAAAGATAGTCTCTTCACTAAATGGTGCTGGTTAAACTGGAGAGCCGCATGCAAATGTAAGAAACAGGATTGCAGTTGGTCCCCATGTACAACAATTAATTAAAAATGGATCAAAGACCTAAATATAAGACCCAAAACAATAAGTTCAATAGCAGAAAATATAGACACCAAACTTATGTACCTCAGTCGGAGGAACATTTTATGAACTTGACTCCAAAGGCTAAGGAAGTAAAGGCAAAAATATATGAATGGGACTATATCAAACTAAAAAGCTTCTGCAAACCAAAAGAAACTCACAACAACAAAAAAAAAGACAGCCAACCAGATGGGAAATGATATTTGCAAACTGCAGCTTCAACAAATATTTAATTTGCAAATATATATCCTATATAATAAAGAGGTAATATGCAAATTTACCATTACATCCTCACACAAGATGGCCATCCCCATGTGCTCCCAAGGTGGCCTCCACAAGAGGGCTGGCAGGGGAGGGCAGTTGGGTGTGATCAGGCCAGCAGGGGAGCAGTTAGGCATCAATCAGGCTAGCAGGGGAGTGGTTAGGGGGTGATCAGGCTGGCAGGCAGAAGCAGTTAGGGACAATCAGGCAAGCAGGCAGGCGAGCAGTTAGGAGCCAGCAGTCCCAGATTGTGAGAGGGATATCTGACTGCCGGTTTAGGGATTGGGCCTAACCCGGCAGTCAGAAATCCCCCAAGGGGTCCCAGATTGGAGAGGGTGCAGGCTAAGCTGAGGGACACAAATTTTGTGCATTGGGCCTCTAGTAGAATTCATAAAAATCAACACCAAACAAACAAACAGCCCAATCAAAAAGTGGGCAGAGGACCTAAAAATACACTTCTCCCGACATATAAACAGTCAATAGATATATGAAAAGATGCACAATCTCACTGGCAATTAAGGAAATGCAAATAAAAACTACAATGAGATACCACTTTACAACTGTTAGAGTGGACATTATCAACAAGACAAGCAGCAACAAGTATTGGAGAGGTTTTTGAAAAAAAAAGGAACCCTCATTCACTGCTGGTGGGAATGTAGACCTGTACAACCATTATGGAAAGTAGTCTGGTGATTCCTCAAAAAACTAAGAATAGAGCTACCATATGACCTAGCAATCCCTCTCGTGGGCATATACCCCAAAAACTAGAAATCATGCATTCATAAAGATATATGCACCCCTATGGTCACTGCAACTTGACTCCCTTCTGCAGTGCTTGGCTTCCTTCTACACTATCTTCAGTCTTCGCTGGGCGCCTGTGTATGCAAATTAACCGCCATCTTTGTTGGGTTAATTTGCATACTCTTCTGATTGGCTGGTGGGTGTAGCAAAAGTATGGTCAATTAGCATCTTTGTCTTTTATTAGTGTAGATCTGTTTTAAGTTTAGTGGAATTTACCAGTGAAACCATATGTTCTCAAACTTTTCTGTGTTGAGAGGTTTTTGATTGCTAATTCAATCTCCTTACTTGTTATTTATCTGTTCATATTTCTATATCTTCACTACTAGAAGCCTGGTGCATAAAATTCATGCACTGGAAGGGGGAGGGGGGTGTTCCTCAGCCCAGTCTACACACTCTTCAATCTGGGACCCTGCAGGGATTGGGCCTAAACTGGCAGTTGAACATCCTTCTCACAATCAGGGACCACTGGTTCCTAACCACTCACCTGCTTGCCTGCTTGATTGCCCCTAACCGCTTCTGCCTGCCACCCTGATCACCCACTAACTGCTCCCCTGCTGGCCCGGTCCCCCCCCACTTCTCCTCCTCTGCTGCCTGGTATCCCCCAACTGCCCTCCCCTGCCTGCCTGATCTCGCCCCCAACTGCTCTCCCCTACTGTCCTGATCACCCCTAACCACCTCTGCCTCAGCCACTGCCATCTTGGCTTTGTCCAGAAGGATGTTTAGAAGGATGTCTGGAAGATGTACAGTCTAATTAGCATACTGCCCTTTTATTGGTATAGATTCTCTTTTCCTTTAACTTTTTTTATTAGAGTTAAGTGGTTAATACATCATCTTATTATGAAATTTTAGTTTCCTAAATCTGACTATATATTTTAACAGTGTATTATATATTTTCATATTACTAATAAGCATATTTTTATTTCAGCTTAAATATTTTCTGCATTTCTTGTAAAGCATGAGCCCTCTAAACCTTTGTCAGGAGAAAGACATTTTTTTAGTATTGACACTATTACAGATGTCCCCCATACCTACACACACACACACACACACACACACACACACACACACACACACACACTTTACCCAGACCCCATCCCACTGTCCCTCTGGCAAACACCACAACGTTGTCTGCATATATGTTCTTTGACTAGTCTCTTCACCTACTTCCATCAAGTCCCCTGCATCCTCCTCCCCTCTCACATCTGTCAGTCTGTTCCATGTATCCACGCTCTGGTTCTGTTTCTCCTTCATATCTGGAGTATTCCTTTGCCAGACTAGAGTATTCTTGGGTGGCAATTGCTTTATGTTCACCTCTTTGAGTGTATCATTCCACACTCTTCTGGCCTGAAAAGTTTTTGCTAAAATACCAGTAAATTGCTGATAGACCAATTGGAGTTCTTTTGTGGGTTATAATGATTTTTTATCTTGCTGTTTTTAGGATTTTTTTAAATCTGTGATTTTTGACAGTTTCACATGAAATGTCTTGAAAAAGATTGTTTATGATTGAAATAATGACATGATCTATTAAATTTATGTACTTGGCTGTCCAAGTCTTTCTCCTAATTTTAGAAGTTCTCAGCCATTATTATCTTAAATACATTTTTTTTGCCACCTTCTCCTTCTCTTTTCTTCTAAAACTCTAGTGACTTTGATATTTGTTTTTTTTTTGAGGCTGTTCCATAGATCATGTATGGTTTCTTCACTTTTCTTAACCCCCCTTTTTTTCTTTTTTCTTTCCTCTTAAAGGGTTAATTCAAAGTTTCTTTCTTATAATTCAATGATTCTAACTTATGTTTGGTCTATTTTATTGTTGATCCTCTCTACTGTATTTTTATTTAAGTCACTGCATTCTTCAGTTTCAGAATATCTTTTGTTTCTTTTCTATGATTTCTAGCTCATTGTTCATGTATTGTTTTCAGACTTCATTAAATTATTTTTTTGTGTTTTCTTATAGCTCATTGAGTTTCCTCAAGGCAGCTATTTTGAATGATTTTATTTTCTTGAGTAAATTTCAGAGGTCTGTGTATCTGTGTTTGGTTACAGGAATATTATTTTGATGTGGCTTCCTTGTTTCTTCATGTTCTTTGGAGATTTGTATTGCTATTTTCACATTTGAAGTTGCTTTCACCTCCTCCTATCTTCACTAGTTGCCTTCAGGTAAAAGATACTTGTTATTACTTTTATCTGAGGCTTTCTCTGACCTTCTAGAGACATTCTGCTCCATGCTCCTTGCTCTCTCTTGAGGCAGAATTCTTCTCTCATTCATACAGTTCACCAAGTCAGATGCTTGAAATCTCTCTTTTATTTTCCGAAAGGTGTTGCTACATTTCAAGATTATGGTTTATTTATTGTCTGTAGACAAGAATAATATATGACCTTTTTTTTTTAAAAAAAATGTATTTTCTTCCTGGTGGCCCTTGCTCTCACTGCTTCACAAGGTGCTGGCAGCACAGTGGGGGTAGGTAGGGTTTGGTATTTGAAGTATTGGGGATGCCTGCAAGTCAATTGAAAGTGTTAGCTTAGGTTGTCCCTGTGCCTGCTGAATGGGCTTCCTGCTGGAATCCTAAACACAGTCAGCAGGAATCATATTCCTTTAATGTCCTCTCCTGTTGTTACCTGCCTCGTTCCCAATATTCTCCCTCCTCCAAGTTGTGAAGGTCTTAACTCAATACTGTGAGCACTGCAGTGAAGAAATGGGTTCTTCCACAGAGTTCTGCAAAGCTCTCCCTTTTCCCCGTAGCAGAGGTCATTGCAGGCCAGGTTCAGCCCCACACTGTGCCACCTTGAAGAAGGGATTGTGCTGGCAAAATTCTTACCTTGTCCAATGCATCCAAACTTGTATTTTATTTTATTATTATTATGGTTTGCTCCAACAGAGTACTGTAATCTCTTTTCTGAGAACGTGGACTTCTACAAAAGCTGTCTCATTATGGGTGTCTGCTCAAGTCAGCTTTCTCCAGGTACCTCCTGACCGCAGATGAGAGGGCTTGAAGCTGGTTCACAGGCTCCTGCTGAGTCCACAGCTTGCAGCATGGCCTGTCTGCCTAGTGCCCATGCACAGGCAGCCAGCCCCTTCCAGGTCCCTGGATGGATAGTTCTGGGTCCTGCATTTTCTACAGAAGCAGTTTTTGTGTTTGGATGGATCCTGAATTTTAGTCATTAAAAGTGGGGACAAAAAGAGGGACAACATATGCCACCATGATGCTAACCTTGGCTTTCAATTTGACTATTTCTTTAGTTTTTATAGCCCTGATTGAAATTTATTCAACTATTACAGCTTTGTGCTTACTCTAAAATTAATTGACACATATTTTAAATATATTATTTATAATTAGGTCTATATGTTATTCTTTGATCAAGTGGGACTGGATATTTCAAAATTTAGTTGCCTAGTAAGACATGTAGCAGAAGCAGACTGATACAGGGTGATGCATACTCTGACTAGAGAGCGATTTGAGAGTTCCAAAACCTTGGAGAATGGTTATGTTGTTGGAATGAATACATAAGACAAAGAATAAGATCATATATTTCTTAAATTTTCATTACCTGTACTATATTCTATATACCTAATTAGCCTGAGTTTTTAAAATGTATAAATTATTTAACATATAGCAAAGACATGAAGAATAAAAAAACAAAACTGCTGTCTCACTATCAGAATTACAAATAAAATATTCTATTACTAACCTAGGAGTGGTACTTGTTGCTCCAGTTGCAACTGCTTTCCTTTTCAGTGATTACAAGTTTACTGGATTTGATTTTTTTGACCATGTGCATGTACATACTCTTGATAAATATGCATGTCTTGTTTGGCATGTTTATCTCAGCGGTTCATTACCGTATGTAGTTTTATAAGCACTTTCAATCAATAAATTTATAAAATTCTCAGTGTTGATACTTGTTATTCCAGTGTTTCTAGTTTCATTGATTTGTAGGGTTCTATTGTACACATAAATCACAATTTACCCATTCTTCTGCAGATATATAATGCATCAGTGTGTGTGCATACGTATATGTTTCCATGTATACATGTGCATTCAAAGACTGTTTTAAGATTATAAAAATGAAGATATGTGTCTCCTTTATAAATATATCAGAACTTCTGTAAGCATATCTTGAGGAGTGAAATTGCTATGTAGCAGGATATGTGAATTATCAACTTTAATATAAAAAATAAATTGCAATTTAAAAATGTAGGACATTAACATCTGTCATCATATTAAGATAATTAGACAGGTACTTCTATTGATCTACATCCTCATCAAGACCAAGTATTGCCTGTTATTCATCCCTCCCACCCTTTGAAAAATAAAAAAATAAGAATGTGAAACAAGTTTCATTGTGATTTTAATTTGTTTTCTCTAATCTCTGTGAGAGTCAGCAAATTTTAATAAGTTTATTGTTAGTTAGAATTTAATTTTCTGTTAATTAACTATTCATAAGTCTTATCAGAAAATTTATCTTATTCCTACGTGTTTGCAGTTCTTTAATTTATGTTGGATACTAATTTTTCATGTAATATATTTCCTGAAAATAACATTTTGTAGTGTATCATGTCACTTTGGGTATTTTTTGATGTACAGGAATTTATACTTGCTAATAGATAAGTGTATCATTCTTTTATTGCATGGCTGTGCTTTCTGTTTGTTTATCAAATTGATCATTCTTTTTCTATATTAAAATAATTCTATTTTAATATATTCCCTCCAAAGTGTTACAGTTTTGTTTCCCTCCCTCATTTTTAATTTGTCTTTAACCCATTTTTATATAACATAATAGGTTTAATTTTATTTAAGAATCATTTTATGAACATTTCATATATTTTTTAATTATTTAGAAAGCCATTTTGTTACTTAAAGGTTTATGAATGCATTATCCATCTCTAATCTATTGTTTTTATTTTCTTTTTTCTTTTTGGGGAGAGGGCTGTTTGTCAATCAATGTCAAAGGCATGCTATCATAATAATGAGAGCCAGTTTTTCTGCAAAAATGTAGTAGCTAATATTGCTTTAAGACTTTCATTAGATATAATTTATATAGTATATATTTCACCAATTTTAAGTGTAAAATTAAATGTGTTTTAGCATAGTCACAGAATTGTACAAGCACCACTATGATCTAAATTTATAACATTTCCATCACCCTATCAAGAAACCTTGTACACAATAACAGTCACTTTCCATTTCCTACCCTCCACGGAGCCATAGGCAAACACTGATCTACTTTTAGTCCCTAAAGTACTGCCTATTCTGGACATTTCATCAAAGTGGAATATGTTCTTCTGTGAAGGTTCTTTCATTTAGCATGATATTTTAAAGTTAATCCATGTTGTAGTAGCAACTCTTCAGTACTTTCATTGCCACATACTAGTCTATGTTATGGATGTACTAGTATATTATATAGCCATTCATCATGTGGGTTGTTTTCACATTTTGGCTATTCAGCAAAATGTTGCAACCTCAGCTAATATTGGTTATTTCTTTTTTATATACAATTTAGAAACTTAAGTTCCATGACATATACCAAATTTTTAAAATTAAGTCCATATGTAGAGATATTTGAGAATAATTAACATATATTCAATACTGTGCCTTTCATAAAAATATATATGTACATATACCGATATATATATATATATATATATATATATATATATATATATATATGATTTTCTCATCAATTGGGCTCATGCACAGATTTTATCAAATTTATCCCCTACGGTATTTTATTTCATGACGACTATACATGTATAGTTCTTTTTTTAAAACATTGATTTTAGACAGGGATAGAGGAAGGAAGAGAGAGAGAGAGAGAGAGAGAGAGAGAGAGAGAGAGAGAGAGACATGGATGTGAGAGAGATCCATCCATTGGTTGCCTCCCCTACTGGGTATCAAAACTGAAACCTAGGTATGTGCCTTGGGATGATGTTCCAACCAACTGAGCCACATTGGCCAGGACTAAATGTATGATTATTAAAAGTATATGTTCTATAAATTGATAAAATATATTCAATTAAATTGTATATCTTGATCTTATATCTAGCATATCTTCTGAACTCTATACTTTATATTTGTCTTTATAACACCTGTTTTTATTTGTGGGGAATTATATTGTATTCAGTTAATGACATATTTGTTTCTTCTTTTCAAATAGTCTTCCTGTTATTTGTTAACACTGCTTGTTTGGTCAGAGTCTCTATTTCTCTATTTATAGAAGCAATGATAATTAACACAGTTTTCTCATTTCTGAAATAAAAATAACAAGTTTGAATGTTCTACAATTAGGCGTGGTATGTATTTTGCAGAAAATCATTGTGTAAAATAGTTTTCTACTACTTCAAGATTCCTAAGGGCTTTAAATCAAATGGGTGCTAAAATTGCTTAAATACCTTTTCTATATTTATTCTGATAATTTTAATATTTTCCCTTAAATTTATGACATGGTAAAAAAGACCAATAGCCTTTTCAATGTTACATAATTATTGCATACCTGAGAACTTCATCATATAACATTATTATTTTTTACATTTCTGAATTTTGTTTGATAATAGTTTAGAAACATTTGCATCTGTATTAATGAGTGAAAATATAATGTGAATATAGTATTTGGCTGGTTTGGTTTAAAGATTATAGTGACTGCAGAAGGAGATTTAGGGAGAATGGCCTTTTTGTTCACTTTTCTTGTGGCCCTATGTGTCTAATAAAATTGTTATTAGGGAGCACTTAAAACTCATCTGTAGAATACTATGGCTTATTTATATTATTTATTTCCATTTAGCAAGTTTTGGTACTACATGTTTTTAGGAAATTGTTCCTTTTAAGAGTTTTCAAATATATTGTTATTTTTTAATTAAATGTGTCTTGTTTTTATTTTTAATATTTAGTATAGTTAAATGTGTCTCCTTTTATACATAACATTATTTGAGTAAATACCTTTGTAAGTATGTTTTTTCCTTTGCCTCTAACTCTTTCAATAGTGTCAGATGTTTGCTATTTTATTAGTCTCTTCAAAGAAATATAGACATTTATGGCTTTGTTTGTTATTTTCATTTTAAAACTATTTTCTGAAAGTGAAGAGTAATTATACAAGGAAGTATCAAGTGGGGGCTCCTGATGTTGCAGAAGCCCAGAGAAAAACCAAGCAACACTTTAGAGAAAAGAAGTTACACTGTTTATTACACCAGCGGACTTAGCGAAATAACTTCCCAAATCTGAGTAAAGTAACATGCAGGTGGCTTGTCTTTTATATCTTTCTGGTGTCTTTGTCCCTCAAATATGGATTATGTTTCCTGTCCTTTTCGCGGGCTTTGCAAGAAGGCTCCAGGTGTTAGGGGTCTCCAGGCCATATCTAATGGTCTGGCCTGGCACCAGCACTAATAACCCCCCTTCCCCGCAACCTGGGGCTGTGCACTGTTCACAGTTTATGGCCTCTGTGAAATGTGAGCATTTAGATAACAGATTCTGCAAGACCAGTTTCTGCGAAAGAGACAATGACTTCATTATAGGTTATCAAGAATGTACTCTGGGCTTGCTGGCACAGATTCAGATTGCTACCCCCCAAATATCAGGGTTACATTGGAATTATCCTTTTTAGCCTTCTCACTGAAACTGCCCCTACTTAACTAATGTAAAAAATTAAAAGCAGTGTTTTACCACAGAAGTAATTTCATCAATTAGAACCATCATCAAATTTTTAAAAGTATAGGGGTCTTTTAGTCTGTTTCCTGTTATTGCCTTCAAAATCTACAACTTGTGTCAACACATTGAGAGTTGTGACACTGATACTTGAATAAGTTGCTGACTGTACACATACTTGAATAAGTTACTGTATAGCATCTGGTATTTGGTACAGTGACCAACATGGTAACTGCATTTTATTTTCCATCTCTATCATTAAATATTTATAGCAGTTTGCATTTATGTGAGAAGGATGATAGCACACACTCTTTTCTTTCCCCAGTGCAATATCAACTCTCCTCCTCTCTATCACAATATTGTCCACAAGGATATAATAGGCAACTGATTTTCAGGGGTTGTCAAAATGAGCAATAAGATATCAAATCATCCCTGGACAGTGTTTTTCAGTGGTTAGAACATCAACCCCTGCACCCAAGGGTTGTGGGTTCTATTCCTGGTCAAAAGAGCACAACTCGGTTGCAAGTTTAATCCCCAGCCCCAGTCAGGGCACATGAGAGAGGCAACCAACTGACGTGTCTCTCTCACAAGAATGTTTCTCTCTCTCTCTCTCTCTCTCTCTCTCTCTCTCTCTCTCTCTCTCTCTCTCTCTTTCTCTCTCTCTCTCTTTCTCCCCCCTCTCTTCCTCTCTCTCTCTCTCTTTCCCTCTCCCCTTACCTCCCTCCCTCCCTTCAACTCTCTCTCTAAAACTCAATGAAAAAAATATCCTTGGGTGAGGATCAACAACAACAAAAATACAATATATATGAAGTCAAAATAATAGTAATTTTAAATCAAATTTAAATTATAGTTAACACCATTTTTATCCATTAAATTGGAGAAAGTTACAGCAGTTTTCAACCTGTGGGTCGCGACCCCTTTGGCGGTTGAACGACCCTTTCACAGGGGTCACCTAAGACCATCCTGCATATCAGATATTTACATTACGATTCATAACAGTAGCAACATTACAGTTATGAAGTAGCAACGAAAATAATTTTCTGGTTGGGTCACAACATGAGGAACTGTATTTAAAGGGCCAGAAGGTTGAGAACCACTGGATAGAGTATGACAGTGATTTTCAACCTTTTTCATTTCATGGCACACAAACTTATTACTAAAATCCTGTGGCACATAAAAGAATGTAGGGGGTCCCAACATATGTATACACACTTTCGATGAGGAAAATAAGACATTTTTTTGGTGGGGAGCCCCCTACCCTGACTCTGTACCTAGTCAGTCAGTATCCCTAATGCACACTCTTGTTAGCCTATAATCAAGTCACTGCTCCTTCCTTACTTATCTGGTCTTGCAAGACCTGTTGCCTAAATGCTCACATTTTACAGACGCCATAAACCATGCACAATACACACCCCCCAGAGGGGTTCTCAGCCCTGGCGCCAGGCCCGGCTTTAGGTGTGGTCTCACAGGCCCATCCCGACACAGGGGCTTTTTGCAAAGCCCACGAAAGGTCCAGAAGTCTGATCCATACATGAGGAATAAAGAAACCAAAGGGTATAAAGAGAAAGCTTCTTCCATATTGGTTTTCCCAGGATTTGGAAACAGGTTCCCCTGAGTCATGGCACTAGTACATCTGGAAATAAGTGGGTTTTTCCTGTATCTTTGAGTACTCCTGGGTGTGTATTTTCTGGTCGCCTGGTAAATTCTGTAACTCTTTAACAATTGGTAACACACTTAATTTTCTCTCCTTTTCAGATTTAACTAATTTGAAATAATGGGGAAAGTCAGACTAAGCTTTGAACAAAGAAAACTTATTATAAAGTGCTACTAGGATTTTTTTATGGGGATACATAAGAGGTAAATTTTATGGTACAAAACCTGCAATAGTTGATGAACTGAAGGCACACGAATACTGAATGAAATGATTCTTGAAGTTTCCAGTTCCATTTGCACTTGCATTATCAGCAATGCCTGGACCAGAATGGTCATCAGTTTGAAAACAGGAATTAACAAAAATTATTATTCATTTCTGTAGGTTCTTTTACATTTTGAAAATGAACTGCATATTAATAAATGCTGGCTTTATAATCATACTATGTGCATATACATTTTTAGGAAACACATATGTAATACTTTTTACCAATCTGAGCAATAGAAGAGGTATAAATTTGATTCATTTATACCAGATGGATATTGCTGTGTCAGCTGTTGTCCTTTTTTAATTTGACAATCTAAGGAGTGGTCAAAGACCTTAACTAAATAGTCAGGTATTGCATGTTTTTATATATTTTATTGATTTTTTTACAGAGAGGAAGGGAGAGGGATAGAGAGTTAGAAACATTGATGAGAGAGAAACATCGATCAGCTGCCTCCTGCACACTCCCCACTGGGGATGTGCCCGCAACCAAGGTACATGCCCTTGACCAGAATTGAACCCAGGACCCTTGAGTCCCCAGTCCAATGCTCTATCCACTGAGCCAAACCGGTTAGGGCAGGTATTGCATGTTTTAAAAATTCCACACACAGTGTGCCATAGCACAAATTGCTGCATTATGGGATTGTTGATAATATAGTTATTCTTATCCATTATTTGTGAAAATGACAATTATCTAAATATATTTGGAATTAGTTTGCAGTACCTCAAAAGTAATAATAATAATATTAATAATAATGACAACTTTGACATGGTAATTCTATATATATGAATGAATTCTAAGTAAATAAAAGATCAAATAGTCAGATTCCAAAATGGTTGTGGAGTAAGTGGAAGCTATACTGACACTCTCCAATGACAAAACTGGAAATGCAACTAAGATACAGAAGAACCACCCTTAAAAAATCAACTGAGGACTGACTGGAAAGAACCCTGATACTCAGGATGGAAAATGGAGACCCCATGGAGACTGGTAGGAAGTGTGTAGGTGTGAATGGGATGGCTGGGCTCCCACAGACAGCAGCTGTAGTCCTGGAGGGATATCTTAGCTGTGGAGGTTTCCCACTGAGGACTTTGGGGTCTAAACCCCTAGCTGGGCCCACCACTCCACAGCACCAGAGCTGAGAAAGGAGCCCACAGAATATCTGGCTGTGAAAAGCAGCAGGGTTGCTGTCTGTCAGCCAGAGACAGCTGGAAATGCAACCACCCTCTTAAAGGGCCAATGCAAAAATTGTGTGCTCTGACAAAAGTAGGACAGAGTGGACTGGAGCTGTGTGAGAAAAGCCCAGGGTTGGGGCCTCTGGCATTGGAGCTCAGAAGGCAGCCACCCTAGTTCCTGTGCTGAATCATTCCCTCAGGACATTTCCCAGGGATGTTTGCTATCCAGAAGGTTTTTGCCTAGGAGGAAGGCAGTTGGCCCACCCTGTTGGAAGATCTATTGCTCACCCTGTGGTTGATAGCCTGAGGCTAATCAAGACTGATAACAATCAGATGGCAAGCAGAGGAGGACCTCTGGAGGCTTTGAGTCTTTGCCTGAACTCCTTCTGGGCCTGGGGCTAGGAAAAGCAGATCCTGGTGCACATTTTGGTCCTTTCCAAAGACACCCAGTCCCAGCAGAAGGAACCCAATCTGCGGATTGCCAATAGCTCTAAATATTATTCAGGGCCAGTCACAAATAGCATCTGATGTTTTCCTTCACTAGACATTGGAAATCATAGTGAGAGAAGTTAATTTTACACTCAAGCAGACAGATCAGTGGTCCACAAGAAACAAAGGCAGGTGGAACATAAGCAGAGCAGACATGGCAGTTTGAGCAAGCCTAATCACAGGAACGAAGCATGCAGAAATACTAGAATGTTTCTGGATTCAAAGTGAGAGACAGAGACATGAAAAAACAAGGGAGGACCTGCAACAATAAGGTATACTGACACATAGAAACAGAGAAAGTTCAGAATAGGAACAGAGAAAGAGCACATAGAAACAGGGAAAGTTCAGGTGCATTGTTGGGCAAGAACAATTGAAGGAATCAATCAGGTGTCAACACAAATAGATATAGAATCAGGCTTGTAGCAAATATATACCCCTGAACTACAAGGCTTCACAGGGAAGCCCATTATTGCATCCCTGCCCCTCCCAGTACAAGTAATCTGAATCTGCTTATAATAAATTTCCCACACTTTTGTTTAAATCTTCTGGTCCATGGAGCTCATTCTTTGGTGTCATGAGACATGATCCTGGGAAAACCCTTGGTTCAATGTTCTAGTTATCAATAGAAGATTTACCTGATATGCAGACAAAAAGACAACAACAAAAAAACCCCAAATAGGCAGCCACCATGGGGAAAGAAAAAACAAGCCTGAAATTAAAGAAGAAGACAATTCTCCAGAAGAAGAGCTAAATTAAATGGATATAAAAAGTTTTATAAGGTTAAGAATAATGATGACAAAGATGTTCAACAGCATGAGAAAAGATATAGTAACTATGATTAATGGCATAATACTAATAAAGAACACAATGGAAGGAATACACAGCAGATTAGGAGAAGCCACAGATAGGATCAGTGAATTAGAAGGCAGTATAGAAAAAAATCACTCAATCAGAGAACCAAAAAGGAAAAAACAACAACAACAAAAAAGGAAAAACAGAAGTAAACCTTAATAGAGCTGTGGGATAACATGATACGTAACAAAATTTGCATGATATGTGTGCCAGAAGGGAGCAAGGGATACAGAATGTGTTTGAAGAAATAATGTCAGAAAATTTCCCTAACCTGGTGAAGGAAAATGTCAAACGAGTTCAGGAGGCACAGTGAGTTCTGGGCAAGAAGATCCTAAACAGGCTCATGCCCAGACACATCATAATTGAAATGCCAAAAATTAAGGACAAAGAGAGAATCTTGAAGGCAGCAAGAGAAAAGTAATTTGCTACCTACAGAAGAAGTTCCCATTAGGCTGTCAGCTGATTTTTCATCAGAAACTATACAGGCCAGAAGGGAATGGCATGAAGTGTTCAAGGTAATGAAAAGTAAAGATCTGAAACCAAGATTACTATATCCACTAAAGCTATCATTCAAAGTAGATGGTAAAATAAAGAGCTTCCCAGACAACAACAAAAAAAAGGCAAAAAACCTGGCTGTGATGAGAAGAAATATATATAGAGAAAAACATAGGCATAAAGAATTAAAATGGTGATAAAATATGTACCTACCTATAATAACCTTAAATGTAAATGGATTAAATCCTCCAAACAAAAGACATAGGGTAGCTGAATGGATACAAAAACATGACCCAGTTATATGCTATCTACAAGAGACACAGCTCAGAAAAAAACACCTTTAAACAGGATGAGAGTGAAGGGATGGAAAAAAAAAATTCCCATGCAAATGGAAACAAACAAACAAAAAAAGCTTAGGTAGCAATACTCATATCTGACAAAACAGACTTCAAAATGAAGGCCAAGACAATAAAGGTCAATACATAATATTAAAGGGATTGACCCAAAAAGAGGATATAACCCTGGTAAACATATATGCACCCAATATAGGAGCACCTAAATATATACATATAAAAAACTTCTACAGAACTTTAAGGGAGATAGAAAACAATACAGTCATAGTAGGCAACTTTAACACCACACTGAGTTTACTGGATATCTTCCAGACCCCCCCGCCAAAAAAAATAAATAAATAAATAAATAAATAATTAAGGACACAGGGACTCTAAATGATACACTGGATCAGATGGATTTATTTGACATTTATAGAACATTTCACCACAAAGCTGCAGAATATATTCTTCTCAAGTGCACATAGGTCATTCTCAAAGATAGACCACATGTTAGGATAAAAAACAAGTCTCTAAAAATTCAAAAAGATTGAAATCACATCAAGCATCTTCTCAGATTACATTGAATGAAATTAGAAATCAACTACATCAATACTCTAAAAAATATTCAAACTCATGGAGGCAAAAAAGCATATTATTACACAATGAAAGGTTATAAATGAGATCATGAAAGAAGTAAAAAACAAATGAAAGTGAACACATGATAACCTAAAAATCTCTGTGACACAGTAAAGCAGTTCTGAGAGTGAAGTTCATAGATCTATAGGCTTATTACAAAAAACAAGAAAAAATAATAATAAAATATTTAATCTTGAAATTTAAAGAATTAGAAAAAGAACAACAGAAAAACCCATAGTAACTAGGAGGAAGGAAATAATAAAGATTAGAACAGAAATAAATGACATAGAGGCTAAAAAAAAATACAATAGATCAATGACACAAAAAAATGGTTCCTTAAAAAGATAAACAAGATTGATGAATCTTTATTCAGACTCATCAAGAAATAGAGAGCACCCAAATAAATAGAGTCAAAAGGGAAAGTGGTGAAGTAACCACTGACACCACAGAAATACAAAGGATGGTAAGAAAATACTATAAACAACTATATGCCAACAAACTGGACAATGTGGATGAAATTAACAGATTCCAAAAAAAAAAATACAGTCTTCCAAAATAGAATCATGAAGATTCAGAAAACCTCAATATACCAATAGCAGCTGATGCAATAGAATCAGTAATCAAAAAATTCCCAGCAAACATAAGCCCTGGTCAGGATGGGTTCACAGGGAAATTTTACCAAACCTTCAAAGAAAAACTAACACCTATGCTCCTCAAACTATTCCAAAAAAATCCAAGAGAAAGGAAAACTTCCAAGCTCTTTTCATGAAGCCAGCATTATTCTAATTCCAAAATGGGATAAAGACTCTAAAAAGAAAGAGAACTATAAGCCAATATCCATGATGAACATAAATGCTAAAACCCTCAACAAAATATTAGAAAAGTGGATCCAAGACTATATTAAAAAGATCATACACCATTATCAAATGGGATTTATTCTAGGGATGCAAGGTGGCACAGTATTCCCAAATCAGTAAACATGATACATCACATAAACAGATTGAAAGACAAAAGTCACATGATCATATTGATAGACACAGAAAAGTCATTTGACAATATCCAACAAACATTTTTGGTAAAAAACTCTAATCAAAGTGGGAATAGAGAGATCATAACTCATTATAATAAAGGCCATATATGACAAACCTACAGCCAACATCATACTCAATGGGCAAAAACTAAAACCATTTCTCCTAAGAACAGGAACAAGGCGGGAATATAGACTTTCACCACTCTTATTCAACACTAGAGGCCTGGTATATGAATCCGTGCATATTTGGGGTCCTCGGCGTGGCAGGGAGGGGGGGTGCGGGACACAGTCGGCCCTCTGGGCCTGCGATGGGATGCCCTTGCAGGACTGGGATCCAGATCCATCCCCCTGACATTCGCACTAGTTGTTGGGAGCCACCTGATGGTCGCTTTTATATCCTTTCTTCCTTGTAGAGCATCTAGGGAGGGGAAGTAGCCACGGTGCCTGAGGACGACTCCCAGGAGTCTGGTGGCGCTGTAGGGATTGTGCCAGCGGCACTGGTCCATTGGTGCCTGGCCCCTTCTCCAAAGATTGGACCTGCAGGGCTACTGAGGGTGTGAGTGGCTGCTGCAGGGCTGGTGGGACATATCGGTCAGCTGAGCAGCGCTCCTGCTGTGGGAGCACAATGACCATCGGGGGCAGCTCCTGCATTGAGCATCTGCTCCCTGGTGGTCAGTGCACATCATGGAGATTTTTCTTCTGGTTGTTCCAGTAGTTCGGTTGTTCTGTCGCTTAGGCTTAGATAGATAGATAGATAGATAGATAGATAGATAGATAGATAGATAGTACTAGCCACAGCAATCAGAGAAGAAGAAGAAATAAAAGGCATCTAAATTGGAACAGAGAAAATAAACCTGTCATTTTTCACAGATGACATAATATTGTACATAAAAAGCCCTATAGATTCCACCAAAAAACTACTAGATTTAATAAAGGAATTTGGCAATGTGTCAGGATACAAAATTAACACCCAGAAATCTATGGCAATTCTAGGTACCAATAATGAATTCTCAGAAAGAGAAAGTAAACAAACAACCCCATTTACCATTGCAGCAACAACAAAAAAAATTAAGATACCTAGTAATAAACTTAATCAAGGAGGTAAAAGATTTGTACTCAGAAAACTATTGGACATTGAAATAAGAGATCGAGGAAGACATAAACGGTTGTAAATGATTGGTAGAATTAACATCATTAAAATATCCATACTACCTGAAACTATAGATTCAATGCAATTCCATTAAAATACCAATAGTATATTTCACAGACCTAGAACAAATAATTTTATTTATATTTATGTTTGCATAAGCTTAGACAAAGATATCAATGAATATACTCCAAATGATTGTTTGTTGAAGGGTATGATTTTTGGTGTTTTATATATCTACTAGAGGCTCGATGCACGAATTTATGCCCCAGTGGGGTAGCCTCAGCCTGGTCTGCAGGATCGGGCAGAAACCAGTTCTCCAACATCCCCCAAGGGGTCCCATATTGCGAGATGGTGCAGGCTAGGCCGAGGGACCCCGCTGGTGCACAATCGGGGTTGGGGAGGAACATGGGAGGTTGGCCAGCCGGGGAGAGACTGTGGGAGGGCTCCAGGGCGTGCCCAGCCCATCTTGCTCAGTCCCCATTGGCTGGACCCCAGCAGCAAGCTAACCTACCAGTTGGAGCGTCTGCCCCCTGGTGGTAAGTGCATGTCATAGCAAATGATTGAGTGGCTTTAGCATATCATTAGCATACTATGCTTTGATTGTTTGAATGGCCCACTGGACAATTAGCATATTAGGCTTTTCTTATACAGGAAGTGCTTAGAATTTCTATTAAATTTTGATTTATTTTCATTTAAAATTTAATTTTAAAAAAACCTTTTGGATTTGCAAAGTTATACTATACTAAATGTGCATTCAAACTGGGTGTAAACTGAATCTAGATGTCCTAACTCTTAGTTCACTGCTATTTTCCTGGATATTCACTTTTCCATTCTAAATAATTCTATGTAATTAAATATTTAGAAGTTTACCTCAAAGAAAATATTTTATGACTGTCTTTTAATTTTTTTTATAACCTCTATAATTTCAGAAGGGTTCATAAGTCAATAGTTTATGCACCCATCTATAAACTATCTAGAACACAATTGGGAGACTATCAGTAGGCAAGAAAAACATCTGAGGACCTAGAAAGGATCTCTTTGTGCCCATTTTCTTTACCATGTGCATTCTATCTCTAACAGAATTCTTAAACTGCTTCATAACACTAACTATTTATTATTAGTTCATGGCAATAGTAAATAAGTTAGATCTATAATTATGGCTGTTAAGGTAGAGCTGTGATGTCTAGTTAAAAAGCAATAAAAATACCACATGATCTCACTCATTTATGGATAATAAGGACCATTATAAACTAATGAACAAAAATAGATAGAGAGGCAAAGCAGCCTCGAACAGACTGTCAAACTACATACAGAAGGCAGAGGGGGGGGGTTGGGGGGCGGGAGGTGGGGGTAAGAGATCAACCGAAGGACTTGTATGCATGCATATAAGCATAACCAATGGACGTAAGACACTGGGGGTTAAGAGAGGCTGGGGGATTGTCAAGGGGGGGGGGGAAGAGGAGACATATGTAATACTCTTTGTAATACTTTAAGCAATAAAAAAAGCAAAACTCATCTTGAACAATGCCAAGAGAAGACTGAAAAGGAAACAGAAAGAAGAGGAGCTGGAAGGTCAACTAAACAAGTAATAACTCCCTGCAGGGTTCAGAAAATGTATATGATATGTAGAAACATGGAGAAACTTAAGATGAATATCCAGTTTCTACTCTCAATATCCCTGCTCCAGTCAACACAGAAAAGCATGGTGTTCAATAAATGGGGTTACTACACACACACACACACACACACACACACACACACACACACACACTGTATAATTCAGAATGACCATGTGGCAAATAAATCCTAATTCATACTTGGAATTCTTTCCTGGTGCTCTCTACTTTTGTTAATGGAGATTTAAACATGCTACAAGCAACATAAGAAGTTCATCACTACTCAAAGCAGACACATAACAATTGAGGAAAGGGAAGTAAAAAAGAAACAAACACCACAAAAGGTGTCAGGCTTAGAAATAACACCTCAAAAGTACGTTAAAATGCATTCATAAAATTATAAAATTATGAAAATAAATAATTATTTTAGGAATAAAAAATGTTCAAAATAAGAAATCAATGTTACACATCACATTAACAGATTGAAAAAACAAGACTCTAACATCACTTTAATAGGTGCAAAAATATTTTTGTAAAATAAAAACTCATTCAGCATAATTTTTAGGGGAAAAAACTATATTACTAGGCCTTTTTCTTACTTCATCTTATATATGTCTTAGTTATCTATAGGAATCATTACACTTAGCCATAGCCCTTAAAACCTTTTTTCTATAAAGTCAGGAACGCAACTAGAATTATTACTTTCATGTCTTCTACTCTCCATTGTTCAGAGAAAACTAATGAAACACAAAGGGGAGAAAGAAAAGAAACAGAAAGACAGAGGGAAGAAAGAAAAAAGTATAAACTCAGTAATCCTATTTAAAAAAGAGGG
Source organism: Myotis nattereri (assembly GCF_964212035.1). NCBI lineage: Eukaryota > Metazoa > Chordata > Mammalia > Chiroptera > Vespertilionidae > Myotis > Myotis nattereri. Next base: position 88,829,346 of record NC_138082.1, on the reverse strand, counting down.
AATATGCTAATTGACACCATTGCAAAGATGGTGGCACCCACAGCCAATAAGGAGGGAATATGTTAATTGACTGCCCCGCCCTCAAAGGTGGCAGCACCCACAGCCACAAGATGGCAGTGCCCAGTATCCTCAGCCCCGCCAGGGTGCCTTCCTTTGGAGTCCCCCAGTCCCCTCAGCCCCCCAGCTGTCCAGGGCCACCTGAGGCTCAGGTAACTAGGGCTGGCCGAGGCTTGAGCTGCTGGCAGTGGCAGCAGCAGAGGTGTGATGGGACATTGCCTTCCCCTGATCGCAGGGTCGCCTCCCGCCACTGAGGGCTCCCGGATTGTGAGAGGGGGCAGGCCAGGCTGAGGGAACCCCCACTCCAGTGCATGAATTTTCATGCACCAGGCCTCTAGTAATTTAATAATCATTAACACAATGGTGAACAATATAATTTTTTACAAAAAAATTCAGAAGGTGCAAAAGTTATCAAATTTACTTGTAAAAATCCATCAAACAGAAATCACATCCATTCTCTTTTTTTATTGAATTTATTGGGGTGACATTGGTTAATAAAATCATACAGGTTTCACGTATGCAGCTCAATAAAACATTATACACATTCTGCATTGTTCTCTCACTATTACCATAGAACAGAGATGGGGAACCTTTTTTCTGCCCATTTGGACATTTATAACATCATTTGAGGGCCCTATAAAATTATCAACTTAAAAATTAGCCTGTTATATTTGGTTAAACATTTAATTAACTCACCCCTAATGCCTTGGCAGGCCAGACCAAATAGTTCCTCTGGCCTTACACAGCCACTGGCCAGATGCTCCCCACCCATGGGTCTGTCAATCAGAGCACTATGGAGTATCCCCCATTGACCAAGATTGCCATGGGGGAGATTTTTATACTGAGTGCATCAACAGCTAGCAAGATAATTGGATATAAAAAGAAGCCCTCCCCCTCCTATCCCTACAAGAACAGGGGGTTTGAGCAGGAAGAAAGATAGTCTTTGAGACAGATGGACAAGATCGTTCAGATGGACAGAGATGAGATTGGTCTTTGAAATGGGAATCTGCCATTCTCCCAGATAACGTGGCTCCTGAATGAAATCTCTTTCCTTTTGCACCAGAACTTGCTTCACAAGTTTGGCTTTCCTGTAGCAGGAAGTCAAACCTTTGTTGTCCGACTGCCGGTTTAGGCCTGATCCCACTTTCAATCCAGAACCAATGGCTCCTAACCACTCACCTGCCTGCCTGCCTAATGCCCCCAACTGCCCTTCCCTGCTGGCCTGGTCACCTACAACTGCCCTCCCCTGCAGGCCTGGTCGACCCCAAATGCCCTCCTATAAGGAATTTGGACGTCCAGAAGATGTCTGGTTGACCACATCTAATTAGCATATTACTCTTTTATTAATATATATATATATATATATATATATATATATATATACACACACTAGGGGCCCCGTGCACGAAATTCGTGCACTCGGTGGGGGGGTGGGGAGAGTGTCCCTCAGCCCAGCCTGCCCCCTCTCACATACTGGGAGCCCTCAGGCGTTGACCCCCATCACCCTCCAATCGCCTGATCAGCCCCTTGCCCAGGCCTGACGCCTCCGCCAGAGGTGTCAGGCTTGCACAGGGGACCCCCATCTTCCCCCGATCACTGGCTCTGGCCCCCGCCCAGGCCTGATGCCTCTGGCCCAGGAATCATGCCTGGGCAGGGGACCCCCATCTCCCTCTGATCGCTTGCTCCACCCCCCGCCCAAGCTTGATGCCTCTGACCCAGGCTTCAGGCCTGGGCAAGGGGACCATCATATCCCCCCAATCCCCGGCTCCGCCCCCCGCCCAGGCCTGATGCCTCGGCCAGAGGAGTTGACCCTCATCACCCTCCGATCACCAATCACCAGATCGGCCCCTTGACCAGGCCTGAGGCCTCCGGCAGAGGTGTCAGGCCTGGGCAGGGGACCCCCAGCTCCCCGCGGTTGCAGGCTCCACCCCTGCCCAGGCCTAACGCCTCTGGCCTAGGCGTCTGGCCCGGGCAGCGGGGAACTGCAGTGGCAGCGGGGGGCGCCACGATTGTGGGCTTCGCTTTGGGCCCAGGCAAGGGACCCCTAGCTCCTGGGACTGCCAGCTTCGACCGTGCCCAGCTCCCATCGCTGGCTCCACCCCTACTTCCTGCTATCACTGGCCAGGGCGGCAAAGGCGCCTGATTCTCTGATCATGGCTGGGGGGCAGGGCAAAGGCGGCCCCAGGGCCGCCTTTGCCCTGCCCCCCAGCTCTTATCTCCCCCCTGGGTTTCAGATCTCTGTCAGTGGCAGGGGGCTTCTTCCTGCTTTCCCTTTCGCCTCCCTGCATTGTGCCTACATATGCAAATTAGCCTCCATCTTGTTGGCAGTTAACTGCCAATCTTAGTTGGCAGTTAACTGCCAATCTTAGTTGGCAGTTAACTGCCAATCTTAGTTGGCAGTTAATTTGCATATAGCCCTGATTAGCCAATGAAAAAGGTATCGCTGTACGCCAATTACCATTTTTCTCTTTTATTAGTGTAGATATATATATATTTTTCCCCCCCAATCATCCAATCCACTTTCCATTTGACAGTTGTCATTGTGTTCTATGTATCACTGCTTCTGTTTCTATTTTGTTTATTAAATTATTTTGTTCTTTATATTTCACCTATAAGTGAGATCATATTAGTATTTGTCTTTCTCTGACTGACTTATTTCCCTTAGCATAATAATCTCCAGATCCATCCATACTTTTGGAAAAGGTAAGATTTTCTTCTTTTTTATGGCATAGTAGTATTCCATTGCATAAATGAACCTTTTTTTTTTATACATTCATCTACTGATGGATACTTGGACTGTTTCCACTTGGCTATTGCAAATAATGCTGCAATGAACATAGGGGTGCATATATTCTTTGGAATTGGTGTTTCAGAATTCTTAAGATATATTCCCAGAAGTGGGATTAGTGGGTCATAAGGCAGTTGCATTTTTAATTTTTTGAGGAAACTCCATACTATTTTCTCCAGTGGCTACACCAGTCTACATTCCCACTAATAGTGCACTAGGGTTCTGTTTTCTCCACACCCTCACTAACACTTGTTGTTTGTTGATTTGTTGATAACAGCTATCTGGAAGGTGTGAAGAGCTGCCTCATTGTGGTTTTAATTTGCATCTCTCTGATGATTAATGATGTTTACCATATTTTCATGTCTATTGGCCATTGGTATGTTCTGTTGTGGAGAGGTGTCTATTCAGATCCTTTGTCCAAGTTGGTTGTTTTTTAAAAAAAATATTTTTGAATCTTCATCCAAGAATATGTATTTTTAATTGATTTTAGAGAGAGGGAGAGAGGAACATCAATGTGGGAAACATCAATATGCTGCCTTCTAGAGACGCCCATTCTGGGGATGAAGCCCGCAACTTGGTATGTGGCCTCACTGGGAATCAAACTTACTGCTTTTGGTTTATGGCACAATGCTCCAACCAACTGAGCAACCTGGCAAGGGCTGCCCACTAAAAATTTTTTTTTGTCTTCTTGGTGTTGAGTTCTATAACTTCTTTATATATTTTGGAAATGTATATTCTGCTGTCTTTGAGAGAAATGCTCTAAAGATATCAATTAAATCCATTTTATCTAGTGTGTCATTTAAGGTCACTGCTTTCTTCTTTATTTCTGTTTTTAGGATCTATCCATCTATCCATTAATGTCAATTGGTTATTAAAATGTTCTACTATGACTGTAGTACTGTCAATCTCTTTATGTCCATCAGGATTTGCTTTATACATTTAAGGTGAATAAATGTTAATGGTTATATCTTCTTGTTGGATTGCCTCCTCTATCTTTATCTTGTGTCCTTTAAAAAAATGTTCTTATTGATTTTTAGAGAAGGCAGGGGCAGAGAGATAGAAACATCAATGAGAGGAATCATTGATTGGCTGCCTCCTGCAGGCACCCCTACTGGGAAGTGAACCCACAACCCAGGCATATTCCTTGATGGGGAATCAAACTAGTGACCTCTTGGTTTCTGGGTTGATGCTCAACTGCTGAGCTACATTGGCCTGGCTGTAGTGTTCTTCTTGATGTCTTACCAAAACCTATGTTTGAAGTCTATTTTGTCTGATATAAGTATTGCTATCACTACTTGTTTTGTTTTCATTGGCATGAAATACTTTTTTGATCCCATCTGAGGCCAATCTTTTGAAGATAGCTTATTTATGGGTCATGTTTTATTATTTTTTCAGCTACCCAATGTCTTTTAATTGGAGCATTTACTACATTTAAAGTTATAATTGGTAGTTATTTATTGCCATTTTGTTTTTTATACCAACATTTCTCTCCATTTCTCTTTTTCTTCTTCTGAAAGCAGACCCTTTAACAATTTGTGCAATACTTGTGTGGTGGTAATTAATTTCTTTAGCTTTTTTGTCTGAAAAGCCCTTTGTTTTGCCTTTAATTTTAAATGTCAGCCTTGTTGGATAGAATAGTTTTAGTTGCACTTCCTTGTTTTTCATCACTTTGAATATTTCATGCCAACCCCCTATGGCCTGCAATGTTTATTTTTAGAAATCAATTGAGCCTCATAGGAACTCCCTTGTAGGTAACTGTCTCTCTTTACCTGCTTTTAAAATTCTCTCTTTGTGTGTAATCTTTAACATTTTAATTATCTTATGTGTATGTGTGGGTCTCTTCAGGTTCATCTTGATTGGGACTTTCTGAACTTTATGAACTTGTGTAACCTTTTCCTTCACCCAGTTAGGTAAGTTCTCAACCATTATTCTTCAAATAGGTTCTTGATAACTTGCTCATTCTCTCCTCTGACTGGTACCCTTATTATGCAGATGTTATTGTGTTTGATGTTGTTGTAGACTTTTGTCATTTTAAAAAATTCTCTTTTCTTTTTATTACTCTGCTTGTATAGTTACTGTTATCTTATCCTTTAAATCATTTATTTGATCCTCTGCCTCAATTTAACCTGTTTTTGATTCTTTCTATTTTATTTCAGATATTGTATTCTTCATGTCCAACTAGTTTTATTTTATGGTATCTATGTCCTTTGTAATATTTACTATTTCTTTAATTTTTCACTGAGGTTACCTATTCTTCCCCTAAGAGAAAGGACAATTTTATGACCATTCTTTTAAATTTTATATCTTGGATAATGTTTACTTCTATTTCATTTACTTCTTTTTCTGGGGATTTCCCATGTTCATACTTCCAGCTTCCTTGTTCCTCTCTCAAGAGAAATGCTCCCCAAGGTCTGGTGAACTTCCACTGGGAGAGAATCTAGGAACAAATGTGCATTGACCACCCCTCCCTCTCATTCTGAGTTGTGCCCATACAGTGCATAGACTCATAGAGGATAAGAAATGCAAATAACCAACTTCACGTTACAGCATTTAAATAATCATCTCGTCAGTACAGCTGCCATCAGCTGCATATGGGTAATGGATTAGATGGAGAATGAGCTACTTTGAGATGACTGGAAGCTGCTTTAGAATGGAAGGGGACTGAACTTCATTGTGTCAGTGGAGACAAGCCCTTAAATAAGAGTTTAAAGGCAGGCATCACTCTGTCATCTTGAGGTGTCAAAATTCTGAGAATTTAGGAGTTTTCTAAAAATTATCTTCTAGAGACATAGCACAGGACATGTAGCGAGTTGGAAAGGATTAAGAACTTGTAAGGCAAATTTCAAAACCACTGAGAGCATCAGTATCCCTATTTGGAAAACGGAGCAGCACCGTCTGTTAGTGTAATAGCAATCGCGGTCAATGCCCTGAACAACTGCCTTGGCCTGTGTTCAGGTGAGCTTCAGTTCCTGTGGTGCTCATGGCTTCCTTGGTTTCTCTGGGGACATTCTTTGACCTGGAGACTGTGCTTTACCTGTCAGGAACAAGACAGAAGAGTGCCAGAGAGTTACTCCCAAGGAGCAAACACCAATGAATAAGGAATGGAAGCCGGCGAATATGGAGAATAATTACACCTGCCTCCCTTGTTCTTTACTGGACAGATTGGAGGCTTAAGGCACACAGTTTCTCAGAGGGTCCCAATGGAATGAGTCCTCAATTGCCCACAGTGGCAAATTATTGACGTTTAGCTCCTCCCTGCTTCACTTCCCCATGCCCTCAAATTGCTTTCTGGGATCATTTCTCAAATGAAGTACATGAACCCATATTCTTACTCAGAGTCTATTTCAAGGGCAACTCAAACTGATATTTTTTTGGAATTAATATTACATAATAAATGTGGAACAAAAAATGCTTCTTCATAGAGACTATGCAACTGTTCTTAGCACTGCGGTCTCCTGGAACTCACAGAGAATTCAGCAATAAACAGGAAACGAAACCATCACATAAACCTTGACTAAATCCTGCACATGTTTCTGGAAATATAACTGCCAAGTATAGATACTATTTTCCCCAGCTTCATCTCAGCTAGGGGGGGCCATATCTACACTAATAAAAGGGAAAATGCAAATTGACTGTCCCTCTGCTACGCCCACCAGCCAATCAGGGTGAGTAGGCAAATTAACCCAACAAAGATGGCGGCAGCCATGGAGCTGGAGGCTTGGGTTGCCCCCGGAGATGGTGGAAGCCAAACTTCCCACCTTCCCTGGCCACCACTGAAGGAGTGGCTGGGGGCCTGGGTCTCCGGGAGACATGGCCAGCCTGAAAATGGCCCTCAACCCCTTACCCAGGCTAGTCACACTCCCATGGAGTAAGAGTCCCCACTGGGATGCCTGGCCAGCCTGCAAACAGCCATCATCCCCTCACCCAGGCTGGCCATGTCCCCCAGCGGGGACCCTAACCCCATAGGGGCATGGCCAGCCTGAAAACCACCACAGGCCTCTCACCCAGGCCGCCCCATGCCCTAAGGTAACCCCCATCCTGATCCAGGACACCCTTCAGGGCAAACCAGCTGGCCCCCACCTGTGCACCAGGCCTTTATCTATACTAATAAAAGGTTAATATGCTAATTAGACTGGGAGACCTTTCAGCAGACCTTCCGGATGTTCTTCTGGACAAAGCCATGGTGGCGGGGCTGAGGTAGAGGTATTTAGAGGCCAAGGGGGGGGCCAGTTGTGGGTGATCAGGCCATCAGTGGGGGTCAGTTGGGGGTGATCAGGACTGTGTGGGGGCAGTTTGGAGTGAGCAGGCCAGCAGGGTGGGCAGTTGGGGGCAAGCACACTGGCCCAGGTGGCAGTTGGGGGTGAGCAGGCTGGCAGGCAGAATAGTTAGGGGCAATCAGGCAAGCAGGCAGGTGCGTGGTTAGGAGCCAGCAGTTCCGGATTGCGAGAGGGATGTCCAAGTGCTGGTTTAGACCCGATCCCTGTAAACTGGCAGTAGGACATCCTTCCAGGGGTCCCAGATTGGAGATGGTGCAGGCTGGGCTGAGTGACACCCCCCCCCCCCACATGAATTTTGTGCACCGGGCCTCTAGTGATTACAATAAGATATGTGGGCACTTGGTGGGTGGCTGATTGTAGTCTTTTTTTTTTCTTCAGTTATTTTTTATTTCTTCAAATTTGTTGTTTATCAGTAGTGACTGAAATAAAAAATATAATTGAGTCCCATCATCATCATGGAAATGGCTTTGAGAGAAAACTGGTCAGATGAATATTACTTCCCATTTTCAACCAGTAAATAGTTGCCACTGATAAAACAGACAACTAAGTTTGTCAAGAATGCTCAAGATATGTTACATAATACAACATGCCTGTTCACAGGGGCTGGGGGAGGGAAGACTAGGAAATAATTTATGTGAACTTCTTGATTTCATCATATAAAACAAGCACAAAAGCACCACCCATGCCTCTGAGAACATTGGACCATGTACCCTTGAAAAAAGCTTTGCCTCCATCACGAGCAATCTTCCTCCAGCAGTAGAGTATGTCTGTGTACATGATATCAGTTCCTTTGCGCCCTGATTGCATCATCACGCCGCGATGAACAGTTTCAAATGGATAGGAAGTCAACCCAGCCACCGCTGTGAGGGACTGTGCGATCATCCAGCTGATGCAGATGTGAGTATTCTTGGGATCTGGAAGCATTCCCTTTGCAGTGTCATAGAAACCGAAGTAGGCAGCCCGGTAGGTGATAATACCCTAATGACACATTAAAGCCTTGGTATAGGCCTCTAAGCCCATCAGATTTGTAGATCTTAACCAGGCAGTTGCCGAGGCCTTTGAATTCCCTTTCAGCTCCGGTTTTGCCCACATCAGCTGCTAGACGGACACGGGCAAAATCAAGAGGATACACGAAACACAAGGAGGTGGCCCCAGCCGCACCACCTGATGCCAGATTCCCTGCAAAGTACCGCCCAAACTGGGCTCTCTTGTCCACACCACCCAGGAAGATCTGCTTGTATTTATCTTTGAAGGCAAAGTTGAGAGCCTGGGTAGGGAAGTATCTGATGACATTGGCCAGGTTACCGCGCCAGAAGGGCAGGACTCCCTGCTCCTTGGGGATACGAACCACGCAGTCTATAATGCCCTTGTACTGCTTATCTGCAGTGATTTGCTTGCTGGCATGCTGCACCTGCAGCAGCAGCTTGACCCGCTCGATGGGTGCCACCGCTGTCTTGGAGATGGCTGCGGCCACTCCACCTGCCAGGAAGTCCTTGGCAAAGGACACAGCGGCATCTGTCATGTTGAAAAGAAGAAGCGGGTGACTGCTGGCCTGGGACCGGGGCCAGCTGAACTCCGGGCTCTCTGTGTTCTTGAATAGAAGAGTTGCGCCTTCTCCTTTCCTCTTGAAGGAATGTGGAAGCAAAGGAGAGCTGCTCTGGACCATGCAGGTAAGGGACATACTGTAGGGATGTTGAAGCAACACGGCCGGCAGTGAGAGCCTGGCTAACTGACGTTGTGAAACTGTCACCTCAGCCCGGGGCTGCTATGCCTAACCTTGGAGTCTCTACTACTTTGAGTCTCAGTTACACCAGATTAACCCATAATCTAGCAAATATTCACCAAAACCTAAGGTTAAAAACATTCAGTATGTCCAAGCTAACATCTGTGAGAACCGTCACATGCACCTGAACCAACACAGCTGGCACAGTACACATCCTTATGGATTTCTATTGTAAACACACATGTTCTGTGTGTGTTTGCTTTTCTTCCTATGCAACAATGGCTCACCTTGAGATTAAAGAGTTTCAGAATAAGTTGTGATTATAGCTCTAGTTTTTATTGATTTTTCTTAATGCTTATATTGCAAATTATATATTTGCAAAGTTAAAATACTTTGTAAACTCCATTTCTGACAGTAGTGCAGAACTTCCAACTCAAAAGCAAACAACAACAAAAAAACTAGATTGTATGTAAAGGATCATTTTTAAAGTATTTGAGGTAAGGACACTTTATAGAGTCTCAGAACAAGCATATCTAAACAAATAAATTATGAAAACCTGAAACTAAAGAATGACCAATAATGCAAAATACAAAATGCCAAGTAACAGCAAGGCCAAATTCTGACATTAGCACTGTGTTCTGGTGAGTGATCACTGGGCCAGAGGAAAGGGTATTGAGCCTAGAACATTGGGTCCTATGAACGACACCACAGTGATCTCAGGCCATTTGCATTGACTGATTTGGAAATGCCCAGTAGTGTTCAGAATCATTAATTTAGCCCCTAAGTGTTCTTAAAGATTAATATTAAGCAAATATGAGCTCACAAATAAATCACCAGATCTAAGGGAAACAAACCACCATGAACAGGAGTCAACAGCAGAAACTAAAATCAGAGTCTAAGTATTCAAAAGTCTCCAGATATTGGAATTACTAGAAATAATTTTTAAAATGGGTTTAAGAAATTAACATGTTAGTAAGCACACATAAACACATAATTAAAGTAGTAATGCTAGTTTTAAAAAAAAACAACAATTTTAAAAAGAATAAAAAATGAATATATATTATCCAAAATTCAATAAATTGTCTAAATAGCAAATTAGATATAGCTTAACGAAAAATAAAATGAATAAGAGAAAATATCAAAACTTTTAATTTTGGTAGCTGACATTTTTATCTATTAGACAAGTTAAAATAATTCACAGACAAATTATTAAAACTTCAGCAAGCTGGCTGAATATAAAATTGATATAATAATCTGTAGTTTTATTTATTAAAAATAAAGATTTAAAAGTATGGTCTTAGTTATGAAACAACAAAACTATTATATAATAAGGAATAAATTTCAGAGAATATGTACTAAAGAAATAGAGAAAATTATATTACTTTACTGAACAATGTTAAAGAAAACCGAAATAATTGAGAAAGTATATTTGTTTTTGGATAAAATGATTTGCTATCATAAAGATGTCAATTCTCTTCAAAATTACCTATAAATTTTGTAGTAATAATCAGTATCTGAAGTATTATTTTTGTAAGTAAATTGACAGATTCTAAAATTTGTGTGGTGGAGCAAAATCCAAGAATAAGGTATTTGAGATCACCTATCATATATTCAGATATACAATATTGTATTTATTAAGATACTTGATATAGGCACAGAAATTGATAAATGGAACATAAAGAGAAACTAGACTCAACTCCATAAATAATGTGAACATTTCAAATGATAGGCATGGCTGTGTAGATCAGTAAGGAGAAGAATGGCTATTCATAAAAAGGTCTAATTTTTACATGGAAAATTAGTTGGATCATAATCTTAAACCACATAAAACTAATTCTAGTGTATAAATTTAAAGACCAAATTCTAATATTTTTTAAGCTAATGTAAGAAAATACCTAGTTTCTTAGAGTAGAAAAGGGTATCTTAAACAAGATATAGAAACTCTTATCGCAAAAGAAAAAATTGAGATTTAGGATATCAATGAGACAAGTCATCATAAGGTAATTAAAAATATAAGCCCCGATTCTTCAGAAAACATCTACAATAACTTGGTGGGGTTTTTTTTTGGTTCAAAAATTTAAACTCAATAGAAAACATGTAAATAATTCAATTAAAAATAAACAAAGTGTAAGCAGGTGTTGCACAGAAGAGGAAATAAGAAGAGATGCTCATCCTGTTTAATAATTAGAGGAATGGAAATTAAAATTATAACTTGATATAATTTAGTATATACCAGATTGCTAACAATTCCTGCCAGGGTCTTTCTCAGCATCTAGAAGGGTTCAGGAATCTGGAGAAGGGTCTGCATGTAAATTAATAAAGAGATTAGACATGTAAATTTGGAATACATGGGGGAGCCAGAGGAGACCTACCTTCAGTAACCAAGTTCTCTCTATCTCAGGACACAGGGCTTTTTATTCCCACATTTTGGCCTATAGCAAAGCAGATATACATATCAAAAGGTAAAGTTTGGTATACAGTAGGCATTGTCAGGTTGGGGGAACTGCCTTTGGCTGTCAGGCAGCAGGCAAAAATATATGCAAATCTTTAGGTTTGGGTAAATGCTTTCAGCTACTCCAGCAGGCAATAATATGTATCTTCAGCCCTACTGGAGCCTCAAGATCCACCAACCTTTTGATGAAACTTCTTGCATTTATGACCTGCTGGAATTAGCCTCCAGCAAATTCCACAATCTAGCAACACCAAATATTCAAGAGGAAACCTGTTACAACAAATTTACATGGCCTATTTGTAGATGTGTGTTTTGGTACAGCCCTTTTAGAAAATGTTTTGCATTTTCTTGCACTATTGCATAGTAACACATACATTGACCTAACATTTTCACTACTAATTATATATGCTAGAGAAACTCTTATACATGGATGCAGGAATAAGAAAGTCCACAGTTTCTTCATGTTTAGGTGCATTTGTGTGAATGTGTATGCTGTTTGTATAATAAAAAATGGAAAACAATAAATGTTCATGTTTAATGAATAAAGTATTAGACATTCATTCCATGTGAAACCTTATAAAGAAATAAAAATAAATAAACCACTGGTACAAACAATGGCATATAAGAATCATAGAAACTTAAGTCAAATTAGGCCATTACAGCAAAAGCAACAAGCAATGAAAAACAATATGATCCTTAGGCTAACCTACTAGTACCTTCAAAAATGGAGTGAAGAAGAGCTTTTGTCTGAGAAGGTGGCAACTTTCTTAAAACTGTCTTGCTGCCATCCTAGATCTCAGCACATGGGGTGGATTCAGGAGTTCAATGTCATGTTCCCTACCTTCAATATGCACTGCACAATACAGACATCACTGAAACCCATGTGGGTCCTGTGGTACCACTCCTGGGGCATGCTGAAGTGGGTGGGAACACTGAGACAGCTTCTCCATGGGCTGGACTGGGACCAAGGAAAGAACTCTTTAAATCTACTTCATTTCCATATTTATAAAATGAACATACTTTATTCTGATTGTGAGTTAAAATCTGTGTACGGACTAGTATGTACATTGAAAGAGACTAATTGTTACAGCATTAGAAATGGCCTTCAGCAACTACCTTGCATGTATTGGTGTACTGTCTTTCTATGGGCCAACATGATGAAGAGCTGGTTACAGGGGAGATCTAAAATGGCAGAAAAATGCCATGAAAAATAGAGTTTATTTTTTTATTTTTTAAGAGATGAGTTATTTTGATGTTTTGAAAATGTAAACAATGAAACCTGAACCTGTAATCCATTGAGCTGCCAGACTATCCTATCTAATAAAATAGTAATATGCAAATTGACTGTCACTCCAACACAAAGATGGTGGTGCACAGTCCTCTCTGCCCTGCTGGAGTCCTCCAGTCCCAGGGGGCAGCCGCTGAGAGCAGGGCCCACAGATAGTGCACAGCAGGGCCCGCTTGGCCGCCCATGGCAACCTGAGAGTGGCCAAGTGGCCCTACAGACAACAAAGAACCATGGGGAGTGGGCCTAAGGACATCCCATGAGGGCTTCAGGATGGGAGAAGGTACAGGTTGGGCTGAGGGACCCCCCACCTCCCCATGCACAAATTTTGTGCACTGGGCCTCTAGTATATGAGATATAGACTAAATAGAGAAAAGGGAAACTACTTTTATCCTCTCAATAATCTCATTCTCTAGGAAAGTGACTTGCATCCTTTTATTTTTTTCTTAAAGTAATAAATGTGTGTCAAGTACCTCTGTGTGTCTAGCAGCATGTTAGACATTTATCAGGCACTTCATTATATTTTTGAATAAATAAGTGAATGGACAGACCTTAGTATACAATGTAACCAATATTTGTCATTGAAACTTTTCAATTTAGTTTAACTAGGGAAGTTTTTATATTTTTTATATATGAACACAAAAATGTATAATACAAAGTTGTAGGGGATTTGATATAAAATTTATTTTTCAGTGTATGGCTTTACAGTAATTCTTTTTGTAACTAGTAGCCCGGTACACGAAATTTATGCACATTAAAAGGGAATTAATTAGTGGAAATATTTTAATATTGCTATTTGCCCTTTCTCTATAATAGAAGTGTGAGAGATGAAATGAAATTAGTAAAATGTATATGAAAATAATATATAAATTTATTAATAAATAAACAGTAACAAAAGGATATAACAGCAACAGAGGCATGATATAAAAATGACAAAAACATGATATGAAAACAACAAAAACATGATATAAAAACAACAAAAACATGATATAAAAACAACAGTGATGCAAACAATGACTGATAAAGTGATTCAACTTATTCTAATATCTCCCTGTACACCACATTAAGAGTGAAAACACTTTCAGAGTGCTTGACTAATTTCCCTTGTGATGAAGTATTTAGAACTTTAACTTTAATAGCACATGCTCTTCGAACTCGAGAGAAAGCAACATATAACTGACCATGTGTGAAAATGGGTTCAGGTAAGAATATTTCTAGTCTGTCTAGAGTTTGTCCTTATAATTTATTAATAGTCATCACAAATGCTGGCATCACGGGAAACTGTTGTTGAATCAATTTAAATGGGAGTCCAGTGTCAGATGGGGACAAATCAATTCTTGGAATCAGAACAACCTCTCCCTCTGCAGATCCTGTTAATACTTTAGCTTCAATAATGTTAGGTCATAATCTTTTGATAATAAATCTGGTACCATTACAAAGACCCCATTTACTATTAAGATTTCTCAATAGCACAATGATTGCACCCACTTTCAATTTTAATTTATGACATGGCATTCCCAAAGGAGTAATATTATTAAGAACTTTGATGGGAAAATTTTCCTTTTCAGCACCATCTGTGGAATCAATGGAATCATCACTCAAATATGTGTGAAAATCTCCATCAAGTATATCCAAAATTTCTTAATTTAATTTTTGAACGTGCTCACTTTTTGGATAAAGAATTGCATGGTTAGATATATTTTTAATATTATCTATAGATACAGTATTTCCAAAGATAGCTTCAATGATAGATCCATTACAAATCATTTCACAGGGGATTTCAATAATATCCATTCCTAAATGAATACTGCTATCAAGTTTGCCATCTCCAAGTTTCACTAACTATCCACTATAAGCAGAATCCTCTGATAACATATTTGTTGTAAGATACAACTTTCTGAAACATCCCAAACATTGCAGTACTTTAAACTCATTTGTACTATGGCCAAACACATAGAATGCAGTACAATACTGAGACATTGTCAAAAATCCCCTCCAAGAAGAACTTTTCCACCAAATACAAGATTCAAATTTCTCTTAGTAATCTGTCTATGATATTTATAGCATGATGCATTCATGGTGCATTCATCAATAATGAGAAGTTGGGCCTTTTTAATAGTTTTAGCAACTTCACTCTTTATATCAAGTCTAGAAATTGAAGTTTCATTTAGTGGAATGGGTAATTTATATTGGGAATGAAAGGTGCTTCCACTGATAAGTAAATTTGCAGCAATTCCTGTAGACACTGTGGGTAAAACAGTACTACCATGACCTCTAATATAATGTATTAAAATTTTATAAAGATATGCTTCCACGCTCTGAGGGCCGGTTCCTTCCTCAAACCTCGCCCTCCCGGGAAACAGCTCAGAGAGGGCGTAGATGTGGCTAAATGGGCCCAGGACTCAGTGCATCCACGTTCCGAGGGCAGGTTCCTGCTTGAAACCTCGCTGCCCTTGTGGGAAACAGCTTGGGGAGGGTGCAGCCGTTTCCAAGACAACCCCTGCAGGACTGACTTCCTTCTTGGTCGAGCCTCAGTAGTGATGTTACACCCAGGGTTTTTATATAAATAGATTAGAAAACGTTGTCATTTAAAATATAGCAAATGAATTAAAGCTAAAGGCCAGAAAAAATCAAATTCCAACACTGAGGAACAATCACTGTTACTATTTAAAGTATTTTTGTCTTTTCTTATGCTGTGGTTCTACAGTTATCCACATAATAATTAAGCATCATGTCATCCTTCAGTTTCAATACCTCCATGATTTTCTGGAGGCATATTTTCTGTTAAAAGAAGGAGGAAACTTTCAGACATAGTAAAGTGGACCAGGGTCTGAAAAATTGGTGTAAAAAGATAGAGTGCACTTTGTACATACCTAAAAAGTCGCGAACATTTGAAATAGAATGAATTCCCATCTATATTTCCTGTTTTAATTTCATATCTATATTAGATTGGGGGAAAAGAACTGATTAACTCATTAGGTCCCTGGCTACCTGCAGGTTCTGCAACATCTAGGGCTACAAGTGTTTGCCTCAGCAAATTGATAATGCTTATGTGATCTTAGACACATTCGGGACATTCAAGCTGGCAGTAAGTTTTAGAGAATTTATAACCTTGAGTTTCAGGGCTTATCACACAGTGAACATGACATTATGCTAAATTTAAATATAGTAACAACAATGAAGATGGATAATGAGAAAAAATGTTAACACAGGTTTATTGCTCTGGGGTACAGAAATAAGAGCACAATGAAAGCAAGATATAAAAATAATATCTGATTTGAAAATGTGACAGTTTATAAATAAATAGAAAAATACAGTTTTGCAGTTTATCCCATAAAGAGGTTGGCTAAGTTTATCTTTTGATGGTACTTTTTTCATTCTCCAAATAAATGTGAATTGTTTGTGGTCTATTTTCTTACCCCAAATAGTCTCTCAGTCTCTGCAATACAGCCAAAATGCTGACTATAAAAAGGGCGGATAAAAACCAGCCACAATTCACATAATACACCAAGCTAATTTCATTTTGAGGGTGAACTGAATTGGAAAAATCTCATTTTCTTAAGAAAACTTTGTATCTCATAAAGTCTTTATGTGCTTTGGAGGAACAGCCTTTGCCCTGGGGAGATGCTCATGCCCCGCCATGGAGATAGAGAGGAAAGAAGGAAGTAGAATAAAGAAGGAAACAACATCTCTACAAGCAAAGTGCAAAGCCAGACATTTAATTTCATCGTTTCCCATTATTTCTTGGTTGATCAACAATATTTCCTCAAGCAAATCTTCATTAATTTGCTTTTCTTGTACCTCTGACTATGCAAATTACAATCTGCTTTTTTTTTTCTTTTAATTACACTCGCCCACTCTCACCACCTGAATATATTGGAGTGAAAAGAGAAAGAGCATTAAGCAGCTTCTGTGGGATTTTACATGCACTGTAATGACCTTTCAATATGAATACTTAGCAAGGGAATATGATTTTATTTTCATTTTCTATAGTAAATCATTCTTTTTATAAGATGTCACTTGCAGCCTGTAGTGACATTGGACTAGAGGTGTAGAAATGCTGTCTTTTGCCATTGACAGACCCAGTCTGTTCTCTCTCATCAGGGGATCAGTGGTTTTTCAGGCATATGTATGACAACTCAATGTTCTTTCATCTGGGTCTTCTTTTCTTCAGTTATTAAATATTCAGCATGTGCTTCATGCACTGAAGCCTGAATAATATAAGACTAGTGGAAAACCTGTGTGGGAGCTATATTTTCATTATTAATATGAATTATGTATGCTGCACTCATTCGTCTACTTTGCAAACTCAAATGTAATAGAATAAGCAACCCCCTCCTCATCAGTAGGTAAGGACAAACAGTTTCAGTTTCAAAATATTATCTTAGTTTTTAAACAATAAGAGAGTGAGTGACAGCTCATCTTCACAATTTCTCCTGCTGAAAAGAACAATTTTGCAGGTGGAAAAATTTAAGTTGAATAAGTGAAAAAAAATTCTCAAAAAATCCAAAAAACACACACAGGTTGGAGATGGGAGAGATAGGATTGAAACCCAAGACTTTCTCCTTTTCTCCCAGTTTTATTGAGATATAATGGACATAAAACCCAAGACCTTCTTATTTTAAAATCCAGAGACCTTTCTTCTTCACATTGCCTCGGTAGAGCTGAATACCAGTAGCCACACTCAACCTTTACATCTCTCAGGATCCAAAACATGGGTACATCATTGTAACTGCAAATAATAGCTATCTCCCTTGCATAAAATCAAAATAACTAACATATGTAACAAATTATTCAGTTTATCCATACCTCATATATATGTTTACCATAGCATATGCTACTTGCATGCATGAATAAATGAATATAAGCTCTACTTTAATTAGTCACATACTAATGATCTATCTGTATAGCATGCAATAACAAAACTCCTTGGAATGGCATAGAAGAGCTTTCTTAATCTAGAACCTTCTCATTTCTCTACTCTCACGTCTATATTGTCATATGTTGCTTAACAATGGAGATATGTTATTTTTTAAAAAAAATATATTTTTTTGATTTTTTAAAGAGAGGAAGGGAGAGAGATAGAGAGTCAGAAACATCGATGAGAAAGAAACATCGATTAGCTGCCTCCTGCACATCTCCCACTGGGGATGTGCCCGCAACCCAGGTACATGCTCTTGACCAGAATTGAACCCAGGACCCTTTAGTTGCAGGTCGACACTCTATCCACTGAGCCAAACCGGTTTCTGCAGGGAAATATGTTCTAAGCAATTTGGTGTTGGGTGAATTTGCATTGTGTGAACATCAGAGTATGCATTTTCACAAGCCTAGCTACTAAAGCTTACTACACGCCTAGGTTATATGGTCTAGCGGCCCAATGGTCGGCAAACTGCGGCTCACGAGCCACATGCGGCTCTTTGGCCTCTTGAGTGTGGCTCTTCCACAAAATACCACTTGTGGGCGCGCACGTACAGTGTGATTGGAACTTCATGGCCCATGCGCAGATGTTAGTATTTTGTGGAAGAGTCACACTCAAGGGGCCAAAGAGTCGCATGTGGCTTGCGAGCCGCAGTTTGCCAACCACTGGTCTAGCCTATTGCTTCTAGGCTACAAAACCATAAGTATGCTACTGTACTGAGTACAATTGTAACACAGTGGTAAATATTTATGTAGTTAAACATAGAAAAGGTACAGTGAAAGCCATGAGTAAAAACATATTTATCAAGTAAATTTGCCTGGGCTCTGTGATTGATTGCACAGTGGTGAGGTTTTAGGGAAATTAAGTTTTGATGATGACTTACAGATGTATGGCCTAAGAAAGTGAGAAAACAGGCTCAAAATCTGAGTTAGGGAATACATGAGAAATATTTGGGATGGCTAAAAGGAATATAACTTCAAACAAAAGTAGCACCCATTGCCACCAAGTCTCACATCTTCTAACCCAGGTAAAAGAAGGTCAATCCAGCCAGGTGGCTTTTAAGAGCAGCTTATCATTTTATTATAATGTTGGATCTTGTAGAATTGCCTTTAAGCTTGGATAACTTACACGTACAAAATTCACACTAACAGTACTCATGAGAGAATGACTATGAATGTACATGGCAATCAATGAATTTACTCTGAATACTAACTAGAGAGCCAGAATCTTGTGTCAACCTTATCAGAAATGTTTCTTCCTATAGAAAAACTATTTAAGAATGTTAATAATGTGGAGATACTAAGTAATACTAAAGCAAAGAGAATCTTGATGCCTATGTCTCACATATGTAATTAAGCAGCGTTACATATGTGTATGGATTGATTGGCATCACACATTTTGAAATTAGACGACTGCTACTGAATTCTGACCAGGCTGCTAAAATAGTATGGAATCCTAAGCAAATCCAATCACTACTCTAAGTCTAAGGAAGCTAAGTTTTCACACCTGCAAAATAAATATAATAAATCTCCTCTTGTAGACTTAGGAGAATTAAATAAGAAAGTGCTTGTATAGTGTTTAATCCAGGGTTTGGTATATTCCTGGTGAGCAATAAACTGCCATTGAAGTTCAAGAAGGCCAATTGGTTAATTCAATGATGCATGGTAGTGCTAAGACCAGAAACCACTGCCCTGTTCCTACATCTAGTCCTGCCTCTGCTCTCTCACACAGAGCCAAGCCGTGCCTCCAAATGACTCCTCAATAAAGCAAATGTGCTAAAACAGGAAATGAGAAGACTTTTATGAAAAATGCCAAAACTTATCTTCCAAGAGATCCACAAATTGGTCAGTATTTCTTATTTTGCTATGCCCAAATATCTTGGGATTGCTTATTTTATTTCATCTGACTCTAAAACTCAAATGCACATTTAGAAATAAATTTTCTTGAGGACTTTAATACCCCACTGACATCACTGGGTAAATCTTCTAGACAAAATAATCAACAAGGAAACAGTAATCCTAAATGGCAAACTAGATCAGATGGAACTAATTGACATCGTCAGAACATTTTACCCCAAAGCTATGAAATATACATTATTCTCAAGTGCACATGGGACATTTCCAAAGGTAGACCACATGTTAAGACATAGACTGTCTCTACAAATTCAGGAAGATTGAAATCATATCAAGCATCTCCTTAGACCACAATGGCATTAAATTAAAAATCAGATACAATAAAAAAATACAAAAACAATCAAATATGTGGAGGCTAAATAGTATGATATTAAAAAATGAAGGGGTTACCAAAGAGGTCAAAGAATAAATAAAAAACATCCTGTAAACAAAGGTACATGAACACACAACAATCCAAAATCTATGAGACACAGTGAAAGCAGTCCTAAGAGGGAAGTTCATAGCACTAGAGGCCTACCTCAAAAACTGGTAATGAGTTATGTAACACTGCAACTTAAAGGATTAGAAAGAGAACAAGAAAAGCCCAGAGTAAGTAGAAAGAAGGAAATAATAAAGATCACAGCAGAAAAAAATGACATAGAGACTGAAAAAAATACAAAAGATCACTAAAACCAAGAGCTGGTTCTTTGAAAGGATAAACAAAATTGATGCACCTCTAGCCAGAATCAGAAGGAAATAAAGAGAGAGGACCCAAATAAACAAAACCAGACATGAAAGAGGTGAAGTAACAAATGACCACACAAAAAATACGAAGGATCATAAAAAAAAAATAATACTATCAATGACTTTACTCCAACAAATGAGACAACCTGGATGAAATGGACATACTCCTAGAAAAAAAAAAAAAAACAACCTTCCAAAACACAATCAGGAAGAATCAGAAAAACTGAATCGGCTGATAACTACTGATGAAATTGAAGCAATAATAATTAATAATAATAACAATAATAATAAAACTTCCAGGAAACGAAAGCCCTGATCCAGATGGTTTCACAGGGGAGTTTTACCAAATATTCTAAGAAGAATGAATACTTATTATTCTCAAACTATTCCAAAAATTCAAAAGAATGGAGCAATCAGGCAAGAAGAAGAGATAAAAGGCACCCAAATTGGAAAGGATGAAGTAAAACTCTCATTATTCATAGATGACATGATATTGTACATTGAAAATATCAAAGACTTCATAAAAAAAACTACTAGATTTAATATATGAATTTGGGAATGTAACAGGATACAAAATAAGACTCAAAAATCCATGGCATTTTCATACACCAATAGTGAATCCTCAGAAGGAGAAACTAAAAACAACAAGAACAAAAAACAACATCGATATATCTCTCTCTCTCGCTGTCTCTCCTTCCTCCCTTTCATTGTCTAAGCATTCAATGGAAAAATATCCTTAGGTGAGGATTAGAAAAAAAAAAAAAAAAAGGAGTATGTCCAGCTATGTGGAAGAAATTATCATCTGACAGTAGACTGAGAAAGATCACTCCTGTTAATGTCCATGAGTATCATCCAATCATTTGAGGGCATCAATAGAACAAAAAGGAAGAAAAAGGGCAAATTTGCTTTTCCACTTGAGCTGGAACACCCACCTTCTTCTGCCTTCAATCATTGGTGCTCCTGGTTCTCAGACTTTCAAACTCACACCTGGATTTATAGCATTGCTCCCCATCTTCCCTGATTCTCAGGGCTTTAGACTCACACTAAGTTGTACCACCAACTTTACCTTCCTGGTTCTGCAGGTTGCAGATGGCAGACTGTGAAACTTCTTAACCTCTATAACTGTGTGTGTGTGTGTGTGTGTGTGTGTGTGTTCTCCTGTTGGTGTAGTTAGTTCTGTTTCTCTGGAAAATCCTGACTAATACAGATTTGTTACTGGGAAGTGGGGTGCTTCACCGCTGTAATAAACACCTAAAAATGTGAAGATGACTTTGGAATTGGGTAATGGAAAGTGGCTGGAAGAATTTTGAGAAGAATGATAGAAAAAGCTTAGATTGTCTTTAAAGAGACTGTTGGTAGAAAAATAGACATTAAATGTCATTCTGCAGAGGTCTCAGAATGAATTGGCCCAGATGATGGAGAAGGCTTCTATACACATGTCATCATAAACGAGATGTTAGTAGAAATATGAACATTAAAGTGCTTCTGTTAAGATGTTAGAAGACAATGAGACGATGTTACTCGTCCCTGGAAAAAGGACAATCATTGTTATAGAGTACCAGGAAACGTGGCTATGTTTTTTCTATTGTTGGGTGGAAGGTAGAATTGGTCCTTAATGAACTTGGATATTTAGCTGATGATAGGTCGCAGAGGAGCCCAGCCGTGGGCAAACTACAGCCCGCGGGCCGGATCCGGCCCGTTTGAATTGAATAAAACTATTGAAAAAAAAGACCGTACCCTTTTATGTAATGATGTTTACTTTGAATTTATATTAGTTCACACAAACACTCCATCCATGCTTTTGTTCCGGCCCTCCGGTCCAGTTTAAGAACCCACTGTGGCCCTCGAGTCAAAAAGTTTGCCCACCCCTGGCAGTGATGGCCAACCTATGGCATGCGAATTCATTGTTTTGGTTGATTTTTCTTTGTTAAATGGCATTTAAATATATAAAATAAATATAAAAATATAAGTCTTTGTTTTACTATGGTTGCAAATATCAAAAAATTTCTATATGTGACATGGCACCAGAGTTAAGTTAGAGTTTTTCAAAATGCTGACACCCCGAGCTCAAAAGGTTTGCCATCACTGGTCTAGTCTAATTCTCCTTGTTCCTTATTTTAAAATGTGAGGAAAGAGATAAATTGAAAAGGAAAAAATTAAACAGAAAAAAAGTAAGGAAGGAAGTAATGGGGAGAGGGAGGAAGGGATGGAGGGAGGGACCAGAAATTGGTTGTTTGGAAAATCTTAGCCTTTCCAGACTGAAAAAAAATCTAGAATATGCTTTTGAAAAATCGAAAATGAGGTTGAGAAACATTTTGTAGTAGAAATTAGTTACATGATAATAAATTTAATCTCGGCTAAATGCAGGCATAAATATTTAGGAATAATCTGCGGAGAACCCCCTTGTCTGATAGCAGAAAACCATTGACATATATATGGTACAACAAGATTTCCAAGAGCTTTAATCCAGCAGAAACACTGGAAGCTTGGACTGAAAGACACAGTGATGAACTGGCACCTTCCCAGAATGGGTTACCCTTCCAGAAAAAAAAGAATTTTACCAAGAGCAGAGCTGAAGATGCAGAGGCAGAAGCCAGATAGGTTGTGCCCATGGCTAGAACACTAAGCACCAGATTATTTGTCTCTGGCCTTGAACCCCAGAAGAATTTGCCTTGCTAGATTTCAAATGTGTTTGGCAATGGCAACCCTTTTGTTTCTTCTAGTTTCTGCCTATGTGAATGGGGGTGTCCATCCTACGTTCGTCCCACAATTGTATTTTACAAACAAGCAACTTGTTTTCCAGTTTTGTGGGATCACAGATGGAAAAAAATTGCTCAGGATGGACCATCTCCATGGTCCCTTCCCTATCAGAATTAGTTGGGAGTTTTTGAATTATTTATACTTAGATGAAATTTTGGTTTTTAGAGTTGATGCTTGTATAACTTAAAACTTTTATGCACAGTGGGGTCATATCAAAATACTTTATACATGAACAAATGTGAATTTGAGGGGGAACACATGGAGCCAACTCAAGTGGGTTACTGGTACCCACAATCCCCAAAAATTCATGTCTATTCCGAAACTAAGAATGCGTTCTTATTTGAAAATTGAGTTGTTGCAGAAATAATTAAAGATAGAGATGAGGTAATACCAGTTTTCGGTAGGCTCTTATTTCAATGGGAATGTCTTAAAAAGTAAAAGAAAGGAACACAGAGAAACAAAAAATAAGGTGATGTGAAGATGGAGGCAGATTTTTACTGATGCCCTTATAACCAAGCAGTGACAATGATTGTTAGCAACCACCAGAAGTTAGGAGCATGGAATAGTTGCATGTACTATCTCTTTAGAATGAACTGACCCTGTTGATTGCTTGATTTCAATCTTCTGCCTTACAAACTAAGAAAAGATAAATTTCTGTTATTTTAAGCCACCGCATTTGTGATAACTTATTGTAGCAGCTCCAAAAACATAACATCCTATATAATAAAAGGCTAATATGCAAATTGTCCCCTCAGGAGTTCAACTAACTGGGAGTTCAAGTGCTCGCTATGACATGCACTGACTACCAGGGGGCAGCACGGAACAAAGGAAGGCCGGCCTAGGCCTAGGGACCCTACCCTTGAACGAATTTTGTGCACTGGGCCTCTAGTATGTGTATGTGTGTGTGTGTATATATATATATATATATATATATATATATATATATATATATATATATATATGCCAGATTATTATTACCACCTGACATTTGTAGGCAAATTAGCTGTAATTTTGCACTTAAGTTGCTAGAGGGCCAGACCATTACAAATAGGGAAGCAGGTTGTTTACCATGACAGTAGAAATGATTTTTTTCTGAAGCTATGGGCAAACAATGCAACTTAATAGCCTTTGAACGTAAGATATATTTGAACATGATTGGCCAGATTATTATGACCACCTCATGTTTGTAGGCAAATTAGCCATACACTGCATTGTATGGGATATGGAAGTCAAAGGCCTGTTTGAACACCTTTGCTGTCTGCAGTTACCAAGATAAAATGTCTCAAATTCGCACAGGAACACAAGGATTGGATAGTTGAGCAATGGAAAAATGTCATGTGGCCTGATGAATCACGTTTCCAGTTGCATCATGCAGATGGCAGAGTGAGAAGTTGGTGGAAACAGCATGAAAGCATGCACCCCACATGCATGAGTACAACCCTTCAAGCTGGTGGGGGCAGCATTAGAGTTTGAGGCATGTTTTCCTGGCATGATTTGGGCCCTTTAATTCGTGTGGAACAACATATGAATAGCACAACATACCTAAGTATCGTTGCTGATCAAGTTCATCCTATCATGTTGATGGCGTATCCCAATGGCTTCTTCCAATAAGACAATGTGCCATGCCATGGTGCTCATATTGTGCAGGCATGGTTTCAAGAACATGAGGAAGACTTTACCTTGCTTAGGTGGCCAGATCTCAACCCAATTGAGCATTTGTGGGATGAAGTTAAAAGAGCCATCAGGCAGCTGGTTCCACAACCATCAAATCTCACAGAACTGGACAGTGCTCTTCATCAGGCATGGTGTCAGATTCCTCGCATCACCTTTCAACATCTCGTGGAGTCAATGCCAAGAAGAATCGCTGCAGTATTGAAGGCAAAAGGTGGCCCAATTAAGTACTCATGGGGTGGTCATAATAATCTGGCCTCTCTCCTCTCTCTCTCTCTCTCTCTCTCTCTCTCTCTCTCTCTCTCTCTCTCAATATATATATCCCATCTTCAAAGGCTGTTAAATAGTGTTGTTTACCCATATCTTCAGAAAAAAATCACTTCTACTGTCATGGTAAACAACCTGCTTCCCTATTTATAATGGTCTGGCCCTCTAGCAACTTCAGTGCGAAATTATAGCTAATTTGCCTACAAATGTCAGGTGGTAATAATAATCTGGCCACTCAGTGTGTGTGTGTGTGTGTGTGTGTGTGTATAACAGTTTTGAGAATATATTTCAGAAGTATGCATTTTTATTTACATTGTTATGTATTATTTAATATTTGAAAAAATATTTAAAATTTAATTAGCAGTGCAAGGCAGAAATATTGAAAAATTGAAGTATTATACTTGTACTAGAGGCCAGGTGCACAAAATTCCTGCACTCAGGCAGGTAGTCCCTCAGCCTGGCCTGTACCCTCTTGCGGTCTGGGAGCCCTTAGGGGATGCCCAACTGATGGCTTAGGCCCGCCTGTGGAGCAGGCCTAAGCCAGCAGTCAGACATCCTTAGCACTGCCATGGAAGCAAGAGAGGCTCCCTCCACCACCATTGTGCTCACCAGGTGTGAGCCTGGCTTCTGGCTGAGTGGCACTCCCCCTGTGGGAGCACTGGGGGTAGCTCCTACATTGAGTGGGATTGGGCCAAAACGGTCTGTCCAACATTCCCGGAGGGGTCCCAAATTGTGAGAATTCACAGGCCAGGCCAAGGGACCCCACCAGTGCGTGATTGCTGGGCTGGGGAGGCACATGGGAGGTTGGCCAGCTGGGAGGGACCACGGGTGGGCTCCAGGGCATCTCCAGCCTATCTCGCCCAGTCCCGATTGTCCAGACCCCAGCAGCAAGCTAACCTACCAATTGGAGTGTCTGCCCCCTGGTGGTCAGTGAATGTCATAGCGACTGGTCAACCAGTCAACTGTCTGCCCCATGGTGGGCAGTACACATCATAGCAAGTGGTTGAGCAGCCTTAGCATATCATTAGCCTATTAAGCTTTGATTGGTTGAATGGATGAGCAGATGACCAGACACTTAGCATATTAGGCTTTTATTATATAGGATTACTTGTACAATTGAACTGTGTTAGCTAAGATTTATGGAATGAAAGAAAACAAAGTTAAAAATGTCCCATTGGTAGTTATTTAATTTCTCTTAGACTTAAGTCTTTCAAAAATATTACTCATTAAAAATTCTTCATATATTATAAGGATGTATGGCTACCTACATATTATTAGGATATCCATA
Source organism: Myotis nattereri (assembly GCF_964212035.1). Classification (NCBI taxonomy): domain Eukaryota; kingdom Metazoa; phylum Chordata; class Mammalia; order Chiroptera; family Vespertilionidae; genus Myotis; species Myotis nattereri. The sequence goes on along the minus strand of NC_138082.1, from coordinate 88,803,224 downwards.
TGGAAAAATAAATAAACTGTCAACATTGACACCTCAAAATTTCATGTGATTGAAAAAAATTAGATCAAAGGATAGTCATGATTAAATATCTAATAAAAATAAAAATTAGTCAGAAATTAAAATAAAATAGATGATAATGTCTTTCCCACAAAATACTTTCTCAGTTAACTTCATTCAGGCTTCACAATTGATAATGGCAGGAGTTACCTAATTGTGGCAAGTGCTGAGAAAGTGGTGTCCCTGGACACAAGTAAAACCTTTAGAAATGTGACTATAAAATGTATAATAATAACATAGTTATGGAAATCACTGCCTGAAATTATTTATTCATGTAACCCATTAGTTCATTTTGTGAAATTATTATTTAGCTTAACCTTGGATTTAGCCAAATATTAATTGAAAGTCTTTTATAATTAATTAAAACAGAGGGGATAAATGGTAATGGGAAAAAATAAGATAAAAGTGTATTTACTGAATTCTATGTGATATGTAAAATTTTAAAAGAACTTGAGTTTAACTTTTTGAAAGTTAATTTAAATCTTTCTTTTAAAGACTGTACATTTTAAATACATCTTTATTGATTTCAGAGAGGAAGGGAGAAATAGAATATCAATGATGAGAGAAAATCATTCATTGGCTTGCCTCTTGTATACCCCCGACTGGGCTTCCAGCCTGCAACCCAGGCATGTGCACTGACAAAGAATTGAACCATGACCTTCTGATTCATAGCAACACTGGCTGGGCTAAAAAGTGTACATTTTTAACATCTTAAAGCTAACAATATATTTTGTGTTTAAAACATTATGCATTTTTAGCCATCCTTAACAAAGAATAATACATATTCAATAAGAAAGCATATTAAATAACATTATTAAACTTTTAGTTGATGGCTATTTAAATTTCACTTGATTTTTCACTATAGAGCATAGTAATTGTACTGTGCTTAATTATCATCATCATGTATCAAGTGTGAAACAGATGTTTCTGCATCTAGAACTAGAAAACTAATGGAAACTTTTAAACTATTAGTAACCCACTTAGAATAATTGAAAAGGTCCAGCTCCTCAGGGTAGTCAGTTTTATAACATACCATAGAAATAGAAACAGAGGCAGACATCTAAAATGAAACTGTAAATATATGTTTCTGAAAATTTAAGGAATATCTATGACTAGTTCATTCCACTGTCAAAGCCCTGCTACATCCTCTTATAACCCAAGTGGGTTGGATCTGAAGAAAGAAAACATCACTGCCTACAGGCATTTCTTCAGGAGGCCTGTTCGATGGAGTTTTTCAGAAGCTCTCGGGTTATCTGTGTTTTACTCTATGGAAAATTCGCTTTCAATTTAAGCTGCAAGAAGCCAGAGACTGTTCAATTCAAAGCATTTTTTTTTTAAATCTCTGAATTTGCCACAGCAGGCAGAGAATTTTTATTAGTGGAGAAGAGAGCTGTAGGTATTCACATTACATGGGGAGAGGGTTAAAGCCACAAATAGCATTCGCCAATGTGGCAAAGGGAAACCAGAGCTTTTTAGAAATAATTTAACTGAGTTTTGAGTGTCACATCTGTACATTGAGTAAGCAAAGAAATTTAGTGGAACACAAGATAGATCAGTGGTTAAAATTTATATACATATTTATATATAAACTAGAGGCCCAGTGCACAAAAATTTGTGCACTCGAGGGGGGGTGGGGGGGGGGCTCAGCCCGGCCTGCGCCCTCTCACAGTCTGGGAACCCTCAGGAGATAATGACCTCCTGGCTTAGGCCTGCTCCCCTGTGGCAGAGGTCAGGCCCAATCCCTAGGTGCAGCCCCTGGTCGGGCTCAGAGCAGGGCTGATTGGGGAGTTGGGGCGCCGCCCCCTGTCATGCACAGAGCAGGGCATATCAGGAGGTTGCGATGCCACCCTCAGTCACGCTCAGGGTAGGGCTGATTGGGGGGTTGGGGCACCGTCTCCTGTCACACTCAAGGCAGGGTCGATGGGGAGGTTGCGGCACCACTCCCTGCCACGCACAGAGCAGGGCCCATCAGGGGGGTTGGGGTTCTGTACCCTGTCACTCACAGAGCAGGGTCAATCAGGGGGTTGGGGAGCTCCACCCTGTCACGCACGGAGCAGGGCCCATCAGGGGGTTGAGGAGCTCCCCCCTGTCACTCACAGAGTAGAGCCAATAGGGGAGTAGGGGCACCGCCCCCTGTCACACAGAGCAGGGCAGATGAGGGGGTTGGGGTGCCACACCCTGTCACACTCAGGACAGGGCTGATGGGGAGGTTATGGCTTTACCCCATCACACACAGAGCAGGGCCCATGGGGGCAGGGGAGTTGGGGCGCAGCACCCTGTCACACAAAGAGCAGGGCCAATCAGTTGGGGCACCACAGCCTGTCACACACAGAGCTGCAGGGCGATCAGGGGGTTGGGGAGCTCCTCCCTATCAGGCACAGAGCAGTGTTGATCAGGGTGTTGGGGCGCCTTCCCCTGTCACGAACAGAGCAGGGCAGATAGGGAGGTTGTGGCCCTGCCCCCTGTCACACACAGAGCCGCAGGGCAATCAGGGGGTTTGGGCGCTGCCCCCTACCATGCTGATCCCGGTGCCGGGAGGCCTCGTGGCTCCACTGATCCCTGTGCTGGGAGGCATAATACCCTTTTACTCTACAGGATAGAGGCCTGGTGCATGGGTGGGGGCTGGCTGGTTGCCCTGAAGGGTGTCCTGGATCAGGGTGTGGGTCCCCACTGGTGTGCCTGGCCAGCCTGGATGAGGGGATGATGGCTGTTTTCAGGCTGGCAGGTGACTGAAGCTCCCAACCGTTCCTTTTTTTTTCTTTTTTTTTATTCTGGCCCAGTTTTAGCTCTGAGGCTTGGCTCCAGCTCTTAGGCCTCCACTGCTGAAAGCAGGTATCTGGTTTGTTTGGGTTCTATAATCGAAACAGTTTCAACTCCAGCTCTGAGATCCCGGCTGGCTGAAAGCAGGTTTCTGGGGTTTTGTTTAGCTTCTATATTTGTAACAATGTTTCAAACTGCAAGCTCAGAGGCCGGCAACGGCAGGCGGGGAACGTTGCAGTCCTCCGTCACTGAAGCAAGCAAGCCTCATGTTCGCTTCCAGCTGCCTGGCTGCTGGCCGCCATCTTGTCTGGCAGTTAATTTGCATATCACCCTGATTAGCCAATGGGAAGGGTAGTGGAGGTACGGCTAATTACCATGTTTCTCTTTTATTAGATAGGATATAAAATTTATATATAAAAGATATATATATATATATATATATCTTCATATTCTACTTTTACCAAAATGCAAAAACATACATGGTAATTAACTTGTTAAACTTTATCACAGGGCCAGGACTTTTTCTTTAATATACATTGATTAAAGTTTTAAATTTCCTTTTTTGTTATATCCTATATTTATAATGCAGCTTTTGCTGTTTCTACTTCTTTTGTTAAATGTTGACATTATTGCAGGTGTCCCTCTTACCTCCCCTCTTTGCCCACCCCTATCCCTGCCTACCCCTTCCTTGGCCTTCACCAAACTATTGGTTATGTCCATGGACTTTGCATATGTTCTTTAGATAATCCCATCACCTTATTTATCCAGTCACCCCATTAACTGGAAGCAAAGAAAGCAAAGACTTTTTCTTAAAGATGATTTTCTCTCTCATTCGTATCTCATTCACATTACAAACGATCGATTTGTGGTTTTTTTTGTTTGTTTGTTTGTTTTTTAAATATATTTTATTGATTTTTTTACATAGAGAAAGGGAGAGAGATAGAGAGTTAGAAACATCGATGAGAGCGAAACATCGATCAGCTGCCTCCTGCACATCCTCTACTGGGGATGTGCCCGCAACCCAGGTACATGCCCTTGACCGGAGTCGAACCTGCGACCTCTCAGTCCGCAGGCAGACACTCTATCCACTGAGCCAAACCGGTTTTGGCTGATTTGTGGTTTTTATACTCTTCTTTATTAATCCTTTTCAAAACATATTGCTTATATGTTGTGGGATAGATATAATATTCCACACTCATAAATTGGTTTGCATGAAAATTAAATCATTATTGAATTAACATATACAATTGGAATAAATATTTTAGGGAACAATCTAAACTGACTCTTGATGAATACACAGCATGAGTAATGAAAACCTAAATTTAAGAGTATTCTATACTGCCTGCTATGAGCACATATCAGTATATTTTGCAGAAATAATAGAAACAATCAGTTCTTTTGGTCAATGAGTAAAATGGATAACATTCAAGAACATTTATATCACACTGATACTTGGAAATAAAGAACATAAGAGCTGGAAATTACATAATTCTCTGCCATGGACTGTTGTATGGGTACCTACAGCTTGAAGGAACTACAAACTTCTCAGTGTCTCAGTTAAAAGAAATCTCTTTCTGTTTAGGTTTTCTTGAAACATTTTACATTATGGGTTATCAAAAATCCCATTTTTGCCTCTCCCCAAACATGGCATGGATACTAGATACTGACTTAAAATAAAAACTTATGAAGAGACTAACACACAACTGTAATGTTAAGGCATTTAAAAAATGAAATAAAATATTCATTTTTAATGAAATTAAAATACCCAATTTAATCAAATTAATATAAAATGTAATAAATCTCTAATGAAACCTAAGATATTTTATTTTTGAAATTCACAGTTGATCCTAAAAGAACTAATGCTACAAGTAACTAAGTAATTTTTTTTAAAATTAAAAGGTAGATTAGAAAACTGTGGTACATCTACACAATGGAATACTGCCCTGCTGTGAAAAAGAAGGAATTCTTACCATTTGCAGCAGCATGGATGGAACTGGAGGGCATTATGCTAAGTGAAATAAGCCAGTCAGTGAAAGAAAAACACCACATGATCTCACTCATTTGTGGAATATAAAGAACATTATAAACTGATGAACAAAAATAGATACAGAGGCAGAGCTGCCTCAGACAGACTGTCAAACTGCAGTGGGAAGTCTGGGGAGGGGTGGGGGGAGGTAAGTGATCAACCAAAGGAATTGTATGCATACATAGAAGCATAACCAAAGGATGCAAGACACTGGGGAGAGGGGCATTGAGGGCATGTCCCAGGTCTTCACTTCCCTATTGCACATGTCCTTGGGCTATGCCTAGCCTATATAATAAAAGCCTAATATGCAAATTATCCCCTTGGGCGGTCATTTGACTGGGCGTTCAACCAGGAGACCAGGAGTTAGACCACTGACTATGACGTGCACTGAACACCAGGGGTGGCACCAGGCCAAGGCTGGTGCAAGCAGGGGCCCGATCACCCTGCCAATTGCTCCGCAGATGGCGACCAGTGGTGATGGCAGGAGGTGGGGCCACCACCCAGTTCCCAGGTGCTGAGGGAGCCAGACAGGGGGCCCATCCCCTATCAGTAGCTCCACAGACAGTGACCAGCAGCAGTGGTGTGGGACAGGGCCGCCACCTGGCTCCCAGGTGCTGAGGGAGCTGGGTGGAGAGCCTGTCATTGACTGGTCAACCCACAGACAGTGACCAACAGAGAGCAGGCCCTGATCACCCAATCGGGGTCAAGCCCCGGGGCTGGGATGGGGAGCTGGGGCACCCAAGCGGGGTGCTGTGACCTCTCTCCAACTACCTGGGTGTGGGGGTGATGGGAACAGAGGTGCGGTGAGAATGTGGGGTGTCCACTAAACTCATTTTCACTCCACCTGCTACACCCCCCTGGGATACCAGAGCTCACACACTGGGAACACCCCCTCCACCCCATTCAGGTGCTGGGCGCCTGCAAGGAGCCCTCCACGCACCCGTGCGGCCTCCTCTGGGTGAGCCAGGCTGCAGCCGCTGGGACTGCAGAGGCTGGTTGGGCTCCCCGTCGGTTTGCGAAGGAGCTGGTCTGCTAGGCTGGCCGGGAGAGAGCGTGCTGCCTGCCCAGCTTCCATGCGGCACTGCTGGGTGGCCCAGAGGCCCATCCTGCACCCCTGCTTGTGGTGTCCGGCATGCTCACTACATTCCCACATGGGGACTTGGGCACCATGACTCAGGTGGAGGGGGGCATGTGGGGCCCAGGTGCTGCCCAGGGCCTAGGCAGCAGCTGGGACCTGCCCTTCCACACCAGAAGCTCACCCTTTGATCACTAGCCAGGCCTAGGGACTGCATCCAGGCACGAGTTTTGTGTACTGGGCCTCTAGTAAGTATATAAGTTCTTTTGTTTGTCTCTTCTCATCTCCCCAGGCCCATATACAGGCATGCCAGTCTGTCCCATGCCTCCATGTTTCAGATCTTATTTTGTTGTTCAATTCATTTTGTTCATTAGATTCCACAAACAAGTGAGATCATGTGATATTTGTCTTTCTCAAATTCACTTATTTCACTTAGCAAAATATTTTCCAGGTCTATTCATGCTGTCCCGAAGGGTAAGAGATCCCTCTTTTTTTACAGCTGCGTAATAGTCCATTGTGTCCATAGCATTTTTATCCGTTCATCTACCGATGGGCACTTGGCCTGTTTCCAAAGTTTAGCTATTATGGTAAATAATGTTGCTATGAACATGGCGGGGGGGGGGGGGGGTACATATATTCTTTAAGATTGATGTTTGGGGTTTTCAGGATATATTCCCAGAAGTGGGATCACTGGGTCAGGCAGAAGTTACATTTTTAATTTTTTGAGGAAACTTAGTCTGAGAATATCTTCATTTCTCCTGATTTCCTGAAGTATAATTTTATTGGCAAGAGAATTTGACAGTTCTTTTCTTTCATCTCTTAATATATTTTTGTTTCACTGTTTTCTGTGATTTCAAGTAAAAAAAAATATTGAAATTCAATTTGTTTCACCAATATATTATGTACTGTTTCTCTATGTCTAGTCTAAAAAAATTGTTTTTAGTTTTTATTAGTTTCATTGTGATGTCATACTTGATTTCTTTGGGTACATTCTATTTTGGGTTGACACAAACTCTTAAATATGCAGATTTGTACGTTATGTTAAATTTGGAAAGTGTCCAGTCATTATTTTGTTGAAAACTCTTTTAGTCCCACTCTCTTTCTGTTTTTTTAATAGGACTCTAAAAAATAAATAAATAAATTTGTTATATTTTTTGCAAGTCCCTACAGTTTTATTTATTTTACATTTTAGTTTATTTTCTCTCTGTTATTTAGATTTGGTGATTCTATTTGTCTTTATATTCACTGGTCTTATGTTATTTGCATTAAATTATTGAGGAAATTTCTACACGTTTTCGTGTTTTGTATTTCCATAGTTGTCATAAATAACTTCTATTGCTTTGCTGAGATTTTAATTTTTTCAAGAGATTTTATTATTTATTTTAAAAATTTTATATGATGACTCTTAAAATTTTAGACAGGTAATTACATTATCTGATTTATTTCATCTAGAGTTTGTGCATTTTCTCATTTAAGTATTTGATTTAATTATACTTTATTGACTCTTAGTAAGAAGGCAAATGCTGGCCTCATAAAAAGAGCTTGGAAGTGTTCCTTTCAATTGGAATTTTTTGGAATAGTTCAAGAACAATAGATGTTAGTTCTGCTTTGAATGTTTGGTAAAACTGTCCTGTGAAGTCTTACAGACCAAGGCTTTTGTTTGGGGGAGTTTTTATTACCTGCTTCAATTTCCTCAATTATTATTGGCCTATTCAAGTTTTTTTATTCTTCTTTATTCTGTTTTGGCAGATTGTATTTTTCTAAGAATTTATCCATTTCATCCACATTGTTCATCTTTTTGCCATATAGTTGCTCATCATATTTTCTTACAATGCTTTATATTTCTGTGGTGTCACTGGTTACTTATCTGCTTTCATTTCTGGTTTTGATTATGTGGGTATTCTCTCTTTGTTTCATGATGAGCCTTGCTAAAGGTTAATCAATCTTGTTTATCTTTTCAAAGAACCTTCTCTTGTTTGATTGATCTTTTGTATTTTGTTTTTCTCTATATCATTTACTTCTGTTCTAATCTTTAGTATTTCCTTTCTTCTACTTACTCTGGGCTTCTCTTGTTCTCTTTCTAATTTCTTTAAGCTTTGGGTAAAATAGTTTATTATTAATTTTTCTTGTTTTTTGAGGTAGGCCTATGAACTTTCTCTTAGGACTGCTTTTAATGTGTCCCAGAGATTTGGGGTTGTTGTGTGTTCATTTTCATTTGTTTCCAGGAAGTTTTTTATTTCTTTTCAATTTCATTGTTAACCCCTTCATTGTTTAATAACATGCTATTTAGCCTCCATGTGTTTGAATGTTTTTGAGTATTTACTGTAGTTGATATCTAATTTCATTCCATTGTGATCTGAGAAGATGCTTGATATGATTTCAATCTTATTGATCTTCTCGAGATCTGTTTTCTGACCTAACATCTGATCTATCTTTGAGAATGACCCATGTGCACTTGAGAAGAATGTATATTCTTCCACTTTGGGGTGAAATGTTCTATAAATGTCAATCAAATCCATTTGATCCAGTGTGTCATGTAGAGTCACTGTTAATTTTTTTTTTTTTGTCTGGAAGATCTATCCAGGGAAGTCAGTGGGGTGTTGATGTCCCCTACTATGACGGCATTGCTATTGATCTATTCCAAGTCTTCCAAAAGGTTTTTCTATATATTTAACTGCTCATATTTTTGGTGCATATATGTTTACCAGGGTTATATCTACTTGTTAGATCAATCCCTTTAATATTATGTAGTGACCTTTATTGTCTCTTTGGATGTCTATTTTGTCAGATATGAGTATTGCCACCCCAGCTTTTTTTTCAATTTCCATTTTCATGGAATTTTTTTTCCTCATCCCTTCATTCTTATCCTGTGTGAGTCTTTTGTTCTGAAGTGATTCTCTTGTAGACCACATATATAGTTGGGTCATGTTTTTGTATCCATTCAACCACCCTATGTCTTTTAATTGGAGCATTTAATCAATTTTCATTTGAGTTTATTATTTCTAGGTACTTATTTAACACCATTTTAATTTGTTATGCCTATGTTTCTCTCCCTATTTCATTTGCTCAATACAGCAGTCCCTATAACATTTCTTGCAGTGCTTGTTTAGTGGTGACAAATGCCTTTAGCACTGTTTTTTTTTTGTCTTGGAAGCTCTTTTTTTTTTTTTTTTTCTAGGAATGATAGCCTTGCTAGATATAGTAATTTTGGTTTCAGATCCTTGCTTTTAAATTTGCTTGAACAATTCATTCCATTTTCTCCTGGCCTTTAGAGTTTCTGATGACAGCCTTATGGGACTTCTTTTTGAAGGTGAGAAATAGTTTTTCTCTTGCTGCCGTTAGGATTCTTGTCTTTAATTTTTGGCTTTATAATTATGATGTGTCTGGGCATGGGACTGTTTGGGTAGTTATTGCTTGTGATTCTCTGTGCCTCGTGGACTTAGGTGAATTTTTCCTTTACCAGGTCAGGGTAGTTTTCTGCCATTATTTCTTAAAAAGGGTTCTCTATCCCTTGCTCACTTTCTTCTCCTTCTGGCACCCTTATTATGCAAATATTATTATGTTTCATGTTATCCCACAGCTCCCTTGTGCAGTCTTCTTTTTTTTTTTTTTTTTCTTTTTGGTCCTCTGATTGAGTGATCTTTTTTCTACCCTGTCTGCTAATTCACCGATCTGATCTTCAAATATTCTTAATCTGCTGTCTATTCCTTCCACTATGTTCTTTATTAGTTCTATGTTATTCTTTGTAGATACTATATATTTTCTCATGCTATTGAGTATTTTTGCCATCATTATTCTGTACTCTATGTCTGATAAATTTATTTTCTCCATTTCATTTAGCTCTTTTTCTGGAGAATTATATCATTTGGGGCTTGTTTTATTTCTCCCCATTTTGACTGCCTATTTGGGTTTGTCTCTAGTGCAGGACTATGTCAAACATTATATCTGGCTAATTAGATCAGGTAAAGACTCAAAACCTCCAGAGACCCTTCTGTTCCTACAGACTGGTTATATTCAATCTTGAGTAGCCTAATGAAATTTTCCACTGATTAGGGGAGAGGTTTTCCAATGGAGTGAGGCAATTGCTTCTGCCTGGAGGCTGATTGTTATTCTCATTCTCAAATGGGACTCAGAATCTCCACAGAGTGGGGCAAGGGGATTGTCCTACTGGGTGGGACAACTGCCTTCCCCCTAGGCAAAAACTGCCTGGATAACAAAGGTCCTTCTGAAAAAGATGGCTTTTGCAGCATGAAGAAATGACTCAACACAGGAAACCAGTGTGTCTGCCTTCTGAGCTCTATCCCCAAAACACCCAACCCTGGCTTCTGCACACATAGGTCCAGTGCATTCTTCCCTCCTTCTCCTGGAGCCCAAGGTAAGTGACTTCACACAAAATTTTGTGTGTTGGCCCTTTATGAGAGTGCCTGTATTTTCAGCTATCTCTCCCTGGAAGAGAGCAACCCTGTTTCTTTTCACAGACACATGTTATGTGGGCACCTTTTCAGTTCTGATGTTCTGGGCTGAGAGGGGCAGAGTTCTCATTGGGAACCCCCCTCTACCCCCCACAGCTGAGATATTCTATGGAACTTCAGCTGCTGTCTGTAGAAACACAACCAGCCCTTTTGTGCCTCTGCACTTCCTACTAGTCTCTCTGTGTTCTCCACTTTCCTTCCTTGGTTACCTGGGTTTGCTCCTACTTGTATTCAGCTGATTATTCAGGATGTTTGGTATGTTCTTTGTAAATTTTACTTGTACTTCCAGTTTTTTTTTTCCTGGTTGAGTGTCAGTGTAGCATCCACTTATTCCACCACCATTGTCTTTTTGTATGAAGATCAATATTTTGAACTATAGGGATTTTTTATTTGTTCACGAATGTTGTTTATTAAAGCAGTTTTAGTTTCAGACTATATTGAGCAGAAGTTATAGGGCTTTCCCTTATAACCCTTGGATTCACACATGGGTAGACATCTCCATTATCGATTCCAAAACCAATATAGTTTATTTGTTACAATTGATGAACCTACGTTGACACATTATTTTTATGCAAAGTTCATAATTTACATTAGGATTCACTATTGTGTTGTATATCCCATGGGACTGCTCATATTTACAATGTTTATCTACCATCATAGTATTATACAGAATAATTTCCCTCCCTCAAAAATTCTCAATGCTCCCCATATTCATTTATCTTTTTCCTATCCTCTGGAAATCATTGATCTATTTACTATCTCTACAGCTTTGCATTCTAAAAAATGTCATATTATTGCATTATACTAGTCTTTTCATATTGACTTCTTTCACTTAGTCATGTATTTGAAAGGTTCCTCCATGTCTTTTCAGAGTTTGATAGCTAATTTATTTTTTGTACTGAACAATGTTCTATTGTCTGGTTTTATTATAATTTATTCATCCACTCATCTACTAAAGAAAAATCTGTTTGCTTCCAAGTTGTGGCATTTATAAATCAAGTTGCTATACGCATTGTATGTGCATATTTTTGTATAGATATGTTTTCAACTATTGGTGGTAAATACTAAGGAATGCCGTTGATAGATTATGCTAAGGCCACTCAACTGCTCGCTATGATGTGCACTGACCACCAGGGGGCAGATGCTCTAACTGTTAGGTTAGCTTGCTGCTGGGGTTTAGTAGATGGGAACTGAGCAAGATGGGCTGGACGTGCCCTGGAGCCCTCCTGTGGTCACTCCCTGCCTGGCCAACCTCCTGTGCCTCCCCTCAGCCTCAATAGTACATTGGTAGGGTTCCTCAGCGTGGCCTGCACTCTCTCACAATCCAGGACCCCTTGGGGGTTGTCAGTGAGCCGGTTTCAGTCCAATACCACAGGCCAGGCCAAGGGACCCCACTGGTGCATGAATTCATGCACAGGGCCTCTTGTAAGTAATAAATGAGAGTTATTGTTGTTCTACGCCCTCAACAGTATTTGGTGGTGTCATTGACCTGGATGAGGCCATTCTAATAAGTGTGTAGTGGTGATTCAATGTTACTTTAATTAGCATTTTATTTTATTTTTAAAAAATATATTTTATTGATTTTTTACAGAGAGGAAGAGAGAGGGATAGAGAGTTAGAAACATCGATGAGAGAGAAAAACATCGATCAGCTGCCTCCTGCACACTCCCTACTGGGGATGTGCCTGCAACCAAGGTACGTTCCCTTGACCAGCATCGAACCTGGGACCCTTAAGTCTGCAGGCTGATGGTCTATCCACAGAGCCAAACCAGTTGGGGCTTAATTAGCATTTTATTGATGACATAGATCATTTTTATGTTTATTTACCATCCCTATATTTTCTTTGGTGAGGTATTCAGTTAAATATTTGACCCATTTTTAATTGTGTTCTTGTGGAATTTTAAAATTTCTTTGTATACTTTGTAATATAAATTTTTAGCAGATATGCATTTTGCAAAAAGTTTCTCTCACTGTGGCTTGTATTCTTATTCTCTCACATCTTTCACAGTGCAGAGGTTTTGTGTGCATATTTTTATTTAAATTGAGTCATTTTTATTTATTTATTTATTTTATGGATTTTGCCTTTTGTGTTGTATCTAAGAAATCATTGTCAAAAGTAAGGTTATCAAGGTGTTTAAATATGTTATTCTAGGCTTTTTATAGTTTTGCATTTTACATTGAAACATTTGGTCCGATTGAATTAATTTTAGTGAAGAATGTAAGTTGTATCCTGTAGATTTTTTTTTTCCTTTGCATGTGGGCCAGTATTTATGTGGGTCTATTTCTGAGCTCTCTACTCTGTTTAATTGATCTATCTGTCTAGTCTTTTGCCTATATCACACTCTTAATTATTGTAACTTTACAGTATGTCTTGAAGTCAGTTTCTATCTTCTAATATAACTTCTGTTTTGATATTGTGTTAACTATTCTAGATCTTTAGCCTCTGTGTATAAACTTTTGAATCAGTTTATTGGTATACACAAAATAACTTTGTTGTATTTTTATTGAATGCCATTGACCCTATAGATCGTGTTGAAAAGAACTAACTTTTCAATATTGTCTTTCTATCCATAAACATAAAACATCTCTTCATTTGTTTATTTCTTTCTGATATCTTTTAACATAATTTTATACTTTTCTTTATATAGATCTTGTACATATTTTGTTAGGTTATATTTATGTTACATTTTTGGGGTACTTATGTAAATACCATTGTGTTTTCAATTTCATATTCCATTTGTTCTTTGAAAATATATAGGAAAATGATTGACTTTGTATATTAGCTTTGTGTTTGTCAACCTTTATATAATTGTTTATTAATCCTAATATTTTTTGTCAATTCCTTTAGATTTTTGCTTAGATGATTATATTATCTGTTAACAAAGAGAGTTTATTTCTTTCCTCCCAAACTGCATACTGTTTGCTTAATTTTTTCTCATTGAACTCTCAGTATGATGTTGGAAATAAGTAGTAAGATAACGTCACTGCCTTATCCCTGATCTTAGTGGGAAAACTGAGTTTCTCATCAGTAAGAAAAATGGCTGCTTTCATATTTTTGTAGATATTCTTTATCACATAGAAACATTTCCTTTATTCCTACTTTACTAGGAATTTTTATTATGAAAGGGTATTGAATTGTGCCAATTGCTTTTTAGACTGCTGATGAATTGGATTACATTACTTAATTTTTGAATGTCAAACCAGCCTTACATTTCCAGAATAAATCCCACTGGGTCATGGTTTATAATTCTTTTCTTACATTGTTGGAGTCTAGCTGCAAATATTTTGTTGAGGATTTTTGCCTAATTGTTCATGAGAGAATTTGAACTGTAGTTTTTTCTTATAGTATTTATCTCTGATTTGGTTATTAAGGAAATTCTGACTTTATAGAATGAATTAGACAACATTACCTCAGCTTATGTTTTAATAATGTAATTGTAGAGAACTGGTACAAGTTTTTCCTTTTACATATCCAGAATTCAACAGTGAACCATCTGGGCTGGCATTTTATTTTATTTTTATTAATTATTGCCTCAATTTCTTGAATATCTCTCTATATAAAAGCCCAGCGATTGGAACAACAGAATGACCAGACTGACAAGTGGCTATGATGCACACTGTGGCAGGCAACCAGCCTGATCCAGGTCCCAATTGGGCCTCCCAACCCCTGCTGGTCCCACCCCCAATAGGCCCCCAACACCATGATCAGGGGTAGGGCTGGCCAGCCAATCTCCCATGGCTCCTCTCCCCTCCACTGACCTGTCATCAGGGTGGGCCAGCTGGACCCTACCCATGCATGAATTCATATGCCAGGCCTCTAGTATATAGATATATTTATTGGTTATTAATATAGTATAGATAAGTGATTTATATATAGTATAAATTGGTTATATATATATATATATATATATATATACATATATATGTATATATATATACATATATATACATATATATGTATACATATATATGTATATATATATGTATACATATATATACATATATATGTATACATATATATACATATATACATATACATATATATATATATATATATATATATATATATATATATATACCCGTTGCACAAAATTCATGCACGGGTGGGGGGGGTGTCCCTCAGCCCAGCCTGCACCCTCTCCAATGTGGGACCCCTCAAGGGATGCCCGACTGCCCATTCTAAACAGGCAGTCGGACATCCCTCTCACAATCCAGGACTGCTGGCTCCCAACCTCTCGCCTGCCTGCCTGCCTGATTGTCCCTAACAGCTTCTTCCTGCCAGCCTGATCACCCCCTTACCACTCCAGACTGATCAATGCCTAACTGCTCCCCTGCTGGCCCGATTGCCTCTAACTATCTTCCCCTGGAGGCCCTGTCACCCCCAACTGCCCTCCCCTGCTGGCCCAGTCACCCCTAACTTCCCTCTCTTGCCAGCCTGGTTTCCCCTAACTGCCCTCCTCTGCCAGCCCAATTGTCCCTAACTGCCCTCCCTTGTGGCCTGGCCATCCCTACTGCCCTCCCCTGCCAGCCTGGTCCCTCCCAACTGCCCTCCCCTGCAGGCCTGGTCACCCCCAACTGCTCTCCCCTGCAGGCCTGATTGCTCCCAACTTCCCTCCTTTTCAGGCCTTGTCCCTCCCAACTGCCCTCCCTTGCTGGCCATCTTGTGGTGGCCATGTTGTGTCCACATAGGGGTGGTCATCTTGTGTGTTGCAGTGGTGGTCAATTTGCATTTTACCACATTATTAGATAGGATATATATATATATATATATATATATATATATATATATATATATATTTCTATTTGGATTTCTGTTCCTTTTTGTGTAAGTTTTAACAGATTTTGTCTTTTAAGAAATTGGCCTATTTCATCTAGTTTTTCAAATTTGTGGACATAAAGTTGTTTATAGTAATTTTGATTACCCTTTTAAATTCCATAGTTTTATGTCCTCTTTTATTTTTATTTTATTGTTAATCCTCTCATGAGGATTTTTTTCCCATTGATTTTTAGAGAGAGTGGGAGGAAAGGAGAGAGAGAAAGAGAAAGAGACACATCAATTGGTTGCCTCCTGCATGAGCCCCAAGCAGAGCTGAGACAAAACCTGCAACCCAGGTATGTTCCCTTGACTGAAGTCGAACCCATGACCCTCCAGTGCATGAGCTTATGCTTTAACCACTGAGAGATACTGCCCAGGGTCCTCTTTTATTTTTGATACTAGTAATTTTTGTCCCTTCTCTTTTTTAAGTTAACCTAGGTAGAGGCTTATCAGTTTTATTGATGTTTTCAATGAACAAGACTTTTTAATTGCTTTTCTCTCCTCATTTCCTGTTTTTATTTTTATTTGTTTCTTCTATTATTTGTCTTTTATCTTTTGTTCTGCTTACTTGGAATTTAATTTGTTTTTATTTTTGTATTTTACTAAAGTTGAAGCTTTGATGACTGATTTTTGATCATTCTTCTTTTCTAAGATATGCACTTAATGTTTTAAATTTCCCTTTCAGTGCCTCTTTTGATACATCCCACAAATTATAATGTTTTTTTTTTTTCACTTTCATTTAGTTCAAACTATTTTTAAATTTGTATTGACGTATCTTCTTTGACCCAGGTGTTTTTAAAATTTTGTTAATTTCTATGTATTATGGGATTTTCCAGTTATCTTTCTTTTATGAATCTCTAGTCTAATCCCAGTGTTGTCTGAGAGCAGTCATTGTATGATTTCTCCTTTTTAAATTTATTAGTGTGTTTTATTCTAGAATGTAGTCTATCTTGCTAAATGATTCATGTAAGCTTGAGAAAAATATGTATTCCTCTATTATTGGATGAAGTAGTCTATAGATGTCAATTATATCCCATTGATTGATGGTAATATTGAGATTAACAATGTCTTTACTGATTTTCTGTCTACTGGATCCATCCATTTTTGATAGAAGGGTGTTGAAGTTTCCAACTATAACAGTGAGTTTATATAATTCTCCTTGCAGTTTTATTAGTTTTTCCCACAAATAGTTTAACAATGTTGTTAGACTTATGCATGTTAAGGTTTTTTATGTCTTCTTTGAGAATTGACTTTATCTAATGCCTTTTTTTATTCCTTACTTTGAATTCTTCTCTAAAATTAATACATCTACTCTTCTTTCTTTCTTTTAACTTTTTTCAGTTAGTTGACATTCAATATTATATTACTTTCAAGTGTACAACATTACTATTATAAATTATATAACTTACAAAGTATTAAACCTAATAAGTCTAGCACTCCCCTGGCACTATGCATGTCTATTACAATATTATTGACTACATTTCTTATCTTGATTTCTTCTAATTAGTGTTAGCATGGTATAATGTTCCCCATATAATTATTTTAATCTATTTGTGCTTTTATATTTAAAGTGGGTTTCTTTTAAGCAGCATAAAAATTTTTCATGATTATTTATTTGAGAGAGAGAGAGAAAAAAAGAGAAAGAAAAACATTTATTTCTTGTTCCACTTTTTATGCATTCATTGGTTGACTCCTTCTTGTATGTTCCCTGACCAGGTATCAAACCCACAACCTTGGTGTATCTGAATTACACTCTAACCAAGTGATTTACCCTGCCAGGGACTGGCCCTTATTTTTTTTAATCTACTTTGATTATCGCTGTCTTTTAATGACTGCACTTAGCCCATTGACATTGAAAGTAATTATTGATATAGTTGCATTAATATATGCCATATGTACATATATATATAAATATATCCTATCTAATAAAAGAGTAATATACAAATTAATCATCACTCCCTCACTCTGTCACAAAGATGGTGGCAGCCAAGGAGCTGGAGCAGCAGGAGGCTTGGGTTGCCCCGGCGATAGAGGAATACAAGCTTCCCGCCTATCCAGGCCAACCCTGAGCTCCGCTCAAGGCTACAAAGTTTCAATTATAGAAGATAAATAAATCCCAGATACCTGCTTCCAGCCTGCAGCCGTGACCAGCTTGAAAATGGCCATAGCCCTTCACTCAAGCTGGCCAGGAATCCCAGTAGGGACCCCCAACTTGAAGAGGGTGTGGCCAGCCTGAAAACAGCCCTCAGCCCCTCACCCAGGCTGGCCACACCCCCATGGGGTGAGGGTCCTCACTGGGGGGCTTGACCAGCCTGCAAACAGCCATCAGCCCCTCACCCAGGCTGGCCAGGCACCCGAGCGGGGACCTCCACTCTGAAGGGGGTGTGGCCAGCCTAAAAAAAGCCCTCAACCCCTCACCCAGGCTGGCCAGGCACTGAAGCGGGACCCTCACCCTGATCCAGAACACCCTTCAGGGCAAACCAGTGGGCCCCCACCCATGCACCAGGTGTCTATCCCATATAATAAAGGGTAATATGCAAATTGACCCTAACAACAGAACCACTGGGAATGACTGGTCAATATGACACACACTCACAACCAAGGGGCAGATGCTCAATGCAGGAAATGCCCCCTCGTGGTCAGTGTGTTCTCATGGGGGAGCTCTGCTCAGCCACAAGCCAGGCTGATGGCTGCCAGCACAGCGGTGGTGGCGGGAGCCAATCCCGCCTCCTCAGCAGAGCTAAGGATGTCCAGCTGGAGCTTAGGCCTGCTCTCCGCTGGCAAGTGGACATCCCCTGAGAACTCCCATGCTGCCAGAGGGATGTCTGACTGCCAGCTTAGGTCCGTTCCCCTGGGGAGCAGGCCTAAGCCAGCAGGTGGACATTCCCCGAAGTATCCCAGACTGCAGGAGGGCACAGGCTGGGCTGAGGGAGCCCCGGAGTGCACAAATTTTTGTGCACCGGGCCTCTAGTCCTATCTAATAATAGACAAACATGGTAAATAACCATACCTCCAACACACACCCCATTGGCTAATCAGGGTGATATGCAAATTAACTGCCAGCCAAAATGCCGGCCGGCAGCCAGGCAGCTGAAGTGAACAGGAGGCTGGCTTGCTCCAGTGAAGGAGGAAGCCAAGGTTCCCCGCCTGCCCCTGCTGGGCTCTGAGCTTGCATTCTAAGAAACAATGTTGCAATTATAGAAGCTAAACAAACCCCATGCTTTCAGCCAGCCAGCTTAGCTGGAGTTGCAACAGTGTTTCAAGTATAGAAGCCAAACAAACCAGATACCTGCTTTCAAGCAGCCGAGGTCTCAGAGCTGGAGCTGAGCCTCAGAGCTAAAGCCGGCTCTCAGTTTCAGTGACAGCTATAGAAGGTAAATAAATCCCAGAATCAAAAAGAAAAAGAAAAAAAGGAGAGGTTGGGAGCTTCAGTCACCCGCCAGCCTGAAAACGGCCCTCAGCCCCTCACCCAGACTGACCAGGCACCCCAGTGAGGACTCCCACCCTGAAGGGGGTGTGAACAGCTGCAAACAGCCATCATCCCCTCAGCCAGGCTGGCCAGGCACCCAAGCGGGACCCCCACCCTGATCCGGGACACCCTTCAGGGCAAACCAGCCGGCCCCCACCCGTGCAGCAGGCCTCTATCCTATATAGTAAAAGGGTAATATGCCTCCCAGCACTGGGATCAGCAGAGCTGTGAGGCCTCCTGGCACTGGGATCAGCGGAGTTGTGAGGCCTCCTGCCACCGGGGTCAGCGGAGCCTCCCAGCACCGGGATCTGCGGAGCAGCGAAGGCTCTTAGCACCGGGATCAGCGGAGCAATGAGGTCTCTTAGCACCGGGATCAGCTGAGCAGTGAGGCCTCACTGCCCCAGTCTCAAGCGGACCCGCGAGGTCTCCCAGTACTGGGATCAGTGGAGCCACGAGGCCTCCTGGTCCCTGGAGCAGTGTGACAGAGGGCAGCACCCAAACCCCCTGATTGCCCAGCGGCTCTGTGTGTGATGGGGGGTGGGGCCACAACCTCCCTATCCGCCCTGTTCTGTTCGTGACAGGGGAAGGTGCCCCAACCCCCTGATCGGCCCTGCTCTGTGCCTGATACGGGGGAGCTCCCCAACCCCCTGATTGGCCCTGCTCTGTGTGTGACAGGGTGCAGCGCCACAATCCCCCCATGGGCCCTGCTCTGTGTGGGATTGGTTTGAGCTGCAACCTCCCCATCGGCCCTGCCCTGAGTGTGACAGGGGGGAGTTCCCCAACCCCCTGATTGGCCCTGCTCTGTGGGTGACAGGGGGCAGCGCCCCAACCCCCTGATCAGCCCTTCTGTGTGCATAAAAGGGGGTGGCGCTGCAACCTCCCCATCGACCCTGCCTTGAGTGTGACAGGGGCGGAGACTCAACCCCCCAATCGGCCCTACCCTGAGTGTGACTGAGGGTGGCATCGCAACCTCCCGATCTACCCTGCTCTGTGCATGACAGGTGGCGGTGCCCCAACTCCCCAATCAGCCCTGCTCTGACCCCAACCAGGGGCTGCACCTAGGGATTGGGCCTGCCCTCTGCCACTCAGGAGCGGGCCTAAGCCAGCAGGTCGTTATCTCCCGAGGAATCCCAGACTGTGAGAGGGCACAAGTGGGGCTGAGGGCCACTCCCACCCCCAACCAGTGCACAAATTTTTGTGCACCGAGCCTCTAGTATATATATAAAAACTTAATATGCAAAGAGACTGACTGATGGAACAACCAAACAATGAATAACCAAACACCTGGTCGCTATGATGTGCACTGACCACCAGGGGGCATGCACAGAATATGTCAGGCATTGGCAGCAGGCAGCAGAGTACAGAAAAATGGTGGGCATATGCCATGGCAAGATGGTGGAGCTGGTGAGTGGGTGCGCCTGACCAAGGCAGGGTGGTGGTCGCTGTCATTCGGGCAAGCCACTGGTGGTTACTTAAAATTCTTTGCTTCCCTGACCCACAGTCTCGCCTGGCACTCACACCTGCTGCTGGAACCAGCTCTGCTCCCACTTGCTGCTGGCGCCCAGCACTGGCCCTGATTGCTTGGTGCTGTCAGTGGGTGTGAGCAGTGGCTCCTGGCTCTGGTTGCCCCTCAGGGCTTCCCCATGTCCACCTGCTCCTGAGGGGCTATCAGGGCCAGCAGCCGCCCCTCACACCCACTGCTGGCGCCAGCTCCACTTGCACCCATAGCCAGCACTGGCCCCAATCCCTTTGCACTGACAGCAGATGCCAGTGGGGCTGGTGCTGTCAGTGCATGGGAGTGGGGTTTCTGGCAGACAGGGGACCAGTGGCCACCAGTGGGAGTGGCCGGGCAGGGGTGTGGAGGATGGGCTGGGACCTGCCCCTGTGCCCACTGCAGCCTTGTGGCCCACAGTTCCTTTCAAGGTGCATGAATTCATGCACTGGGTCTCTAGTTTCTTATAATTTTTTATTTTTTCTCTTGTTCATTGTTCCTATTTTTGTCTTCCATTATTATTGTACCCTTTGTGATTTTAGTTGAGCATATTATATTATTCTATTTTTTTTCTCTTTTCTTAGCAAATCAGTTGTGCTGCTTTTCTCTTTTTTTTACTGTTTGCCCAAGAGTTTACAAAACACATTTAAAACTAATCCAGGTTCCTTCAAGTAAGACTGTACCTATTCATAGGTAGTATGAGTAACTTATAATAACAAAATAATTCTAATTCCTTTCTCTTATCCCTAGTATCGTTGTCATTTATTTTCCTTACATATAAGCATACAGAAGCATGTGATACATGCATAAATGTATATAATCAAACATATTGCTGGTATTATTAATTTGTACAAACTATTATCTGTGAGATGAGTTAAGAATAAGAAAATTAAAAATGTTTTATTTTGCTTTTACTTATTCATTCTTCAATATTTCTTGATTTATATGGATCTTAGTTTCTGAACTATATTTTTCTTCTTTTTAAAGCACTTCTTTTAACATTTATTATGCCGGGGTCCAGCCCCAGTGGGTCCAGGGGTCCCCAAAGGTGTAGACGGAGTCGGCGAAGAAGGAACGACATGGAGGCAGCGTTCAGTTAATCAGAAGCCTAGCCAGGATCTCTAGCCAGGTTCTGGTCTGGATCTCCAGCGAAGTTCTGTTTAGGATCTCCAGCCAGGTTCTGTGTCCATGGTCTCTTGCTAGGTTCTCCAGCCAGGTTCTCCAGGTTCTCCAGCCAGGTTCTGTAGCCATGTTCCCTCGCTAGGTTCTCCAGCCAGGTTCTGTAGCCATGTTCCCTCGCTAGGTTCTCCAGCCAGGTTCTGTCCAGGTTCTCCAGCCAGGTTCAGTCACCAGGTTCTAGTCAGGTTCTCTTGCCAATTTCTGTAGTCAGGTTCAGTTCAGGATCTTTTGCGATGTTCTCTCGCTAGGTTCTGTCTCTAGGTTCTGAGGCCAGTTTCTGTCCAGGATCTTTTGCCATGTTCTCTCCAGCGAAGTTCTTCTGTCCCTAGAGAACGTTCTGTGTAGGTTCTGTGCCTAGGTTCTGTCTCTCTCTCTGTCTCTTGCTGTCTTGTTACATCTGTATTTATACCAGTTGATTCAATCCTATCAATCTCTATTACAAAGGTTAGGGCGTTTCTTATCTCCATTCCAGGGAGTAAAGATTATGTAGCTTAAGCATGATTGTTTGTAGTGATTAACTACCCGCCTGGCACTTAGTTAAGGAGTTTCATCCCCTCCCTGACTTCAGGGAAAAATTCCTACCTGGGGAAACAACCTTTCTTGGAGAGGTGACCTTGGTTAAAACACACAGCGCTAAGAAGGTGAGCAAACATATTAAGAACAGTATGCCATATATGCCAGGTCCCTTGAAACAGCAAGCATGGACCAGCTCCCGGCATTATTACAACATAGATATACTGCCAACAAATTCCCTCAGTTTTTGTTTGTCTGAGAATAAATTTATCTTTCATCACTTTTGAAGGATTATTTAATCTGGTACAGAATTGCAGACTAAAATTGTGTGTGTGTGTGTGTGTGTGTGTGTGTGTTTTCATTCAATACATGGGGTTTTTCTTTAATATTTATTGTTGGAACCTGCTTGAACTTCTGGAGGTAAATCTCACAATATTGCTCCTTCCCACTAGTATGCCTGGTTCCTTCTGGAGGTTTAACTCTTAGAGTTACCCACAGTAACTCTCCAGCAATTTGTCAGTTAAGGTTCGGGTTTTCCTACCATGGCACTGAGGTTGATTTCTGCTCCTGAGTCTGCTCAGGTAAGTCATGGCTCCGTGTACTCACCTGCTTCTGGGTCAGATCTCTGGGGCAGTAGTTTGCTGTGTGTCCTACTCTCTGTTAAGGAGCCATGAAGACTTGTTAATTTTTCATTCTTCATACATTTTTACTTATTGTTGGGATGGATGGCAACTTCCAAGATTCCTGTGTGCAAAGCTGGAAACTGTAAGTCCTCTTCAGCTTTGTTTTTAAGTCAACTTTCCTTCCACTGGCTCCTTCATTGGAGTAGAAACCAAGAAACAAAGATGCATATATGACTAATATATGTTAGGTTCTTTCTCTAAGTGCATATTTATATGTATGTCTATATCATCTATATCTACATATGGAATTTCATTTCTACTATATCATCCTAGACCAGTGGTTCTCAACCTTTGGGTCGCGACCCCTTTGGGGGTCAAATGACCCTTTCACAGGGGTCGCCTAAGACCATTGGAAAACACATATATAATTACATATTGTTTTTGTCATTAATCACTATGCTTTAATTACGTTCAATTTGTAACAATAAAAATACATCCAGAATATCAGATATTTAGATTACGACTCATAACAGTAGCAAAATTACAGTTATGAAGTAGCAACGAAAATAATTTTATGTTTGGGGGTCACCACAACATGAGGAACTATATTAAAGGGTCACGGCATTAGGAAGGTTGAGAACCACTGTCCTAGACAGAGAGTTGGTATTTTCATATGCTCCATTAATAAAGGTGGTACAATGTTGTCCAAATTGTTCTTGCTTATGAAATAGTTTCAATTGATTGATACTTGCCAAAATTGATTAATTGGTAAAATTGCCTGTATAATATTTTAAGATGATTTCTTGGTCCAATGGAAAATGTGTTTAATGCCTCCTTCATGTCTATGTAAAGGTTTCTTGCTGTTATGACACCCAAGTTCAGGAATTTATTGTGAAGGTAATCTCCTCAATTTGTAATGAACTACTAATCTAGTTCCTTTAATCAGACCATATGCCATTAATCATGTTCAAATTTACTCCACATGCATACTTTTCTCTCCCTCTCTCTTCTCTCTCTCTCTATACACACACAATGATATATATACATATATAAATTGGTAAAAATATGGCAATATTTCTATCTATCTTTATTTTATTTTTATTATTTTTTAAATCTTCACACAAGGACATTTTTCCATTGCTTTTAGATACAGTGAAAGGGACAGTGGGAGGGGGAGAGAGAGAAACATCGATGCAATAGATACACACTGATTGATTGCTTCCCACACACACCCTGACCACGGCCAGAAAGAACCCACAACCCAAGGATGTGCCATTGATGTTGAATCGAACCACAACTCTTCAGTGCATGGTCTGACACTCTAATCATTTAGCAACACAGACCAGGGCCATCTTTCTTTCTTTATATATAATCTTTCACATTCTCGGGCTTCTCTATACCCTCTTTAGCAAAGTCTGTCTGGAGCCTATCTGGCTTGGGTGATATTATCAAAAGACTATTATTTGCAAAGTGATTAGGTCTTTCAAATGAACTTTGTTGCTTAAAGGTTTTTTTCACTCTTATTTTTCGGTTGTATGTCTAGTATCATTTGCCTTTCACAACCAGTTATGATCCCACATTTAACCCACTGTATGCCATAAGTGTCTGTAAGCAAGGGCAGCGGACCTTCCCACAAGCCACGTGTGTCTATAAAAAAATGTTTTCCCTAAGTGGCAGCCATGACCAACTTTAAAATCATTTTTCATGAGAATTTTCAGCTGAAAATATTCAAGACCACCCGAATTGTGAGTAATATATTTATTTTTATAATATTCATTGCAAATTGATTTTTTTAAATTAAATTCAAATTACAGTGGCTTGTGGGGATGGTTCCCGTTTTGGATGTGTCAGTTAACTGATTAAGGCTCTCTATTATTTTTTATTTCTGCTCTTGAACCAGCCAATTTTTAAGCTCATTTCTTACTTTTCATATCTTACTAAATGCAACCAATTAAGTTACCAATTATCCAACTAAAAGTCTGTTTTCCAAACTCTTGTGCTAAAGCCATAGCCTCAGTAGACCCTGGTTTGTTTTCTCAGGTACTAAGTTATCTGCAACTTTGTAACACGAGATTCCATCTTTCTCGCCTCTGATGTTGGTTTTCCTGCCACTTTACCACCAAGTTCCACAGTTAAGGTGTTTTAGGGTGGAACCCCACTTAAATTTCAATTTATGTATTAGTTATGATTATGCTAGAGATTTAACAAAATGGTAGCTTATTTCAGTGTTCCTTTAAAAAATTATTGATTGATTTTAGAAAGAAAGGAAAAGAGAGAGGGGCAGTGGGGAGAGAGATCAGTTTTTTTTGTTCCACTGATTTATGCATTCATTGGTTGATTCTTGTATGTGCCTAGACTGGAGATTGAAACCACAACATTGGCATATGAGACAATGCATACCCCACTCAGCTACCTGGCCTGGATGAAAATAGGTTTTCTTGGTAGGGATTTGGTTCTGCCTTAAGTTGTAATTTGGAAACCAGCCTTCTAATGACTTGTGACTCTAACTTCCACATTTGCGGGAGGAGGGGGAGAGCAGTAAAGGTTGCATGTGGAGGTTTTTTAGTCCATTTATGAAAGAGGGACAGTCAATTTCCCGTTTATATTGATTACATGGAGCCCATGCACATTAATTCAAATTAAAGGCAGTTGGGAAATAGCCCATGTCATAGAAGAAATATGCTTGATAAACACTCAGCTAGTCATTGTCACATATTTTCATTGTAGATTTATTTTTATTTTCTCCCCCATTAGACAATGAACTTCTGGGAATAGATCTATACCTTTCTCATCTTTATATTCCCACAAGTATCACTACTGGGAGCTGAAAACCATTAAAGAAATGTTTAATCAATGATCACAGTAATGATAGAAACAATTGGGACACTACTTGAAAATGCAGGTGTATAAGAAACTTCGACAAACTAAAACTGTTATCATAGATACATGCTGTATAATCTTTCTGACCCACACAATGAAACAATTAAATGAGAATAAATGAGAAGTGATATTTTCACTTTTTAAATATTTTTATTATAAAATAAAACACAAATACAGAAAAACATAGACACTGTGCAGCTATCACACAGATTAAGAAATCTGACAGCTACCTCTTAAGACGCTCCATGTGCTCCATCCAGATTATTAATCCTTCCCCATAAATTACCCATTACTTAATTTCTATTGTAATAATTTTGTTGTTTCTTTAGCTTTAGTACCTGTCAGTACATACCTAGGTACATAGTTTAGTCTTGTCATTTTTTTTACTTAAAATATATGTTTATTCCACAAGCTCTCTTCTATCTTTTCATTTATCTTATAACTTATGTATCGAAGAACCAAGGTCATTTGATCTGTAAAGTTTCTCAGGTGTGGATTTTGCTGATTGCATATCCATGGCGTGGGTCAGCTATTTCTGTGCTTTGTATTTCTTGTACAGTTCTATTCTGATTCTTTAACCATTTCAGGGTCAATCTCCTTGGCAAGACTATAAAATATGTGTGTCCTCTTATCATGAGATACACAATGTCTGATTGTCTCCTTTTTTGTGAAGTTACTAACTGGTGATTCCCACACAGTCCATTAAAATTATACAGGATTAGAAACTGAGTATATTCTCATTCTAACGCTGTTTGCCATTCATTAGTAGAAACATTTTTTTAAGGAGACACTTTTCCCTCTCTAGTTCCCTGTGATACATTGTGGGGGTAAGGGGAAGAGATCAACCAAAGGACTTGTATGCATGCATATAAGCATAACCAATGGACACAGACACCAGGGGGGTGAGGGCATGAGCGGGGTGGTGGTGGTGGGGGAGAAAGGGGAATAAGGACACATAAGTAATACCGTAATCAATAAAGAAAATAAAATTTAAAAAAGTCAGAATACACGCTTGAGTATTATTTCAAAATGCTTATTTTGCCCTCTAATACCCTCTGAAAATGTGAAATTATTTTTTAGGCATATAAAGAACTCATGGTTTAAAACATACTTAAAAGTGTCAATTCATTGGCATTATTATCTTATTTGTAACTCAAATTGCCTCATCATTGGACAGTAGGGCCTGACAAAATTGGTTCTGTGGACTTTGAAATGACATCAGTAGTGTTAACTGGTGGTAGTTGGCGCTCATTCAATGCCAACAGTGAAGAAGGAAGCTTTTATTCAATTCAAAACAGCTTAATTGTGATAGAGCACAGCTGTGAAAACAGCACAACTAGAACGCGGCCCTGGTCTGTCAGCTCCATGAAAGTCTGCTTTCCACTAGCCTGCACCACTCTGCTCTGCGGGGACATCTTCCGTCTTCCAGCTCAGCCAGGGAGACACAGACTCCAATCTTCCTTGGAAAGGGAAAGTATGTTCTCAGAGCCACTGGGAAGCTGGCTGCTATAGACAGGATTCCCTTCCTCTGGTCCCTGATTGGTCTGTCCTCATGCAAATAAGAACTCCAAATCCTTGCTGTTTGATTGGTCCATAAGGCACTGTCCTGATTGGTCAGAATAGAACCCCTCTGATTGGCCAGAGCTACACAGTTCCAAGTGGATGGGGAAAGACTTAGTCTTATTGGTTGATATAGGATTCTGGGCACTCCTTTATAAGGGTGACTCAGCTGGCTGAAACATAGTGCGAGCCGGTTGTTCAGTGCAGAGGCAGGCAGTTCAGCACCTGCTCTTCTGCGAAATGCAGTTTTCTAATCGGAAAGCTCTTACCACCAGGAGCCCTTCTTAGTAGGTGCCTTTTTTCCCCCTCATGTTTATAGTAGTCTTTGATAGCTTTATTTTTATTTGGTATGATGAAATATATTTTAGGCTCCTCTTGCATATAGTTTTTCCTAGACATTGGTGTAGGCAAAACTCTTCCACATCCTGTTTGCTTTGAATGGAATTGGCATTTCTTGGCACTAGGAATGATTATTGCTATTGAGATAACCTTTACATGTATGAGTTTTCAATGATCAGTCATAATCAGAACACGCACACGTACACACTTTAAGATAAAATATCTCTGACTGAGACCTCCCATGCAAATATAGGGACCACAAAATTTTTAATTGATTTCTATACTGTATTTTCATTTTTTTATACACAGTTCATTTTCAAGGATGTGGAGTATGGCAGAATCGTTACTCATTGTTTTAGCTAATAATACTAACACAGCAGCCTCAGAAAAATAATATTAATGCAATCACTACATATATTACTGAATATAGGTAGAATATTCTCTTCCCACTCCCACTCTAGTTTATATATTTTTTACTATATTTACATTGTTTTATCATATAACAATTGCATATGATATACTGTCCCTTATAAGCCCACTTAGTCTTAGATCTGCAGGTAATTATATAATTAATGCTCACCAGTTCTTATGCCAATGTTTTTCTAGTTTTGGGTGTTTTATGTATCACGTTATCTAATACAATTTTTAGGGAGGAATCAGAAAAATATATTCTCTGAGTTCTTGCTTATAACACTTTGTCTTTGTAATTTTAACTTACAATTTCATTTTTTAGACTCTACAAAATTGTCTCACAATTACCTTCTTTCTTTATATTAAGTAGGTAAAGTGTAATTGGAAGGTACACATTCCTATCGCCAATCTGGGCAGCCCATATTGTACACGAAAAGAAACTGAGATTCAATTGTTGTGTGATTCACTAAACATCACACAGCTGGATCTTTAATGAAGGCACTAAAACCAGAAGTAACTTTAACAGAGGTCACATTGATCTTTAATTAATGAGCACGGGGATATTGGGCAAATTACATACTTTGATCATTAATTTCTTATCCACTATATTTGTAGCCAGCAAGGTCTATTTTACATTCTAGATCTATTGCTTTTTTAAATTTAATATTTGGCAAGTAGTACACCATCTGAGTTACAGATTTATGCTCTGTAAAATGGCAACAATAACACCTATTCAATCCCCAATTTTAAAGATTAGGGTTCTAACATATAGCAGAATCTCAGTGACTGATCGTGTTGCTCTCTCTATATAACACAATCCTTTTCATAATCTAAATTTAAGTCACAGGTTAATAGCCTAGCTATTGTCCTGATTCTAGAAAAAAGTTTCTGTTAATCATCTTATTTTTTTAGCAAAAAGAATCTTATTTTCTAACTCTGTAGTATACCTTATGTGCTCATGTAAATGTAGACATCTGAAATGTTATTCACTCCTCTGAACAGCTGGCAGGAAAATGAATGATGCTATCCCACACTGCCCTAATGGCCATGGCTTCGTCATATGTGTTTGCAAACTAGCTGCACACCTGATTCCATTGTCTTGTCAAACTATGATTTCTTCCTTTTCTGCATTTTCTATTTAATAAGCATTTTTTCAAGAAAGAAAACTCCTCCATGTCCACATACCCTTTAGCTGAGATTTCCATTGGGATCAGAGTGATTTGGAGAGCTAGACTTTTCATTAAAATTGTATAATTTTATTCTAATTAAAATAATAGGATACTCAGGTTACCATGATATGTGGGCAGTTATGGGACATTCTGTATGAAACCACTGAAATGCATGTCCTTCTTTGATTAGTGAAATGTGGATAATTATTTTCAACCTCATTGGCTAATATAAGAAAGGAAAGGACCGGGACAAAGGAAGTCCTTATTGTAAGCTGAACCGTGGTTTTAAAATGGAAGAAAAGAGAAGAGTCTCAGCCTCTGAACTAAGTACCTGTTGATCTTATGGGGGGAGGGGGCACACAGGCCAACAGCAAAGACTAATTATAGTGTATGGAGGAAACTGTCTATATTTCCTTTCACTCACTCCTCTCAATTCAAGTGTCCCGAAGCATTTCAAGCCAACATATCCTCACTCATCTTGCTTCTGTCCTGCTAAAAATTCTTCCATTACATGAAAGAAAATAGATATTCACTAAACAGAAATTGGCTCATTCATGGCAGAACCTTTGCAAAACTAGCTATAGTCAATAGGCCTAGAATTGTTTTTTCCAACACTATGCTTCCCTGTGTTAATAAAAGTTTTCCAATCAATTGAGCTCATACAACCAATACTACCTGTCAACCTAAAGGTCTGTTTTATATGAAATATTATAAAAAATGTGAAGATGGAAAAATAAATAGATGAATTTCCCCCTACTCCTAGTTATTTCATGCATATTCATAATGATTGCTTATTAAGAGCTTATCTTTCTTTGATTTTTATAAGTAGAATGAAATTAATAAGGTATGTTGATCAAAGCAATTGTTCAGACACCATATTTATAACTCTAAACTGTTTGCTAGGTGCCAATCTAGGTTTTCAAGAATGAGTTGGAAAAAAAATTTTTGTCACAAAGTAAAGATTATAGTATAGCACAATAGTCTCAAGACACTAAAACTTTTAAGATAGAAGTAGTATTTTTTTTTTTCATTCTTTCAAGGGAATTCTCCTGTCAGAATTTCCAAGGACTTCAAACTCAATATTATATCTCAATTCCACAAAAATTGATGAAATATAGAAGAACAGATTTGAGGACTCTAGTAAATGAAACTAAATTCTGGGCTTAAAGAGACCATCAGTATTTCAAAGATTTTACTGTAGGAAATATAAC
Organism: Myotis nattereri; assembly: GCF_964212035.1. Classification (NCBI taxonomy): domain Eukaryota; kingdom Metazoa; phylum Chordata; class Mammalia; order Chiroptera; family Vespertilionidae; genus Myotis; species Myotis nattereri. The sequence goes on along the minus strand of NC_138082.1, from coordinate 88,773,172 downwards.
TTGTACATTATTGTGTTTACTCGATTTTAAGATATAATCCATTGCAAGAATCCCAATGTTCCTCAGGCAAATAACATTACTATTCATCCAAACGGGTAGAGTTGCTGAGGTAAGAATCAGCGTAAGCCCAAGGATGGCCGCCATCCTATGTCCTCGCAGCTTTATATTTGGAACTCCAACGGAAAAAATCCCTCTTTGTGCTCTCTACCCAAAGTGTTCACTTATGAACAACATGCTTTCCCCTTCATCATGTGGTCCTTGAGTCTGTTTCAACTTCTGTGCAACTGACTATCTCTTTAAGGTGCCATTATCAATCCCCATAGTTAATTTTATAAATACCAGATGGAGTGGACTTTAAGTTATGCATCTTTAATTTTCTCCCAGTACAGAAAAATTCAAATGAATAATTCTAAATCATGTGGCAACAGAGAGATAAAAATCAGACTTTATTTAAATAAAGTATTTTGTAATATACTGCATGTATTTTATACTACTTATGAATCATAATATACATATTATAATATTCCACATATATGGTCTGTATGGTCTATTTATGATTCCATAAGGAGCCAAATTAAAGAACCTCTTCAAGCATATACAATACATAGATGACTAATGAGCATTTGCAGATGAATTTCAGAACTTTGAGTTTGCAGACAAACTAGATAGGAATCGTTAGCTAATATAATAGCCTATCTATATAAACTGGAAACATTTTTTAAAATGTAAAATGTGTTTTTTTTAAAACCATGGTGACTCAATGAGTTATGCAATTGAATAGAAGAATTTGGTTACAGTGTTTCCACTAAAATTAGTAAATATCATGTGCTTTAAGGTTACACACAACAAATCAACAAATTCTAGATGCTCTCTTACTTACAGAATTTTTTGATTTCAGAGAAAGGAAGAAAGAAGGAGAGAGAGATAGAAACATGAATGATGAGAGAGAATCATTGATTGGATGTCTCATACACACCCCCTACTGAGGATCAAGCCCACGATCCTGGCATATGCCCTTACTGGGGATTGAACTGCGACTTCCTGGTTCATGGGTCGATGCTCAACCACTGAGCCACAACAGCTGGGTTTACTTACACAATTTTAATAAGCAAAGTTTCATTTAAAGTTTTAATTACTACTTCTCACAAACATAGAATTTACTTCTGAGAGGAATTTGAAAATAAAACTTGTGCCCCTCTACCCCCCAGCATTTCAATAAGATTCAGGGTAAAATACTTCAACTTGATTTCTAATTTTTGAAGGTATCACTCTAGTATATGATATCAAAATTAAAGATTAGGATTCTTTTCAAATTATTTTGTCATTATTAAATTTATTTAAAAACTTTTGAATCCATGAAGCCATAAATTCTCTGCCTCAAAACAGTGCATGGTTTATTGGAGTTAAAATATTAGAAAACTACTAAGAAGGTTCAGTTTAACTTTTAACTCTAAAAACTTATCTAAAAGCTCTGACCATTTTTGCTCAGTGGATAGAGCGTCGGCCTGTGGACTGAAGGGCCCCAGGTTTGATTCCAGTCAAGGGCATGTATCTTGGTTGCGGGCACATCCCCACTGGGAGGTGTGCAGGCAGCAGCTGATCAATGTTCTCCTCTCATCGATGTTTCTAACTCTCTATCCCTCTCCCTTCCTCTCTGTAAAAAGAATAATAAAATACATTTTTTAAAAAATTTTAAATTAGCAGTTCTATTTTTAATTTTTTTTTTGAGGAAACTCATACTGTTTTCCACAGTGACTGCACCAGTCTGCATCCCCACCAGCAGTGTACTAAGGTTCCCTTTTCTCCACATCCTTCCTAACACTTGTTTTTTGTTTATTGATACTAGCCATTCTGGCAGGTGTGAGGTGACACATATTTGAAATTTTAATTTGCATCTCTCTGATGATAGTGAACTTGAGCATTTTTTCCTACCTGTTGGCCTTTTGTATGTCCTCTTTGAAAAAGTGTCTACTCAGGTCTATTGCCCATTTTTAATTGGATTGCTTGCCTTCCTGCTATTGAGCTGTATAAGTTCTTTATACATTTTGGAAATTAATCCCTTACCAAATATATCATTGGTGAATATTGACTCAGAGATCCCACTTCTGGAAATATATCCTAAGGATCCTGAAACATGAATCAGAAAGAATATATGACCCCTATGTTCATAGCAGTATTATTTATTATAATCAAGATCTGGAAACAGCCCAAGTGCCTATTAGCAGATTAGTGGATAAAACAAAACAAAACCATGGGACATTTACACAGTGGAATACTAAGAGGCTGTAACAAAGAAGGAACTCTTACCCTTTGAGACAGCATGGAGGGACCTGGAGAGTATTATGCTAAGTGAAATAATTTAGTCAGAGAAAGACAAATACTATGATTTCACTATATGTGGAATCGAATGAACAAAATAAACTGACAAAATGGAACCAGAAGCATGGATGCATGGAACAGACTGGCAGGAGCACTGAGATTTTAAATAGAGAAGCAACATGGTTGGGTGACTAGATAAAGAAGGTGAAGGGATTAGCTAAAGAACATATGCATATCCCATATAATAGTGTACTGACCTGGACAATAATGTAGTGAAGGCCAAAAGAGGGGAGACAGGGGTGGGTGGAGGTGGGCAAAGGTGAGGGAAAATGGAGGATGTCTGCAATAATGTCAACGTTAAAATTTTTAATAAAAAAAAACATTAAAATAAAATGTTTAAATTAGCAAATACCCCAACTACTTTGATTTCTTAGACAAGTATCTTCATGTTGTTTTATGTCAATAGCAATTATAATTAAGCAGGTATGCCCGTTTTGTTAGTGTTTGTCAATGGTGATTATAATTGAGAAGTTAGTTATACTCAACTTATTAAAGTCAAATGATGCATGAATGCATTTCCTAAAATGTACTGAAAGAAAATAAGGAAGGTTGTTTATTCAAAACATGGCTGCATCAATTTACTTCACTAACTAAAATGTATCTTCAGCCTGTTAATTGACCAAATGATCAATATGCTTTCCATTATGGAATATTGGTTTTTGTATTGTGGTAAATTCAAACTTATTATTTTTATTTAGAAGTTCTTTATATTGATAACTAGAGGCCTGGTGCACAAAAATTTGTGCACTTGGGGGGGGCATCCCTCAGCCCAGCCTACCCCCTCCAACAGTCTGGGAGCCCTCACAGGATGTCCTACTGATGTCCCTGTGGGGAGTGGGCCTAAGCCGCAGTCTGGCCTCCCTCTGTGGAAGGCAACTGGCCGATCAGGTATATAGATACTTTCTGAAGGCAGCACAGACTCCTTCCTTATTTCTTTCCTCTGTGGTTGGAGAATAGGGGGCTAAAAGGTGGACACAGAACTGTGGCCGGGCCTGGGGCTCTTGTAGGCAGCAGAAAGAAGGAGAGGGCTGGGGAAAGTCTAGACACGGTTTTCTTCAATTGTCCTCCCTTCCTCCGGGCCCCTCGCTCTGTTCTCTCCGTGTCGTGGTGGACGCTTGGGCCTCGGACTGACAGGAGCCCAGTGACGGTGGAGTTCAGCCCTCTCACTTCTCAGCTGAACATACAACCGCCTCACATTCCAAGTGGAGCTGTTTTCAAGTGGCTACAGTGCTGGCAATTCATGCCTCCTGGCCTTTCCCTTCTCGGGTTTCCTCCTTGGGTCAGTTGCAAACTTCACTGAGACACTGAAGTAACTCTGCCCTGAAAGTTCTGCACCGGCCCCTGCCCGGGCCCAGCCGGGCACTCTTCCTTGAGGTCTCTGAGCCCACAGTCTAAGCTCAGGGAGGTCACCCAGAGCCCGTTCCCCCGGACAGGTAGGGCAGGGGGGCTAGCTTGAAGAGCTGGAGGAAGATGGCAGAGTAAGAGTTGGTATGAACCAGCGCCTGCTTAGCCAGACTTCCTAAGCTCCCCACCGGGCCCAGACTGGGCCCCTTACCCACACCAGGAGGATCCCAGCTGAGGTCCCCTACCTGCACACAGTGCTCTCCTCCCTGTTCTACCACTGGGGAAAGGGAGCAGCTCACCTGCTCTGGACCCTGCCAACCTGGCAGGCTGAGGCACAGGCGGTGCATTCTAGGGTGCTGGTGGCTGCGAGCCTTCTCCCCCTCCCTGAAGCATGGGGCAGGATTGCAGAAGCTCACAGCCTCCCCTGGGCACCATGCATGGAGATACCACTCTCCATTGATCCACCGTCTTCCCAGGACCTGCTGGGGTTGGGGTGGCCTCGGGCTCCCACTGGCCCCACTGAAGCCAGACTCGGCTTGGCGTGCCACCCCCATCACCCGAGGGCTGCACATGCCCCACAGGCCTCATCGCCCTCATGAATCGCCATGGTCCAGCCATCCCATCCCAGGAAGTGGCCATCCCAATTGCCATGGCTCACTCTCCAGTGCAGTTGGGCCTGCCAGCGAGCATGTAGGCAGGAGCTGGGCCCCTGAGGGAAAGGAGGAGGGATGCGCGGGCCAGGACAGAAGTGGGGAACTTGGCAGTGCAAACACAGCCCCCCCCCACAGGTCCCTCGCACTGCATTCCTGAACCCCTGGGTACCCCTGCCCAGCACTATGCTCTCGGGCCTGGGGTGGGGGTGAGGGACCTGGAGTTGCGGCCTGAAGGCAGCCCTCACTGGCTCACTGGCTTGGAATTGCAGTGGTCGATCAGGAAGGGATGAGGGGTGCCAAATTCTGCCTCTCTCTCTCTCTCTCTCTCTCTCTCTCTCTCTCTCTCTCAGAGGACTCTGTGTCCCTAGCGGGCAGGCGGGAGCTCAGGCAAAGGCAAGCGATGCCGATCCCCTCGCCTGAGCCCCCTCCCACCCCCAGGTCGCACACGGGAGTGGCCCCTGCCGCCAAGTTGCACATGGGGGCCTGGATGGCAGCTGGTGTTGTCCCTCCTTGCCTGCAGTATGCAAATTAGCTGCCATCTTTGTTAGCGGTTAATTTGCATATCTCTCTGATCAGCCATTGGTTGGCATAGCGAAGGTACAGTCAATTACCATGTTTGTCTATTATTAGTGTAGATAATAATAACCAAGGATTATCAATTAACTCAATCAATCAATATTTCTTTTGTTCTATTATGTGCTAAAAACCTTGCTGGGTATTGTGGCAGTGAAAACAGTAGAAAATATCCATCTCATATAGATTAAATTCTAGAGAATAAAATAAAATTAAAGAGATGTTATGGAGGAAAGGAATGAAGGGGGATACCAAGTGTGGGGGGAAGTCATGTGACATTTTAGAAAGGGTGGTCAGGAGATGCCTCATTATGAAAGTGATATTTGAGATATAGTCTTGGAGACTCCAAGAAGTAATCCATGATGCTATCTGGGTGATGTATGACTATCCTAGGAAAACAGAATAATAGGTGGAAAGGTTCCAGTGGAGTAAGCCTGGACTTTCTGAAGACCAGTGAGGCTAGCTAGTGTGCTACACTGAAGTAGTTGAGCAGGAGAAAAGTGATTAACTTAGAGAGGTAATGGAGGGTGAAAGAGACCTTGCTGGTCCCACTCAGGATGTTTGTTTTGATTTCAACAAAAGAGAAGGGAACACTGAAGATTTTGAGTAGAGAAGCAGCATGGCTGGTTTATATTTTAACAAAATAAATATGGATTTTGTATTGAAAACAGACTGATGACAGGTATAAATAGGTGAGAGAAGAGCAAATAGGTCCACACAACAAACAAGGTATAGATATTGGTGGCTTGGACCACCAAGATAGCAGTGGAGAGTTGAGCAATAATTACAGTTTACACATATGGAAAGTAAACTTGACACAATTTTTTAGGTGTTTGAAAGTGGATTGTGATAGATAGTAAAGTCAAATTAATATAACATTTCTGTCTTGAGCCTAAAGATAGAGTTACAATTAAATATGACTATGACTGAAAGGACATTTTGGGAACTGGGGAGATAGTGTGACCTCAGTTTAGACATGTTATGTAGATATTTTGAGTGAGAATTTGGATATTGGCTATGGAGATCAAGGGACAAGCATGCATTGGAGACATACAATTGGAAAATATGAACATACTAGAGGCCCAGTGAATGAAATGTGTGCATGGGGAGAGGGTCCTCATGCCCGGCCTGCACCCTCTCCAATCCAGGACCCCTCAGGGAATGTCCAACTGCTGGTTTGGGCCCAAACTGGCAGTCGGACATCCCTCTTGCAATCTGGGACCACTGGCTCCTAAATGTTCACCTGCCTGCCTGCCTGATCACCTCTAATCACTCAGCCTGCCTGCCTGATTGCCCCTAACCCCTCTGCCTGCCTGCCTGATCACTCCTAATTGCCTCTGCATGCCTGCCTGATCACCCCTAACTACCTTCTCCTGCCCGCCTCATAGCCCCTAACTGCCTCTGCCTTGGCCCCTGCTACCATGGCTTTGTCTGGAAGGAGGACCGGATGACCGGAAGATGTCTGGTCTACCCGTCTAATTAGCATATTACCCTTTTATTAGTATAGATACATTGTTCATATATATAAGGTCATAAAGAGTTGAGTGTAGATAGAAGAGGGGAAAGATACAAGGTTGAGTTTTGAATATTGAATTCCAACATTTAATTATCAGAGATGAATAAGACACTGAAAAGGTGTAGCCAGGTAATGTCCGTGGTGTCTGGAGGACCTGCACATTATCATATCTCAACCACACTGGCAGAGGTAAACACAACTTAGTAATGTGGGAGACACGGGTGCCTTGACAGGAACAGCTTTAGTGGAGTGCTGGAGAGGACTGTCTGACTAAAAAGGATTTAATAGAAGTGGCAGGAATAAAATTGGAGGCAGTACATAAACATGTCCTTGAAGAAACTTTGCTAAAAGGGAAGGGTTGAAAGGAACGGTAGATGACAGGAGTAAGACAAACAGAGGGTTATTTTTAATAAATAGAAACAATAAAAACATGTCTCTAAGATTATTAACATTGCTATTTTGATATGTTTTCTAAATAAAATTATCCTGATTTTCTTGTTACTCATTTAACAATCCCAATAATTAGTTGTGACAGTGATAAATTATGTCTGACCTCTTCTCCCATCATTGCATTTACATAAAATAATTTATGTCTCTTAAATTTCAGATTCCCAAGATATATGCTGCTGAAATTTTAATTAACAATTAAATTTTAGCATGTTAAAAAATGTTTTATGACGAATAGGTGTTAAACATGAATGTGAATCTTCCAGTTGGATATGAGTATAAAGCTTGTGCTTTTTCAAGTGAGTTATAGTCAAATATTCTTCTTATAAATTTAAAATGGTGAGGTTATTTTTAAGACGGGTGTGCATATATTCACATTAAAGTGGCATGGCTGGGTTAATGGAAGAAATTAATGAAAGGAAAATTTAAGATGGGTCACAGGAGGAAAAATAATTTAATGAAAGCTACTGAATGGTGCATGATTTCCCATTAGAAAGCTGGGAGGGTCTATGTTTAATGTGTATTATGCAGACTGTGCATGAAGAATTTTTGGGGGGCTCCAACATTGTTGCTGGCCCCAAGAAGCTAGCATACTGATTAGATATGTAAATTTAGATATTTCTCTTTCAAATGCTCTTGTTTTGTAATTTGTAATGAGACAATAACTATTTTGTGTATGTATTTGTTACACTTTATGAAAAAAATAGTACTTTCTTGAATCTATTTCATTATAAATTTTATTTTATACGATGAACCATGTGAAATTGTAAGTGTTGAAAGCCAAAAATGGCTGACTATTCACAAAGTGTTATTATTATTCGAGCTCATATGTTGGTCCCTCTAAGAACATCCTAATCTCTTCCTTATCTACTATTTATGTATGTAAAAGCCTAAGTGACCATCGCAACCAAATGGGCGACCGAACAGGCTACATGGGGTGACCAGGCTCACAGGAGGGTTAGTGAGGGGCGACCAAACACCCGAGCAGCAGGCTGCGTTGGGTGACCAGGCCAGCAGGGGGAGCAGTGAGGAGTGACCAGGCCAGCGGGGGAGGGGAGGCAGTTAGGGGCGATCAGGCAGGCAGGCAATTGAGCAGTTAAGACCCAGTGGTCCCAGATTGTGAGAGGGATCTCTGACTGCTGGTTTAGGCCCGATCCCAGGAGCAGGCTTAAACCAGCAGTTGGACATCCCCTGAGGGGTCCTGGATTGCAGAGGGTGCAGGCTGAGCTGAGGGGAACCCCTCTGTATACAAATTTTGTGCACTGGGCCTCTGGTATAATAATAAAAGTGTAACATGCTAATTAGACCAGATGTCCTTCCTTCCCTACAAAGCTGCAGTGGGCGGGGGCTGCAGCAGAGGCGGCAAAGGCCCCCAGCCACAGTGGCGGCAGGTGGGGGCCTGGGCCAAGGCCCTTGCATTGGATTTCGTGCATCTGGCCTCTAGCCTCCAGTAAATCTTCTGAGTTGCATAGAACAAGGGCACCACCAATACTGCTGGCTACTAGGTACTTATCATGTGTGTCTCCCTGACCCTGATTTGGTCTTCAGTTTCTCTCATGTTCTTTATCATTGAGCCTCTCTTTTGGTGTGTGATTGAGTCCATCTCATAAAGTTATTTCTGGTTTTGTTACAATGGAGGTTCTTGGCACTGCTTTCTTCTTAACAGAGGCCAAATGTTCTGTTTATGAGAAGTTATTTTAAATTCCATGTTGTCAAATTCAAAAATGGATGGACCTAACTCCAAAATACTTTCTGTTTCCCCTAATACTACTTTATGTATTAATTCATATTTAACTAGAGGCCCAGTGAATGGATTTATGCACAGGTGGGGTCCCTCGCCCTATCCTGTGGGTATCGGGCCAAAACCAGCTCTCCAACATCCCCCTAGAGGTCCCAGATTGAGAGGGTGATTTTCAGGTGACCCACCCTGGAATTGGGCTCCCTCCTTTCTGATTCTAGGTGTGTCACTCGAGAAGAGCAGCTGCCAAGTCAATGCAGCTCAGCAGCTCCTGCATTGAGCACCTGCCCCCTGGTGGTCAGTGTGCATCATAGCTACCAGATGGTTAGCCGGTCAGCTGGTCAGCCAGTCAGCCAGTCAGCCGGTCGCTTAGGCATATATATAGAGAGATAGATAGATAGATAGATAGATAGATAGATAGATAGATAGATGATAGATAGATAGAGATTAGATATAGATATATTAGATATATATAGATATATATTAGATATAGATATATAGATATAGATATAGATAATATAGATATAGATAATATAGATATAGATATAGATATAGATATATAGATAGATATATATTTTCCTTCTTAAGCAATTAAATATATCAGCCTATTTTAGAAGTAAAAATTTCCAAATGTAGGCATGTGTTTTAAGTAGCTACTTTGTTCTTCATTGTGGGTCAACTCGTTCTAGAAAATCAAAATAGAATGAACCTGAGCAAAAGATGTATTTCTATCTTAAAACTTTGTGAAATTCCCTTTTTGTCTTTCATCCGTTTCTCCTTTCTTTCTTTTCTTCTTTTGAAGGTCATACTAGATTTTTGAGAAAATAATCAGTCAATTTTGCCCCTTTAAGACATTTATTTGATCATATATTTGTATATATTTTTTAAAAACTATTTCAATTGGTTGCAATCCTAACTCTCCATCAGATTTTTATTAAAGGTAATTGCTAAAATAATGTCTTATGTTCCTTTTTTATAGGGTGGGGGCATGTTTTCACCATTAATTTATCTCACATGATTTAGTGTCTGCTTTGCACTAAGCAGGCTTCTGCCATTTGCTGAAACTACAGTGAAAGGCAAAACCCAATGAATACAAGTCCTGTAGAAACTTGTATTCATTGGGGAAAATATGTGAAAAAAAAATCAGGAGAGAAGGTTCTGCTTCAAAATTGCTTCTGTCAATGAATCTGAATATTATAGAATTTTTAATAAAAATTTTCTCTAGACATGATAATAAGGAACCTTAAAAGACCTTTCCAAAATTAAACACAAATATTACATTGAACTAGGACACTTTTATGAATCAATGCAATATTCTAGTGTCAGGTGAAACTATTTTTACCCAAGCCCCACTGAATAATAAGTTTATGAGAAACCAATGAATTTTCCATGAATGTCTTGTTTTTCTTTGTCTCTAATCTGGGGAAGGAAGAGACAACATTTCCGTATAGTTACCATGACCCTGGGATTCTAAGAATCTACATGTGCCCCAGTCTCTCTACCTTATCCTTAGGTTTATTCTGTTTCTTTCTGTAATAGCAATGATTGTCAAAGGTGAGTCTTCTGCCTAATGTCTTGGGTTCAAGGTGAAACTGTGTTTCTAGATAATAAATTTTACTCTGAGGTTCATATATCGTGACTATTACCTGAAAGTATTGGTAACAGCATCTGATCATTGGTATGAGGATTAAATTAATTAACACAGTTCAAACACCCCATGAGGTTTTTGATCAAGTGATAGGATCCAGACTGGGAGTTCAGTCTATTGTTGAATTGGAAAACTCTGAGATGAGGTCAGTTTTGGGATTCATATTACTTCAAAGGTTTACTGAAGGACAACTATTGTATAGGCTGTTCCTATTTTTTTTTTATTTTGAAATAATTACAGATGTATAGGAAGTTGCAAATATAATACTTAAGAGTCCAGTTTTCCCTTCCCTTGGATTCCCCAATTGTCAAACATAAAAACCAAGAAACTGACATTGGAGCAATATGTTAACTAGACTACAGACTTAACTCAGTTTTCACAGTTATTTATATGTACCGACTTGCATGTGTGCATGTGTTTGCATGTGAATGTTTATTACTGTGCAATTTTTCCCATGAACATATTTTTGAAATTACTGCTAACATCAAGATACGGAACTGGTCCATCACCATTAATGAACTTCACAATATCTCTTTATATCTGAACCACCCACAGCCAGTCCCAACCTTACTCCCCTGTGGCCACTAATATATTCCCCATATCCATAGTTTTGGGATTTTAAGAGTATTGTACAACCCTGGACAGTGTGGCTCAGTAGATTGACTTGTCCCATGTACCACAAGGTTACTGATTTGATTTCTGGTCAGGGCACATGCACTGGTTGTGGGTTTGATGCCCAGTAGAGGGTGTGCAGGAGGCAGCTGATTGATGTTTCTCTCTCACATTCCCTTCTTCTCTCTCTAAAATAAAGAAAAAAATTAAAAAACAAAAACAAATTTAAAAATGAGTGTTAGGTAAATAAACATTTTTAATATCTCATTTTTATTTGTTTCCTTTTATTTTCTTTGTTTTTCACTTTTCCTGTAATCATGCACCTCCCCTCACCATCTAAGGTCACTTTCCACTAGTGTCTAATGCATATTTAAAAAGCAAATTTCTATATTTTACTTAAAAACTTCTGAAGTATATTTTGGGCAGTGGGAAGCTGCTGATCACTTTAAAATCCCTGGGGTAACATTATTTAGTCTCAATTTGAAGACAAGATGCCCTTATATTTAATAGATAGCCACTGCCCACTAATTTCATTTTCCATTGTTGGCTAACAAGTTGCCACAAGCAACAACCAGGAATTATCTCACACCCCCTGTGAGTTTAAGGTCTAAGCACAGTATGGCTCCTTGGGTCTTCTATTAGAATCTCACATGCTGAAATCAAGATGGAGGAATAAATTTAACCAAGAATATAAAAGACCTGTAATCAGAAATTATAAGACACTAAAGAAAGAAATTGAAAAAGACACAAATAAATGAAAGCATATACCATGTTAAGAAATAGGAAGAATTGACATCATTAAGATGTCTATACTATGCCCAAACAATCTATAGATTCAATGCAATTCCTTGTGGATCTGTCCCTCTTCAAAGCCTGCAATGGTTGATGGAATTCGTCATGTATTTTGGATTTCTCTGATTTCCTCTTTTGATTTCCATTTTAATTGCTCATGTGATTTCATTAGGTCCACCTACATAAGCATTTTTTGCCATAACAGTATAATCTGGGGAGTAATATTAGGAAATGGGGAAGATAGGAGCCTGCATGCTGCCTCCCTCACCTCCATGTTTTGTTTGTTAAATGTGTGTTTGTGTGTGTGTGTGTGAGTGTGTGTGTGTGTGTGTGTGTACTTGGATTACAGAGAGACCATTTTGTTCAAGGAGTGTTAAATTTCAAACTACAAATCATAAGCCCTTATTTTCTTTGTCTCATAATTAACAAAATAAAACAATTCTAACAGAAGCTTTGAATTTTAATGCAAGCTTTTATGTTATTTTCATACCATAAGAAGAGAGTGTTTTATTTTATTGTTTAAATGTATGATTTTGCTAACCTGTGTGAGATATTAATTTATGGAGAAATATGCACCTCACTAATAATGGTTCTAATAGTAGAATTATCTCTTGTTCTTTTTAAATTGCATTAATCTTACATTGCAATGATGTATTGTTGGTAGGAATGATAATGTGCCTAAAGTTAGATTTGAAGTCCTTTAAGATTTTAAAAGAAAGTATCTATAATAATACAAGTGTAATATGCTAATTAGACCGAACATCCTTCCAGACAAACTTCTGGATGACCTTCCAGATGAAACGGGGGCTGCGAGGGAAGCCCTGGTCCCTGGTGCCAGTGGGAGTCCAGTGCCAGCAGCTGGGGAAAGGAAGGCCTACTCTTTCACAAATTTTGTTCATCGGGCCTCTAGTTCTTTTATAAAATTGTTGAGATTAAATGAGTTAGACCACTTTTGTTGCCATATAACTAACTTCCAAACCTCAGCTAAGAAATATCTCCCAAAAGCGAGTATACAGGAAGTTGTGCCTTTATCACGCCCCTAGTCTTACAGTAGGAGAGCCTAAACATTGAATAGACAAGAAAGATTTGCTTGAAAATGACATTTTTTAACTGGAAAAGGTGCCAACATGGCACACTGCTGTTTACTGCAACCCAATATTCAAGAACATCGGTAAGTAGTGGCATGAAAGCAGGTATTATAAAGAGACTGTATTCACACAAGTGGGTCGTTTTCCTAAGACAAATTTTTTTGAAGAATGTATTGTATTATTTCTGATGGCTGTATTTTTGGAAGAGCACTTCACCAGAGAATACAATTCACACCAGTGCTCTACACAACTATGAACCACCCCAGAAAACTTATCTATGTGGGAGGAAGCTAAAATTACATTTTCTCAAGCTAAATACAAACATTCTTCTCTTTGAGCAAATTTTAATGAAACAATTCAGAGGGAAAACATCATCTTACTTCAAAAATTGTTTTTAGTGAAAAATATAATAAAGTTCCACCTACAGGCACAATCATAGCTTCTCTGTTTGCTTCCTCACTGTCTGCTGAATCAAATTGAGGAAGATCTACACTCTGAAAGTGACCATGAGACCAAGATCAATTTAATACCCACTGGCCACTGATTAAAGTGTAACTCATAGGTTCTCTCAAACAGTATAATAACATAAAGTTTGGATTGTGGCCAGAAAATTTTATTTAAGCTTCACTTTTTGCCCTTCATAATTTCTAAAGTACGTTTTCTATTTATTACTTCAACCATGATTTAATTCTCCAAGCCACAGGGAATCTAGTTAGAACCACAGAGCACAGAGCCCTAAGGTAGTTTAGAAAACACCTATTACAATAAACACCATTTATTGTAAAGGTGAGAAATGGGAGGTCCCAAGGGGGCCAGTAATGAACCACTGGTAGCAGGAGGGCCACCAGGACAGGAACATTGTGGTCAGTGTACAGTCAGCGTATGGTCCCCACACGGTTAGCGCATGGCTGGAGGCAAGACCAGAACCTGCTGCTCACTTCGTGCAAAAGCATTATAGAGGTATAATTTAATTTTTAAATGACATATATTGATCATAAAAGAGAAAACAAAACAAAATGTAAAAAAAGAAAAGAAAAGGAAATAAAATAAAATTTAGTAAATTATTATTTCAGAAATAACCATTGCCTACATTTCAGGAACATTATGCCAGATATCTCTTGTAGAAGCAATGAAGGGAAGAAAAGTGAGTGTGTCAAATGAGAGAGGCAGAGACAAATAACTTACATTTTAAATATAAAGAATAAATATTTTTAAAAACAGGGTTATGGTTCGTGTGTTTTTCAAATAAAACATCATTTAAGCTATTCAAATTTAACTCAAGAAAAAAACGGAGGAAAACTGAAGTACTGAAATTATATATGTCATTATTTGAAGATGTAGTCATGTAAAAATTTTTATAATATTAAAAGAGATAGGAATATTTTCCAAGTTACTGTTAAATTGAAAGAGCCGGCTTTGTCTATGTAGAGTATCCACTGACTGTTATTTAAAGCAAATGAATTAGCATGCATATAATTCCTCCATCTTCCCTCATCATATGTCTGGATTTTTATTAAACTATTCTTTTTATATTGTTAAAAAAATTGTCAATTTTTTATTTTTTCAGAAGTCTACATTTTATAAACAATCATGTAGCAGTATCAGTTATTCAATTAATGGAAGCAAACACTCACTACCAAACATTTTTAACAGTGCTCTTCATTTTCAACTTATTCACTTTGACTCATTTTATAGGTTGATTAAGTTTCTAATATTTTTTGCAAGTAAGAATCTGCTTGGTATAGTTCTTTGAAGTTTTAAACAATTATACAATTTTTTTTTTTTGTAATCTTTATATTACAGTGACAACTTGCTTGGGCATAACATTAGAGAGTCTCTTACTTCTCAGAGACTCCTTACACTATCTTCATATTTTTGGATTTTTTTCTTCTTCTTGCTCTTCTGATTGTTTTTTGCTTCCTCATATTCCAAACCATTGATTTGATTCTCAGAATCCTCTACTCTACTATAGAATCCAAGTTCTTCTTTATTTCAGTTACTGTATGCTTAATTTCTCACTGGTCCTTTTTCATGTCTTTGATATTCTCACTATGATCCTTGAGAATCTCATGAAGATCCTTCAGTAACCAAACTTATAACTGTGATTTTGAACTTTGTGCCAAGTAGATTGCTTGCTTCCACTTCTTTCAACTGTGACATGTTTCTTTGTCTCTGCATTTTAGCTGCTTCCCTGTGTTTGTTTCTATATATTAGGTAGAGCTGCTATATCTCCTGGAATTGGTAGAGTAGCCTTGTATAGGAGGTGTTCTGTAGGGCCCAGTGACTCAGCCTTCCCAGTCACCTAAGTTGGGCACTCTAGGTGTACCCCTGTGTGGGCTGTATGCACAGTCTTGTAGTTGAACCTTGGATGCTGTTGCCATCACTGGGAGGAGTTGACCTCCAGGGCTATTGGCTGTTAGGACCAGCTGCTACTAGAGTGGGAGAGATGCTGTTTAGGAAACACCTCTCTGGAGCAAGGTGGGGCTTTGCTGCTTACTGAGTCTGCCTCTTGAATCTGTTGCTTGTGGATGTGTAGAGTTGTAATCTTCTATGGTCTGAAGCTTTCCACTGGGTGCACTGGCTCTAGGGCCTTCAGGGAGGTGCAAAGTCAGCCACTTCCTGGGACCACCTGGCAGGAGCTATAGAGGGATCAGCAGAGTGCTGATATTTACTCTTTGTATTGGGGTTGGAGGTAACCTGGTGAGGCCCAAATGTGAAACAAGGCAGGCTGGTGCTAGTGCCAGGCCTAGGGCCTTTTATTGGTAGGTTTGGGGCACATTGTCGCCAGTTGCAGCTTGTTTGAGAAATTTTAGCAAAGTCTGAAGCCTGAGCCAGGACAGGCCATTCATATGGAAATGCTGCTGCAAACAGCTTGGGTTGTGCTGCAAATCGGGTGGGATGGGGTCTCAGAGAATCAAAAGGGTGGAGCAAACGGTGTACTCCAGGATTATGTAGACTAAGATATGGCTGCCAGTCAGCCCTGTGATATGGGAGGTCTCAGCACAGGAACAATAACCCAGCACTCTGTCTGGGAGCAAGCCTCCAAGGTTCTACCACAATGTCAGACAATCCAGTTTCTCCCCGTATGTGTCTGGGTCACCCAAAGCCACCTGATGCTGGGAGTATGAATAAGTTCATGTGCTTGCCCTTTAAGTGGGACACCTGGGTCCTCAGTAGCCTCCTTGTCACACAGCCACAATCACTGCTGGTTTTTACAACCCATAGTTGCAGGGACTTCTCTTCCCAACTCTGGGTCCCTGGGCTGGGGGTCTAGTGTGGGGCTGGGACTCCTTGCTCTTCATGGGCAGCCTTTGCAGAGATGATCCTAATTTAAAAAAATAGGCACACATGAGTGTAATAACCAGCCAGTTTTTCATCTCCACCCCTCATACCAGTCTCAATGTGCTTTCTTCTTTACTTCTCTAGTTGTAGGACTTCCATTCATCCAGCTTTCTTATGGTTCTGAATTACAGGGTTTTGTTGTTTTTTGTATTTTAGTTATAATTTTTGTGTTTGTGGGAGATGGTACATACAGCTACCATCTTGGTTCTCCAGTCAACTCTGATATTTTGGAATAGAATCTTTACTTACATAATGTTTATTATAATCACTTCTTTCTTGGAGAAAGTGAAAGAATTTTACATTATATCTTTTTAAAGTAATGTTTACATTTCTGTTCATAAATTGAACATAGACATGAAATGAAATATTCATTTGCATAATACAGTCAAATCACATTATCTAGTCATTTTCTCTTCAAATCCTTTACAAATTGTAACGTTGCATGACAAACTAAAATTGAAGATTAATTTCCAGCCCTACCCAGTTTGGCTCAGTGAATAGAGCATTGGCCAGAGACTGAAAGGTCCCAGGTGTGACTCCAGTCAAGGGCACATGCCCAGGATGCAGTCTTGATGCCCAGTTAGGGGCATGCAGGAGGCAGCCTATCAATGATTCTCTCTCATCATTGATGTTTCTATCTCTCTCTTCTTCTCCCTTCCTCTCTGAATATATATATATATATATATATATATATATATATATATATATATATATATATATATATATATTAGAGGGGCCTGGTGCACAAAATCATGCATGGGTGGTGTCCCTTAGCCTGGCGGGTGATCAGGACCAATCAGGGCCAGACTGATCGGGGTGTGAAGGCCCTGGCAGGGTTGGGAGAAGAGGTATAGTCACTGGGCCAGGTGCAGAAGGAACAGATGCCAGATGCTGATGCTGCCCTTGGTGCCCAGCCACCCAATGGTTCCCCACTTCCCCCCTCCTCCTTCCCTCAGTTGCACACCACCACCAGGGACCTGCTGTCTGGGGCACAGACAGGGGGAGGGGCCGTGGGAGGTTTTGATGCCCAGTTTGGAACATGCAGGAGGCAGCCAATCAATGATTCTCTATCATTGATATTTCTATCTCTATTTCCCTCTCCGAAATCAATCAAATATATATTTTTAAACTGCAAGGGTTTTAGAGGAAGAAAGGTAGGGCAAGGGCACTGTTGACTGGGGGTCATTTGAGATCTTGCTCACATTTCAGATAGGATTACATAAAGTGGTCCTCAGGGGGTGACAGGTGAGGAGTGGCAGTGGGTGGAGCAGGGCACTATGGGCTGAGGAACGGGCTGTAATGACTGGGAAGGGCTGTGACAGTGACATGTGTTGGGACCATCACGGGGATCATTCATCCCCAAGAGGTTTTAATTCCAGACAGGAAGAGAAACATGGAGATCAATGGGCCTTTCTTAGCCTAGAAGGTGAGGTGGGCAGCAGGAGTGGGCTGTCCTGCTTCCTTACAAATGTAAGCACACAGTGTAACTGCACATGGATGTCAGTCAGTGGCCAAATCAATGCCTAGCCAGCCCTGGTGGCTGTGTCCTGCCACTCTCTGGCTATGCTATGGTGCTATTGGCCGGGGAGGCCAAAGCCATGCCCCCAAGTGCACATAGTATATGAAGGGGTGGGCAGGAAGCCAGAAGCTGGAAGTAGGAGTTGAGGCTGCCCAGCAGCACTGCTTCCATCAAGGGGCTAGACAAGGAGCAGCTGTTGGTGTGACCGGCTTTAGAGTCTGAGGGGCTGAACTTCCTGCAAGTCACCAGTGAGTGAGTACCCATGAGCCCGCAGCATGCCAGCGGGTGGGGCCTGGGGAGGCCTTTCCCTCCTGGAGCTGTTCTTCCTAGGGTGGTGGCATCAGCTGCTTTTTTTCCAATTTATTTTTTTATTGGAAAGCAAGCTCTAGGGTTGCAGTTCCAGGATCCCTGGGCCATAGCGTGCGCATCCAGGGCTCACTGCACTCCCCTCCCCTTCCTCCTGCATTGAGTATCTGTTCCCTGGTGGTCAGTGCACATCATAGCAACTGGTTGACTGGTTGTTCTGATCTTTTTGCTTTAAATGGTTACTGGGCTTTTATTATATAGGATATGAAATGAATTTCCATTTTAGCTGTTATAATTGCCAGAGAAACACAATGGAGGTACTTAATATCTATATTTTATGTATTTCAAAGAACATACCTAAACTATAAATTTAATTTAAAATAAATCTTCAGTCCTTTGTATTTCTTGGTGTCAGTCCCTTCTCTTTAATTTCTGATTTATTTTATTTTATTTAGGTTCTTTCTCTTTTTTCTTTGATGAATCTGGTTAACAGTTTCTCTATCTTGTTTACTAGTATCTTTTTAAAGAACCAGCTCTTGGTTTCATTGGCCATTTGTATTTTTTAGACTCTATTGTGTTTACTTCTGCTCTGATCTTTATTACTTCCTTCCTTCTACTCATTTTGGGCTCTATTTGTTGTTATTTTTTTCATTTTCCTTTAAGTGTAAAGTTAGATCATTTATTTGAGTTTTTTCTTATTTCTTGAGGTGGGCCTGTGATACTATTAATTTCCCTCTTAGGACTGTTTTTTCTCTGTCTCATAGATTTTGGGTTGTTGTATTCTCGTTTTCATTTGTTTCAAGGTATCCTTTGATTTCTTCCTTGATCTTATTGTTAACCCATTCATTGTTTAGTAACATTTTATTTAGTATCCATGTCTTTGTCTATTTCAGTCTTTTTTCCTGTGATTTATTTCTAGTTTTATAGCATTATGGGCAGAGGAGATGCTTGATATGATTTTAACATTCTTAAATTTATTAAGACTTGTTTTGTGTCCTGACGTGGTCTATCCTAGGAAATGTTCCATGTACACTTAAAAAGAATGTATACTGTGCTGCATTGGGGTGAAATGCTCTTATTATATCAATTATATCCATCTGTCCTAGTGTCATTTAAGGCTGCTGTTTCCTTGTTAATTTTCCCTCTGCAAAATCAATCCATAAATGTCAATGTGGTGTGAAAGTCCCCTAATGTGACTGTATCACTATCGATCTCTTTTTTATGTCCATCAAAGTTTGCTTTACACTTTAGGTGCTCTTATTTTGGGTGCATAAGTGTTTACAAGGGTTATATCCTCTTATTGGATGGATCCTCTTATCATTATGTAACATACTTTTTTTGTCTCTCATTATAGCCTTTGTTTTAAATTCTTACCACATATAAATATTGCTACCCCAGGTATTTTTTCCATTTTCATTTACATGAAATTATCTCTTTCCCTCCACTTTCTTTTAGTCTGCGTGTATTTGTGATTCTGAGCTGGGTTTCTTGTAGACAGTATGTATGTGGTTTTTGCTTTTAACAAACAAGCGTTGATGAGGATGTGAAGAAAAGAGAACACTTGTGCACTGTTTGTGGGAATGCAGATTGGTGCAGCCACTGTGCATAGCAGTATGGAGTTACTGCAAAATATTAAAAAATCGAACTGCCTTATGACCCAGCAAGTCCACTTCTGGGAATTTATCTGAAGAAACCTAAATCACTAATCTGAAAGAATACATGAAGCCCTATGTTCCCTGCAGAGTTATTTACAATAGCCAAGATTTGGAAGCAGCCCAAGTGCCCGTCAGTAGTGTCCAGCAAAGAGGCTTTGGTACATTTATGCAATGGAGTACTAATCAGCTCTAAAAAAGAAGAAAATCTTACCTTTTACAACAGCATGGATGGATCTGGAGAGTATTGTGCTAAGTAAAATAAGCCAGTCTTTGAAATCTAATGAACAAAATAAACTAACAAAGTGGAGACAGACTCATGGATACAGAGAATGAACCAGGGGTCCTCAAACTTTTTAAACAGGGGGCCAGTTCACTGTCCCTCAGACCGTTGGAGGGTCGGATTATAGTTTAAAAAATAACTATGAGGAAATTTAGCAACAGGCAGCGGCGGCAAAAACACCCGGTGGGACGGATAAATGTTTTCGGCGGGCTGCATGTGGCCCGCGGGCCATAGTTTGAGGACCCCTGGACAGTTGACAGATGGGAGTGTCTTGGGGGCTCAGTGAAAGAAAAAATAAGACACATGGACAAAGACAACATTATGGTTATTGTGAGAGAAAAGGGAGTGTGGAGGGAGGTAAAGAGGGAATAAATGGTGATGGAAAGATACTTGACTTGGGTTGGTAAACACACAATACAATATACAGATGATGTATTGTAGAATTGTATACCTGAAACCTACATAATTTTATTAAGTAATGTAACCCCAATAAATTTAATTAAAAAAGAAAAATTAAATAAAAATAACCCTTCAAGTTAAGTGTGTACTTAGGCTTTAGTGATACACATTTAGTTCTTATTTTTCCCATCATTGATCCTCTTCTGACTTTTTCTACTTCTCAATCAAATAAACTATGTACTTACCTTTTGATCTAGCCCTCTCTAGAAGTGGAAAATGGACTCCCAAAGATGTGCCCATCCTAATCTTCAGGAATAAACCTAGAAAAGCGTCTTTGTAGATGTGATTAAGTTACTGTTCATGATATAGGGTAACTATTTCAGTTCACCCAGGTTGATGCAATGAAATCACGTGGGTCCTAATGATAGTAAGGCAGATGGGTCAGAGTGAAAAGGAGCAAAGTGTTGAGAAAAACATTGGTTGGATTGGGGTGTTATGAAGATGAAGGAAGGGGCTACAAGCTAAGAAATATGAGCTGCCTTTATCTATAATAATAAAAGTGTAATATGCTAATTAGACTGGACAGCCGAACAACCTTCCAGACATCATTCTGGATGTCCTTCCGGACAAAGCTGTGGCAAGGGGACCGAGGCAGAGGCAGTTAGGGGCGATCAGGTAGGCAGGTGAGCAGTTAGGGGCGATCATACAGGCAGGCAGAGTGGTTAAGGGCAATCAGGTAGGTAGCCAGAGTGGTTAGGGGTGATCAGGCAGGCAGACGAGTGGTTAGGGGAGATCAGGCAGGAAGGCAGAAGGGTTAGGTGCAATCAGACAGGCAGGTGAGTGGTAAGGGGTGATGAGGCAGGCATGCAGAGTGGTTAAGGGTGATCAACAGGCAGGCAAGTGAGCATTTAGGAGCTAGTGGTCCTGGATTGTGAGAGGATGCAGGCCGGGCTGAGGGAACCCCCTCCCTTGCATGAATTTTGTGCACCGGGCCTCTAGTAAGCTAATAAAAGCAAGGCAAACATTCTCCACTAGAGCCTGCAGGAGGAATGAAGTCCTGTCAATGCCTTGATTTTATCCCTGTAGTAAGCCAAACTTCGGACTTTGAATTTTCAGAATTATGAGGTAATATATTCATGTTATTTTAACCATTGAGTTTGCGGCAATTTATTACATCAGCAAGACAAAACCATCTTTATCTTTGCCCTCTTCCTTTATCACCATTACCACATTATTAGTTTGCCCAAATGAGGTACCACTCATCATCTGTCATTTCCTTGTGCTTTTCTTGGTCCTTCCAGCCTCTCACTTTGCTTATACAGGGTTTGCATGTTGGTTTTGGTCAGGTCGAAGGCCCAGTCCCCCATGGCTGGGTCCAGTCCAGACACTCCCTTACATTCAATGGAGACATTTAACCCATTTCGATGCTGTTTCCTGAACATGGAAAGCCTCTGAAGGGTTTCCAAACCTGTTGGCTGAGTCCACTTTGGCAGACAGCATCCATGTCTGCTTGCTCCTCCAACCGCTTCTGCTGCTTTTCCTTTGCTTTGCTTGACTTCCTCTCCACGGCAGCAATGATGGCGGCCCTCAGTCCCTCTTTCCCACAGTTGTAACAGGAAGGCGGCAACAGCAGCTACACAGCTAAAGTGGCAGCAGCGACAGCAGTCCCCGCACCGCCAAGCACCCTGGTGAGCACTGCACCTGCCCATGGGGGAAGGGGTGTGTGTGAGAAGGGGGCGTTGAGTGAGGGAATGGCGTCACATTGCTTCTTTGGGCTTTTGGACTTTGCTGCATTCTAAGCTTAACCTCTTGATCTTATGGCAGTAGCTCAAGTTTCTAAATCATAGCAAAAATCCAGATGTATAATTATTAAATAAAATTGATAGCTTATATTAAATCTTACTCTTTGTGTTGTTCAGTTCTAAGGAACAAATGCATAACATAAGATATCCACCATTGCAGTATTACACAGTATAGTTCCACTGTCATAAAAATCTAGTATAGTTTTACATGTACCCATATGCTAACATTATATTTATCTGCCTCTATTTTATCACCCATTTATAACAATATTTATTCACAACAAATTATTTTATTTGGCATATAGGTCCTTCTGTGATGTTACACTAGCCTGCTGTTTTCCTCTGATCTTTCAAACGTTCTCTTCTAAAGACAGACTCATTTACTCATTGCGACAGAGGCAATTATCATGTATTCTCCCAGCTGGGATGACTCCCCACTTCTCTCCATAGTGCAGATTATGCAAAAGCTCCCGTTCAGATTCCATCCATTTGGCCAAGCCTGTGCCACAGCAGGCCTCTTCGTTTTACGGGTTGCTAAAGCAAGCATCGTCTCTATGCCATTTATCTAACAGTTAATCATGGATCATTTTGACCCCTTTTGTACAGCTTCTGGTATATCACTTAACTTTTTGTTGTGTGAATATGTTGAATCAACATGAAGGTAAGGATACTTATCTCAGTTTTTCACGGAGCCCAGCAGGGAGCCGTAAGTCACTCAGTATATTTGTATTGACTAGAAATAACAACTAAGGAAAATATTGCCTTCTTCCTAAGTTCCACTTTCTTCGTGTTGAGTGGGAGGACAATGTATTTCCTCTAACTGAAGAAATAACTCATGTGCACATTATTTTATAATAATAAGAGGACAGAGCTGAGCTGGAGGGAAGGAGCTTTCAGAAAAGTTATATAAACTTGGAAATACTGCAAAAAAAAAAGTAAATCAATTTGGTGGTGGAACATTGATTGCATTTTACAGCTGTAATGTTCAAGTTAAAGAGACTTATGTGAGCATCCACAGGCAGTGTGACCAGGAAGAGCAGGAGGAAACTGAAGAGACAGGCAGCAGTGGGAGAGCTCTGCTCCTTCTTGTGCCTCATTCTTTTTCAGTTGTTCACTCAGGCATCACTGTCCTCCACTCTGAATATTTTTGTGTGCTAACTTAATTGTCCTGGCCGTAACTTCTGTGTGTTTTCATAGCTGTGGTTGTAAATGTAAAGATATATTGTCAAAGGAAAAGATACCTTCTTGTTTCAGTAGTCATGTTCACACTACATTCTTCCTTCACAAAATGATCCATTTACAAAGGGGATCTGATATCCAATCACACAGCAGTTACATGCCAGTGATCTCCCACCATAGTGGGGGAGCAGAGGAGCCCATAACCCTTTGATAGAATACTCACTCTGGGGAAGGTGTACATTGGGTGGGGATTTGAGGAATGGAGGGGCCAAAGGTGGCAATGAGAACTGTTGTCATCTGTGAAGTAGTTCCTGTGGGCCACTCCCTGTGCTAGTGCACTTTATACATGTTCAAACAGCCTCACCAGATTCATGCTCTACTTCTACCACAGAGGCTGCACAGAGCGCAACTTTTCCCAAGTCAAAGCCACACAGGCATCTCACTCTAATCTGCCCTACTCCAGAACGCATGTTTCTCCCCTCTGTTTTATGTGAAACACTATCTAGCCGACTCCAGAGCGCATGTTCCTTCATCTCTAAGCCTAACACTATAATCGTGGAGTGGGGAAAAGGATGTTACTTAATATACCCATGGTTTGGCAGCTGTAAAATCATGAAATCTGGATTAAAAACCAATTTTATATGGCCAAAGGCATGCTGCTCTTATAAGAGTTTAATTATTTAGGTTTTCTTTACACTCAGTAATGCTTTCAAAATTAATGAAATTACTTCAGAAGCACGCTCTCTATTTTCCTACTGAGTTACAGTCCTATGAAGTAAGAAATTTAAAAACCAGACACAACAATAAATAATAATTGGACTCCCAGTGCCCAAGCATCAGTGGGCATTTTCATGAGCATGTTTAAGCTGAGCCTGCTGCTTCTGTTGTTTACTTTAACAACCTGAGAAACCAATGGATGCCTCAGATCTTACCGGCTCGATTCAGGTTTTAAATATAATCAGGAGAAATTTGGTGCTTGCATACTCTATTATAGTATATTGCCATAATCACTTAAGTTTTGGGGCCAATATTAACTGTGCTCTTCAATTTCTGTCTTAATCAGAGTGCAAAACAGTGCTATTTCTGTGCCACTCTACAATCAAACTCTTGCCTTCTGGTGATTCAGTAAAGATACTATTTTGAGTTATGGATGTTGTAGAAAGCTCAAAACTTAACAGATGTTTTACATACGTTTCACTGTAACTGCATGGGGCAGGTTACTGAGTCCATTTATAATACACCATAAACTGGAATTAATATGTCAGTTACTCACATATCATGTTCTGAATAATCACTGTGACACTTTTTTCTTTTCAGATTCCAGTCCATATGTCATAAGTGAAAATCAACACCCTGTTAATTTTAAAATGTCTTCAGTCAAGATTTGCTTATAATTAAGTTAACAGGTTATTATTTGTTATTAATTCACTAGAGGCCTGGTGCACAAAATTCATGCGGGAGGTGGGGGTGGTTGTCCCTCAGCCCAACCTGCACCCTCTCGCAATCTGGGACCCCTTGGGGGATGTTTGACTGCTGGTTAGGATTGGCTCTAAACCGGCAGTCAGACATCACTCTCACAATCCAGGACCGCTGGCTCCTAACCATTCACCTGCCTGCCTGCCTGATCACCCCTAACTGTTTGCCTGTCTGCCTGATCACCCCTAACTGCCTCTGCCTCAGCCCCAGTGCTGTGGCTTTGTCCAGAAGGAAGTCGAGAATGATGTCTGGAAGGTCATTCAGCTGTCTGGTCTAATTAGCATATTATGCTTTTATTATTATAGATTGTTATTTTTAACAAATTTTAGTGAATAGACCATATGTTGGAAAAAACTCTGTAGCAATTTTGCTGACTTAAATAAATATTATATATGTCATATATATTGGATTTACCTATTTAAATCCAAGAATCAGTTCTGGTAAACAATGTCTAGTGAATGATTAGCAAGTGATCACACATGGTAATTGGTTCTGTTGTCCTGTGGTGTGATTTTCTGCAGCAGTTTTAATGTGTGTGGGCCAATGTTCCCACATGCACTAAACCACGCCCGTCATGTGGGCATGTTTACTCATGGTGACTGGTGAATGCACCCATTTACTAGACCTGTTCAGTATACAGTTAAACTTACCGTGAAACATAGAAATAAATATGGAAAACTTTTCTGTGAATTTTTCATAACGTTAATTACACAAACATGTCTACATAAGTAAAAACAAGTAAACTAATTTGTCAATTTTTCAGCATGAATATTTGGAAAACCTACTTTATTATATACAGGCAGTCCTCAGGTTCTGTCAGACTCGATGTACATCGCTTCGTGGTTACGTCACCATCTCCCATTTACTTATAAAAAAAAAAGTTCCATCATTTCAGTGTATGTACATATGTGCTTTATGTTTTTTATTATTTACTGTATTTACCCCAGTAAAGGTCAGGAATTGTTATCTTTCTTTTAATTTTTTTACTGTTTCACTTCATTACTGCTGTGTATGTGCTCCATGTGAGTGGCATAGGTGCTTATGTAGTGGGTTATGACTTGCAGCGAAAATCGCGTCACATGGCTCGGTAGGAATGCATCTCCGACATAACCTGAGGAACTACTGTATTGGATTTTTGGCTTTAAGAACACACCTTCACCCAAATTAGTCCATTAAACTGAGGTTTTACTATATTTTATTTTGTGTTCACCACCCCAAGTCAAGTCTCCTTCCATTTTTACCCCAATAGAAGTAGAATATTTCTGCTCTCACAGAATTGGTAAGTGGAAAATTTGGGATTCATATTCAGGCTTGTGTCCAAAGATTTCTCACTATTCTGCCACATTTCAAGGTGATGTAGAAAATACAGCAACCAGATAGTCCTACGACTCACTGAGGGCTCCCCTTTTGAATAATACATTATTATACACGGATACTGAAACTATTTAGGCAGAACAGGAACACAAATTTTAAGTTTGAATGTGGCAATTAGCTTTCTTAATACTAAGAAAAACAATAGAAAAGTAAAAGTATACAGTGACAGTATCCATTTATTTGATAAATACAATTTTCCAAGTGAGAAATAAATATAGATATTCTTGCTTTATATAGGAGGCAACAGGCACATAGAAGTTAACCAACTTGGAGTTATGATTTGAAACTAGTAGTCCAGATGCCCAAACTCACACTGTTAACCACCAAGCAATGCTCTATAAGCATCTTCATAAGTTCTTACCATGTTATCATATTTTTTATGATATATAGGCAGCTGTGTTTTAAAAATACCTAAAAGAATAAAGATGTTCATCTGCATATAAAATACTTCATTGCTTCCTCAAAATATTTATTTCTGCCTATATTTTCATTTTAGATCTGCTTTTCTACCTTTTCTCATTTTCCTTGAAAATATGCATTTTATTTAAGTAATCAATCTCCAAAAAGACCAAAAATCTTTGATAACAGAAAAATTAGATTGTTAGCCTAGGTACCTAGATATTAATAAAGGCAGTCAGCAAAGGAAATCAAACACTATTACACATAATGCTCTAGGAAGCATAAGCCTGCTTTGCTGGGAACATGCAGCATTCATAGGCACCCCAGGGATCATAGCATTGTCCCACAAAGGTGATAACACCCCTTCCTCCCTTGCGTAGGGAGGAAGGACTGGCTTTTCAACCTCCCACATCAACTCACCCAGACTGTGGGGGGCAGTAAGCACATGTGCAATAGGAGCCAAGTTGGCAGCCACAGAGGCCTGTCAGTCTAGCTCTGGAAAAGGATCAACTTGGATAAGGAACACAGGACCTGGGAAAATCTAGGAAAGTGATTGGCTATTGAGGAGATCTAATGGAATCCTGTGAAAGCTTGGCACATTTTTTTGGTTAGTTTGAATAAGCACCCGGTCCTTCCCAAGTATAAGGTAATATGATAAGCCTAGCAAAGTGTGTGTGTGCGCGCGCGCGCAGGCAGGGCGGGCGGGGGGGGGGGGGGGCGGGGGGGTCTCTCTCTTACTTAGTAACTTGCACTCACCTGTTTGTTGACACGTTTTGTAGCAGCTCTTGGGGACCCATGGCTGACCACATAAGCTCCAAAGGGCTAAGCTTTAATATGGCATAGAATCTCTGGTCACTGGTCTTTGTTCTGGGATTGATGAAGACAAGGCAAAACTTTCCCCACTGTGGAGCAGATGGAGATGAGACACTGGGAACCTGGGGGCAGCCTTATATTTCCATCCAAAATAACTCTTACCATATTACAATCTCTCACACTTGGGTCCCTGGAATGCCTTCCTTGCAGTCCGTAAAGGGACTCCACTTTCTCCAGCAAGAAGGTGACTTAAGTTCTCCCTGTGGCCTCTTGAGTCATCCTGAAACCTGGCAATCATAGGTCTATAAAAAGAGACAAGAATGGTCCAGAGAAAATACTTTTTAAAAAACCATACTCTATTTAGGTTCTCACATCAAGATGATTCAAGTTTGGAAACATAATCCTGCCCCTGCAGAGGAGGCTTACTAAAAATAAGGAAAAGAAATTTCGGCCACAAGAAAAAACTGTGATGTAACTTGGCCTGGGGAAAGAGCTGCATTACAACATAGCTCAGAGCTGTTAGAGTTTATTGTTTGGAGTATCCCTTTGTCTTCCTGATGTATTATTAATGCCTTGTAAATAAGAGCTCAGAGTGTACCGGTTTACATGAATGTTCACCAGCTGGCCCTGCCTCAGGGAGCTGTGTGTGTAATAAAATAAATGAAATCAGCATACTTCTCATGTCATTTGGTATAAGTCAGGCCTCACTCTTTAGGTTGAGAAAAAAATTTGAATTTCAATTGGGAATAAATGTTTATTTTATTCTGTTTAAAGCTACTTAAATCTTCACTAAGCTAATCATTATGCTACCTACAATTTGGGTTACATGGAAGAAAACAGCAAATACTGTCTCCAGATCTTATGTTGGATGCAATATGTTCCTATTTTATTTCTGTATCTCAAACTTTCCCATTTGCCAAGGTAATTCACTTTCATTGGTTACCTTTTATCTCCTTGGTGATTTCAAGTTTACTCTGTTTCTATATGTTGATTTATTACTTCTTCCATGCCCTTGGGTTACTTTTGCTTCAGCTGAACCATAATAAACGTAACTTCAATAGTTTTATCACATAAAAGAAGGCTTAGACTTTTCCATGTCTTAGTCCAAAATATGGTATTGCAAAATTTTCAGAAGGCTCTTAATTTATATTAAGTGATGGAATGCTTAAATAAAATTTTCAATTTTAGGAAGATGTTAATATCACAAGGGGAGTGTGTGTGTGTGTGTGTGTGTCTGTGTCTGTGTCAGCCACACATATGTATGTATATATTTAGAATACAAGATCTACACAGTATGGTGATTACCAGAGGAAAGGGGGTGTGGGGAAGGTAGACAGAGATAAAGAGGGGATAAATGGTGACAGAACAGAAGGTGACTTGATTTGGGGTGGTGAATATACAATACACTATGCAGATGATGTATAATATAATTGTACACCTGAAGCCTATATAATTTTGTTAACCAATGTCATCCCAATAAATTCAATAAACATTTTTAAAGATGCACATGTGAAATCTAAATCTTTGGGGGCGGGGTGTGATTGGAAGAGATTACATAAAGTTTCTTCCAAGCTTCCAAACACCTTTCACTAAAGCCATATATATTAATATTTCCAAGTAATGTACCTTATACCTGTTTAATAGGTCCTTTTTCAGTCTGGTACCTTCATCCTAAGCACAGGTGATGAGGCCATTCACTGCCATTGCTGGAAATCAACTTGCCAGAACATAGACAGCATCTTAAAATGTTAAAACAGAGTTGAATAATATCCCTCCCAAGAGCATATTTGACTTAGGTGAAGCAAGTACCTGTGGCATTCATCTCCAAAGCCAATAAGAGTGTTTACCAGGAAGCTTTGGCTGTTTATGAAATGCTCTCAAAGAGCTAGTTTGACATGCGGAATCTATAGGAATTAGTTGATTAAGATAGATTTCTCTGAGGCAGGTGAAAGGGTATTATCTATTCTGGGCATGAAAATCAATGACTATAACAATTGCTTGATTCATTGTGTTTAGTCAGTGCTAACCACTGTTGCAAGGGTTTATATGTGTTGAATAAGAATACTTACAAATATCTTAAAGGCTAAGTACTCTTGCCTTTATTTTACAGATTGAGAAATGGAAAGTTAAAGTAATAAACTTGACCAGTTATGATGTAAGATTCCACATTAGTGGTCCATCCTCCTTCACTGACATCTTTGTAAAAAACACCTTTTTTCTTTCACTGCAATCCAGAGCTCTTTGAGGGCATCTTCATAGACACCCAAAGCTTTCTGAATAACACTCTTTTTGGCTTTGGAGATGAATGCCACAGAGAAAACTGAGACATGGAAAGTTCAAGTAATTTGGCTAGAGTCAGGCAGCCAATACATAGCCATTTATTTCTAGAACCCCCTCAACCACTGTGCTGTAATGTCTCTTCAACAGTGTGGTCTTGTACATGCTGATCATGGAATGATGCACACAACCACAAACTTAATGTAGGGTACCAAAAATAATATAATAGCATTGAGATGCCCCTACACTGGGATGAAATGTAATATGTATTCCACATAATTATATGTAAGTTGTATTAAGAGCAATGTGTGCCTCCTTATATCAGTGCCCAGTTCAGGTACTGAAATCAATAGCAAATCATTTTTTAAAAATCACCCAGATTAGATTAAAAATGGCAGTGGAGTAAGTGGATGCTACACAGACATGCTTCCAGGACCAAACTGGAATTACAACTAAAAAGAAACAAAACACACACACACACACACACACACACACACACACACAAAAAAAAAAAAAAAACTTGAATAATCAACTGAAGACTAGCTGGAGAGAACCCTGATAACCAAGGATGGAAAGAGGAGTCCACATAGAGATTGGTAGGAAGGGTGGCGGCATGAAAGGGCTGGATGGGGTCCTACAGACAGCTGAAGTTCTGGAGAGATATCTCAGTTGTGGGGGGTTGCCACTGAGAACAGTGGGGTCTAATCCCCAAACTGGACCCCACAGCAGGGAGTACCTGAACTGAGAAAGGTACCCACATAACATCTGGCTGTAAAAGTAGCAGGGTTGCTATTTGCTAGGAAAGTTAGCTGAAAATGAAGGCACCCTCTTAAAAGGCCAATGCACAAAATTCTGTGTGCAGCCACTCACATTGTGCTCTGGCAAAGGGAGGGAAGAGTGGACTGGAGCTGTGTGAGCAAAAGCCAGGTTTGGGGGCTTGGGAGTTTGAGCTCAGAAGGCAGACATCCCAGTTTCCTGGGCTCAGCCATTGCCTCACGATGTGGAGGTCATCTTGTATATATAGACATTTGCTATCCAGGCAATTTTGCCTGCGGGGGAAGACAATTGACCTAACCTATTAGAAAACACCTTGCCCTATGGTGTGGAGTTTCTGAGGGTCAATAAGAGACTGAGAATAACAATTAGCCTCTAGACAGAAACAATTGTTCCATCCTGTTGGAAAAAATTTTGCCACAGTTGTGGATGATTGCCTGAGGGCTACTCAAGACTGATCTGATCAGTTTGCAGGCTGAGGTGGTCTCTGGAGCCTTTGAGTCTTTGCCTGATATAATTAGTCAGAAAAGACATTTGAAACTGTTCTGCACCAGAGATTTAGAAGGGCAGCAGATCTACCTAATACATAGTTACAAACCCAAACAGGCAGCCAAAATATGCAGACATATAACAACCCCCAAATGAAAGAACAAAAGAATTCTCTAGAAGAAGAGACACACAAAATGGAGATAAAACATTTATCTGTTATAAAATTCAGAATAATGATGGTAAAGATGCTCAACAGCATGAGAAAAGATATAATAATTATGAAAAAAGTACAGTTGGAAATTAAGAATAACAGAGCACAAATAAAGAACACAATGGAATAAATACACAGGAGATTAGGGGAAGTCGAGGATCAGATCAGTGAATTAGAAGACAGGGTACAAAAATCTCTCAATCAGAGATCCCCCCCCCCCCAAAAAAAAAAACAACTAGAAAAAAAGGAGGACAACTTAAGGAAGTTGTGTGACAATATGAAAAGAAACAATATTCACGTAGTAGCTGGGCAAGAATAGGAAGAAAGAGAGAAAGGGATAGAGAACTTGTTTGAGGAAATAAGGACAGATAACTTTCCTAACATGATGAAGGAAAATGTCACACAAGTTCAGGAGGCAGAGTCCCAAGCATGAAGAACCCAAACAGTCCCATGCCCAGACACATCATAATTAACATGGCAAAAATT
Organism: Myotis nattereri; assembly: GCF_964212035.1. Taxonomy (NCBI): domain Eukaryota; kingdom Metazoa; phylum Chordata; class Mammalia; order Chiroptera; family Vespertilionidae; genus Myotis; species Myotis nattereri. The sequence continues at coordinate 88,741,601 of NC_138082.1, read as the reverse complement.
AAAGACAAAGAGAGAATCTTAAAGGCAGCAAGAGAAAAGCAAACTGTAAACTACAAAAGAGCTCCCATAAGACTGTCATGTGATTTCTCATCGGAAATTCTACAGGCCAGAAGGGAATGGCATGAAGTACTCATGGTAATGGGAAGCAAGAATCTGAAACCAAGATTACTATATCCAGCAAAGCTATCATTCAAAATGGAGAGTGAAATAAAGAGCTTCGCAAATAAGCAAACAAATGGCTAAAGGAATTCATCACCATCAAGCCAGCACTATAAGAAATGCTAGAGATTGCTGTATGATAAGATTAAATAGAGAGGGAAACCTAGGCATACATAATTAATATGGCAATAAATAAATACCTATCAATAATAACCTTAAATGGATTAAATGCTCCATTCAAAAGACATAGGGTAACCAAATGGATACAAAACTTGACAGAACTATATAGTGTCTACAAGAGACCCATATAAGAACAACAAAAAAAAAAACTCAGACAGGATGATAATGAAAGAATGAAAAAAAAATTACATGGAAATGGAAAATAAAATAAAATCTGGGGTAGCAATACACATATCTGGAGAAAATAGACTTCAAATAAAGGCCATCACAACAGACATCAAAGGTGACGACACAATACTAAAAGGATAGATCCAACAAAAGGATATAACACTGGAAAACATACATGCACCTAATATAGGAGCACCTAAACATATAAAAATTCTTTTAGAGTATTTTAATGGTGATAATGATAACAAAACAGTCATATAGTGGACTTTAACACTCAGATTACTACACTGGATGTATATTCAAGACAAACATTAACAAGGAAACAGTGACACTAAAGGACACACTGGATCAGATGGATTTAATTGACATTTATAGAACATTTCACCTCAGGGCTGCAGAATATACATTCATATCATGTGCACATGGGTCATTAACAAAGCTAGAACACCTGTTAGGACACAAAACAAGTCTCTAAAGGTTCCATAAGATTGAAATGATATTAAGCATTTTCTAAGATCACAAGTGAAGGAAATGAAAAATCAACTACAGTAAAAGCACCGAAAAACATTCAAACACATGGAGGCTAAATAGTATGTTATTGAATAATGAATAGGTTACCAATGTGATGAAGAAAGAAATCAAAACCTTCCTGGAAACAAATGAAAATTAACATGTAACAAGCCAAAATCACTTGGGACACCACAAAAGCAGTCCTGAGAGGGAAGTTCATAGCACTACAGGCTTACCTAAAAACAAGCAAACAAACAAAAATTAATAATAGTTTATATTTAACCCTACAACTTAAAACATTAAAAAGAGAATAACAAGAAAAACTTAGAGTAAGTAGAAGGAAGAAAATAATAAAGATTAGAGCAGAAATAATGACGTAAAGACTAAAAAATACAAAAAAAATTAAAATCAATGGAACCAAGAGCTGGTTCTTTGAAAGAATAAGCAAGATTGATGAACTGTTAGACAGACTCATCAAGAAACAAAAAGTGAGGACTCTAATAAATAAAATCAGAAATGAAAGTGGAGAATTAACCACTGACACCGCAGAAATACAAAGGTTTGTAAGATAATGCTATGAACAACTATATACCAATAAGCTGGACAATGTGGATGAAATGAACAAACTCCTAGAAAAATACCATCTCCCAAAACTGAATCAGGAAGAATCAGAAAACCTGAATAGGAAAGAGAAGGAGGAATTAAAAAATAAAATAAAGTAAACTCTCAGCAAACAAAAGCTAGGGTCTGGATATTTTCACAGGTGAGTTTTACCAAACATTCAAAGAACTAACACCTATACTCCTCAAACTATTCCAAAAACTCCAAGAGGAGGGAACTCTCCCAAGCTCTTTTATGAGGTCAGCATTATCCTAATTCCAAAACCAGATAAAGACACTAAAAAGAAAGGAAATTATAGGCCAATATTCCTGATGAACATAGATGCTAAAATCCTCAACAAAATATTAGCAAATCAGATCCAACAATATATTAAAAAGATCATGCACCTTGATCAAGTGGGATTTTTACATAAACATATTGAAAGACAAAAATCACATGATCATACCAATAGATGTAGAAAAAGCATTGGACAAAATCGAACACCCATTTTTATTAAAACTCTCAGCAAAGTTTGAATAGAGGAAGTAGCTCTCACATAGTAAAGGCCATATATCACAAACCTACTGTGAACATCATACTCAATGGCCTAAAACTAAAACCATTGAAGTACAAGAGCAAAACAGGGATGTCTGCTTTCACCACTCTTATTCAACATAATCCTGGACCAGAGAAGAAGAAGAAATAAAAGGCATACAAATTGGAAAGGAGGAAGTAAAACTCTCATTTTATGCAGCCGACATGATATTGTACAAAGAAAACCCTAAAGACTCCACCAAAAGCTCCTAGATTTACTATAATACATGAATTTGGCAATATAGTAGGATACAAAATCATCACCCAAAAATTGATGGCTTTTTTATATACCAATAATGAATTCTCAGAAATAGAAACTATATAAACAATCCCATTTACTATTAAAACAAAAAAAATAAGATACTTAGGAGTAAACTTAACCAATGAGGTTAAAATCTTGTATTCAGAAAACTACAGTACATTGAAAAAAGAGATAGAGATATGCATAAAGAAGTGGAAGAATATACTGTATTCATGGATTGGTAGAATTAACATCATTAAAATGTCTGTACCACTAAAGGCACTCATTGATTATCAGAGATGCAAATTAAAATGACAATGAGATATCACTCCATACCTTTATTAAAATCCCAACAGCATATTTCAAAAATCTAGAACAAATACTCAAAAAATTTATATGGAACCAAAAAAGACCCCAAATAGCTGCAGCAATCTTGAGAAAGAAGAACAAAGTTGGAGGAATGACAACACCAGATATCCTATCTAATAAAAGAGTAATATGCAAATTGACCATCACTCCAACATACAAGATGGCCACCCCCATGTGGACACAAGATGGCCACCACAAGATGGCTGGCAGGGAGGGCAATTGGGAGGGACCAGGCCTGAAAGGGAGGGAAGTTGGGGGTGATCAGACGTGCAAGGGAGGGCTGTTGAAGGGAACCAGGCCTGCAGGGAAGGGCAGTTGGGGGCAAGTGGACCAGCAGAGGAGCAGTCAGGCATCGATCAGGATGTCAGGGGAGTGGTTAGGGGCAATCAGGCAGGCAGGCAGGTGAGCGGTTGGGAGCCAACAGTCCTGGATTGTGAGAGGGATGTCCGGCTGCCTGTTTAGGCCAGATCCCACCATGGAATCAAGCCTAAACGGGCAGTCGGACATCCCGCAAGGGGTCCCAAATCGGAGAGGGTGCAGGCTGGGCTGAGGGACACACTCCCCCCATGCACAAATTTTGTGGACCGGGCCTCTAGTCAATTTGTAATACAAAGCCACCGTAATCAAAACAACCTGGTACTGGCATAAGAACTAGTCTATAGATCAATGGAACAGAACAGAGACCCTCAGAAATTCAATCAAACCATTATGATCAGTTAATATTTGAGAGAGGAGGAGGGAGCATACAGTGGAGTCAAGACAGCCTCTTCAATAAATGGTATTTGGAAAATTGGACTGATATGTGAAAAAAAATAAATGAAACAGACCACCAACTTACACCTACACAAGAATAAACTCAAGGTGGATGAAAGACTTAAAATGTAAGTCATAAAACCATAAAATCCTCTAAAAAACCATTGGAAGCAAAATCTCAGACATTTCTAGTAGCAATATGTTTAAGGATATATGGGCAAAGGAAACTAAGGAGAAAATAAACAAATAAGACTACGTCAAAATAAAAAGCTTCTGCACAACAAAAGAGACCATCAACTAAACAAAAAGGGAGCCCAATGTATCGGAGAACATATTTGGCAATGATACATCTAATAAAGTGTTAATATCTAAAATATATAAGGAACTCATACAACTTAACAAAAGGAAAACAAACAATCCAATTAGAAAATGGGCAAAGGATCTAAGTAGACACTTCTCCAAAGTGGACATACAGATGACTGAGAGACATATGAAAAAATGTTCAAAGTCATTGATCATCAGAGATACAAATTAAAACAATGAGATATCACCCCATACCTCTCAGAATGGCTATCATCAATGAATCAACAAATGGCAAGTTCTGGTGAGGTTGTGGAGAAAAGGGAACCCTAGTGCACTGCTGGTGGGAATACAGACTGGTGCAGCCATTATAGAAAACAGTATGGAGTTCCCTCAAAAAATTAAATATGGAACTGCCATTTGAATCAGTGATCCCACTTCTAGGAATATTCCTAAGAAACCTGAAACACCAATCAGAACGAATGTATGCAACTCTATGTTCATAACAGCACAATTTATAGTAGATAAGATCTGGAAACAGCCTAACTGCCTGACCATCAGTAGATGAGTGGATAAAAACGCTGTCATACATTTATACCGTGGAATACTGTGAAGGTGTAGAAAAGAAGAATCTCTTACCCTTTGAGACAGCATGAGGGGCCTGGAGAGGATCATGCTAAGTGAAATAAGCCAGTCAGAGAAAGACAAGTATCACATGATCTCACTCATATGTGGAATCTAATTAACAAAATAAACTGATGAATGGAGTGTATCCAAAGACTTGGAAGCATGGAAGAGAGTACAGAATCTCAGATGGAAAGCAGAGGAGGGTGGGAGGGTGGGAGGTAATCAACCAAAGAATTTATATGCATATATGCATAATCTGTGAACACAGACAATATGGCGGTTAAGGCCTAGAGTGTGGGGAGGGGTGGGGGAGCACACATAGGCTGGATGTGGTCAACTGGGGGGGGGAGCCGGGGGGAGGGTGAGCGGGAAGGGGATATGTGTAATACTTTTAACAATAAAGATAAAAAAACACACATTTGACAAAATAAATAAATAAATAAATGAATAAATAAGGAAGGAAACTTACAAATGGTACTGTTAGCCCAGATAGCTAGATATTAACATGGAAGGAAACAAAGGTAATCAGATATTATTGAGCATAATAAACTAGGGAGCATAAGCCTGCTTTGCAAGGAAGTTGCCCCATTTATAGACACCCCAGGAGATCACAACATCAACAACCCTCCCTCTCCTATATCGGGAGGAAGGACCAACTTTTCAATCTTCGGGGTCCACTTGCCCAGACTATGGGGGGAGGTAAGCACATGTGCAATAGGAGCCAAGATGGGGACCACAGAGACCTATCAGTCTACCCTGGGAAAAGGACCAGATTGGACAGGGAATGCAGAGCCCAGAAGATCATGCAGTGGTTCTCAACCTTCCTAATGCCCTGACCCTTTAATACAGTTCCTCATGTTGTAGTGACCCCCAACCATAAAATTATATTTGTTGCTACTTCATAACTGTAATGTTGCTACTGTTATGAATCGTAATGTAAATATCTGATGTGCAGGATGTATTTTCATTGTTCGCGACCCACAGGTTGAGAACCGCTGGAGGGGATTGACTCAGTGCAAGCTCAGGATAGCTTGGGAAGTTGCTTGGTTAGTTTAAAAAAACACCTGATTCTTTATAAGTCTGAGATAATATAATCCACTAAATAATGAGATGTTCTCTCTCTCTCTCTCTCTCTCTCTCTCTCTCTCTCTCTCTCTCTCTTCTCTCACCTGGAAACAAGCACTTACCTGTTCATTATCATAAGTTCTTTCTGTAGTAGCCATGTGACCCTAGCAGCCACCTGGGGCTCCAGAAGACTGGGCGGGCCTGAGCACAGCACCAGCAGAGAATAGGCTAAGCTAGCTGGATGTTGCAGAGTCATGAACTCAATCAATGGACCACAGTGTCTGGACATTGGCCCTATTTCTGGACTTCTTTCAGAGCAGGATGGAGATGAGACATTGGGAACCTAGGGGAAGCCTCCTATTTTCACCCAAATAAATCTTACCACCAGACCTCATCCCCCCTTGGGGGTCCCCGAAAGTGCTTTATTGAGACACCACAGGACCCCACTTCCACCAACAACAGTACCACACAGATGAACTCTGAGGATATGATGGGCAGTGAAATAAGTCAGTAGCTTTCCCCCACCTTCATGAAATCTTCCTTATGTTCCCTCCTTAATTCCAAATGCATAAAATAAGCTGTGAACTGTCATTCCATGGAAGCATTTTTCTCAGTTTGTTGAGATCCTGGCATATCCTCTGTTAACTCAAACTCTTATAAATTTTTCTTTAAAAAAATCACCTAGAAGTTATTAAGTTAGCGATTTTAATAGTGTGGCTGTCTTGCCTGTCACAAATCTAACAATAGCTAAAGATGTTAATCATATATATTCGAGGAGGCCTGCCTATAATGTACGTTTCAGGGAAGAATATACAAGTAACTTTGCTTAAGATAACAAAAGCATGTAGCCTCTTAAGCATAAGATGGCTAGTTCTGTGTTGCTCCTCTTATGACATCACTGACGCACTATCCTACGATGTTTTGCAGACTTTGCTTTGTTTGCAAGGAAGAAGATCTCCCAATCTCAGTCACAATGACCCAGACAGGATGACACCATCAGAGAAATAAATCAGATTAAGAAAATAGTGGAATCTTACATCATAACTGGTTAATCAACCCAGCCAACAACTTTGAACCCCTCACTAATAATTGTATGCCCTTAAAAGACCTGAATTATAAACCAGTGAGGAGATTTGGTCTTTGAAGATTAGCAGTCCATCTTCCTTCATTGAAACCTTTGTAATAAACACCTGTTTTCTTTCATTGCAACCCAGAGTCAGTATCATTAGGTTGCTGTGTGCTGGGAAATAAACCTGTTTCAAGATCTACAACAGGTTTTGGTGGCTAGGAAGGGGGATTTCCTAGTGGTCATCTCACAGTGGCATATCGGCCCATGGCAGGTAGTCAACTCTTGTAATCTGTCCAGCAGCTGCCTGAGTTTCATTTTTCTCAGGAGTAGCCCTGAGTGTTGTCTACTAGTTGGGCGTCTCTGGCTGAGGAGCTATCAATTCTAAAGTGAAGGAAACAAGGCACTTAGCTTGTAAGACATCTCTGGTAAAGAGCAGAACTCACCTGTGATTGCACCAAGGTTCTTTCTCTTTGGGCTTGTGGTTCTGCTTAGATAGGACATTGGGTTTTAGAGCAACTTCCCCTAATGAGCCTAAAGGACTAAAACCTTTAGAGATCATATTTGATTTATTTGGAAGCTAGTTCATAAATTTGAGACTTCTTAACAACCAGCTATGATAACTTAAAACAATAAAAAATATGAGCTAAATTCCAACATATAATCCTTTCAGATGCATTTTACAAAATTGGAAAAAAGTTTGGCTATGAACTCATGAAAAGGTAAAAGAATTTCATGCATTGGGCCTCTACTAGTTTTAATAAGTTCAACGAGCTTTGTCAAAAGCCATAAGAAAACCCCACTGGACTTTTAAAAAAGATCTCTGAGATTTACCTTCAATATACAGAGATAGATCCTGGGAATCCTGGACATTTTTAATTGGTAAATCAGATTTTTGTCATCTGAAGTGCTTTGGACATCCAAAGAAGGTGCCAAAAACTAGAGGGCATTTATGGAATGCCTATATCCCAATTGGTGGCTATTGCTTTTAAGGTCTTCAACAGCTGGGACTAAGCACAGAATGGGAAGGAACACAGGAAAACAAAACAGCAGGCTTCACTTCTAACAGCAGCACTGTTGGGAGGACCAGAAACCAAAAAATCATGCCAAAAGTAAGACCCTGGAGTCCCAAGGGAACCAAGAGAGGTCCCATAAAAACACCCCTTAAAAAGAACACCCACAGGTTCTTCTGAAACATTGTGCCCACTGTAAACTGGAAGGCCACTGGAGGAAAGAATGTGCAAGCTTGAATAAGCGGCCTTGAGAAGAATGGTAAGCCTTGTTCATGCCTGAAATGACTGAAAGTAGTGATGAATGAGTGCGCCCAAGGGACAAACTTGGGAAGACAGGCTCCTTTCTCATCTCTACTGGGAACCTCAGCGACCCCATCAGTGGGAACTATGCAAATATACTTTTTGATTGATATTGGAGCCACTTATTCAGTTTTAAACACTAGGCTGACTAAACTGAGTCAAACTAACATGACTGCCACTGGAGGGTCTGGAAAACCTATGAATATGCTTTCATATAACCTCTAGACTGCCGATGGGCAATGCAACCTTAAAGCATAGCTTTTCTACATGCCAAGTGTCCAGCTCCTTTATTAGGCAGAACTTTATTGACAAAACTTAATGATAAAAAGACTTTTGCTTAGGGAAAACTGGACATTGAGGTGCCACCAGAACAAACTTGTGCCACCCAGCTCACCCTTCCTGGGCAGGGAACAGAAAGCCAAGTCACTGACATCCTGGGGACATGTTCAAGCAGGTGAGCCTGGGACCGGCTGACAGGAGGCTGGGAAGAGCAAACACTGACTCTGCTGTAGGTGAAACCAAGACTAGGTGATAAAACTCTGAGCCTGTAGAACAGGATCCCCTGAAGACTAAGCTAGACAGGGCACAGCCCTGTTACTGCATTCCCAGAATACAAGAGCATTTGACCTACAGGTCACCCTGTAGCACTCCCTTCCTGCTGTTTAGGAAGCCTGGCATGGAAGAAGAACCGTTTGCTCAGGACTTGACAGCTGTAAATCAAATTGTGAAAGGTATCCACCCAGTGGTCCTTATCCTTACACATGGCTGATCACCTTGTCCAGGGATCTATGTGGGTTCTGGTGCAGAATCTAAAGGATGCATTTTGTTTGTTTTTTTGCACTCTACTGAGTCCAGAATCTCAGGAACTATTTTAATTTGAATGGGAACATTTGGGAACAAGCAGTAAACAACACTACAGTGGGACCATGTTGCTACAAGGCTGTAATAACCCTCCAACACTGTTTGGAGAAGTCCTGGTAATGGATTTAAGAGGGCTCCAATTACAAAAGGAGCTTTGCATCACTATGTAAATGATATCTTAATAGCCAACAAAACTAAGAAAAACTGGATAAAAACAGTCATCATTTAATTTTTTGGCAGATAGAGGATATAAGGTTTTTTAAAAGTGCAGTATCGCACAAGTATCTGCATCCATGGGTTATGCATATAGTTCAGTAGACCTGAAGGGGGAATGCATGGTGGAGTGGTCAAAGAGGGACATACATAATATTTTAAACATTATAGATACATTTTTATTTTATTTATTATTATTTTTCTAATATATTTTATTGATTTTTTTTACAGAGCAGAAGGGAGAGGAATAGAGTTAGAAACATTGATGAGAGAGTACCTCCTGCACACCCTCTATTGGGGATGTGCCCACAACCAAGGTACATGCCCTTGACCGGAATCAAACCTGAGACCCTTCAGTCTGCAGGCCCAAGCTGATGCTCAATCCACTGAGCCAAACCGGTTAGAGCTATAGATATATTTTTAAAATAAAATAAAAAGAAAGTGCAAATCTCCCAACCTTCAGTAAAACATTTGGGCTTTGAATTAACTAAATGACAGATAAACTTACTCCCAGTTGTCAGGAGGCTGAAGCAAGGATAGCTACCCTACTGCAAGAAGATAATTACTGGGATTCCTAGGAATTACAGGGTTTCTGCATTTGATCCCATTTTGGACTCATGGAAAAACTGCTGTATGAGATTTTAAAGGGGGTGCACAGTGAGCTCTGACTTGGACTGCTGATTGCCATAAGGTTTTCAAGGAAACCAAGAGAAAATCAGCTCACTGTCCTGCTTTAGAATTGCCAGATTTTCAAGAAACCTTGTGACCTTTCCGTGCATGGGAGACAAGGGATATCACTGGATGTGAACAAAAAATATGGAAATACCAAATGGCTGGTGGCTTACTTCTCAGAGACTTTGGATATTATCACTTATGGGCCTCCTGCAGGTCTGAGAGCCATAGCCACCCCTGGGAGTTGCCACAGCAGTCTGAAAGTTTCCTTTGGGACAACGGGCGGTGGCACAAACCTCACACTGTGCTGCTGCTCGAGCAGAAGGTGGACAACAGGCTAACTGCAGGACACCTTGAAAATATCTGTCTATTTTATTAGAAAATCCTAACACCACTCTAAAAACTGTGACCTCCTGCCCTCCCTGGTTTGGCTCAGAGGATAGAGCGTCAGCCTGTGGACAGAAGAGTCCCGGGTTCAATCCCAGTCAAGGGTACATGTCTAGGTCTGGGCTCGATTTCCAGTAGGGGGTGTGTGCCCGGCCAGCACAGCCAAGGGTTCCGTGAGCCTGAAGGGGGAGCGGCGAAGAAATTAGAAAAGACAGACAAAGAGAATAAGCTGGATCTAGGTGGATCTCCTGTGCCTGGCTGAGGCCACAGAGAGGGACCCAGATGGCAAGCTGAGCCTTTATTTTATAGCCAGAGGTAAACAAGGTAGTGGTCACCATAGTTACAATGTTCTTGTGAGTTTCACTTGTTTTGGCAGCACTTGCTGCACCTCCCACAGCCCATTAGCTTCCCAGATAAGATCTAGGGAGCTCATAAGGTCAAGCCTAATTATGCTAAGAGGGCTGTGCCCTCTAAACTGGGACTTGTTTGTGGCTTTGCCAACAGGTCAGTCTGAAGCTTAGCCCTATAGCCACTCCCTAGAAGGGGGCATACAGAAGGCAGCCGATCAATGATTCTCTCTCATTGATGTTTCTATCTCTCTTTCCCTCTCCCCTCCGCTCTGAAATTAATAAAAAGATATAAAAAATAAATAAAATAAAAGCTGTTGAGCAAAATATGTTACTTTAAAAGAAAAAAAACACTGTGATTTCCTGCCACCTTACTCCTCGCTCCAGCTGAAGCACCTCTGTATGACCATTTGCAGATGTGTGAACAAGTTTACTGTAGCAGGTGGACCTGACTGATGTGCCCTTGGGAAACACATGCTCAGAGATTTTACCAATGGGATCACTTCCATGGACCAAGGTATCTGGAAGGCTGGGTATGCCCTGGTGGAGACTCAGGACACCCTGGAAGAGGAGGCTCTCCCACCATGTACTTTCTTGAAAAAAGCTGATCTAATAGCCCTCGCTGTGTCTTCCACTTGGGTAAACGTGAGAAAGTCAATATTTGCACTGAATTAAAGTATGCCTTTCCATAGTGCAAGCACATGGGGCTATTTGGAAGACAAGGGACTTACTAACTTCTGAGAACATTTCAAAACATTTATGAACTATCAACATCAACAAGAGTTTGGAAGAAGTTGATTCCAACCCTCACGGATGACTGACAAGGGTACAGCACTTCAGTGAAGGAAGTGGCTACAGATGTGGTGGAAATAGCAAGAGAACTAGAATTAGAAGTGGAGCCTGAAGGTGTCACTGACTGCTGCAACCTCATGATAGAACTTTAATGTGTAAGGAGTTGCTTCTTATGGATGAGCAAAGAAAGTGGCTTTTGAGATGGAACCTATTTCTGGTGAAGATGCTGTCAAAATTGTTGAAATGACAAGGATTTAGAGGATCTAGAACATTACACAAAGTTAGTTGATAAAACAACAGCAGGGTTTGAAGGATTTATTCCAATTTTGAAACAAGTTCTACTGTGGTAAAATGCTACTAAACAGTAAGACATGCTACAGGGAAATCATTTCTAAAAGGAAGAATCAATCAATGCATCATATCTTATTGTCCTGTTTGAAGAAATTGCTACAGATACTCCAACATTCAGCAACCACCACCCTGATCAGTCAGCAGCCATTGAGTCAAGACCCTCCACCAGCAAAAAAACATATGATCTCTGAAGTCTCAGATGATGGTTAGCATTTTTGAGCAATACAGTATTTTAAATTAAGATATGTACATTTTCAGACGTAATGCTGTTGCACACTTAATATACTACATTGTAGTGTAAACATAATTTTTATAAGACCTGGAAAACCCAAAACTTTGTTTGAGTTGCTTTGTTGTGTTACTCAGCTTATTGTGGTGATCTGGGATGAAACTCATAAAATCTCTGCTGTATGCCTGTACTTAAATCTACCAAAGAAATTCATATCTTCAATATTCATGATAACAAGAGAGGATGTTGTCTTAACAGAACACAGACTAACAGAACCCTCAAAAGTGGAACTTAACTTTGGGGCACCAGTTACTAAAAAGGAGGGTTGTAGAATCACACTCTTGGAAGCCTGTATATTTGGGGAGCTTGAGACAGAGTTCCCAGAAGAGGTTTACTTAATCTCTCCATAGGAGAGAAATATTCCTCAAAGCTCTTCACTCAAACTTCTCTGATAAAACTTGCCCCAAATGCCAAGCAACTTTCTAATTAGTAAACTGGCTTCAGAAATACCCTGGTTCAGCAGGGGAAGGGATGCTTGGAGAGGGAGCACCAATGGATCAGTCAGGAGAAACAGCGCAGCTACCCAACATTGCTGAGGCAGGATTCTGGGTTAAATTATGAGACTCTCATGTAAACCTCACTGCTGGCAAATCTACTCTTTTTAAATTTATCATTGTTTACAGACATCTAATGAAGCATATCTGACTAAAAACAGGTGCCCAGGGAGACCAAGACCAAGCCAGCTTCATCTCGTAGGCTGTCCCCTAACATGTACAGGGCATGGTGTCTGAGCCACTAAGAAATTCCTGCTGCTCCAAACTTATTTCACCACCGCCTGTCACAATGACTGAAATTTTGCCATTATGAATTACAATTTGGCACAATAAACTCTTGTCAAAATTATTGACAGGGTAAGTGTTGTATGTCTTGTTCAGGTCAGGCTGAGAGCTAGCTGATAAGAAGTGCTCAGTGTGTACTTTGTCTCAATTCGGTAAAGTTCAATGATGATTACCATTTTAGTGAAGCCCAGCTGGTTTCTTGTATGAAATGATTTATGGCTCTAAACAGAGCAGAATAACTGTTCAAACTGGCCATTGCAGATCTTGAGGGAAGCTTGAATGGGGCTGAATTTATAATTTGAGCTCAAACCCTTGATGATCATAGTTTTAGGTTTATGACATGAGAATTATTAAAATAGTTGTCTAGTCACTAGACTCTTGTGGACACTTTCGGGACCATGCAGCAACTCTTTGTGGAGTGACGACTAGTTATAAAAAGGCCTACTGTATGCCAAGGACTGTGCTAGTCTTTGTTTATGCATCTCACCTAAACATTGCCATAACCTTACCGGGTGGATCCTCTCTCTGACTATCAGACCTTTCCATCTTTTTGACTCATCACAGATCTTATATCCTCCAGATAGGACTTGAGTACACAGCAATTTTTACTGGTTTGAATTCCTGTGACTTCCAGTTCAGATATAGGTCATGCCACTGTGCAGGCTGGACGTAGGTGGCGATGCTCTTGATCATGTAGCATACACTCGGATAAATTAGAAAATACCTAGCTGGCCCCTTGTGAAGGGAGCATTGCCTGAGAGGAAGCCTTTCCTCAACAACTGTGTCCTCTCTAACAATATACACCTGGATAATTGCATCAATATGTTCATGTTTCATGTATAAAAGTGTAAAGTCTCATACTGCAAACTACTTTAGAAAAGGGGCAAACAATTTTGTAAAGTGCTCTTAGTACCTGAATTAGAGAGCAATTTACACACAAAGTGCATAATAATTAAATTAATGGGATTAAACCTCTTTCAAAGTTCAAAAGCACAATATAATTACAATTTTATTTGGTATGCAGAAGACATAAAATAAACATTGAGTCAAATTTAACTTACATATATATTTATAGTGATATTTAATTTTTATTTAGATTATTAATGGGTCAATACCTGGCAAAGCTCATGCAGATGCATCTTCCACCTCTTCCTACTGCTGTGCTTTTAATCTGCATATGTCCCTGGCTATGGGTTTATTAGGAATATAATTGTAACTGCAGAAAGAAAACTAAAAATTGTATATGTTAAATAACATAGCAATTTTCATTCTTCTATTAGCAGTCAGTAATTTTGTCTCTTGACCTCTGAATTTGTACAGCTATAATTTATTGCTTTGTGCACAAACATCAGTCACCAAAACTGGGAAACTAGCTGTACAAATAAATAAAAATAAAGATAGCATGAAATTTCCAGAAAAGATGCAGTGTAAACCTAACACTCTTTCACAGCCTACATTGACACCCTGTACTCATCCTATTAGCATCTCTAACTAGCAAGGTTTGGACTAGCTGTCAAACACCTTTATTAATCCCATCATTTGTCTTCTTGAGGATGGGAGTGTGAATAAGCCTGTTCCATTAAATTAGGCTTTGAAACATGTTGAGTGGGAACAATAACAGTAATAACACATCAGTCAGAGTCTACCACTGACACTTCAGAAACATTGAACGTTTTCCCCTTGGAATGCAGAAATGCATGTGACCAAGCATGGTAAAACTCACACCAGCCCCTGCAAGTCTGCATATAAAACCTGCACTCAGATTTCAACACCTACTCTTTTTTGCCCCCAGAGTTCTCCTTAGCATTATGCTACTTGCTGTCGGGTTCTGGTTGATTCTGTTTTACTTTTCAGCAAGATAGCCTATATTCTTTATCATTAGCTGTCTTCCCCCAGAGGTTTGTCATATTTTTTCCTGGCCACACTCACACTGTGAGTTACATTCACAGTGCCTTCCCCTCAAGTTGCCAGTGGAGTGACTGCTTTGAACAGACAACACACAAACCTACTGAAATGGATTTATTGCAGTCAAACATGTTTGTATGTTGTAGACACACAAAAGGAACAAATGGAATTGAGAGACTGAAAGATGGATTATATCCTTCATCCTAACAGCAGCAACAACAAAAAACCCACCTCAGCATAAATCCCTGGTGTCCTCCTGATGCTTTTGTTTAAACACCCTTTGACTCTCAGTGACAGGAAGCCCTGAATTTTCAGTGGTGCTGCTGCCTTGGACAGGCATGTCTATAACTTGCTACTTTGTACACGAGCATATATACTGCACATCATCTCAAGAATCTCAATTTCACAGTCATTAGAATTTAAACTTTCTAGCTCTTATTTACTTTAATTCTGCCCCCTTTTTCTCCTCCTCTTTTTTTTTTTCTTTTACCACAATAATTCTATCTTTTACTATGAGCTTGACTTGGCCTCAGTGAAATATCTCTATCCTCTTACTCTCTACTGAGGGTCTTCAATACACCATTGCTGATACAATTTTGTGTTTGTCTCCTAATTGTGACAGGCAGTATATTGAAAAAATTGAGATTGATTACCCTATGCTTAATGTTTAGTAAATATTTGTTGAACAAATAAATGAATACTAATTTCATATATCATTTACACCATTTTAAATGAAAAGCTGTTTTAGATTTTTTTTTTTTTTATCTCTGGATACTTTATCTTGTCCTAATTAAGCTGACATCAAAAATATTGCTCTTAAAGACACCTACACATGAAAACCAAGCCCCCTCCATTAGCCTCTATTTCTTTATGTCCTTTAAATTCAAACCTCATATCTTGCCACTATTCAGGTTAGAGTAAAGGAATGATTGGACTAACGTAATATTAAAGTACTAGTAGCCCAGTGCACAGATACGTGCACATTGAAAGGAAATTAATTAGAAGAAATATGTTAATATCGCTATTTGTCCTTTCTCTATAATAGAAGTGTCAACCAAATTCACTATTGACAATGACAGATTGAAACACACTCGTGCGATTAGTGCCAGCGAGAGCTTTATATGTATCGTGCATGCGTGAATCAACTTAGCCTTTTATATATATAGAACTAGAGGCCCCGGGGAGAAACCAAGATGGCGGCATAGGTTAACGCTGGAGTTTGCTGCCGCAAACAACCACTTCAAAAATACAACTAAAAGATGGAACGGACATCATCCAGAACCACAGGAAGGCTGGCTGAGTGGAAGTTCTACAACTAGGAGGAAAGAGAATAGCATAGCGAGACTCAGAGGAGGCGCAGTGCTGAAGTCAAATACTAAGGTGCGGAGTGCATGCGAAGCAGGCGGGTGGCTGAGGGGGCAGTTGTCTGTTTCAATCAGGAAGGAGTCTCAGGCTCTGAGCTCAAGATCCCTCTTTTTCACAGCTTTTTTATCCATTTACCTACTGATGGACACTTAGGTTGTTTCCAAATCTTAGCTATTATAAATAATGTTGCTATAAACATAGGAGCACATAATTTTTTCTGATTTGTGCTTTAAGGTTTTCAGAATATATTCCCAGAGGTGGGATCACAAGGTCAAATGGTACTTCCATTTTTAATTTTTTGAGGAAACTCCATACTGTTTTCCATAACAACTGCACCAATCTGCATTTCCACCAGCAGTGAACTAGTGTTCCCTTTTCTCCACATACTTGCCAGCACTTGTTGTTTGTTAATTTTTTATGACAGCCATTCTGACAGGTGTGTGGTGATATCTCATTGTGGTTTTCATTTGCATTTATCTTACTATTAGGGACTTTGAGCATTTTTTCATGTGTCTCTTAGCCATTTGTATGTCTTCTTTGGAGAAAAGTCTATTCATGTCTTCTGCCCATTTTTTCATTGCATTGTTTGTCTTCTTTTTGTTGAGTTGAATGAGTACTGTATATATTATGGATATTAACCTCTTATCAGATGTATCATTGGCAAATATGTTCTCCCCTTCAGTGGGTTCCCTTTTCAATTTTATGGTGGCTTCTTCTGCTATGAAACAGTTTTTGTTTTATATAGTCCCATTGTTTATTTTCTCTTTAGTTTTCTTTGCCCTAGGAGATGTATCCATAAACACATTGCTGCATAAGGTGTTTGAGATTTTCTGCCTGTGTTTTCTTATGTTTTCATGCCTTACATTTAAGTCTTTTATCCACCATAAGTATATTTCTGTGTATGGTGTCAGTTTGTGGTCTAGTTTCATCTTTTTGCATGTATCTGTCCAGTCTTCTGAGCAACATTTGTTAAAGAGACTGTCTTTACTCCATTGTATGTTCTTGCTTCCTTTGTCAAATATTAATTGACCGTAATCATGTGGGTCAATTTCTGGGGACTATGTTCTGATCCATTGATCTATATTCCTGTTCTTGTGCCAATACCAGGCTGTTTTGGTTATAATGGCTCTGTAGTATAGTTTGATATCTGGTAGTGTGATCCCTCCTATTTCTGTCTTCTGTCTTCTGTTTCATGATGTGTGCTGACCACAAGGGGGTGGTGCAGAATGAAGGGAGGCCTTGGCTGGCATCCAGAAGGAAGGCCCTGGCCAGCAGCTGGAAGCCCCTAATAGCTGGCCAGGCTTAGAGACCCTACCTGTGTCGAATTTTGTGCACCAGGTCTCTAGTGTTGACTAAAAGTAGTTGAAAGCAGATATCTTTGTCTTATTCCTGTTCTTAAGGGAAACACTTTCAGTATTTGCCCTTTGAGTATGATGTTGGCTGTCAGTTTGTCATATATGGCCTTTATTATGGTGAGGTATGATTCCTCTATTCCCACTTTGCTGAGAGTCGTTCTCAAAAAAGGATGCTTTATTTTATTGGAGGCTTTTTCTGCATCCATTGATATGATCATTTGATTTTTATTTTTTAATTTGTTTATGTGATGTTTCACATTTATTGATTTATAAATATTGTACCAGCCTTGTATCCCTGGAATAAATCCCACTTAATCATGGTGTATGATCTTTTTAATATATTGCTGGATCCAATTTGCTAATATTGTGTTGAGGATTTTAGCATCTGTGTTCATGAGGGATTTTGGCCTGTAATTATTTTCCTTTGTAGTATCTTTATCTCATTTTGGAATTAAGATAATGCTGGCTTCATAAAAAAAGTTTGTAAGAGTTCCTTCCTCTTGAATTTTTTTAATAGTTTGAGGAGGGTAGGTGTTTGACCTTCTTTGAATGTTTGGTAAAATTCACCTCTAAATCCATCTAATCCAGGGCTTTTGTTTGCTGGATTCTTTAAAAACATGACTGCTTCTATTTCATCAGTTGTTATTTGTCTACTCATGTTTTCCAATTCTTCCTGATTGAGTTTTGGAAGATTGCATGTTTCTAGAAATTTGTGCATTTCACCCAGCTTGTCCAGTTTGTTGGCATATTGTTGTTCATAGTATTTGCTTACAATCCTTTATATTTCTGTGGTGTCCATTGTTATATAGCCTCTTTCATCTCTGATTTTATTTATTTGGGTCCTCTCTTTTTGTTTCTTAATGAGACTGGCTAGGAGTTTATCAATCTTGTGTATTTTTTGAAAGAACCAGCTCTTTGATTTATTGATCTTTTGTACTGTTTTTATTTATTTACTTACTTTAGTCTATATGTCATTTATTTCTAATCTGACCTTTATTATTTCCTTCCTTCTACTTCCTATGGGCTTTTCTTGCTGTTTTTCTAATTCAGTTAGTTTTAGGGTTATATAGTTTCTTAGTCCTTTTTCTTTTTCTTGAGATAGGCCTGCAGTGCTATTAACTTCCCTCTCAGGACTGCTTTTGCCTTGTCCCATTGGTTTTGGGTGGTTGTGTGTTAATTTTCATTTGTTTTCAAGAATTTTATAATTTCTTGCTTGATCTCATTGGTAACCCATTCGATATTTAATAAACATGCTCTTTAGCCTCCATTTATTTGAGTGTGTCTTTTGTTGTTGTTGTTTTTCATAGTTGATTTCTCACTTCATGCCATTGTGATCTCAGAAGATGCTTGGTATTACATCAGTCTTCTTGAATTTCTGTAGAAGTGTCTTGTGCCCTAGCATGTGCACTATCTTTATGAATGATCCATGTGTACTTGAGAAGAATGTATATTCCATAGCTTTGGGGTGAAATGTTCTGTTAATATACATTAGATCCATCTGATCTATTGTACATTTCAGTCCTCTGTTTCCTTGTTAATTTTTGGTCGGGAGGATCTATCCAGTGATGTCAGTGGGTATTAAAATCCCCTACTATGACTGTATTGCTGTTAATCTCTTCCTTTAAGTCCATCAAGATTTTTTTATGTATTTGGATGCTCCTATATTGGGTGCATATATGTTTACAAGGGTCATATTTTTATGTTCTATTTTCTTGTTGAATAATTCCCTTTAGTTTTATGAAGTGGCCTTCTTTGTCTCCTGTCATTGCCTTTGTTTTGAAGTCTATATTGTCTGATATGAGTATTGCTACCCCAGTTTTTTTTTTTTTCCATTTGCATGGAATTTTTTTCACACATTCCTTCACTTTTAGTCTGTGTGTATGTTTTGTTCTGACGTGGGTCTCTTGTAAATAGCATATATGTAGGTCATGTTTTCTTATCCATTCAGTCACCCTACGTCTTTTGACTGGAGCATTTAATCCATTTACATTTAATGTTATTACTGATACATATTTATATATTGTCATTTTATTTTCTTTATGCCTATGATCCTCTCCTTCTCCTTTTCTTCTTCTTAAAGCAGCCCTGTTAACATTCTTTGCTTTGGTGATTTGGTGGTAATATACTATTTTAATCTTTTTGTCTGTGAAGTTTTTTATTTCCTCTTCAATTTTAAAGATAACTTTTCTGGATACAGACGTCTTGGATTTAGGTCCTTGCTTTTCATTACTTTGAGTACTTTATGCCACGCCCTTCTGGCCTGCAGTATTTCTCTTGAGAAGTCAGTTGACATTCTAATAGGAATTCCTTTGTATGCAATTTTCTCTCTCTCTCTCTCTTGCTGCCCGTAAGATTCTTTATTTGTCTTTAACATTTGCCATTTTAGTTATGATGTGTTAAAGCGTGGGTCTCTTTGGGTTCATCTTGATTGGGACTCTCTGTACCTCCTGAACTTCTGTGATATTTTTCTTCACCAGGTTGGAAAAGTTTTCTGACATTTTTTCTGTAAACAGGCTCTCTGTTCATTGCTCATCCTCTGCCCCTTCTGGTATTTCTGTAATGGGAATGTGGTTACATTTCATGTTGTCCTTTCTCCCTGCCTTTTTTTTTTTCTATTTGCTGCTCTAATTTGGTATTTATTTCTACTTTGTTTTCCAAATCTCTGATATGGTCCTCTGCTTCTTTCAATCTACTTATAATCCCTTCCAGTGTGTTATTCGTGTCACATATATCATTCCTCATTTCTGTCTGGTTATTGTTAATGGGCTCTATTTCCCTTCTCATGCTGTTGTAATTTGCACTAAGTTCCTTTAGAATCTTTATAACCATTGCTTTGAACTCTATTTCTGAGAGGTTGTTTGTTTCCATCTCATTTAGTTCTTTTTTCTAGAGATTCTTTCTTTTTCTCTCATTTGGGGATTGTTTCTTTGTCTTCCCATTTTATCTGTCTCTTTATATTTGCTTCTATGTACTAGTAAAACTGCTGTGCCTACCAGTCTTTGTGGGATGGCCTTTTTAAAAGGTGTCTTGTGGGGTTCAGTGGTGTAGTTTCTTTGTTCACCTGAGCTGGATGCTCTAGGAGTGTCCCTTGTGTTAATTGTTTGTGCTCTCCTGTTGTAATTGGGACTGATTGTTGATGTGCTATTTGTGGGAGTAATCTCCCCTTCATCTTGCTGCCAGTGAGGTTCAACCACAATGTTGTCATGCCAGCTGTCTAATGGTTGGTGACTCCTTAGCCCAGAGGCTGTGTCTGCCTTGAGTCTCATACCTTGATTGACCCTGTTTTTGGCTGTACTTCCTTCCCCCACGGAGCTGGTCCTGCAAGTGTCAGCTTAGGGTGCTTGTTGTATTGTTGGCTATTACCTCGCTGAGAAGTCTGGGATGGTGTCTGTGGTGGGGATCCAAACTGCTGTTTCTGATTAATTAGTTCAGGCAAAGACTCAAAGTCTCTAGAGAACTGCCTCTGCCTGCAGACTGACTGGGTTACATCTAAAGCAGTGGTCGGGAAACTCATTAGTCAACAGAGCCAAATATCAACAGTACAATGATTAAAATTTCTTTTGAGAGACAAATTTTTTTAAACTTAAACTATATAGGTAGGTACATTGTTATTAACTTAATTAGGGTACTCCTAAGGCTTAGGAAGAGCCACACTCAAGGGACCAAAGAGCCACATGTGGCTCGCGAGCCGCAGTTTGCCAACCATGGGTCTAGAGCAGCCATGGACAAACTACGGCCCGCGGGCTGGATCCAGCCCATTTGAAATGAATAAAACTAAAAAAAAAAAAAAAAAGACCGTACCCTTTTATGTAATGATGTTTACTTTGAATTTATATTAGTTCACACAAACACTCCATCCATGCTTTTGTTCCAGCTCTCTGGTCCAGTTTAAGTCTTGTGGCCCTCGAGTCAAAAAGTTTGCCCACCCCTGGTCTAGAGTATCCTCAAGCAATCATCCACAGGTGGGTTGACAGGTTTCCCAAAGGGTGGGAGAATTGCTTCTGACTGGAGGCTTATTGTTATTCTCAGTCTCTTAAGAGGCCTCAGAAATTCCACAGGGTAGGACATGGGATTTTCCAATAGGGTGGGACAACTGTCTTTCCCCCAAGCAAAAATGTCAGGGTAACAGAGGTTGGCCTGAGAAAGATGACCTCCACAGCGTGAGGAAATGACTCAGTACAGGAAACAAGAGTGTCTGCCTTCTGAGCTCTCTCCTATGATCCCCCAACCCTGGCTTCTGTTTATACATCTCCAGTCCACTTTTCCATTCTTCTGCCAGAGTACAAGGTGAGTGGCTGAACACAGAATTTTGTGCATTGGCCCTCTGAGAGGGTGCCTGCATTTCCAGCCATCTCTCCCTGGCAGATAAGCAACCCCACTGTTTTTCACAGCTGGATATTATGTGGGTAACTTTCTTAGTTCTAGTACTCTCTCTCCTGGGAGGCCCAGCTTGGGGATTAGACCCCATAGTTCTCAGTGGCAACCCTCCACAGCTGAGATATCTCTCTCTGATACTTCAGCTATTGTTTGTGGGAGTCCATCCAGCCCTTTTGCACCTCTGCCCTTTCTACCAGTCTCTATGCAGTCTCTACTTCCTGTCCTTGGTTATCAGATTTCTCTCCAGCTAGTTCTCAGTTCATTTTTCAGAGTGGTTTTCCTGTATTTTAGTTGTAATTCCAGTTTTGTCCTGGGAGCATGTCTGTGAGCTCCCACTTACTTCACCACCATTTTGAACTCTCCCATCCAGTGTGTTCTTGATGTCAGACATCATTCTCCATTTACGTTTGGTTCTTGCTCATGGCCTCCATATCCCTTTTCATACTGTTGTCATTTGCACTAAGTTCCTTGTGAACCATTTTTTCACCTGCTTCTCTTTTAAGGAGCTAGGCATGATCTAAGTCAATAAATGTAGATTTTTGAGTCCAGAGGTCATACCTTTTTCCAAAAATATGAATGTTACTATTTAATATCTTAAAATGTGGAAGAATAAGCCACCCCCAAATATGCTACTTTGGCATGAATATTTTGAACTAAAGAAACTTGAAAAACAGCAGGTGCAAAAAGAGTATTTTAATCTCTCCTTTTTTCCTGAAAATGGGAGATGAAACTCCCATATGAAATATGACCTCCTTGTACCAGGAGAAAAGAAACATTTTTTAACTGATAGTAATGCTGAAAAAATTCTGTACAAACAAAAGTCTTTATTTTTTTTTAATTTTTCTTTAGCTTTTTTATATATGATTGCCTCCCTTTATTTGACCTAGAATAAAAGCATTTAGATTTTGTCTCTTCTTTGGTTCTTCATTTTCTTTAAAATTAAATTTATTTTTCTTGTTGAAAAGTATTACAGATGCCCCCCTTATTTTCCCCATTGACCCCCTCAACCCCACACCTGTCCAGAACCCCATACCTTCACCGTACTATTATTCTGTGCCCATGGGTTATGCATTTCCTAATTTGTAAAAACCCAGGGTCTGTAACATCCAAAACAACTGAAGTCTCCAATGACTGGAAGTCAGTCCTGCAGTCAGTGCTGGGTTGCCATAGCGACCCAGCACTGACTGCCGAGGGGGCTAAACATCAGGCCAGGAGAGAGGCCTGGAGAGAGAAGCAGGGTTTGATCCATAGCCTCTGTGGCAGCTGTTGATCAGCCCCTGCCTCTCTCTTTCCATCTGGGCCTGGCCAGCAGCTGTGCTGCTCTTTCTCTCCGGGCCTCCACAGAGGCTGCTGATCATCCCCACCTCTTTGATGAGTCCCGGAGATAGGCCTGGAGATGGTGACTGGCATAGAAACCAACCAATCAGAACCAAATCTGGGTGTACTGTGAGAAGCCAATGGCTGCCTAGGAGGAGGAGCTTTTGACGCTGACTGGCATAGAAATCAACCAATCAGAACCTAATCTGGGTGATCTGAGAAGGCAGAATCTAAGGTGGGGGTTGAGGAGGGGTTTTAAGGGCAACAGCTATTTGGTGTAAGGTGTAAGAAAGCGGTTCAATATTTTAATGATCAGTTTGGCAATATAGTGCATATGGTTGGCTATCAGTCCAGATATAGGGATTATGTATTTTTGTCTGCCAAGAGCATCTCCTCCTGCTGAAAAAGGCTTCTCCTCACCCCATTTAAGCAATCCTACCCTATATAATCTATGTAAACTACAAAAAGGGTAATATGCTAATTAGACCAGGTCGACCAGCCATCTTCCAGACATCTGATGTCCTTCCCAGACAAAGTCATGGTGGTGGGGGCTGAGGCAGAGGCAGTTAGGGGCGATCAGGCTGGCAGGGGAGGGAAGTTGGGGGGTGAGATCAGGCTGGCAGGGGAGAACAGTTAGGGGTGATCTGGCAGGCAGCCAGAGGCAGTTAGGGGCAATCAGGCAGACAGGCTGGTGATTGGTTAGGAGCCAGCAGTCCCAGATTGTGAGAGGGATGTCCAACTATTGGTTTAGGCCTGATCCCTGTGGCACTTGGTCTAAACCAGCAGTTGGACAACCCCCAAGGGGTCCTTGATTGGAGAGGGTGCAGGCTGGGCTGAGGGACCCCCCCCCCAGTGTACAAATTTTGTGCACCAGGCCACTAGTATGCATATAAGATCTTTGGTTAATCTCTCCCCACCCACTCACCCCCATCTTCCCTCTGAGATTCATCAGTCTGTTCCATGCTTCTATGTCTCTGGATCTATTTTGTCCATCAGTTTATTTTTTTCATTAGATTCCACATATGAATGAGATCATCATTTTTTTATGAGGTTTCTTGTGTTGTGTAAAAACTAAATA
Organism: Myotis nattereri; assembly: GCF_964212035.1. Taxonomy (NCBI): domain Eukaryota; kingdom Metazoa; phylum Chordata; class Mammalia; order Chiroptera; family Vespertilionidae; genus Myotis; species Myotis nattereri. Next base: position 88,717,568 of record NC_138082.1, on the reverse strand, counting down.
AATATGTATGTTTTTCTCCTGCTAATCTGAATAGTTTAATTTTCAAAAGTCCAAAATAGGTAAATTTTTTTACTCCACTACAACAGTACCTCAGAGTTGAGATTATATTTCTGCTTCTGCCTCTATACTGACATTGTTCTTTGGCTAAAGGTTACTGAATTTTCTTATTCTTCATTTTATGATGTCAGGCAAAATTTATTATATATGTTAGATAGGCAAAACCTTTTTTATATTGGGGAGACAAGAGGGGATGAATCAAAATGTATAGTAAATGTTATATACTGACCATCCTCTATGTGCCAATGACCACACTAAGTCCCTTATTTACGGTCTTGCTTAATATTATCAGCATTGCTTTAAAAAATCATTATTTACCTTTTTAACAAAGGAAGAAAACAGGTTTTGAACAGGTTGAACACTTATCAAATGCATAAATTTGGAAAATAGAAACATTGAAATCAGTATTTATGTGTGATTAACACTAAGTACCTATGCTCTTTGTAGTCATTTTCACCATTTCTGGGAAAAATACACTGCTTATTAAGTACAGAGACCTGAAATGCATTTAGAAAGGTTTTGCTCAAAAAATAATAAAAATATAAAATATTCTGTTGCTTAAAATATGAAACTTCAGTTATCTGAAGCACATCATTCTATATCACTGCTGCATGGATGAGGCATTGTATGACTGAGAGAGAATTCAATGATTGATGAATCACCAAATGTCACATTTGAATGTGCTTTGGAAGCTTGGAACCATTTTGTGTTTGATAAAGATTCAAATCAACTGGATTTGACATCTGGAAACAGTCATTTCAGCTAGGTCTAGTTTCAAAGGAGGACTTCAACAGTGACAGCATAGAAAGCATGTTTGCCTCCGTGTATTTTTACCCTGAATTATATGTCTATTTAGATTCGATTAGAGTAATTGAAAAAAAGATTTTCACATTACTGGGTGAAATGTTCCCCCTCAAAACTAGCACAGCAGTGCACCTGCAAGAGAAACGCAGCATGCCTCCGGATGCAGGCAATAAAACACACATCTGATGCAGAAATTGTCACATAATAAAGAAGGTAAAGGGCAAAGTGAAGAACAATTAGCTAATAAAGTGAAACAAAATAACAATCAAATATCAATCCTAATGAATCTGCAATTTCTCCTTCAGTATCTATCTCTCCACAATCTATCTCCATTTTTAAGAGCTCAGAAATATACATACAAGATGATATTTTTTCCACTTACAGAATGCACTCATAAAAATATTCTAATGTGCTTATAGTGAAGGTGACTCAGCTCGGTGGTGGTAGTATAAATTGGTGCAAATATCTTAAATATAATTTAGATAGCTATATATAATAGGTAGATAATGATATAAACATTTGAAATATTTATTTTCCTATTTTATCTCTGAAAATCGAAGCAAAAGATACAGAATTATTTTAATTGGCATTATTTAAGATTAAAATTTAAAACATTTAAAATATTTAATCTATACAATTCTTAATAGGATATGTAAATAAGAAGGTTATTAAAACAAAGTGTAATAAAATATTAATTATATCTTTGTATATACAGATACAAACACAGACTAAAGAACCCAGGCTAGAATATGTATAGAAAAAAAGGTATAAAATACAACTTGATGTTAACAATGTAATTTTAAATAATGTTTCCTTTTATTTACATTTTCAGTATCTAAATTTTCTTAATTAAAAAAAATAATACCCCCTTCTGGCTTTATATCTGAAGAAACCCATGACACAAATTCAAAGGAATACATGCACCCCTATGTTCATTGCAGAGCTATTTAAAATACCAAACTATGGAAGAAATCTAAGTGCCCATCAATAGACAAGTGGATAGGAAAGAAATGGTGCATGTATATGATGGAATATTGCTCACCAAGAAAAAGAATTAAGTCTTGTCATCTGCAATAGAATTGATGGACATAGAGGGTGTTATTATGCTGAGGGAAGTGAGTCAGACAGAGAAGGACAGATACCATATGATTTCATTTATATATGGAATCTAAAAAACAAACAGACTCACAGATACAGGAAATAGACTGATGGTTGCCAGAGGAAAGAGAGTTTGGGAGAATGAGTGAAAAAGGTGAAGGGTTGAGAAGTACAGATTGGTAGCTAGAGAACAGTCACGGGGATGTCAACTACAGCAAAGAAAAGTAGTGCTGCTCTAACCAGTTTGCTCAGTGGATAGAGCGTCGGCCTGAGGACTCAAGGGTCCCAGGTTTGATTCTGGTCAAGGGCATGTACCTTGGTTGCGGGCACATCCTTAGTAGGGAGTGTGCAGGAGGCAGCTGATCGATGTTTCTAACTTTCTATCCCGCTCCCTTCCTCTCTGTAAAAAATCAATAAAATATATTTTGAAAAAAAAAAAGGGCATGTACCTTAGTTGTGGGCACATGCCCAGTAGGGAATGTGCAGGAGGCAGCTGATTGATGTTTCTCTCTCATTGATGTTTCTAACTCTCTATCCCTCTCCCTTCCTCTCTGTAAAATATCAATAAAACATATTTAAAAAAAAAAGAAAAGAAAAGAAAAGTAGTCAGTGCTATCGTAATAACTATGTGTGGTGCCAGGTGGGTACTAGAAACATCAGGGGGAACATTTTGTAAAGCATATGATTCTCTAAAACACTATGATGTACACCTGAAACTATTAAAGTTTTTAAGATTATTGTTCTTATATCCAGAAATAAAATAATTATTTGCCCTTAATTTCTCCAGTCATATGAGAAACAGTAATATATTCACTCACTCACACTTATACATAAAAATAACTTTCTGTACGTTTGTTATTATATTACGGCCTGGGATAAATAGGGAAAACAGAAAGATAATACTTCTTTTTCTGCAGTATCTTACAATCAGTTCATGGCTGTTTACAAAATGTGAGGACATGATATCAATCAGATAAGCACACAATTAAAATAATGGTGATACAATGTTACTCCCCTCCCCGCTCCAGAAATTTGGATTTCAAGAATATTATAAAACAAAAAATTATTGGGTTGGTCAATATAGAGTTATCAATTTTTATTTTGAAATATAACAAGATTAAAATGAATTATTTTTATGCATACTTTTAATACAACATCATTCATTATCCAATTTCCTTAATTTTATAACATTTAATAATATTATTTTAAGATAAATTTTTATTTTTATTAAATCTTTATTGTTCAGATTATTACAGTTGTTCCTCTTTTTTTCCCCCCATAACTCCCCTCCTTCCAGTTCCCACCCCACCCTCAGCCCTCACTTCCCACCCACTGTCCTCATCCATAGGTGCACGATTTTTGTCCAGTCTCTTCCCGCATCTCCCACACCCCTTTCCCCCCCAAGAATAGTCAGTCCATTCCCTTTCTATGTCCCTGATTCTATTATAATCAACAGTTCATTCTGTTCATCAGATTACTTATTCACTTGATTCTTAGATTCACTTGTTGATAGATGCATATCTGTTGTTCATAATTTGTATCTTTACCTTTTTCTTCCTCTTCCTCTTCTTAAAGGATACCTTTCAGCATTTCATATAATCCTGGTTTGGTGGTGATGAACTCCTTTAGCTTTTCCTTATCTGTGAAGCTCTTTATCTGACCTTCAATTCTGAATGATAGCTTTGCTGGATAAAGTAATCTTGGTTGTAGGTTCTTGGCATTCATCACTTTGAATATTTCTTGCCAGTCCCTTCTGGCCTGCAAAGTTTCTGTTGAGAAATCAGCTGACAGTCGTATTGGTATTCCCTTGTAGGTAACTGAGCTTCTTTCTCTTGCTGCTTTTAAGATTCTCTCTTTGTCTTTTGCTCTTGGCATTTTAATTATGATGTGTCTTGGTGTGGTCCTCTTTGGACTCCTTTTGTTTGGGGTTCTCTGCGCTTCCTGGACTTGTAAGTCTATTTCTTTCACCAGGTAGGGAAAGTTTTCTGTCATTATTTCTTCAAATAGGTTTTCAATATCTTGCTCTCTCTCATCTTCTGACACCCCTCTAATTCTGATGTTGGTATGCTTGAAGCTTTCCCAGAGGCTCCTTACACTATCTTCGTATTTTCGGATTCTTTTTTCATTTTGCTTTTCCAGTTGGGTATTTTTGCTTCCTCGCATTTCAAATCATTGACTTGATTCTTGCGCTCCTCTGGTCTGCTGTTGGGAGTCTGTATAGTATTCTTTATTCCAGTCAGTGTATGCTTAATTTATAGTTGGTTCTTTATCACAAAATTGAGGGTCTCATTAGATTTCTTGTAGATCTCATTAAGTTTATCGGCGGGTTCTAGACAGTTCTTGAGAGATCTTAAAATTGTGGTTCTGAATTCTATATCTTCCATTGACAATTTTATCCTGTTTCTTTGTCTCCGCATTTTTTTTTTATGTTTTCTTGGTGCACCCCCTAGTGGTCTTTGTGCACAGTCTTGTTGTAGTTAAACCTTGATTGTTGTAGTTAATACTGGGGGGATTTGACCTCCAGGCCAACTGGCTGTGAGAGTCAGCTGTGTCTGCAGTGGGAAAACTTCTGTCCTCTGGGAAGGTGTTAATCTAGCCTTTGCCTGAGGCTATCCAGCAAATGGCTCTGTGCAGGGCTTGGGAGGGGTTGCAAGGGATCAACAGGGTGGGCTGAGCGAGCAGTTATGGCTGCTCTCAGTCCCGTCCCCAGAGTCTCTGCCTCTCAGAGTCCCAGCAACCGCTGCAAACCTCGGAAAGAAAGCTGCCCTCACGTTTTGACTGATGCCAGACAGTCCCGCTTCTCCCGTTTGAGTCTGGGTCCCTAGAGACTCACCCAGAACTGGAGGTCAGAATCTGAGACTCCCTCCCAATTGAAAAGGACAACCGCGCCCTCAGCCACCAGCCCGCTCCGGGCGTACCTCCGCACCTTTGTATTTTCCGCACTGTGCCTCCTCTGAGTCTCATATGCTGTTCTCTTTCCTTCTAGTTGAAGAATTTCCCCTCAGCCAGTCTTCCTGTGGTTCTGGGCGATGTCCGTTCCGTCTTTTAGTTGTATTTTTGAAGTGGTTGTGAGAGGCAGCATTCTCTGGTGTTTACCTATGCTGCCATCTTGGTTCTCCAAAATTTTTAAATTAAATATTTATCTTTAACATGATATGCAGATAAATATTCAAATGTTTTCAAAAAAAATTAAAAAGAAAGGAAGTATGTGAAAGGAGGCATCCTCAAGTATGGGTATAGATACTTTTTTCAAAGAAAGAATAATTGGCATCCTTACACTCACATAACAAAACAAAAGGTATTTTTACACTTTTATGTATAAAAATCGTACCATAATATTTAATGTTATTATATTAAAATAAATTTAAACAGAGAATTTCTTTTTTCTAATTAAAGCTAAAATAAGATTAATAACTCATGTTCATTAATTATACTGTACTACGATGGACTTCACTTTATTATAATCATAATGAACATTTTAGTTTTATATGAATACTAGTGGCCCAATGCACGAAATTTGTCCACATTAAAAGGGAATTAATTAGAGGAAATATTTTAATATTGCTATTTGCTCTTTCTCTATAATAAAAGTGTCAGCGATAAAAGAAAATTAGTAAAATGTGTATGAAAGTCTTCCTCCCGTCAGAGTCTGGGGTATGCCATGGGACCCAGAATCAAGTCCCCATCCACCCACACGTACCTCGAAATTGTGCAAGACCCAGACCCAGCCAGCCCCATCCCCGTAAAGCCCACAGGGTTGGGGGCACGGCCTCAGGTCCTCCAGACCTGACGCCGGGGTGGGGGGAGCAGCCTCAGGTGACGAGGGAAACTGTGCTAATGGGCCTCACAGGCATCTACTACATAAAGCCATCCTGTCAAGCCTGGTGGGACATTGCATCTCTGCTTAATACATAGAGACAAACACAGGGAAGCAGCCAATTAGGAGCTAAACATGGCCCAAATGGACAGAACAGAACAAAACTCAAAAAAAAAAAAAGTAATAAACAAAATGGGTAAAATAATTTAACCAAATGCAGAGTTTAAAACACTGGTTATAAGGATTCTCAATAAAATTAGGGAAATATAGATAATCTCAATGAAAATATAAACAAAGGTATAAGAAACATAGAAATGGAGATATAAAATAAACCAGTCAGAAAAAAATAAATACAATAACTGAAATAAAGAACATATTAGAGGGAATCAACAGTAAAATAAACGATCAAATCAGTGATTTGGGAAACAGGTAACAGAAAGCACCCAATCAGAACAGCAAAAGAAAAAAAAAGAAAAATGAGGATTGTTTAAGGGGCCTTTGAGACAACATCAGTGTACTAATATTCTCTTCATTAGAGGCATCAGAAGGAAAAGAGAGAGAACAAGGAATTGAAAACCTATATGAAGAAATAATGATGGAAACCTCTCCTAACCTGGCAAAGGAAATAGACATACAAGTCCAGGAAGTGCGGAGAGTCCCAAACAGGATAAACTCAAAGAATTGCAACCAAGATGCATTATAATGAGTACTAGAGGCCCAGTGCACGAAATTCATGCATGGAAAGTGGGGGCTCTCAGCCAGGCCTGCACCCTTTCGCAATCCAAGACCCTTTGGGGGATGTCTGATTGCTGGTCAGTCAGACATCCCTCTCACAATCTGGGACCACTGGCTCCTAACTGCTTGCCTGCCTGCCTGCCTGATCACCCCTAACTACTCTCCTGCCTGCCTGATCTCCCCTAACTGCTTGCCTGCCTGCCTGATAGCCCCTAACCACCTCTGCCTCAGCCCCTGTCTCCGCAGCTTCATCCCAAAGGATGTCCAGAATGATGTCCAGAAGGTCATTCGGCTGCCTGGTCTAATTAGCATATTATGTTTTTATTATTATAGATATCTGAAGTTAAAGACAGAGAATCTTAAAAGTAGAAAGAGAGAAGGAATTAGTTACCTACAAGGAAGCTCCCATAAGTTAGTTGGAGAGTTGTCCCATACACCAAAAGGTTTTAGATTCAATTTCTGGTCAGGGCTCATACCTAGGTTATAAGTTTGATCTGGTCAGGCATGTACAGAAGACAATTGATAGGTATTTCCCTCACATCAATGTTTCTCTTCTCTCACTCTCTCTCTCTCTCTTCCCCCTTTCTCTGTCTCTAAAATAAATAAACATATCCTCTAATGAGGATAAAAAAGGTATAGTCAATAATATCATAATACCTACATATGGTGCCAGGAGGATGCTAGATTTATGGGGATAATCACTTTGTAAGTTATATAAATGTCTAATCACTATGCTGTACACCTGAGACTAATGTAATATTGAATGTCAACAGTAAATAATACAGTGGTTGGCAATGTAGGTTTACAGTTGTTTGTATAGAAAAAGACATGCAGGTTCTGATTATTACAATGGCTTTTTTAACTCAAAGGAAATATCAAGATGACACTTTAACCTACTTTTGTCAATCCCTGTATTCAAAAAGAAATATCCATTTGTCCTTTGGGTTAATATTTGAAGTTTATTGAAAACACATGACAACAGTGTTTTCAATGCAAACATGAATTTTTAAGAGCAGACCTCATCCTCTTACGTGTATCTGAAGGCTAGCATGCATTCTAAGGTGCTTTGAGAGTGTTTGTCAAATACCACTCTATTTAAATGGCTCCATAGTTTCCATCAGAGCTTTGCTATGATGGAGATATTTTTACATACAACAGACTGAAATAAGCTGTAAAATTGTCAGTTAAAGTAAATATATTGGGTTTAATATGATATCATTGTCATAGTTTGGATGCATTCTGTCGTATTCTTCATAAACTTTCCTCAAGCTGAAACAACACTTTAAAAATCTTAAAAAACAGAAAAATGAAATGGGAAAATTGCCCTATCATTTTAGAATCTTGTGACAAAACATATATTGAATAACACAGTTGTCTAAAAACTGTCACAAAGCCTCTGATTTGATCCTCATAATAAAGCCAAGGTTGACAGAGCAGGTTCTCTTCCCTTTGAGAATTAAGGAAGCAAATATGCAAGGGATTCGTGCGCCAAATCACTGAGCTAGTAAGTTTTCATGCACAATTTCAGTTTCCTTTACATTGCATCTCTGCTTTTACTTACTAATATCACTTAGCTCCTGGGTCCTATTAATGCATAGATTACCTTCTGGTAATGGCCATAAGACAATTACTATGTGTGTTAGGCAACTGCTTAATTATAAACTGCATATGCATTTCTTTATTTAAATGTCACAAGACAAAGCTGATTCTATGATCCGTGAAGTACACATGAGGAGATTATATGACACATTGGTAGATTCACCTCTACCAGCTCTACCACTAGCAATCAGAGGCAGGGGGTTGCCAATTCTATTGTGATTCTGTGCCTCAAAACCAGTATGATGTTATATGTCTGTTCAACGAAGACTGATGCTTTATGGTGTGGAAATCACAGTAGTTGAAAAAAGTCTGCTAACTGTCAATATCATTCTTAATTATAAAGAGGACAACATTAGAGAATGACAATGTTCCCTATAGAATGCAGTCATCTGTAGTTCCCCATGTACATTATTAGGCTCTGGTATTTCCCATTTTCTAAACATATTTCGTTTTAAAAAAAGCAAAACACCAAATGGATGTGTTCTTTTTTGGATTATAGACATTCACCAGGGAAGTGGGTGCTGGTGCCATTATTTATTTACATCTCCTCAAAGATACCAAATGTTATTTTTTATATTTTTTTTTTCTGTGTGTGTGCTTAGTGTTTGTTATGCTAAAGATGAAACAACCAATTGTGCAGAAAATAAGATACACTTTTTGAACACTTCTATCAAATATTTCAAGTAAAGAGATTAGCTCTTCTCTCAGACACTAAGCTATAGTTAACCTGTGTAATATAGTCTGTGTATTTTCTTATAAAGAAGTAAAACAATTCCAAATAAGGGCCAGGAGAGAGCCTCCAGCCATTCTAATGTTGGAATCCTTACATTGAAAATGTGCTGAGGCTGTTATAGGTCTATCAAATCAAATACATTTTGTGCAATTTAGAAAGAAAACGAAGAGTTTGCATCACTTATGATGGGGAAACCTTTCCTTTTAATTTGTTTCTCCTCTTAATTTTCTTATATTTTAGTTAATTCTCCTCTTGTAGCAAGATTGTAAAACTTAGCTATTAAATTTTTAACCTAACCTCCAATCTCAAAATATTTTTTTTTTTCCTGAAAAACAAAACCGTTTCCTACACATCTCTTTGGATCATGATATATTGCAATGGTTCCCAAACTTCAGTGTACGTAAAAATCACCTGGGACCTATGCTCTCAATGAAACTCGCTGGCCCGCACACTCATATTGTGAGTACAGAATAGTGCTCAGGGCCTTTTTGACTCAGATGACTTTTATGTACTGTTTTTGGTTTAAGCACACTGAATCAATAGTCTAAAGCTGGGTTGACAAACTATAGACAGTGAGAAAATTCTAGCCTGATGCTTTTTAAAAAGAAATTAAATTGATCTTTTTAGAGAGAGAGGAAGGGAGAGGGAAAGAGAAAAACATCAATTTGAGAGAAACATTGATCAATCAGCTGCCTCCTAAAACGCCCCCTACCAGGGACTGAACCCATACCCCAGGCATGTGCCCTGCAACCTTTTGGTGCACAGGATGATGCTCAACCAACTGGGCAACATTGGCCAAGGCTGATGCTTATTTTTTAAATAAAGTTTTTTTGGAAAACAGACAAGTTCATTTGTTAACATGATATCTGTGCCTTCATTTGTGGTACAAGACAGAGTTGAGTAGTTATGACAGAAACCTAATGGATTGTAAAGCTTAAAATAGTTACTAACACATTATGAAAAGCTTTTGCTGGCTCTTTCTCTGCCATTTTGGCTCTTGAGGTTGATTCCTTTGCCATGTCTTCTCACAAGACTTCCAGAATCAAAAGCTTCAAGAAAAAAAAAAAAAAAAAAAAGCAGAATCGGCTAATTCTCTAAAGAGTTCAAATGAAAACTGGCAATAGAACCAGGTACAACTCCAAGAGGAGACATTGGAGAAGAACCAAACTGGATCTATAAGGTATCACAAATGAGAGATGGCTCACATATTTATGTTGCATCTTTAAATAACAGAAAAGATCACTACTGTCTGGACAGTTGGGCATTTTAGCTGGGAAATTATTGGAAGCATGATTTTTTCTTTGTTTATTTTCTTTTGATGTTGTTAATTCTCAACTGAGGATATTTTTTCCATTGATTTTTTTTTAGAGAGAATGGAAGGAGGGGAAGGAGGAGGAGAAGGAGGAGAGAGAGAGATAAACATGGGTATGAGAGATGAGAGACACATTGATTGGTTGCCTCCTGCATGCACCCAGAACAGGGCCAGGGATCAAACCTGCCACCCAGATATATGTCCTTGACTAAAAATCAAAGTTGCATGGGCTGATGTTCTAACCACTGAGAAACACTGTTAATTTTTTCTTTAGTTGTAGGTTGGTGTAGTAATAAATGTGAAATTTTTATTCTTATTTCTTTTCTAATTTTTATTTGTTTAAATGTGAGACTTTTAAAGAATACATTTGCTGATGTCTGGTCTAAAGTCCTGAAATGTATTTGTATTATTTGTTCAGGCTTATATTTTTCTAAATGTCATCAAATACTACCACTATCAAAAATGAAATACCAGCCAAACCTCCATTCTCATTGTGTCCCATTATGAACAATTTGGTTCTTGACCAAGTTGTTCACAGAAAAATTGTCTCTGTTTTCTAAGGAAACTTAGGTTCTGGACCTGTTAATCCTTTCATGCTAATACGGCAGCATGACAAAAAGGTGTCTCTCAGGCCACAAGCAAAGGAAAGAATGTGAGTAACATTTCAGGAAATTGTGCTGTGAACATTTTTGTGGGTTTTTATTTTTTTACTTTTTTTAATTTTATTTTTTGCTTTTGTTGCTGGAAAAATTGATGATTAGCATAATTTTAAAACCTAAAGTGGCCATCGAGAATGCTAATGTTATCAAAGTTGTAAAAGTTCTCACAAAACTGATCATAGGAAATTGAAGAGGTAGAAAAAATGTTGTTGATTTGGATAAACCAAAAGCAGTTGGTAATTAGTGACAGCGTTTCAGAAGCAATGATATGTGAAAAAGAGAAGATGCTACACTTGACTTCCTGAAAGATACCCCTGGAATAAATGCTGAAGGTGATTTGTTCAAGGCTAGTAGGGGTGGTTAGGTAAACTTAAGAAAAGAAGTATGTGTACTGAGTTTAAGAAAGGTTGAAACAGCATTATCTGAGGGTCTAGAACAGATTAAATCAATTTGCATTATTTCTAGTAAGAAAAAAAAATGACTCAGTTCTCAAACAAATTGCTTCTCAGCCTTCCAGAATGAATTGTTTGAAAACCAAGGTTCCACTGTACTACGACTTTACAGACAACCATCCTTTCAAATTCTTCCAGGGGAGCTTCCTTCCCATGATCCCTGATCTGAATGGACTGACAATAGCATAAAGTCAACTTCCCTCATAGCATGGTGCTAAGGTACTGGACCAGGTGAGCCTGAGTACACATTATGCGTGTTCTCTGCCACACCACTGGGATTAGAAAGGTTGGTTCGTCTCTGAGGAGATCTAAGTGTTCTAGCCTATCATGAAAGGTGGGAAAAGAGTTAGAGCATGTAATGGATGGAGTACGCTTGTCTCCAGCAATGATCTTGATACTTAGGATATGGAAATTTTGGACTGGAGCACGCGGTGTTCCCCTTGACTGGAACCTGGATTCTTTGCATAAGTCGAATCCTCAGACAGAAGGTGGTATAGCAAAGGTGGAAATTTATTAAAGAACAAGTACAGACTCCCACATGGAGAGAGGGAAAGGGTCCCACCGACTTCCTGTTTCCATGGTTTATAAAGGCTACAGTTTCTGTGTCCTGATATCCCCTCTGATACGTCAATATTCCCTTTCAAATTGGTTACTATAGTGACTCCTGAGGCCCTCCTCTCTCATTGTCCTCCAATTCCTTCTGGGCTTTCTTCCTTCTTCTTTATTTTGTAAATATAGACCTTTTGGGGCTACTTCCAGCTCCCTTGTCTTATGGAAATATAGCTGCACCTGGCTTCCTTGTGTTATGGAAATGTATCTTCTCCCAATATGTTGCCCTATATTTTTTCGTAGACCTCAATTCTAAACATTCCCTAAACCTGCCTATATTCCCCTAAAATTCCTGTTTCACTTAGGAATAGTAAATGTTTGACAGTGCAGATGTTTCAGCTGCAACCATGAGCTGGATTGCATAATGTTATGCAACTACTTAATGGTGATAACTACATATCATGAATTATTCTAATGGTTACCCCAATTTATAAAAGTTTTAAATCATTAAATTTAAATGTCCTCTCTACCACCCCACGAAAGCAACATTTAAGTTGCAATTTCAAATGCCATTCACTATACACTGCTTATTTTACATCTGAAATATATCATTCATATTCTCATATATGGAATTTAATTAAGTATCTATACAAATTTATAATTACGTTTGTTACAGAATTTGCCAGGTGACTGAAAAATACACAGGAGTACCTGGAGATACAGAAAACAAACAAACAGACAAACAAACATTTATTTCCAGATGTACTAATACCATGACTCAAGGGAGCCTTTTTTCAAATCCTGAGCAAACCAACATGGAGAAGCTTTCTCTTTATACTTTTGATTTCTTTGTCCCCCAAATAAGGATCAGACTTCCAGACCTTTTACAGGCTTTGCAAATAGCTCCTTGTGTTGGGATGGGGGCCGTGAGACCACACCTAAAGACCTGGCCTGGTGCAAGTGCTGTTCATGGCTTATGACCTCTGTAAAATGTGAGTATTTAGGTAAACAGGTCTTGCAAGACCAGATAATTAAGGAAGCAGCAGTGACTAGACTATAGGCTAAAAGGAATGTGCATTAGGGATACTGATTAACTAGGTACAGAGTATGGCTGCTGGTCTCCACGCCCGCCCCCCCCCCCCCAAAAAAAAATGTCTTATTTTCCTCATTACCTTGACAAGACAATCTAATCATTACCACCATTAAAAATATTTTTTTTAGTTAGCAAAAAAATATAGGACTAGAGAGCTCTAAGTTCTTGTTTTCTTTTTTTTCCCCAGAAATATTGAAAACTTTTTATACAGATGTCTGAGCTAACTTTTCTAAGCTCAACAAAACAGTCAAAAGTTTATAGCAATCAATCAGTTGCCTGGTCAAGAATTTTCCTCAAAATTATAAGAAAGCATTGTAGTGTTGTTATTGTTTTTAATTTAAAAAAATATTTTATTGATTTTAGAGAGTGAGAGAAAGGGAGAGGAAGAGAGAGAAACATCAATGAGAGAGATACATCTATGGGCTGCCCACCCCACTGGGGCTCTGGCCAACAATCTGGGCATGTGCCTGATTGGGAATTGAACCAGCAACCTTTTGGTGCATGGGACAATGGTCAACCAGCAGAACCACACTGACCCAGGGTGCATTGTAGCATTTTTTTTAGCCCTTGCTGTAGTCTTTGTACAGCACAGCAGTGGTTTTCATTTGAGCAGGAAGCACTCAGTTATGTCTCAACCTCTCCCTGTCCCTCCCATAATGGACATAGCTGAGCACACCGTATTTACAAATTATTGTGTAAAATTGTTCTTATGTTTCTGAAGAACACCTGAATGACTGAGAGAAGACATATCTCTATTTTTCATAACTTGGAGGGCAGGGAAGGAACATATGGAACACCACTTTTAAGAGATACAAGGGTACTACAAACCCAGAAAGTTTGGGGCATGGTATTATGGGTGAAAAATATAATAGGACATCGAAAAGTCTGAAGGGGAAACTAGGGTAAGATTCCATGGAAAAGTGAAGTGTTTGAAAGAATCTTAATTTATGTGGGTGGAAATTATCCACCCATATGCCTTGGGAAGATGCATAATCATCATCTTCCTAAGAGAAACATAAGCTTTTACCTTGCCCAATCCCTACACTTAGATAAAACTTATCTAAGTAAAGGGCTGTACCAGCATAGTCACTATCTGAAAATAGTGCAGGAAACGGCTTTTTACCTTTTATAAATACATTTAGTGTTTTGTTTGTATGCTTGTTTCATGTTAAAAATCACTTTGAAAACTTGTACTGAACATAAACTAATGAAACAGATTTAAGTGGTTGCACATGCCAAAGAGAATTTTTCTAAAATAGTCTGGTAAAGTCTGAAAAAAAAAAAAAAAAAGATGTGCACTGGTGGGGGTACCTCAGCCCAGCCTGTGCCCTCTCGCAGTCTGGGACCCCTCAGGGGATGTCCACTTGCCAGCAGGGAGCAGGCCTAAACTGCACTCAGACATCTTTAGTGCTGCTGAGGAGGCAGGAGAGGCTCCCACCACCACTGCTGTACTGGCAGCCATCAGCCTGGCCTGTGGCTGAGCAGAGCTGCCCATGTGAGAGAGCCCTGACCACCAGAGGGCAGCTCCTGCATTGAGCGTCTGCCCCCTGGTGGTCAGGGTGTGTCATAGTGACCAGTCATTCCCAGTCTTTCTGCTGTTAGGGTCAGTTTGCATATTACCCTTTTATTATATAGGATAGAGGCCTGGTGCACAGGTGGGGGCTGGCTGGTTTGCCCTGAAGGGTGTCCCAGATCAGGGTGGGGGTCCCCACTGGGGTGCCTGGCCAGTCTGGGTGAGGGGCTGAGGACGGTTTTCAGGCTGGTGGGAGACTGAAGCTCCCAACCTCTCCTTTTTTTTTTTTTTTTTTTTTTTTAATTCTGGGATTTATTTACCTTCTATGGCTGTCACTGGAGCTGAGAGCCAGCTGTAGCTCTGAGGCCTGGCTCCCGCTTGAGGCCTCGGCTGCTGAAAGCAGGTATCTGGGTTTGTTTGGCTTCTATAATTGAAACACTGTTGCCCCTCCAGCTCTGAGACCTGGGCTGGCTGAAAGCAGGTATCTGCGTTTTGTTTAGCTTCTATAATTGAAACATTGTATCTTTTGGAGCTGTTGCTTCAGGTGCTCAGAGCCGGGCAGAGGCAGGTGGGGAACCTTGGCTTCCTCCATCACCGGGTCAACCAAGCCTCCTATTAGTTTCAGCTGCCTGGCTTCCAGCCGCCATCTTGGTTGGCAGTTAATTTGCATATCACCCTGATTAGCCAATGGGAAGCGTATTGGAGGTACAGTTAATTACCATGTTTGTCTATTATTAGATAAGATATATATAATCAGGCACATGATGAATGAAGATATAATTTGTGGTATCAATAACAAAAAAGGGGGTCCCAGTTATATAGAAGTATATTCTTTGCATGAAGTTGAACTTAAGTTAGTATCAATTCAAATTAGATCTTTTCAATGAGGATGTTATATGTAATCCCCATTGTAACCACAATGAAAATAACTTTAGAATATTCATAAAAGAAGCTATAAGGGAATCTAAATATAACACTATTAGACATCAGCAAGATGGTGGACTAGGAAGTTCCCGGTCTTCATTCCCCTGGGAAAACATCAAACAAGAGCATAAAGACCAAAGTAACTTCTGCGAACACTAGAAATCAGCTAAGAAGTTGCTGCAACCAAGTGAATGCCTAACCAAGAAAAAAAACAGAAAATGATGTGGCATTTTCGCTTCACTTTAGCTTAGCCCCATGCCCAGAACAATGTGGCATGGTCAGGAAAAAGCCACACAAGTAAGCCAATTCCTGGCTCCTCCCTCAGAATGGAAATAAGTAAATGAAGTTTGCATATTCTGGCTTCATTAAAGGCTGCCTGAGAGACTGGCCACTTCTCTCCTACCTTAGATAACTGATGGGAATATTGGCAACTTGAATATGAGTTTTCTTAGCATTGTTTTCTGGAGATTATTTCATTCGTTTGAATGTGTCTTTTTTCCCTGTTTCTTTTTATACCTTGAAATATTTTTGTTTACAATTAGACATTTGAAGAAACAATCATTTCTCTCAATTTTTGCAGTCTGGCATGAATAGCACGATCTCTTTGTTCTGAGGACGTGTCTGCAATTTGAACAGAGGCCCCACGATGCAGTGAAAGGACGACAGCGCAGGAAACCTGCAGTGGGCTAGGCATCACTGATGCCTGTGGGTGAGTGATTATGAGCAGAGGGATACTATAGAACAGCTAAGGCTCTGGGAAGAAACCAGGGTAACACGTTAGAAAAATTAAGACATTTAGAAACAACAATGTGTACAGGGAAATGTCTGAAAGGAAACTAGAACAAAAATTCATATACGTATTCAAAGAAGACAATCCTCAGAACATATTTGAGAGGTACTTGTGCCAGACTGCAGAAATTGAGAGAAGTTGTTGCTTACTCAAATGTGCAGTTTTAAACAGTACATCAAAAGGTATATGAAGAAACTGGGAACAAGGCACATTCAAACTCCAGAAACCAACCCTAAGAAAACTCAAATTTCTGACTGACTTAATAACAATTTTGAAACAATTCTCTTAAATATGTTCAATGAGCCAAAGAGAGAAAAAAAAAGTCCATAAAAATATTTAGAAACACATCACATGAAAAAAAGAAAAGAAAAGAAAAACAAAAGACATTAATTTTTAAAAGTAACCAAAGCAATATTCTAGAACTGAAAGTCACAAGGGGTAAGGGCTGAGTTGAAGTGGACAAAGAGTAGGGAGGATATAGACATTTCTAATAGTGTGCCTGGTCAGCCTGGGTGAGGGGCTGATGGTTGTTTTCAGGTTGGCCACACCCCCTTTAGGGTGAGGGTTCCCCCTGGGGTGCCTGGTCAGTCTGGGTGAGGGGCTGAGGGCTGTTTTCAGGCTGGCCGATGACTGAAGCTCTCAGCCTCTTCTTTTTTTCTTTTTCTTTTTTTAATTCTGGGATTTATTTACTTTCTATAATTGAAACTTTGTTGCCATCATTGGAGGTGAGAGCCGGCTCCAGCTCTGAAGCTACGGCCTGCTGGAAGCAGGTATCTGGGATTTGTTTAGCTTCTTTTTTTTTTTCCTTTTTTTTTTAAAATATATTTTATTGATTTTTTTACAGAGAGAAAGGGAGAGGGATAGAGAGCTAGAAACATCGATCAGCTGCCTCATGCACAGCCCCTACTGGGCATGTGCCTGCAACCAAGGTACATGCCCTTGACCGGAATCGAACCCGGGACCCTTGAGTCCGCAGGCCGACGCTCTATCCACTGAGCCAAACCGGCCAGGGCTGTTTAGCTTCTATAATTGAAACTTTGTTGCTTTCGGAGCTCAGAGCCAGGCCGCAATAGGCGGGGAACCCTGGCTTCCTCCATCACTGGAGCAAGCAAGCCTCCTGCTCACTTCAGCTGTTTGGCTGCCGGCCACCAACTTTGTTGGTGGCTAATTTGCATATCGCCCTTATTAGCCAATGGGAAGCGTAGCAAAGTTACAGTCAATTACCCTTTTTGTTTTTTATTAGATAGGATACATATAGACTAGAGGCCCGGTGCACGAAAATTGTGCACTCAGGGAGGGTTGGTCCCTCAGCTCAGCCTGTGCCCTCTTGCAGTCTGGGAGCCCTCAGGGAATGTCCGACAGCTGCAGAGGCGGGAGAGGCTCCCACCACCACCACTGCATTTGCCAGCCGTGAGCCCAGCTTCTGGCTGAGTGGCACTCCCCCTCTGGGAGCATGCTGACCACCGGGGGCAGCTCCTGCGTTGAGTGTCTGCCCCCGGGTAGTCAGTGTGGGTCATAGCGACCAGTTGGTCGGTCAGTTTTCATATTAGCCTTTTATTATATAGGATTATATAGACTAGAGGCCTAGTGTATGGGATTCATGCAGGGATCATCCTGCTGTGTTAGCACTGCTCATCTCAGTCAGCCAAGTGGTTGTGGACCTGCCCTCTGAGCAGCTGCTCCCCGCTAATCCTGGTCAGCCCAAAAGAGCTCCCACTGTGGGAGCGCACTGAACACCAGGGGGAAACTCCTGTGTTGAGCATCCGACCCTGGTGGTGAGTGCGCGTCATAGTGACTGGTCGACCAGTCGTTATGGTCATTCTGCCCTTTGGTCGCTGGGCTTTTATTACATAGGACTAAAGGCCTGGTGCACAAAAATTTATGCACTCAGTGGGGAGCGGGGGTTCCCTCAGCCCAGCCTGTGCCCTCTTGCAGTCTGGGACCCCTCAGGAGATAACGACCTGCTGGATTAGGCCTGCTCCCAGGTGGCAGAGGGCAGGTCCAATCCCTAGGTGCAGCCCCTGGTCGGGCTCAGAGCAGGGCTGATTGGGGAGTTGGAGCGCTGCCCCCTGTCACTCACAGAGCAGGGCCCATTAGGGGGGTTGGGGCTCCATACCCTATCACGCACAGAGCAGGTTCGATCAGGGGGTTGGGGAGCTCCCCCCTGTCAGGCACAGAGCAGGGCCAATCAGGGGGTTGAGGAGCTCACCCCTGTCACTCACAGAGTAGGACCGATAGGGGAGTTGGGGCACCACCCTCTGTCACACACAGAGCAGGTCAGATCAGGGGGTTGGGGCGCCGCAACCTGTCACACTCAGGGCAGGGCTGATGGCGGGGTTATGGCTCTACCCCGTCACACACAGAGCAGGGCCCATGGGGGGGGGGGTTGGGGCACCACCCTCTATCACCCACAGAACAAGGCCGATCAGGGGGTTGGGGCTCCGCCACAGTCACACTCAGGGCAGGGCCTATGGGGAGGTTATGGCTCTACCCCCTCACACACAGAGTAGGGCCCGTCAGGGGGTGGGGGGGAGTGTTGGAGAGCCACACCCTGTCACACACAGAGCTGCAGGGCGATCAGGGGGTTGGGGCGCCTTCCCCTGTCACGAACAGAGCAGGGCGGATAGGGAGGTTGTGACCTGCCCCCTGTCACACACAGAGCCGCAGGGCGAGCAGGGGCTTTGGGCGCTGCCCCCTGTCACACTGATCCTGGTGCTGGGAGGCCTCACAGCTCCACTGATCCCTGTGCTGGAGGCATATTACCCTTTTACTATATAGAATAGTGGTCTGGTGCATGGGTGGGACTGGCTGGTTTGCCCTGAAGGGTGTTCTGGATCCGGGTGGGGGTCCTGCTTGGGTTCCTGGCCAGCCTGGGTGAGGGGCTGATGGCTGTTTGCAGCTTGTCACATCCCCTTCATGGTGGGGGTCCCCACTGGGGTGCCTGGCCAGTCTGGGTGAGGGGCTGACGGCTGTTTTCAGGCTGGTGGGTGACTGAAGCTCCCAACTGCTCATTTTTTTTCTTTTCTTTTTTTTAATCCTGGGCCAGCTTTAGCTCTGAGGCTTGGCTCCAGCTCTTAGGCCTCTGCTGCTGAAAGCAGGTATCTGGTTTGTTTGGGTTCTATAATCGAAACAGTTTCAACTCCAGCTCTGAGATCCCGGCTGGCTGAAAGCAGGTTTCTGGGGTTTTGTTTAGCTTCTATATTTGTAACAGTGTTTCAAACTGCAAGCTCAGAGGCCGGCAGCGGCAGGCGGGGAACGTTGGCTTCCTCCGTCACTGAAGCAAGCAAGCCTCATGTTAGTTTCAAGCTGCCTGGCTGCCGGCCACCATCTTGGCTGGCTGTTAATTTGCATATGGCCCTGATTAGCCAATGGGAAGGGTAGCGGAGGTACGGCTAATTACCATATTTCTCTTTTATTAGATAGGATGTTATAACACTATATCCCTATATAATAAAAGCCCAATATTTTAAGTGTCCAGTTGTTCGGTCATCAAACTAATCAAAATGTAAATATGCTAATGATATGCTAAGGCCACTCAACTGCTCTCTATGATGTGCACTGACCACCAGTGGGCAGATGCTCCGACCAATAGATTAACTTGCTGCTGGGGTCCAGCCGAACATGCCCTGGAGCCCTCCCTTGGTCCCACCCCGGCTGGCCAACCTCCTGTATCCCTCCCTGACCCCAATTGTGCACCAGTTGGGTCCCTCAACCTGGCCGGTGCCCTCTCACAATCCGGGACCCCTCAGGGTATGTCAGAGAGCCGGTTTAGGCCCAATACCATGCACCAGGCCTGTAGTATCTATGTATATATCTATATCTATATCTATTTCTATATCTATATCTATATCTATATCATCTATATCTATATCTATATCTATACCTATACCTATACCTATATCTATATCTATATCTATATCTATATCTATATCTATATCTATATCTATATCTATATCTATCTATATCTATATCTATATTTGTATGTTTATCTGTGTCTATATCTAACTATATCTATATATCATCTATCATCATGTATTTATACGTATCTATCTCTCTCATGTATATGTAATCTACTAAAACTCAGAAGAAATGAACAATTGGGAACCTTGATAAATGAAATAATGTTGTTACCAACCTTTAAAATAGAAGATTCACAAAAGTTAACAGCAATCTCTACAGGGTAATGGTGGTGAATAATATGTCAGCATCAGTCAGGGCGAAAAATGTATCAAATATACTTTTTGTTTTAATTCAGGAACAATTGCCCAAAATCTTTTTGAAGCAAACTCATTTCTAATATTTGCATCTTATTCCTGGAACAGTTTAGTTTTTTTATTGCCAGTGTTTACATAAAATGTTCTGTAATATAAATGGCTTTCATAAAAGTTGCCAACTTCTAGCCACCTGCTGTGTGCTCACAGCAGTAGCAGCAATTCTATTGCTGCAAAATCATATCGAATTGCAATATCTACTGTCATACCCACAAATCGTTTTCTTGGGTTATGTTGGAATAAGACTATTTACTAATCCTCCTTTGCTACCTCTCAGTCTTCCCAGCATTATTTGTTTTGATTGATTCCAGCACGATACGGAACAACCAAGAGTGGAGTCCTGTTTAGAAGCCTCATTTCCCTGCAGTTCACATCAGAGCCACAACTGAAAAGTAAAAGGTCTGGCGACTTTGCGGATGGAAACAGGCCCGATGATAGAAAGTTCAATGTAGAATGGAAATGCCCTCCTGCGAGTTCATTTTTCCTGTGCTATTTTGCCAGCCATGTCCCATTGCCACTCTTAGAATTGTACTGGAGTTTATAGATAAATTAGGGTGTCAGAAAGAAAAGGTTTGGGAAGCCACCATATTAATCTGGTTCCTGGATGGACTTGTATGAATAATATTTTTTCTCTATATAACAAGACATGTTATTATCATTTGGAGGAAACAATATAAGCCTGACCAATGGACACAGACAACAGGGGGGTGAGGGCATGAGTGGGGGTGGGGTGGGGGGCAATGGGGGAAAAGGACACATATGTAATACCTTAATCAATAAAGAAATTTTTAAAAAAAGAATAAAAGGTAGGGTTTTTGTGTTTATTTTTCTTTTTTCAGTGAAAGCTGTAAAATGTAAATCCTTCATCAGCACACAAATCATAGCCAATATAAAGGTTTTAAGCAATTCAAGAATATGTTCTTAGATGCTATGTGGGGAGACCATCAGGAACTGTACTGGACAGTACTTGTCCCATTTAAAATATGTTTGCTTCTCAGTCTGGCCCATCATTGCTGTGCAAAAATGTTAGCCTACATCCCAGATCCTCAGGTGTTTTTCATTTATTTTCTTACATGAAATGTCAGAAAATTAAAATTTCTTATAGAATAACCAAAATAGACCCTAACCTGGGTGATGCAGCTAGAGGGTAGAGTTGTCATGAGCACATAGAAAAAAAACAGAACAGAAAAAAAAATGCATTTGCTGAATTGGAAGGACTGAGACAGCCAATAAAAAACAGCACATACTGCTTTCTCTTTCCTTGAAATGATTTATGTACTTTCAGTCTTCATAGTACCAGTCCATGTTTATTGCTTAGTTCACATCATTACTTTCTTCTCCTATAGGTATTGGTTTCATTTGGATCCACGATGTTGCTCTCACCTGGTTTCTTCTGGCTGTCCTTCTTAATATCCCTCTCCTTCAAAATTCAGTTTCATCTGTCATATTTTATCTCTCTCATTCATGTCCCATGACCTCCAATATTACATATATACCCATAGTCTAAAATGTGTACCTTCCTTTACCAATTATAGCCCAAATGCTAATTTGTTAAACAATTTTCTACTCAATAATTCTATTGGTTATCTCCAATGATAACATCAAATTTATCATGTCCAAAACTAACATTTTATTTATTTTTTAATCCTAACCTGAGGATATATTTATTGATTTGAGAGAGAGAAACATTGATGTGAGAGAAAAACATTGATTGGTTGCCTCTTGTACAAGCCCAAACAAGGAGACTGAACCTGCAACCTATGTATGTGTATAACTGGGAATTGACCCCATGCCCTTTCAGTATATGGGACAATGCTCCAACAAACTGAGCCACACTGGCCAGGGCCTAACATTTTATTTTTTATCTTAAGATGCTTTACTCTAGTCTTTAGCTTTTTATTAAATGGCAACACTACACAAACACACACGGAGATACTTGTTTTCCACATTTCCCACTAAACAATTAGCTACATGAGTCAGGCAACTTTAAGTCATATCCCTCAACAGAACTGAATATGAAATCACTCCCTTCTCCTGTCCTTTGGTCCCACTATTTTTTGTCATTGATCAAAATTCAGCTTTCCTGCACCTATATTGAGGTAAAATTGCTCCCTTCAGAGATAAATAAATATTTATTTGTTCCTATACTAAATCCTTTATAATAAAAGGCTAATATGCAAATTGACTAAAAGGCCGAATGACCAGTCACTATGATGTGCACTGACCACCTGGGGCAGATGCTCAATGCAAGAGCTGCCCCCTGGTGTTCAGTGTGCTCCCACAGGGGGAGCGCCTCTCAGCTAGAAGCTGGGCTCATGGCTGGTGAGCGCAGCAGTGATAGCAGGAGCCTCTCCCACCTCTGCAGCAGTGCAGGCCTAAGCCATCAGTCAGACATCCCCTGAGAGCTCCCAGACTGTGAGAGGGTGCAGGCCAGGCTGAGAGACACCCCCCACACGCACACTGAGTGGATGAGTTTTGTGCACTAGGCCTCTAGTATTTAATATTTCTATCACTGACTGCCCATTTTTACATTTATTTATTTTTATAACCCAAGAATTTGCTGTTGAATGAATGATTTTGCAGAAATGTGGCTAAAACCAGCTTGTCAATAACATAAGCAAACACAAGAAACAGAGAAGTAAAGTCACATGACAATTCTGAGATAAGGGCGTGACAACCTACAAGACATAAGGCAGAGCAAATGAAGTAGGAAGCAAGTAGTCTGCCCTGGGCCTGAAGACACAGAGCAAAAACAAGCATAACAAACCTTTCTATTCCTGCACTTGTACCTCCCCTTGGAACCTCACAGATAAGAAGATCATTATTTGATGCAAGTGTCCCATGTAAAAACCAGACTACTAAAAACATTTCTGCATTAATTACTTTTTCACTAAAATACAACCCAAAGCATATTTCCTGAGTGAGGTTTGTTCATGACAATAGTTCAAAATTAACAAAGGACATTAGCTAAATGTAATAGAAAACACATGGGCTTTGACCAATAAACTTTGGTCTGAAATGCCAGTTCAGCTACCTCTTAGTTGTCAAATTTTAAAAGTTGATTAAAATCTTTATACTTAAGGTCCCTTTTTATGAAAAGAGGGATAATGATAATTACTAACTTGTTTGCTTTGAGCATCTAAATAGCATATTAGGAAGAAAGCACTAAACAATTTAACATATTAAACCAGATTTTACTACTCAGTATAGACTATATTGTGTGGCTGCTCACATATATAGGTAGCTTATATCTATATGAGCATACTTTCATGTTCACCTGGCTTGGATCCTCCAACCAATAGAATATCATTGACCCTCATGGCATGTGAAGAACACACATACATACATTTCTATAAATATGTCTTATATGGTAAAATTTATTTTCTAATTATTTACTGTCCCATATAAGGTAAATAATGTTATTTGTATAGGTGTCACATAAAAAGAAAAATATATTTTATTTTATTAATTTCTGTGCACCTGCATAGTACCAGGCAATATGCTAGCAGCTAAGGATGTACAAGTCATAGGTATTGGTCTGAAGGAACGTTTTAAAATTTCCATCTTTAAAGTCGATAACATTAGAATGTTATCTTTACCTGTGCCTCAATATCCCATCATAATAAAATAAGTACATGATTGAACAGGGAATTACCTGTGCCAGCATAGTGTGGCCAATTAAATAATAACTCCCAAAGTTCACACTTTAATCCTTGGAACCTATCAATATGCTGCTGTACATAGCAGACTTGCAAGTGTAATTAAATTAAAGTTTTTCAGATGGGTAGGCTATCATGAATTATTTTGGTGCCCCAACATAATTATAAGCATCCTTATAAGAAGGAGGCAACCATGTCAGAGACAGAGAATATAATATGAAGGTGGACACAGTGATCAGCGACACTAAGATAAATTTATGGACACTATGCCGCCGGTATGACGATGGAAGTGACCATGAGCTACAGAAGGTAGTAGCCTAGAGAAGCTGAAAAAGACAAGGAAAAACATGGTTCCCAAGCACATCCAGCAGGAACACAGCCACAGCTCTGCAGACATCACGGTTTTAGCCTCCTAAAACCATTGTGATTGCTGATTTCCAGAACTGTCAGGTAATAAATTGTGTTGTTCAGATTCACTAGCTTTTTCTTTTACAGCAGGAATAAGACACTAGTATAGATATAGTGGGGGTTCCTCAGTGAATTAGATAGTTTAATACATTAAAATATTAAAGCTAATTAGAAACATGCTGCGGGGGGTGAAAAAGGACACATATGTAATACCCTTTGTAATACTTTAAGCAATAAAAAAAAAAGAAACATGCTAATGTGTAAAACATAGTGAAGACAGTAGCAACCACTGTATTGTGAGGACGGGGTTGTAGTCTGCATGGGGAAAGGAGCTGTTTCACAGTGAGCCTCCTGAGATGTAGCAGAATCTAAGACCTATGACTAAGAATATAAAAGTGGCATCTGGAGACTGGCAAGAGGGGTAGAGATGCACAATGAGCAGGTTCCACATCCACATGTGGCGGCTAAAAACTGGGAGGGATATCTGGACTGCAGAGGTCCTCCCGGAGAAGCAAGGGGTCCCAACCCCACACCAGGGCCCACAGCCCAGGATTCTGGAGCTGGGAAGACAACTGGATATGGAAACCAGAAGGGATGGTGGCTGAGTGAGATGGAGGGTTGCTGAAGTCCCAGGTATTTCTCTGAAATGGCCCCCACACAGACTTACTCAGACTCAATTGTTAGGGTAGCAGCTGGAGTGGAGGGTGCAGGGCAGCAGAGACATACAGGGAGGAACTGAATTATACATTGAGAGCTGGAGGGGCAACTTTCTTTTGGACAGAACTGTTGCCAGAGTCCATTGTTCCTTTGATGAGTCTTTCCCCACAGAGCTCATGGGTGGGCACGGTATCTGAGTCTCCATCAACATGGCTGATGCTGTTCTCGCTGCCCTGTTGAATCCTGCCCCACCAAATTTGATGTCCCACCCCAGCCATTTCTAGTGGCTTCTCCACATAAATTGTCTGTCTTGACACATGATGTGGACATTCCTGAAACCTCTCAAAGATTTTCAAACCCCAAACAAGCAGCATCATGTCTCTCATTCATATTGTTAAGTGGCTCCAGAATTGGCACTAGCCACAGCTGGTCTTGTTTTGAAACAGCCTTTCCCCGGCACCTCCAAACCAAGCACTACTAAAAGTCATCTGTAGATTGCTATGTAGCTCATGCTGGGCGTCCCTAGGAAGGACACAGGCTGTTGTGGACCTTTGCATTTCCCTCTCGAGGGCATCCAGGGCCAGTACACCCAGTGGCAGTGGCAGACTATGCTGAAGTACCACCCAACCACCTCCATAAGCAACACACTCAAGGGTGACTCATCAGGCATCAGAGCCCAGCTGAAGCAGTCCTGCTCTGTGGTGTCAGTCCCTGCACAGCAAATCCTCCACTGTGGTTTTAACTATTCCCTTAGACCACTCTGCCTCGTGGTATATCCCTCTCCTTGACATGTCAACACAGTCAAGACTCAACTATACAGGAGGGCAGGAGAGTGCACACAGCCCACGTTAGCGGGGCACACCTGGAGTTGCCAGCTTCCTGACCAACGAGGCTAAACCACTGGCTCCAATAAGCCACCGTCTACCAAAAATGGGAAACATAGGAGCTCTGCCTAATACATGGAAACAAACAGGGTGGCTGCAAAATGAGGAGACAAGGCAACATGCCCCAAATGAACAGAGCAGACTCCAGATAATGAACTAGAGAGCATGGAGACAAGCGATGTACAAGGTGCAGTTTCCAAAACATAGGTTGTGAGGATGCTCAATGAGTCCAGGGAAAGAGTATGTGCACTTAGTGAGAACTGCAACAAAGATGGGAAACACAGAAATGGAGGTAGGAAAAGAAAAAGAACCAGTAAGAAATACAATACATTAATTAAAACGAATCAACACTAAAGTAATTAAAACACAGGATCAAATCAGCAATTTGAAGGTAAGGAAGCAGAAAATGCCCAATCAGAACAGCAAAAAGAAAGAAGAACCCAAGAAAATAAGGACAGTGTAAGGAGCTTCTGGGAGAACAAGTATAACGAAACTCGTATCATGGGGATGCTGGAAGGGAAGAGAGAGCAAGGAATTGAAAACCTATTTGAAAAAATAATGATGGAAAGCTTCCCTAACCGTGTGAAGGACTCATAGAGGCCCACACCAAGACACATCCTAATTAAAATGCCAAAGGTTAAAGACAAAGTGAGAATCTTCGAAGCAGCAAGAGAAAAGCAGTTAGTTACCTACAAGGGAGCAGCTAGACAACTGTCAGCTGATTTCTCAACAGAAACTTTGCAGGCAGAAGGGGGTGACAAGAGATATTCAAAGTGAAGAAAAGCAAAGACCTACAACCAAGATTACTCTACCCAGAAAAGCCGTCATTTACAATAGAAAAACAGATAAAGAACTTCTCAGATAAATAGCCTAAAGAAGTTAATTATCACCAAACCAGTATTATAAGAAATGTTAAAGGGTCTTCTTTAAAAAGAAGAAAAAAAGATAAAAACTATTAATAATAAAATGGCAATAAATATATATTTATCAATAATTACTTTAAATGAAAAATGGATTAAATTCTTGATAAAAGATACAGGAAGCTGAATGGATTATAAAATAAGCCCCACAGCCCTACCTGTTTGGCTCAGTGGATAGAGTGTCAGCCTGAGGACTGAAGGGTCCCAGGTTTTATTCTGGTCAAGGGCATGTGCCTTGGTTGCAGGCATATCCCCAGTGCGGGGTGTGCAGGAGGCAGCTGATCGATGTTTCTCTCTCATCGATGTCTCTAACTCTCTATCCCTTTCTCTTCCTCTCTGTAAAAAGAAAATCAATAAAATATATTTTTTAAAAAAGAAAATAAGCCCCACATATCTTGTCTACAGAGCTTCACTTTAGATTGAAAGACACACACAGACTGAAATAAAAAGATGTTTGTTTGTTTAAGTCTCACCTAAGGATAAGTTCACTGACTTTTTAGAGAGAGAGGAGGGGAGAGAGAAACATTGATGTGAGAGATAAACATTGATCAGTTGCCTCCCATAGCACCCTGGGGATGAAACTTGTAATCTTTTTGGTGTAGAGGATGACACTCTAATCAACCAAGCCACTGAGCAGGGGCCAGCCATATGTTTTTCAAAAGTGTCTTTAAGAAATGTCTCACATACCATAACATCCAGCTGAATCTACAATTCAGTTTTAGTATTGTCACAGAATTTTGCATGTATCACCATACTCAATTTTGTATCTCAGTTTACACCAAAGAGAAGTCCTACACCCTTAGCCCTTCACTTTTCCCATCTCCAAGTGACCACTGGTTTGTTTTTTGTCTCTACAGTTTTTCCTTTTCTGAACATTTCATGTAAATGAACGATACATTATGTGGTACTTGGTGACTAGATTCTGCAATTGGCATAATGTTTCCCAGATTCATCCATGTGATTGTATGTATCAGAAATCCATTCTTTTTTTTTTCCAAACAATATTCTACATTATGGATATAACACATTTTATGTACCCATTCAACAGATGATGGGCATTTGGTTTTGTTCCAATTTTTGGCTACTAGTACTATGTAAAATGCTTCTTTGCAAATGTGTATAGAAGTTTTTGTGTGGACACATATTTTGAGTTTTCTTAAGTGAGTTGCTAAACCATATGATAACTTTATGTCAAATCATTTGAGGAATTACCAGGTATTTTTACAAAGTGATTGCGCCATTTTACATTCCTAATAGAAGTATATGAGTGTTCCAATTTTTTCACATATTTGCCAACAAATTTTTCATGGTTTTGAGTATAACCATATTAATAGATGTAAAATGACATCTTATTAAAGTTTTGATTTGCCAGTCCCTGATTAAAAATGATGTTTAGCATTATTTTATGTCCTTATAGCCATTTGCATATGTCTTTTCTTTGAATATGTCTCTTCAGATACTTTGACCATTGTTAAAATTGAGTTATTTGTCTATTATCATTAAGTTGTTAGTTATTTTTTTCATATATATATATATATATATATATATTATTTTTTATATAGTCTGTCTTTTATTTTATTTTTCAATTACAGTTTACATTCAATGTTGTTGTGTTTTTTTTTTTAATGTATCTATGTTTATTGATTTCAGAGAGAAAGGGAGAGGGAGAGAGATAGAAACATCAATGATGAGAGAAAATCACTTGATCAGCTGCCTCCTGTATGCCCCCTACTGGGGATTGAGCCCACAAACAGGGCATGTGCCCTTGGCTGGAATCAAACTGTGGACCCTTCAGTCCTCAGGCCAGAGCTCTAGCCACTGAACCAAACCAGCTACGGCAAGTTGTGTTAGTTCTTTACATATTCTAGAATCAAGTTCCTGGTCAGATATATAATTTTCAAAAATATTCTCTCATTCTGTGGTTTGTCTTTTAATTGTATTTTTGGTATCTTTTGAAACACAAAATCCTATATAATAAATAAATAATATGCTAATTAGACCAGATGGCAGAACAACCTTCCAAAAGGACCTTCTGGAACGATCAGTGGGGGGTGGGGGGGGGGTGGTCACAGGCCACAAGGGCTGAGCCCCTTTCAGAAATTTTAATTCTGATAATGCCATGTTTTCTTCCTTTATTTTTTGTTACTTACATTTTTGTATTTGTATGTAAAAAAAGACATTGACTTAATGTCACAAAGATTAACACCTCTGTTTTCTTGTAAGGGTTTTATAGTTTTAGATTATACATTTAGGTCTTTCATATGTTTTCAGTTAATTTTTCTACATAAAAACAGAAGTCTGACTACATCTTTTTTGCATGTGCATATCCAGACCAATTATGTAAAAGACTGTTTTCCCATATAATTGTCTCAGCACCCAGGTCAGAATAGAATTGACATAAGTGTGAGGATTTATTTCTGGGCTCTCTCTTCTCTTTCATTAATCTATGTGCCTGCCAATGCTAACACTGCATTGTTTTGATTATGGTAGCTTTGTTGTAATTCTGAATTCAACAAGTGTAAGTTCTTCAAGTTGTTCCTCTTCAAGTTCTTTTTGGTAATTCTGAATGTATGTATGAATTTTAGGATGATGATGTTGTAAATTTCCCAAAGAGGTCAGCGTGTACGTTGATGGAGATTACATTGACATGTAGATTAATTGAGGGTGTGTCACCATAGTAACAATAATAATAGACAAACATGGTAATTGACCATACCTTCGCTACTCCTCCCATTGGCTAATCAGCACGATATGCAAATTAACTGCCAACAAAGATGGTGGTTAATTTGCATACATAGGCTCCAAGCAGTGGAGGGAAGCCTGACGGCCCTGGGGCCGTCAGGGCAGTGAGGCCTGATGTTTCCGGGGCAGGTGGAGCAGTGAGGCCTCATGGCCCCGGAGCCGGTGGAGAAGCAAAGCCTCATGGCCCCGGCGCCAGTGGAGCAATGAGGCCTGACGTTGCCTGGGCCAGCGGAGCAGCAAGGCCTCATGGCTCCGGGGTCAGCGGAACAGTGAGGCCTGACATTTCTGGGGCTTGCGGAGCAACGAGGTCTGACGTTTCGGGGGTCAGCTCCGGCCGGAACTTGGCCAGAGTGAAGGCCTGGGCCCCTGGTGCCAGAGGCAAACCAGCGCCAGCAGCCAGGGGAAAGGAAAGCCTATTGCATGAATCTCTCCATGCAACAGGCCTCTAGTAGTAACAATATAAATCTTCCAATCCATGAATGAGATGTCTTTTCATTTCTTTTGTTTTGATCTTCTCTAATTTCTTTTCACAATGTTTTATAGTTTTCAGAATATAGGTGTTGTATTGGTTTTGTTAAATAAAATTTTAAGTATTTTATTACTTTTGATATAATTAAAATGGAATTATTTTAAATTTTATTTTTTGCTAATTGCTACTGTACAGAAATAAAGTTGATATTCATATATTAATCTTTCATGCCACATTGTTAAACTCATTCATTAATTTTAATAGCTTTTATTATATTTCTTAATCTTTTATATATAAAAAGTAATGCCATTTGCAAATAGAGATAGTTTTACTTTGTCCTTTGAAATCTGGAAGACTTGTTTTTAATTTTCTTGCCAAATTTCTATTTCTAGAATCTCTAATATAATTTTTATTAGAAGTAAAAATAGCCGGGATTCGTGTCTTGTTTCTGAACTTATGGAGAAAACATTGTCTTTCACTATTAAGTAGGATTCTTTTTAATCTTTAGATGTAAGATATTGCAATATTTGATTTTCAATACTTCTTAGGGGCCAGATGTAAGCTGGCAAGGTCCTTGCACCTGTAGGGGCTAGCAAGGCTGGGACCCTTACCCACACAGTTTTCCCAGACTTGTTTGGATGGCGATTATCAGTAGAATGAGAGCAACATTTGTAGAATGAGAACAGCCTTTCATGGCTTACCAAGAAGTCTGTAACTATTTACTGAGATTTGCTGTACCGAGAATTGGTCCTTCTGCTGTGTCCCTCCCTTAGAGATTAAGAGGAACAAAGAATACATTCCTCTTGACAGACCTCCTATTCAGTGTGTTATGTATAAATAGTATTGTGTGGCTAATAAAGTTGCTTCAGTTCATTGAGAGAACTGGGGTCCTCCCGATCCCGCTTTCCTATCTTTCTTTCTTTGCTCAATTCCTACCTCCCTGCCTCAGCCCGGCTCAACCCTGTCAAGCTGGCCCTGACAAATATTAAGCTAATTTGTGTTTGAAATAAATGTCAGTTGGTCATCTACACTAATAAAAGACAAAGATGCTAATTGACTGTACCTTTGCTACGACCACCAGCCAATCAGAAGAGTATGCAAATTAACCCAACAAAGATGGCCGTTAAATTTGCATACTGCAGGTGGGGTGGGCAGCGCCAGACACCACCCAGGGAGGCAGAGCGGGCAATTGCCCCGGCCAGAAGCCGGAGTCCTGGGCAGGGGTGGAGCGGGCCATCTGAGCGGGCCAGGTGTTCCCTGCCCAATCCTAATGCCCCAGCCAGAGGCGTGAGGCCTGGGTAAGGGTAGAGCCAGTGATCACCTGGGGCTGGGGGTCCCCTGCCCAGGCCTAATGTCCTGGCCAGAGACCTTAGGCCTGGGAAGGTGATCAGAGCAGCATGGGGATCCCAGCCAGAGGATCCTAATACCCCAGCCAGAGGCCTGAGGCCTGGGTAGGCAGGCAGAGTGGGCTGGGGGTCTCCTGCCCAGGCCTGACGGCCCAGCCAGAGGTCTGAGACCTGCGTAGGCAATCAGAGTGGGCTGGGGGTCCCCTGCCCAGGCCTAATGCCCCAGCCAGATGCCTGAGGCCTGGGCAGGGGCGGAGCTGGCAATCATACAGCCTGGGGTTCCCTGCCCAGGCCTAATGCCCGGCCTAAGGTCTTAGGCCTGGGTAGGGGCTGAGCCGGGGATTGGTGTGAATTACAGAGGAAACTCCTTTTTTGACCGCTCATTGGCTAAGCTCTTGTATGCCACTGGTAATATTCTTAGTAACTTGGGTAATAAGAATCTAAGAACGTGATGTAGGGTTTTTCCACCTCACTTCTGGAGAAAAAAATGAAGGTCTGCTGCTGGAGGGGCTAAGAAATATCATATCCTGCCCTAGCCAGTTTGGCTCAGTAGATAATGCCTCGGCCTGTCTACCACAGGGTCTGGGTTCAATTCTGACCAAGGGCATGTACCTAGGTTTCAGGCCCTTCCCTGGCTGGGGCCCAGGTCAGCACTCATGCAGGAGGCAACCAAACAAAGTGTTCCTATTACTTTGATGTTTCTCTCTGTCTTTCCCTTTCTCTTCCACATTCTCTAAAAATCAATGGAAACATATCCGCAGGTGAGGATAAAAAAATAATAAAGAAATGTCATATCCTATGAAAGACACATCTTGAAAATGCCTAAAGAAAGTTGTCATTTTTTCATGGTGAAGGGACTGAGGTCCATGTTGATGAAAACACCTTGGTGGCTGTGGTGACTGGCAGTGGCTGCAGCAGCGGGGTGATGGGGCTGGTGCCTTCCCTTGATCAGCCCAGTCGCTTCCTACAAAGGGAGGCCAGACTGCGGCTTTGGCCCACTCCCCAAGGGGAGCAGGGAGTGGGCCTAAGCTGTCAGTAGGACATCCCCCAAGGGCTTCCAGTATGTGAGAGGGGGAAGGCTGGGCTGAGGGACGCCCCCCCCCCCCAGTGCACGAATTTCATGAACCTGGACCCTAGTTATGTATCATTGTTTTTACATGTTCCAAATTCAGCTAGTATTTCAATGAGGATTTATGCAATCATATTCATGAAATAATAGTTGGTAGTTTTCTTTACTTCTAATGTTTGGTGTCAATAATACTGGTCTCATACAATAAGTTGGAAAACATTTCTTCCTTGCAAATTTCTGGAAAAGTGTTTGAAGATTTTGGTATCAACCCATTTTAAAATCTTCTATAGAATTTAACAGTAGACTGCTCTGATCCAGTATATTTGTGAAAATTTATTTTATTACCCTTTCTAGGATAATAAAGTAGAAGTATGATGGTTGATTTGAAATATTCCTTCTTTTTCCATTGTATAGCTATAAATTTACCGGTAAGCACTATTGTAGCTGCATCCAGTATGTTCAGGCATGTTATATCTTCATTTCTGCTTATCTCAAAGTATCTATCATATATATATATATATATATATATATATATATATATATATATATATATATATACACTAGAGGCCCAGTGCATGAAATTTGTGCTTGGGGGGGTCCCCTCAGCCCAGCCTGCAACCCTCTCCAATTGGGACCCCTTGGAGAATGTCTGACTGCCAGTTTAGGCTTAATCCCAGGGATCGGACCTAAACCAGCATTTGGACATCCCTCTCACAACCCTGGACCACTGGCTCCTAATTGCTCACCTGCTTGCCTGCCTGGTCGCCCCTCACTGCCTCTGCGTGCTGGCCTGATTGCCCCTAACTGCCCCCCCCCCCTCCAGCTTGCTCACCCCCAGCTGCGCCCCCTGACAGCCTGGTTGCCCCTCACTTCCCCTCACCCCTGTAGGCCTGATCATCCCACACAGCCTGGTAGTCTGTCGTTTGGTCATCCCTCAATAACCCCCCTTCTGGCCTGGTCGTAGGCAGCCATCTTGTGAGGGCATGAGAGTTAATTTGCATATTACCTCTTTATTATATAGGATATTGTTCTACTGGTTATTTGTTACTGTGTTATTTAACTTCCACATATTTGTGAATTACAAAATTTTCCATTTTTATGAATGTGTAAATTCACACTTTTTTTTAAATCACAAAAACACTGGTATCACTTTAGTCTTTTCAGTATTTAAATAGTCATATTGCCTTCCTAACACCCTTTGTTAAAAAGATTGTAATTTCTTTATTAAATTGTTTGATATCCTTGTTAATAGTGATTTGACTATATATGAAAGGATTATACAATTTTTTTAAATCAAGTAAGAAGGAAGAATGATATGCATTTATATTCCCTTTCCTAATTTTTACATTACTTTTACTGGTTCTCATTGTTTTTTTCTTTGCAGACTGAGATTTCCATCTGGGTTTATTTTCAGCCTATAGAATATACTTTATTATTTATTATAAGGCAGGTCTGCTAACAATGGCTTCTAGTTTTTGTTGATCCACATGAGGCTTCATTCCAGACACCTTTAGCTACTAGTCTATACCTGTCAGAAGCCTCTGACCATCTCAGCTTGCCTTTCTTGTCATGCAACCTCTGACCTATGAGTGAGCTGGGGAGGAGCTGGGGGGTTAGTGTACCAATATCTTCAACCTATTGCCCCTGGGTTAAACTCTTTTCTGGGGTCTTTAGATTGAGATTTCCATCTGGGTTTATTTTGAGCCTACAGAATATACTTTAGTATTTATTATGAGGTCTGCTAAGAACGACTTCTAGTTTTTGTTGATCTACAGGACACTTCATTTCAGACTCCTTTAGCTACTAGTCTAGACCTGTCAAACTGGGTGGAGGAAACAGCTTCTTAACTTTTGTTCATGATAACCAGAAATTTGGTCTCTCCAACTTAGAATTGGAGACAATGAGTAGTTCTACTGTCTTGCTCCTACAAGCTCCCAGTGAGATTCAGTAATCCTCGATGGAGCTGAAGGGAACCTTCTCTTCTTGGTTAATATTGTCTGAATTGGAAGGAACTCTGTCTCCTTGGCTACTGTAAATCTGTCTGAACTTGAGCTTCTGTTGAGCTGAGCTGGGCAGGTGGAGGAGAGGGCAGACGCATGCTGTTGTTCCAAAACCAAAGAATCTTCTTATTCTTACTAAGTTTTAAGATTTTGTGAAGAAATATTTTGTCATTTGCTAATATACTTAGAACACATTTGAGGGACTTTAAATTGTTAATTTAATACTTTTAACAACTGGGCTTTTTTCCCTGTGGAGTAGGTCTGTAGAACTCCTCATGCTGTCATTCCAGAAATTGAACTCAGACAGGTTTATAAAAAAATATTTTCTTAAAAGCAGTGTTATGTTCACAGCAAAATCAAAGATTGATACAAATATTCCCCATGCATCTCCTGCCCAACACATGCATAGCGCCCCTTTTATCAACATCCCCCCAGAGTGATACATTTTTTACAATTGGTGAACCTACATTGACACACCATTATCATCCAAAGCTCATATTTTACACTAAGGCTCACTCTTGGTGTTATACATTTTACACATTTGAACAAATGTATAATGACAGGTATTCATCATTATGGTGTTATAAGTAGTATTTTCACTGCCCTAAAAATCCTCTATATTCTGTCTCTTTATAACTCTCTCCCCTCAACAACTAGTAGTCACTGTTCTTATTACTGTTACTATATAGGTTTTCCTTTCCCACAATGTTATAATTCTAAAACCACAGAGTGCATATCCTGTTCAAAATGGTTTCTTGCACTTAGTAATATGCATTTAATTTTCCTCTATTCTTTTTATGGCTTGATACCTCCTTTCTTTTTAATGTTGAATAATATTCCAGTATGCATACTAAAGTTTATTTATCCATTCATCTACTGAAGAACAACTTATTTGCTTCCAAGTATTTCCAGTTATAGATAAATCAACTGTAAACATCTCTGTGCAGGTTTTTGTGTGAACATACGTTTTCAGCTCTTTGGGGTAGATACCAAGGAATGCTAAGCTGGAATGTATGGGTAAGAGTATGTTTAGTTTTTATGGGAAAAACTAAGACCTATCTGTCTTCCAATGTGTTTACACAATTTTTCATTCCCACCAGAAATACGTGAGTGCCTAAACTGTTTTTCAATTATAAAGAATTAAATAGATTTTCATTGTTTTGTTTCCAAAAGAAATAATGTTGTTGTGTCCCTTGTAGATATAATAATGAAAGTACTTTATAATAAAATTGATTCAATATTTGAGAAAGAAGGTATTACAAGCACAGTGACACAAAAATATCTCAAGGCATGGATATTTAACCACAACAGTTTCCAGAAAATATAAATATTTCAATGTGGGTGGAGTAGAAAGTGGGTTTATAAAAGAATTCAAATGGGATGAAGAAGCCAGGCCATCTTTAAGAGTTTGCATACCATCATGAATTGATTTATGTTTTAGGAAAGAACTAAAAGGGAAACACCTCAAGGTGAGCGTGCTAAGATAGATAACCTTCTTTGGATCTGCAAGACATGACACCTTCAATAATCTTCAAGGATACGCAGATTACTCTAGTTCCTCAGCCTCTTGTCTTTTACGCCCATAGGCAATAGAACAAATAGCATGCTAAGTTTAACAGAATCTGTTGCCTTGAATTCTCTTGATATATGTTCTCACAATATGTTTCAGTATGACATGTGCCATTGGTATAGGAGGACAAAGAAAGATGTAGATTGGCACACACAGTGAAGTCTTTCCAAAGAAGGTGGGAAGTCAGGCAGCTTACCGTATAAGAAAATAAAGAATTAATTACAGGTGAGGGGAATGATTTTTCAAGCAAAGTGAAGTTTCTGAAGAAAGATTTGGTGTGTATGACTGCATATGCACAAGAAGGAGATAATGTAAGGCTGTTAGGACAGTGCCCAGAATATTGAATATGTTTAATAAATGTAAGCCATATAGTCAAGGTCAATTCTATTGAGGTTTTGTGTAGTAAAGTATACTGGGACCCCCTGAGAGTATAATGTGGGGAATATTGGTAAAATGCAGATATGGACACTCCATCCAAAACCAACATCTTCTATGGTGGAGTCCAGGAATTTGGAATTTTAAAAGATATGCATATGTTATCATATATTAATTGAAGTCCAATAATGAATCTACTATGAAGAGCTTGGAAACAGCTAGTTTTAAAGGGTAAGGCATAAACAAGAATTTTCTAGTTTCCACAATTAAGAATTTGATGGCAGAGTAGTGTAGTGAAAATACTAGGTTTTTGTATCAAGTAAATCAGATAATTTGATTAATTTATATCTTATTTCTTATAAGATAAACATACAATTTTATAGTTTGAATTACAGAATATAAAAGCTACCTCTAGCTAATGCATGAAATTAAAATGGGATGTGTATTTTATATATAAACATGTTAAATAAGAGTTAATGTTATTTTTGGATATTTTGTTTAAAATAAATGATTAGCAATATTTAGAAAGAATATTAAATGGTCATAGAATTTAATGGTCTACTTTTATAGGTTGACACTCAACCACTGAGTCACACTATCTGGGCTAATGGTCTACTTTTTTAAAGCCACACCTATATTTATACCAACTTGTCACATTCCCTGATGAGAAACAGCACAATAGTTGATTTACAGTTTAAAATTCTAAGATTTCTCAATTGCCTCAATAGAAAAGATTAACTTCATTTTGTTTCCCGGCAAAATTTGACATTGGTAGTATTTGAAGCATAATCATTTTTCTAAAGTAGTGGAAGAATTTAAGAATATAATTATATTTTATACAGAAAATCCAGATCCACCTCAAACTGAGATTACCAATTTTTTATTTCTTTGTTGGATTTAATCCAAAAGATGAAAAATCCTATATAATAAAAGCCTAATATGCAAATTGACCAAACAGCAGAGAGACAGGTGGAATGACCACCAGGGGGCAGATGCTCAACGCAGGAGCTGCCCCCAGCCCACAGGCCCCAAGCCAGCCAAGGAGGATGCCAGCGGGCCCCCCCAATCACCCCACTGGTGACCCCACAGATCAGCCCTGATCACTGTCTAGGTCTAGGGCCATACCCATGCATGAATTTCTTGCACCAGGCCTCTAGTATTGAAATAAAGCCTCTGTACAAAATGCCATATGGAATTCCTATTAAATTTTCACTTTCATCCCATTGTCTTTCAGAATATTCTCCCATCTCTGTTAGGTGTTTATGCATTTGTTATTCCCCTCTGCACTTCTCCAGAATTCATTTTTACAAGGCCAAAACAATGGTTTGATTTTGTTCAAAAACAATAAAAATTAAGGTTGACAGACAAAGTTCTGGCTGGCTTTAAAGATTAAAGTATGAATTCTGGTAGTTTTTAAGACATTTTTAGTGACTGATTAGCCACAAATCATTAACCAGTTAACTTGTTTATTGATTAAATATAATTTTATTAAATGTTATTAATGGAGAAAATGAGTCAATTTTCTTAAAAGTTTGAACAAAGGGATAATGTCAACACTCTAAGTTACTAATTTTCACCAAGAATGTACTAGACTAATAGAGGACATTAATTGCATTTTATGCAGCATAAACATCATCTGGTCCCTATAATTTCCTGATAATTGTAAGCCATAGGCTCCAGAGAAAATTTGAAACTTAAAAACCTCCCAAAAAATTAATTCAAGTCAACTAGGCTGGTCAGCACCTTGAGCAAGGCCAAGAAATAAGAATGCAGACAAATGATATGACCCAATGGACTCCAATATGGAAAGACAGAGATTTCAGATGACAAGGGGCAGGAGTTTCTTGCATTGAACTGTTGCATTATTTTTCAGCTGAAAGGGCTAGGGTTATGCCCTCCATCTTACCCTATCAGCCATGTGCTCGGCAGGGCTTCTTCCCGGAAGCCCAGGCCTCTGCTAGCCACTCCCAGGATTTCTTTGAACTAGCCAGTGACAGTCAAGGGAGGTGCGTGCCATGGATATGACCACATCCTGTGTGGCGGGACCCGACTTGTGCCTGGCCAATCGGCAGGGTCCGCTGTCACCTCTCCTCCCCTTACTCCACCCCCCTATAAAACTCCTTCCCACCGGGCTATCCCTCTCTCTGCCACCTGCTGCTGTGTCAGTAAGGAGGGTAGGGGAGCCAGACCCGGGTTTGAAAAAAAGACTCTTTGCTTTTGCATCGGACATGGCTGGCTCCCTGGTGGTCTTTTGGGGATCCTGAAATATGGGCATAACACAGCATGGGTTTTTATAATCATTTTGGTCTAGAAAGCTAAAAATACTAGAAGTAGTTATTATTAATAAAATAATAATAGCCTGCTTCAATAGTACATGTAAATATTTTGTCGGACTATTTAAATCATACCACAAACTCAATCCCCAATATTTCTGTGTTAGGGAAAAAGTAAAGCCATCAATGGACAATGTGAAATGGTTTAATGACAGATATCCGAGGAAATTCTACAAAGATTCTCAATGTGTCTTCAGCCTTTTTGTCTCCTGTGGTTCCACTACCCATATTCGGCAATTTCTGTAACATCCTAAACTTTAGTTTGCTATTTATAAAAATAATGCAATGCCGACTTCAAGGTGTTACATTAAGATTACTAAAATAAGGTGCCTATCAGGGCATCTGATTTGATTCATAACAGATAATGAACAATATTTTTTTCCTGGTCTAGTCATTTTTCTTCTGTTGAATAGTGTGATTGTCTCTCTGGTTTTTAACTTGCCAGGTACTTATCATGGCATTCCCATTATCAAATGCTATTTAACTCAGAATGGAGTCAAATTTTTGTGTTCAAATGTGAACTTAGCCACATCATGAGTTGCATGAAGCTAAATGATTTGTGTAACCTAAGATTTTTATTTTTTTCAACCAATCGGGGCAAACAAAACAGCATGAAAAACAACTAGAGAATTAGGATACTCTTAGTAACTCTTTATAACTACTTTTCCCCAACCTTTCATGGTATCCCTGCCACTGAGGGCTCACAGGACCCAGCATACAATAGATGCCTGGGGTCACTGGGAATAGAATGGGGCTTGCCTCCTGCACTGCTCCAGAGAACCTGTGGTACAAAAGAGAAGCCAATGTAGCTTGGCAGCCTCGTGTCAGTGGGAAAGAGAAGAGTATGTGCCAATATTGTGCCTGTGGCTATAATGGCAGGGGCTGCCCTAAGGATTAGTTTCTGTCTCTCCTATCTCTTAAAGATGAAAGACCCAGTGTAATGTCGACTGAGGTCTTCTGAGAACAAAGATGAGCTGAGGGGCATGCTGCTTCTGAGGACAGCAGACAGACATGAGAAGAAACAAAAGGATATGAGTTTCTAAAAAGGTGAAACTGAACAATTCCTCTAATTAGAATCTATAGTCACACACTCAGCCAAGTCCCATCTACAAAAACCATTGGCGAGGGCCCCCAAATTTCCTGCCAGGATGATTGGTGAAGGTCATTCATTGTACAAAGTCAATCCATAAAACAAAAGAGGAGGCTATTTTTCCAAATGCCCAGATACCAACCAACACAAAGTTACAAGGATTATAAACATTTGAAGAAAATAGTCCAATTAAAGAAACAAAATAAATCTTCAGACACTGACTCCTCAAAAATGAGTTGCACACAAGGAGGGGGAAGGGGAGAAATAGGTTTGTGAGTATGCAAATCATAGAGTTAATTGTTGTGTTATTTATTAATTATTTTATAAGTTATTTGTATTGCAATTCTAAACCTACTTTTGCCCCACTCTGTAAATTACATATAAAGGATACAAATAGTTATAGAAGTGCTCCGTGAACTAAAAAATGATGCATGAAAAAAGGAAAATTTTAAAAAGATGGAAAATATCACAAAGAACGAAACAAATTTTAAAACTGAAGAATTAAATTAAAAACTGAAAATTCTCTAGAAGTTTTAACACCAGACTTGATAATGCAGAAGAATCAGTGAACTTTAGTATAGATCATTCCACACTAGTCAGTCAAAGTAACAAAATGAAAAATGATTTAAAGACTAAAAGGAACATAGGAACATACACCATTAAGAGAATCAACAGATACTTACAATAGAAGACCAAAAGATTTCAAATAAGATCATCAAAAAGTCCACACAAAGATGCATTCTAATCAAATTGGGAAAAAGTAAAGGCTGCCCTGGTTGGTGTGGCTAGAGCATCTTCCCATACACCACCACAAGGTGGCAGGTTCAATTCCCCATCAGGGCACATATCCAGGTTTCGAGTTCAATCCATGGTCAGGTACCATGCTAGAGGCAACCAATATTTCTCTTGCATCAATCTTTCTTTCTCTCTCTCTCTCTCTTTTCTCTCACTAAGATCAATTTAAAAAGTTAAAGGCTAAAAAAGAATGTTTAAGGCAGCAAGAAAAAGTGACTCATTGCATACAAGGGAATACTCATTAGACAATAAGTGGAACCTTAGCAGAAACCTTGTATGCCAGAAGTAAGTTGGATGACATATTCAAGTGGTTTTATTAAAAATGTCAAGCAAGAATAGTTACTTGGCAAAATTGTCATTCTGAATGAAGGAAATATAAAATATTTCTCAGATAGACAAGACTAGAGAGAGAGAGAGTTTATCACCCTTACAGGGGTGCTAAAGGAAGTTCCTCAAGTTGAAAGAAAAAATGCTAAACATCAACATGAAATTATAAGTTTCCATTGAAGATAAATATAAAGAGCAATACAGAATACTCTAATACTGTAATTGTGGTACATAAATCACTTAATTCTGGTACAGAAGTTAAAAGACAAGAACCTATTAAAATATGTTAATAGATATGCAATATAAGCAGATGTAATTTGTAACATCAATAGCATAAAAGTATGTGTGAGGGAAAGAAAAAAAGTATAAATTTTTTTGTATCTTACTGAAGTTATCAGCTTTTAAAAGATTGTTATAACTATACTATGTTTTATAGCAGTCTCTTAGTAACCACAAAGAATATAGGTAAAAAAAAAATAACAAAAATAAAATGAGAAAGAAATCAAAGCATGCCCCTATAAAAATCTACAAAACAAAGATAATCCAAGATGGTGGCAAAGTAGGTGGAAATTACACTCACCCCCTCCAAGAACAAAATGGAATTACATTGAAAATACAGATCAACATGAACAACCAACTGAAGGATAGCTGCACAGCAGTCTTATAACCAAGGATTTACAGAAGAAGGCACGTCAAGACGAGTAGGAAGCGTGGAGATGTGAAAAGGGCTGCACCTATGTGAGGTGGCTGAGAGTCCAGAATATCTCAGCTGTAAAGGTTTATCCCAAGAAGCATGGGGTCAACCCCATACTTGGCTCCCCAGCTCTGAGCACCAAAGCTGCAGAAGTTAGCAGAGATTCTGTCCACCAGAAGAAGTCTGCTAGAAACTCAGCTACCCTCATTAACGCCCAATACAAAACACTTTATCTCAATCACTCGCCCAGGTTCTGGCAGATGAAGGGCAGCTTGGAGCTGACTAAAGTCATTTGAGGAGAGAATAGGTTGTGTAGCTCTAGAGCAGTGGTTCTCAACCTTCCTAATGCCGCGACCCTTTAATACAGTTCCTCATGTTGTGGTGACCCCAATTTCACTGTTACAAATTGAACATAATTAAAGCATAGTGATTCATCACAAAAACAATATGTAATTATATATGTGTTTTCTGATGGTCTTAGGAGACCCCTGTGAAAGGGTCGTTCGACCCCCAAAGGGGTCACGACCCACAGGTTGAGAACCACTGCTCTAGAGAGAGAGCTGAAGAGAAAACCGTCAGGGTCCTTGCGCTTAGTCTCTCTCCATTACCATTCACAATGCCATCTTTCTGGGGCAGGCACTCCCCTCCATACAGCATCAGCCTGGGAAAATGCAATAGTCCTACCCTCCAAACTCCATCTCATTCACGCTGCCAATCTTACATTTTACACCTTGCAAAGGAGTCAGCCATCTGGGTCCCTGTTGTAGAGGTTCAGGAAAACTCAGGGTGTTCCTAAGGGAATAATTAATAGAAAATGGCACCTCTAAAAGCTTGCTACTCATCTACTGAAGATCAAATGCAGCGAAATTCTCCGACCTTTGAAAATGTGGGTACAATTGATAGAACAGAACTCAAATAGGAGATGGATGGAATAAACTATTTTTATGATAATTTTTTACCTTTTCTCTAGTTGCACATCCCCAGAAAAGCCCCCCCCCCCCAGGTCATTAAACAAAAAAATAAAAAGCCTCTGACAATATTATGATGATTGCCAGAGTGGCAGAAAGTCTTGACTTTGGATGGTGAGGGTACGATGTGGTATGAAGATGATGTGTTACAGAGTTTTACACTTGTAACCTGTAAGGTTTTATTAACCAATGTTACCCCAATAAACTCAATTTTAAAAAGAGGAAAAATAAATTAATTCAAAATGAATCAAAGACCTAAATATAAAACCTAAAACAGTATAATACATAGAAAATAACATAGAAACCAAACTTGTTCTTAGAATATTTTTCATTGTATTTATCTTATCTTTTAAAAATATTTACCTTTTCTAATTCAGATAATAAGTATATAGAAAACAATATATTTATGTGCATATTTTTTAAGAGCACTTCTACAGCAATAATCCAATTGATCTTTCACTTCTTTCTTTTTAAATAGGAAGTTACAATTGAGAAATGGCCTCCATCAGATTCATTCAACTTGATTCCTTTCACAATTAAAGTCATAAGAGGTTTACATAATGCCTAGCACATGTATGCTTGACTGTAACTTAGGGTTTCTATAGAGGTTCTCTGGTCATCACTTCACAGCAAACTCTGCCTCTCAGGAATCTAAAAAAAAAAAAAAAAAAAAAAAAAAATACCCTTTAAGAAAGTTCAGTTCACTTCAAAAACACTCCACATATCCTATGCCATTGCTTTGTCAACTCATGGTCATCACACTTCATATTCCATTACTTTATTATTTCATGGTTATACTAGAGATGACTTTAGTGCAAAATGCATTACACGGAGCCATTCAGTGTGTTGCAGCAGAAGAAAATGCCTTGAGTTCTTGCTCACAGGGAAGACATGGGCCCCTTTGAAGGACATATGACAAATTAAAAGCAAACAGCTTTCTCTATATTGAGCCCATTGGAGTGGCTTTGCTATGGTTAATTTTATTTATTTTTCTTGCAAAAATTTTTCAATTATGAAAAATATTAAATCCAACTAATTTTGCTCTACATGAAGATTTGACATAAACAACCAACTCAAGCTCCTGAGAGTGCCCTGCTTGTGAGTCAATGTGAAAGTGAACTTATATTTTTAATTTCAAAGAACAACAATAAACACACACAACCCAATTTGTTTAGAGTTTAAAAGAATATATGCACCCTTATGTTCATTGCAGGGTCATTTATAATAGCCAAGATTTGGAAGCAGACCAAGTGTTCATCAGGAGACGAGTGGGTAGGTACATTTACACAATTGAATACTTGCCCATAAAAAAGATAGAATTGACAAGACCACTGTAGAATGAAGAAATTTCTACACCTTTGATCTCAATGATGTGGCCATATCTATATATCCTTCATTTATTTACTATCAAAATCAATATTTTATTTCTAGCTTTACAAAATTACCTCATTACTCTAAAGTTAATTGTGAATATTTTCCCTTTTCTTTTTTGATAATGGAGAAGGAAAACTATCCAGGATCAAATAACATACAGAAAGATTTATTGCATTATCTCTTGGACACAGCAGATTGCTCAACTCTGTGGCATGGAGAACAAAGGAGACAGGTGTATGCTGGAAAGAAGTGAGTTTACATAAGTTGTTTGAATACTATATAGATAATACTTTGCAACTCAGCCTTAATTATTCCAACCTTTCTCTAATGACA
This sequence comes from Myotis nattereri, assembly GCF_964212035.1. Lineage (NCBI taxonomy): Eukaryota > Metazoa > Chordata > Mammalia > Chiroptera > Vespertilionidae > Myotis > Myotis nattereri. The sequence continues at coordinate 88,673,149 of NC_138082.1, read as the reverse complement.
GAAAATCTCAGCCTATTAAAGCATTTGTGGGAAGGAGGACATGGACAGCAATGGAGCATGTACTGATGGAGAGATTAAAACCCCAAGAGGTTTAAATAATATTGTTGAAGGAAGGTAAAAGTAATTATATAAACATGTCCTTGGTTATTAGTTGAAAAGTATAAGAAGAGCCTGGCTAGCGTGGCTCAGTGGTTGAGCATCGACCTATGAACCTGGAGGTCATGGTTTTGATTCCCAGTCAGGGCACATGCTCCAGTTGTGCACTCAATCCCCAGCATGGGGCATGCAGGAGGCAGCTGATCAATGATTCTCATCATTGATGTTTCTATCTCTCTCTCCCTCTCTGACATCAATAAAAATATATTATTTTTAAAAAATATAAAAAGGAACACATATTTAATTGCTCAAAGCAAGATAATTTTGTTCCTTCCTACTGAATACCAACAGCGACTCATTATTTCTCACACTATCATGGTGACTGAGGTATGAATGGTTGAAATAAAAATCCAAACCGGTCAACCAATGAAGGGCAGGAGAAAAGACTTCATCCTTTTTTAGGACCTATGTTTTCCTAAGGTAACCATTGATTCTTGATAAGTGTTATGCTAACAAGAATGTTGCTGAGACAAGATGTGATACTCATAGCATTTATTGTTTAAATCCATTAACTTATTATACCCAGGACTTTGTTTTTCCATTGACTTGTTGAGTCATTTTAGACATTTCAGTTTATAAATTTTGGCCACAGATTTTTTATTTATAAAATTTGGTCATTGGTACAGACTGAAATTCCTTCAATCAGCAAAACACTGTTTATATTCCTGCAATGGACAGAGGACTCCTTATTACTTTGTATCTATAATAAAGGGGACCCTATGTAATAAAACCCTAATATGCAAATTGACTGAATCGCAGAACAACTGGTAACTATGACGCACACTGACCACCAGGGGGCAGACGCTCAATGCAGGAGCTGCTCCCTGGTGGTCAGTGAGTTCCCACAGGGGGAGTGCCGCTCAGCCAGAAGTTGGGCTCATGGCTGGCAAGAGCAGCGGTGATGGCAGGAGCCTTCCTACCTGTGCTGCAGGCAGGCAGTAAGGAGTGAGGGGTCCCAGACTGTGAGAGGAATGTCTGCTTGCTGGCTTAGACCCCTCCCTCCCAGTGCACGAATGTCATGCACCGGGCCTCTAGTATCTTCATAAAAGAATAAGTAGGAAGTAAACTGATAGAGACAGAATCGTGGGCTTCTAATTGTGCAAGGCAGTGTGCTGAGTGCTTTACACAGGGCATCAAAATTGATCTCACACAAGCTCTATTAATTCAGTATAACTATCTACATTTGGAGAAGAAATTACTAAAAAATATGTCTGGGTCAGCATTTTAACAATGATGTTACAAAGCCGAAGAAAATAAATGAAATAATAGAGGTAGACAAGAATTCTGAGATGACAGAACAATGAGCAATTAATGAATCTAGGAAAGTGTAGGATGCAAATACCAGAACTTTTCTAAGTTCCTTATTTGAGGTTGAAACTTAAATAGATCAGAATGAATGATAGTAATTAGAATTCAGAAATTTATTCTTAGTCTAAATATATTTGCTCATTCAGCCCCAAACTTGGAATGCTCCATTGGAACTAAAAATAACACTAGATACCATCATGCCTCGTGCTATCTAGTGCTTCTTTGAATTAATTTTACTGAGAATCTAGAAATTGATGTTAGTCCCCATGATTTCCAACATGTCTGCTTTGTTCCCACTATCTTTTTCTAAATTAATGAGGCCCTCACTTTCACTTTGACTTCATCATGCTCATGCTACACTGACTTTTTTCTAGGCAGGAAACAGTTTGCTGATGCCATCATTTTACTGCTTTGGAAAGTACTTCCACTCATTTCTGGGTTCATATTTATTAAATTTTGTACCAATTTATAATATATAAAGGTTTAACTGATATTCTTAAAAGAAAAACTGATGTGATCAGCAAAATATTAAAAATATCGCTTGAAGCTAAAAACATCACTGTCCAATATTTTCATTGAGTACATTTATTATAAAATACAGTAAATTCTGTAATCTAATGGCAAACTTAAAATGCCGTTTAATGTGAAATAAAGTTTAAATAGTGGTTGGTTTAAAACCATTTGAGGAAAAATTAACTTGTTTTGGTTATATGAGCTAGAGATAGTGTTTTGAGAAGCACTTATCTTTTCTTAGTGTGTATTTTTTATTGTGTTCAACAACAATGTATGTTTTTCCTCAATTATTTGATGTATTTTTGAATACCTGAAAAAAAAACAAAACAAAACTGTGAAGTAGAAGAGGAAGTAGAGGCAAACAGAAAAACAGATAAAAATAATAAACCTAAGGAAAAGTCTAATACATTTCCATTTAACCATGAATTCTTATTCTTTTATTACACATGGGTCAATGATTTTGCTCTGGTCTATATGAGAGTTAAGCATGTTTCTTTTACATAATTCAGAGTGCCTAAAAATTAGAAGCCAGTCAATTCTTCAGAGAAGTAATATTGCTTCTGATACTAGGAACAGAGATAGCCTCTGAGAGCCTTTAGAGAAAAGGATCCAAGTTCCAGGTAGTGTATTTAATCGCATTCCCTTTTTTACTTTATTTTTATTTTTGACACCATTACAGATGCCCCGCAACCCTCTGCCTACCTTCACCCAGCCCATTTCCCCTTCGCTCTGGCCATCACTACACTGTTTTCTGTGTCTCTTGATTAAGCATATATGCTCCTTGGCTAATCTCTTCACCTTATTTTATTACCCCTCCCCCTTGTACCTCCCATCTAAAAGCAGTCAGTTGATCCCAGCAAAACTAAAAACCATCAACAAAGTGAAAAAAAAAAAAGAGCCCACTGTATGGGAAAACATACTTCCCAATGATACATCTGATAAAGGGTTAATTTTCAAAATATAAAAAGAACATATACAACTCAATACCAGAAAGACAAACAATTCAATTTAAAAATGAGCAAAGAACCTGGATAGATACTTCTCTAAAGAGGACACAGAGATGGCCAATAGATACAAAAAAAATGCTCAAAGTGACTGATTATCAGAGAGATGCAAATTAAAATCACAATGGGATATCACATCATGCACACCAGCAGGTAGTATCAATAAATCAAGAGACAACAAGTCCTGGCCAGTATGTGGAGAAAAAGAAACCTTCATGCACTGTTAGTGGGAATGCTTCCTGATGCAGCTGTTGTGGAAAACAGTGGAATTTTCTTTAAAAATTAAAATGGAACTGCCTTTTGACTCACTGATCCCAGATCTGGGAATATATCCTAAGAATCCAAAACCAATTTTAAAGAATATATTCATCCCTATGTTCATAGCAGCATTATTTACAATAGCCAAAATATGAAAACATCCCCAAGTGTCCATCAGTAGACAGACAAAAAAAGCCGTGGGACATTTACACAGTGAAATACCACACAGCCATAAAAAAGGAATTCATACCTTTTGTGACATCATGGATGGACCTGAAGATTATTATGCTAAGTAAAATGTCAGTCAAAGAAAGACAAATACCATATGATCTCACTTACATGTGGAATCTAATGAACAAAATAAAATAACAAACAAAATAGGGAAAGAGGCATTGTACATGGAGAAGCATTTAACTTGATAAATAAATTAGAATGACTGTCATGGCAGAGGTTTCCAGAATGTTTGTCTTTGAATTGTTTTGTGAAAACAGAAATGAAATGTGCCCCCCCACACACACTCCAAAAGCCTAGAAGTAAGACCAGCTCAGTATTAAACTGTAAAATTATTGTTTGATTCTGGAATTTGCAATTGGAAAGTATGTGGAGAGACAAAGTGGAGAGAGATAAACAGGTTATGACAGGAAGAAAATTAGATGCCAGGCAATAGAACTAAACTTTATTATGAAACTTATTAAGCACTGGAGAGTCACAATGTCAAAGGAACAGTGGAAGATGCATAAATAAATGAATGAATAAGTACTTTTCATTCACTCAGGTTTTTATTATTTAGCTGCACCTCCCTCCTAATTGCGAACTTCTTCCCCATTGTGGATAATATTGGTAGAAACCACTGCCCATATTATGCAATAAAAGCAATGCATGAAGAGATATCCTTTTTGGCTTGATCAAACAGATTCACCAGCCTGGGGCATTGACTGTCAATATAAAGTCATAAACACATTGTGGTATGTCATAGCCCGTGTCACTAATATTGATTGCTGCTAGGTAGTAAAGTAGCAGTGGTGATATACTGGTTAGAATGCTGATATACTGGTTACTAGAAATACAGCCAGCAAGAGACCCCGAAAAAGATGCTCAACAAATGTGTGAATATTCACTTTCCAGATGCAGCCAAGCCTGCCCAGGAACTTAGCAATGTTCTTCCAAGAAGAGAAACAGCCCTGGCAGGTGTGGCTAAGTTGGTGCAGCATTGTCCCATGTACCAAAAGTTGCCAATTTGATACCCGGTCAAGACACATACCTAGGTTGGGGGTTTTATCCTCAGTGGGGATGCGTATATGAGACAACCGATCAATGTTTCTCTCATGGTGTTTTTCTCTCCCACTCTCTTTCCCTCTCTCTCTTTTTCTCTCTCTTCCTTTCTTCCCCTCTCACTAAAATCAGTAAAACATCCTCGGGTGAGGCTTTTAGAAAAAGAACAAAGACAGAGTTAGCTGCCAAATCCTAGATCTGCTCCTTTTATTGCTAAAGGATCAAGCGGAAATGGCTATGTATGGAAAACACACAGAATGTTCATCTTGTCTTTGGTACCCTAATTAAAGGTGTGAGTCTAATGGTGAACGACACCCTTGCAATCTAACATGTCCACAGTGGTGGGTGCAGTACCTTAGCTTCTTGAGGAGACCACCTGGCCTGGTGAAGTTTACTGTAAGTGCCCATGGCCTGTAAGACCCAGGAGCAGGTAAGTGGCTGCTGAGAAATAGGCTTGCAGAGCTTGATGGGAATCCTGACAGATACTGAAGTAGAAATCCTTGTGGAAACAAATGTCAGCTTAGCTCTAGGCTAGTCTTGGAGTCACAGCAGCAACCCCTCATCAATAGGCATCTGACTTATACTCTTCAGAACACCATCCTGGGATCATTGGACTTCAGCACCTCTGTGTAGTCACCTCTGCCTCAGGCGCCCGAGGCAATCCCAGAACAGGGCATCTCCCTCAGCCACAGGTTGTTCTCCCATTCTTCAAACCTTGTCCCACTGAGAGATGAGTCAGAAAGCTGTGCCCTCTGCACTGGGCTGCACCTCAGAAGGCCTGGGTTTCAGTGGCCCCATTCTCCTCCTAGTTCTACCCCATTTGTAGCAGGTGATGGGTGATATATGCACAATTGCATACACATCCATTTTCATACCTTTAAAATAGTATGTGTGACCTGCCTGCTAGTTGTCTGCAGAGTCGTTTTAGGTTACACCCATTTTTCTATCTTCTTTCAGTCAACTCTATTCTGTGGTGTATGTAACACTTAATGTTAATTTTTGAGTTGTTTAAGCCATCCAGATTTATGCAATTAAGAATTCTGGTTGATTTAAGAGTTTTGAGCTGAGGACTGACGAAATTTGTATATAAGAAGTTTTGCAGTCAGGGCTGAACTGTGATAACCTGAGACTTAGTCAGGTCTGTAACATACGAGTGATGGCGAACCTTTTGAGCTTGGCATGTCAGCATTTTGAAAAACCCTAACTTAACTCTGGTGCTGTGTCACATATAGAAATTTTTTGATATTTGCAACCATAGTAAAACAAAGACTTATATTTTTTATATTTATTTTATATATTCAACAAAGAAAAATCAACCAAAAAAATGAGTTCACGTGTCACCTCTGACACATGTGTCATAGGTTCGCCATCACTGACATAGACAGTGGAATTGGAAAGAGAAAAATAATGACGATTGAACCATTGTGTAACTAGTTTTCCCACATAAATTCTATTTGATTTTAAACTTGGAAATGTTCTTTATGGTCTATCATCAACCATTTCTTGCCATAGGTGAGGCACATAGTACAATATGTTGTATATTTAGGTGATCATGAAGATTTTTCACATGCTTGTTGGTTCACTAGATTACTGAAGAAGACACATTTTTTAGTAGACAATTAGTGAAACCATGGCCTGAAATGTATGATATAATAGTCATGGTGTCTCTATAATTTTAGGGACTTAGGTTTAGGTATCTGTTTATTTTTATTTTATTTAAAATAAATTAATTATGATTACATTGGTTCATATAGGTTTCAAGTGTACAATTCTATGATACATGATCTGTATTTTGTTTTGTGTTCTCACCACCCAAAGTCAAATATTCTTCCATTACCCCCAACACACCCTTCACTATGGTAATCACCGTAATGTTGTCGATGACTATGAGATTCAGTTTATACCCCACATATGAGTAAAATCATAAGGTTTAGATTTTTCTGACTGACTTATTTTGCTTAGCATAATATTCTCAAGGTCCATCCATTTTGTTTTAAATGGCAGGTTTCTATTTGTGTGTGTGTGTGTGTGTGTGTGTGTGTGTGTGTGTGTGTGTGTGTAGATTATGCACTAATATCAAGTTGTGGACATAGAAGAGAATAAAGGTAAAATAGCTGTCAAGGATATAAAAAGTGACAAGTAAATGATTCTATTCTTAAGAAACAAGGCAAAACCATGGAGCCTGGCATTTTTTTTTCTATCAAGAAAATCCTTATATAATACTCTTTTTGACTGGTAGAAAATCTTTCTATACTAAAGAAAATTCATTTTTCATGCTTTCAGGACACATGCAAAGTTTCTAAAAGCCAGTCTTTCTTACACAAAAAATAATGAACAAAAGTGAGATTCTCTTCAATGGGCACATTCCGGGTTATACACTACATCTCATAACAGACTATAAGTATACATACATGAAAGGTGAAATTATGAGGAAAAATTATTTATTTATCTATTACCTATCATTTTTAATAAAAATAATATACTTATTTAACATTCAAATGAAACACATATTAGTAATAAAAAGAGTAGTCACATACTCACACTTCCATATTCCCAATCTTTCTGATTAAAGTCAACCATATTAAAAAATGTCTGATGTGATCATAATTTTCTCTTTTTAAGTGGATCATGAAAAATGTCACTATAGTAACTGTTCATAGAAATTACAACAGTGTGATGATGGCACAGGGGTGGAGGAGGAGGAGGACATCCTATATAAGAAAAGAGAAACATGTAAATTGACCATCCCTCCGCTACACTCACCAGCCAATCAGGAGTGGTTATGCAAATTAACCTGACAAATATGGTGGGTTAATTTGCATAAACAGGTGCTGGGCGGAGAGCAGAGCAGGAAAGCGGGCAGCTTTGGGGGACGTGGCTCCCTCAGTTGCTCCCAGCTACCGAGGGAGCCATGACCCCCAAGCTGCCGGGTGGAGAGCAGAGCGGGAGAGCTGGCAAAGAATGGAGTGGCTTGGGGAACTTGGCTTCCCAAGATACCAACCAGATGAAGAGCAGACAGGGAGAGCTGGCAGCTTGGAGGACTTGGCAGAGTGGGAGGTCGTGGGACAGAGACAGAGCAGCAAGGGAAAACCAAGAGCGTTGGGGAGCACCAGGAATTCTGGGAATAGTAGTTCTGGTGGCAGCCCCAGGACCTGAAGTAGAAGCCCAGAGTACGGGGAGCACCAGGAATGCGGGAATCATAGTTCTGGTGGCAGACGGATCTCCTAGACACTAGAGCAAAGTGAGCCTGGAGCAAGTCACTGTCGTGGTGGGGGATGGAGGGAAAGCAAAGGTGAGAGACATAAGTAAAATCAGAGTGTCTAGGAAAAATGAAAGGGAAGATATCCTAAAACTTCCAGGAAATCTCTACCAATGAAGCAAACAAACAAAAAAAATGCCTCTATTATTCTGTGAGGAGCAAACCAAACTGGTATGGGGGTCTCAGACAATTTGCTCATATGATTGCAAAGACAGACAGAAACTCTTGGATTGGAGAGGGCTCCCCTGAGGGCTCCCATATTGGAGAGGGTGCAGGTGAGGCTGAGGGAATCACCCCAGTGCAAAAATCTTCATGCACTGGGCCCCTAATAAAGGAAATAAATGATACAAAAAAATAATAAATAAATAAATAATACAAAATTTAAATAATTTAATTCATCTTTTTTTAAAATAAATCTTTATTGTTCAGATTATTACAGTTGTTCCCCCTTTCTCCCCCATAGCTCCCCTCCACCCAGTTCCCACCCCACCCTCTGCCCTTAACCCCTACTGTCCTCATCCATAGGTGTATGCTTTTTGTTGCCAGGTCAAAGGTCATACACATTGAAAAATGTAGCTATTTCCATCCTCAACGTGTCCCTGTGTTCGGAAAGGTCTCTCACTATTTGTTCACGCTCTACTCAGAAAGGGTACAGAGACACGTAACGGCTTTTTAAAATAATGTGTCCTCTTATGTTTAAAATGAGGATTTCGTTACCAAAAGTGAGGAGAAAGCAACACTACAGCTGCTCTCACCCCTCTTGCCCCTCGGATGATAGTTGTGCTTGGGGCTGCGTGCTGGTTCGTGGGCCGTCAACGAAGCCGTCAGGGCAGCTCGCACAGTTCCACCGGCTTCCCAGGGGAATTTAATTCATCTTAAACCCGCATGTTCTGCGTCCAAATTTGAGAAATGAAAACCTACAAAAGAGACTATGTCCTGATTAGATTCCTTAAATTTCTGTGTAGTCCATATTATTAGAATTAAGTTGTATGTGTGATTGTGTGTGTGTGTGACCTATACACATATCAGATGTTCCCAGTGAACATCTGCACCACCTATAAACCATACATTATTTACTGTCTTACTTCTATGCCTTCGTTTATAATTTTATTCCCATTTGGGCATATTCACCTTTATGTTGCTAAGTGATCTCTATTCATTCATGGCCCAAAACAGGTCCAGCTCTTCCTCAGATTTATATTTGGCTCTACAGATATACTATAAACTTTCCTTCCTCTATAATCTTTAAATGATAGAATTAATAACATCACATATGAATTATTATAATCACTTTAGGTACTTGATATTTAAGAGATATGTGCAGTACCTCTCTTATTACTTACTCTTTACAGTCTATGAATTTTAGTGATCACATGCACAGATGAGGATACTGAGGCAAAGATAGTTTTTTTTAAACTTTCTTTGGGTCACATGGCTTGGTGATTCCAGAGCTGAAATTAGCTTGACCGGAATTCAAAGTACACAGTTGATACCTTCAGTAACCCTTTGTTGATGCTAATTTACCTCAAGTTCTGTATTGCCTTTTCTACTACCTTAAATTTACTGAAAATTCATACTCTGACTTATCATAAATTGTTTTATGTTTCTGAACTTCACATATGTCTTCCAACCAGTATTTCGAGGGCAGTGTATTTAACCAAATGATTAACGCAGGGAGTCCAAGAAATATCTGTTGAAGGCATATTTATGTACAGTAGTCAGGTCATTCCCTGAATGGTTAACATGAAAGACTGAGGCTAAAATGTCTGAGGAAAATTCAAAGTTTTAATAGGTTTTTTCAGAGAAATGGCATGAGAAGAAACCTTGGTCTCTTCCCTTGGTTTCAGCAATTTGAACAGCTATAATTCATAAAGGATTGCTTGTTCTATACAGAAATGCATATAAGAGATCATCATAATGGGGGGGTCAAATACAGCTATTTGGGGTTTCTTTTTGGTAGTTTTGTAGTTCATAAATTTACTGGCAATATATTGAAGATAACACATAATGTCAGTGATGGTACAATAGCACCTAGATTCTAGGTGCTAGAATCTTCTAGAACCTGTTCTGAGGATTTTATTATGAGCTTTTCCATTCTTTGTGACTTCCAGTTTCTGTGGATTGCTTTATTGAGCATAGGCTGATAAAATTTGACATATATTTTTTAAAAGGAAAAAAATGTGTTCTAAAGGATCTGTAAATAATATTCATTTGGTCTTTAAGAGGTTTTGTAGCATTTTAGGGTCTAAGAATAGGAAAAAAGTGTTATGTTCATATACAACATAAACACCCAGGAGCTAAAGGCCCTTTCAGCACAGAAAGTTTGTGATTAGTGAAGTGTACAATTATAAACTCAATTGTTAAATCAAAACACATCCCAATCACCCTAACATGTCACTTTTAATGGGCAATACATCACCCAAGAAGGCAAGTTCTCTGCTAACAACATTGAACCAAATAATCAACATTCAAAGAAGAGTCTATAAATGCGAAATTCCATCAGCAATTTTCACAGTGGGCTACAATGTGTAGATTAATGGGAAGCATGTCAAGTGTTTTAATGTATGCCTCAATTGTTGAAATGCATGTGATGATTGCTAAAGTATTTGGCCTGAGAAGTAAAAGATATAAAAGTCATGACACCCTCTGAATTAATAAAGCATTCGGTCAGGCTGAATTGATAAATCACAAGCACAGAATAAAAGCACCATAACTGGATACATTTCCCCCAGGCATGTTGAGAGCTCACACTGGCCTCTTCCTATGGCATCTTCCTAAATGAGGATCTCTGTGAAGTCCCTGACAAATGTCAGAATACAAACACAGTGTTTTAAGCCTTGATTATAAACCAAGATCTGCAACTGGCAGTGCTCATATTTCTTTTGAATTCCAAAATGAAGTTTCTTTTGCTAAATCCATTTCAGAACTATTTTCACCTCAAAAGGTTGTTGCAAAGAATGTTGCAGCTTTGGCTATTGTACATTGAAGCTGAAAAATACACCCAGGACAGAAACAATGACTAAATAAACCCACTTTAACTTTGGCTATTGGTATGCATTCTGGGAGCAGATGAGGTGAAACGTTAAAGGTTCATTGAGGTAGATTCACCATGTGTTCAGGACAAGGAAATCCAAAAGGTCAAGGAAATTTACTTATTCTTGAGTACCAGTCTTCAGAATGAAAATTCCCGATGCAATAATAATGCTCAATGTTAATTTTGTGTAGTAAGATTACTCATAATTTGGAGGGATGAACAAAAATGTTAATTATTAAATGCTGCCTTTTATTTCCAGAAGAAAATGGACCTTAATTGTAAGTGAGGGATTAAATTTTTTTGTTTGTTATTTTTCTTGGTTTGTTTAAATATTTATTGTTGAAAGTGTTACATATAGTCCCTGTTCCCTCCATTGACCTCCTTCAGCCCACCCCAGGCCTTCACCACCCTATTGTCTGTGCCCATGGGTTATGCATATATGCATACAAGTTCACTGGCTGATCTTTTCCTACCAGCCCACTCTCCCCTGCCATCCCTCTGAGGTTTGACAGTCTATTCAATGCTTCTATGTATCTGGATCTATTTTTAAAAAAATATATTTTACTGATTCTTTACAGAGAGGAAGGGAGAGGGATAGAGAGTTAGAAACATTGATGAGAGAGAAACATTGATCAGCTGCCTCCTGCACACACACCCCCTGGGGATGTGCCCGCAACCAAGGTATGTGCCCTTGACTGGAATCAAACCCAGGACCACTCAGCCCACAGGCCGACACTCTATCCACTGAGTCAAACCCGCCAGGGCTCTGGATCTATTTTTGTTAATCAATTTATGTTGTTCATTAGATTTCATGTTTGAGTGAGATCATGTGGTACTTATCTTTCTCTGACTGGCTCATTTTGCTTAGCATAATGCTCTCCAGTTCCATCCATGCTGTTGCAAATACTAAGAATTCCTTCTTTTTTCACCGCAGTGTAGTATTCTACATGTATAGATGTATCACAGTTTTTTAATCAATTCATCAGCTAATGAATACTTACGTTGTTTCCAAATCTGAGCTATTGTAAATTGTGCTGCTATGAACATAGGGAGGGCGTATATTCTTTCTAATTGGTGTTTTTGATTTCTAAGGATATATTCTTAGAAATGGGATCTTTGGGTCAAATGTGAGTTCCATTTTTAATTTTTTGAGGAAATTCCATACTGTTTTCCACAGAGGCTGCATCAGTCTGCATGCCCACCAGCAGTGTATGAGCGTTCCCCTTACTCCACAGCCTTGCCAAAACTTGCAATTTGTTCATTTGTTGATAGCCATTCTGACAGTTGTGAAGTGGCAGCCTGAAAATGGCCCTCAGCCCCTCACCCAGGCTGGCCAAACCCCCATGGGGTGAGGGTCCCCACTGGGGGGCTTGACCAGCCTGCAAACACCCATCTGCCCCTCAACCAGGCTGGCCAGGCACCCCAGCAGGACCCCCACCCTGATCCAGGACACCCTTCAGGGCAAACCAGTCAGCCCCGACCCATGCACCAGGCCTCTATCCTATATAATAAAAGGATAATATGCAAATTGACCCTAACAATAGAACGACTGGGAATGACTGGGCACTATGACACACACTCACCACCAGGGGGCAGATGCTCAATGCAGGAGCTGCCCCCTGGTGGTCAGTGCGCTCCCACAGGGGGAGCTCTGTTCAGCCACAAGCCAGGCTGATGGCTGCCAGCCCAGTGGTGGTGGCAGGAGCCTCTCCTGCCTCCTCAGCAGCATTAAGGATGTCCAACTGCAGCTTAGGTCTGCTCCCTGATGATAAGTGGACATCCCCCGAGGGCTGCTGGGCTGTCAGAGGGATGTCTAACTGCCAGCTTGGGCCCGTTCCCCCAGGGAGTGGGCCTAACCCAGCAGGTGGACATCCTCCAAGGGGTCCCAAACTGCAAGAGGGCATAGGCTGGGCTGAGGGACCCCCCCCCCCCCGAGTGCACAAATTTTTGTGCACCAGGCCTCTAGTCATATATATATGCTCCTGTATTGGGTGCATATATTTTTATCAGAGTTATAGCCTCTTGTTGTATTGCTCCCTGTAGTATCATTAAATGACCTTCTTTATATCTTGTTATGACCTTCACTTTGAGGTCAATATTTTCAGACATAAATATTGCTCCCCAATTTTATTTCATTACCATTGCTTAAAATTTTTTTTTCTATCCCTTCACTATCTGGCTGTGTTAGTCCTTTGTTATGAGGTGAGTCTCTTGTAGACAGCATGTATATGGGTCATGTTTTCTTTATCCACTCAGCTACCCTATGTCTTTTGACTGGAGCATTTAGTCCATTTATGTGTAAAGTCATTATTGATAGTTACTTGTTTATTTCCATTTTTATTCTTTATGTCTGTGTTTCTCCCTCTGTTTTTAATCCTTCTTTTTACAACAGTCTCTTTAACACTTTTTGCATTGTTAGTTTGGTGGTAATAAACTCCCTTAGCCTTTTTTTTTTTTTTTTTTTTTTTTTGGTCTGAGAAGCTCCTGATCTCACCTTCAATTATGAATGATAGCCTCGCTGGATAGAGTATTCTTAGATTCATTCCCGTACTTTTCATTACTTTGTATACTTCATTTGATTTGATTTCCTTGTGGTCTAAGTGTTTCTGTTGAGAAATCATTTGATAGTCTAAAGGGAGATCCCCTGTAGGTCACTTTCTGTTTCTCTCATGCAGCCCTTAAGAATCTTTCTTTGTCATTAATGTTCACCATTTTAATTATGATGTGTGTTCGTGTGGGACTTTTTGGGTTCATTTTGTTTGGGATTCTCTGCATGTGTGAATTTTTTTCTTCCCCTAGTCAGGGAAGTTTTCTATCATTATTTCTTCAAACAGGTTTTCTCTTCCTTTCTCAGCTTCCTCTCCTTATGATATTCCTATTATGTAGATGCTGCTTCATTTTATGTTGTCCCAGTGCTTCCTTTAACTTTCCTCCTGCTTTAATTTTTTCCCCCAATTGCTGTTCAGATTGGGTGTTTGTTTGTTTTTCTTTCCTTGTCTTTTAACTCACTGATTCAATCCTCAGCTTCTTCTAGTCTACTGTTTAATCTTTACAGGGTGTTCTGTATTGCAGTTAAGTTATTCTTCATTCCCTCTTGATTTTTATTCATGTTGGTGAATTTCTCATTCTGCTCCTTATAATTATCCTTGAGCTGCTGATAATTCCCAGTTAAATGTTTGAGCATCTTTATAACCATTTCTCAGAATTCTTTAAATGACAAATTACTTGCCTCCATTTCATTTAGTTTGTTTTCTGTTGATTCTTCCTTTGGAATTGTTTCTTTGTTTCCCCATTTTTGCTTTCCCTTTGTATTTGTTCCTGTGTAATGTGAGTTGCTGTCTCTTTCTGTCCATTGGCTCCCTGCTTGATATCTGAGTGGTTGAAACCTGTAGAAGTCCAGTGGTCTGGGACTCTTTAGTCCAGAGGCTGGGTCTGCCTTGACTCTCATATCTTTATTGTCTCTGCTCTGAGTTGTACTCTGTTTCCCCACAGATCTGGTCCCTCAGTTGCCTGCTTCAGATGCTTGGTGCTGGTGGGGGTACCTGCATAGTTCCTCTGGTGTGTGACTCTCTGTGAGGTCCCAGATCCCTCTGGCAGGCAATTCACTGCATGGCTCTAGCACCTGTGGCAGGGTGGCTCATGAGGTCCCTCTGGCATGCATTCACTGTGAAATTTCTGGGGGCCCACGTGGGGTGGCATGGAGGTCCCTCTGGCATGCACTCAGTGCAGGGTCCCAGAGCCAGGGCAAGGAGACACACAAGGTCTCTCTGGTGTACACTTACAGTGCACCTAAAATTATTATTGATAGGTACCATTTTATTACCATTTCATTCTTTATATCTATGTTCCTCTATTTCTTTTTCCCTTTCTTATTAAAGAAGGTATTTTAGCATTTTTTTGCAATATTATTTTAGTGGCAATGAACTCTTTTATTTATTTTTATTTTGTTGTTATTATTATTATTATTATTATTATTATTATTGTGTGTTTTTTTTTTTTTGTCTGAGAAGCTCTTAAATCTCATTTAATTGTAACGGTTAGCCTAGTTTGGTTCTAGGTCTTTGCTTTGCATCACTGTGAATATTTCATGCTAATTTGTTCTGACCTCAAGTGTTTCTGTTAAAAAAAATCAGCAGAAGGGTGAGAGAAAATGGCAGCAGTGTCTTGAACCTCCTCCTAGTGCCAGGCTAGAAAAGCAAATAAATTGGAAAACATCCACCCCGAATTAGCAAATTAGACACAGCTGAAGAGACAATTTTCAATAAGTAAGGGCAGAGGACACCTAGAGAATGGTGCTTGCCAGCCATAACCTGTGTGGAAACACCATTATTCCCTGACTGTTAGTGGTGCAGTATCTCCCAGCAGGCTCCCAGACATCTGAAGGAAGCATGCATAAGCAGAATGAGCTCCCACACCAGGCCTCCTCAGCTGCCCACTGCTACCCAGCATCCCAGGATCCAGCTCCAAGATCCTGCAGTTAGTGCAAGCCAGGGTAAACCCTGTGCCCAATCCCCCACCCCAGACCTCAGAACCATGCTGCTAGTCTGACCAGGAGCCACCCAGTGCCTGCTCCACCCCCAGCCCTGGTACCTACTGTCCAGGTGTTCCGGAGCAACCCAGAGCATGACCCAGTCTGGGCCATAGGGGAGCTCTGACTGTGCAACCCAGAGCAACCTGCACCCCCCCCCCACCCCTGCCCCAGGAAAAGTCCTGCCAGGGCCATCCAGAGCAACCCAATGTTCACCTCTCCCCAGGCAACAAGAGAGTGTGGACTGAGCAGCTCAAGGCAACTCACTCCTGCTCTGCACTGAGGAGGGGTGAACTGGAGCAACCAAGTAATGTCTCACTCCAGACTACAAGAAAGCCGGGACTATGTGACACAGAGCAACCGGCACACATTCTACCCTAAGCCCAGAGTCTTGCTGCAGGGGCAACCAGGAGTAACCCAGCATGTGCCCCACTCAGGCCATGGGGGAGCTCTGCCTGTGTGGCCCAGAACAACCCATCTACTTCTCTCCAGACCTGGAACAGTCCTGTAGGGATTACCTGGAGCAACGCAGCACAGGTATCATTCTGGGCCATAAAAAAGCACTGCCAGGACCACCTGGGATAAGCCAGTGTGCCCAGCCAGGGGCCACAGGACTATGCTGTTAGAGGGACCTAGGTTGCCACCATGCCAGAGGTCCTAGGCTTCACAGCAAATTGCATGACAGAAGGCTCTGGATCCTCACAGGAAGTTGCACATTGGAGGAAGTGTGCACAAAATCCCACAACCCCAAGCATCTGAAGACAACTGAGGGACCAGATCCATGAGAGAAAAGGAAACAACTCTGAACAGAGACAATAAAGGCATGAGACTCAGTGCAAACCCAGCTTCTTGGATAAGGAGTCCCAGACCAGTGCCCTGATAAGATCTTCAACCTCTCAAACCCCAAGCAGTGTGCTCAGGGCCAAAAAGAGATAACAAATATGGGGAGACAAAGAAACAATGCCCTAAGGAAAGTAAAGGAGGAAGCACCAGAAATGGAACTAAACAAAACAAAGGCATGCAATATGTCAGAAAAAGAATTCGGAATAAGGGTCATACAGTTCATAAACCAGATGGATGAGAAAATCAACAACATATGTGAGAATCAAGGAAAAATAAAAAATGTTATAGCTATAATAAAAAAACATAATGGAAAGTTTCAACAGTAGACTAGAAGTAGAGGAGGACCAAATTAGTGAGTTAGAAATAGGGCAGAGAAATGCATCCAATCTGAGCAGCAATTGGAGAAAAAAATAAAAAGCAGTAGGAGAACCAAAGGGAGATTTGGGACAACATGAGACGAAGTAACATATGTATAATAGGGGTACCAAAAGGATAAGAAGAGGAGCAAGGATTAGAAAACCTATTAGAAGAAATGATGACAGAAAACTTCCCTGATTTGCGGAAGAAAAAAGTCACACAAAGTCCCAAAGAAGATGAACCCCAAGAGACCCACACCTAGATACATCATAATTACAATGGCAAATGTTAATGATAAAGAGAGAATTTTAAAGGCTACAAGAGAGAGACAGAGAATTACCTACAAAGGATCTCCTATTAGATTATCAAATGATTTCTCAACAGAAACATATCAGGCCAGAGGGAATAGAATGAAATATACGAAGTGGTACAAAGCAAGGGACTGAATTCAAGAATACTTTATCCAGCAAGGCTATCACTCAAAATCAAAGGGGAAATCAGGAGCTTCACAGACCAAGAAAGGCCAAGGGAGTTTATCACTACCAAGCCAGCAATGCAAGAAATGCTAAAGGGATTCTTGTAAAGAGAAGATATAGAAAGAGAAGAAGGAACACAGGCATAAAGAATAAAAATGGCTACAAAAATACCTATCAATAATAACCTTAAAAGTAAATGGACAAAAGGCTCCACTCAAAAGACATTGAGTAGCTTAATGGATAAGAAAACATGATCCATATATATGCTGTCTACAAGAGATCCATCTCAGAACAAGGGACTCACACAGACTGAAAGTGAAAGAATGGAAAAATATTTTTCAGGCAAATGGGAATGAAAAAAAAAAAAAAGCTGAGGGAGCAATAGTTATATCTGACAAAATAGACCTCAAAGTGAAAGCTATAACAATAGCTAAGGAAGGCCACTTAATAATACTAAAGGGATCAATTCAACAAAAGGATATAATTCTGGTAAACATATATGCACCCAATGCAGGAGCAACCAAATACATAAAAAACTTCTGGAAGATATAAAGAAGAAATAGATAGCAATACAATCATAGTAGGGGATTTTAATACCCCATTGATATCACTGGATAAATCCTCTAGACGAAAAATCAGCAAAGAAACAGCAATCTAAATGACTCAGTAGATCAGGTGGACTTGATTGACATCTTAGGAACATTTCACCCCAAAGCAACAGAATATACTTTCTTCTCAAGTGCATATGGGTCATTCTCAAAATAGATCACAGGCAAGTCTCTTTAAATTTATGAAGATCAAAATCATACCAAGCATCTTATCAGATCACAATGGCATATTATAAATAAACTACAATAAATCAGCCATAAAAATTCACACACTTGGAGGCTAAACAGCATGTTATTAAACAATGAATGGGTTAACAAAGAGATCAAAGAAGAAATAAAAAAAAAAAAAAACAGCCTGGAAACAAATAACAATGAAAACAATCCAAAATATTTGGGACACAGTGAAAGCAGTCTTGAGAGGGAAGTCCATAGCATTACAGACCTTCCTCAAAAAATAAGAAAAACTGGTAATAACTATCTAATTCTGCAACTTAAAGAATTAGAGAGAGAGCAACAAGAAAAGCCCAGAGTGAGTAGAAGGAAGAAATAATAAATATCATAGTGGAAATAAATGACATAGAGACCAAAAACAAACAAAGAAAAAAAAACAAAAACAAAAGATCAATAAAATCAAGAGCTGTTTTTTGAAAGGATACACAAGATTGATAAACTGATAACCAGGCTCACCAAGAAGTAAAAGAGGAGACTGAAATAAACAAAATCAGAACTGAAAGAGGCAAAATAACAACAAACCCCACAGAAATACAAAAGATTCTAAAAAAAAATACTATGAACAACTCTATTCCAACTAATTGGTCAATCTAGAAGAAATGGACATATTCCTAGAAAATATGACATTCCAAAACTCAATCAGGAAGAATAAAAAATCTGAATTGGCCAATAACTATGGAGGAAATTGAAGCAGTAATCAAAAAAACTTCCAGCAAACAAAAGGCCTGGGCCAGCCGGCATCACAGGGGAGTTTTACCAAACATTAAAAGAACTAAAACCTATCCTCCTTAGTCTAATCCAAAAGATTCAAGAGGAAGGAACACTTCCAATCTCTTTCTATGAAGCCAGCATTACCCTAATCCCAAAACCAGACAGAGACATTACAAAAAAAGAGAATTAAAGGCCAATATCTCTGATAAACATCTAATGTAATAAAAGAGAAATATGCAAATTGACCACACCTCTGTTACACCCACAAGCCACTCCCACAAGCCACACCCAAAAGCCTCTCAAGAGCGCATATGCAAATTAACCCAACTAAGATGGCGGCAGCCACAGAGCTGGAGCGAGCAGGAGTCTTGGGTTGCCCCCAGCAATGGAGGAAGCCAAGCTTCCCTCCTGCCCCGTCAGCCCTGAGCTCCACTCAAGGCTACAAAGTTTCAACTATAGAAGATAAATAAATCCCAGATACCTTCTTCCAGCCAGCGGCTGTGGCCAGCTTGAAAAATGACCATCAGCCCCTCACCCAGGCTGTCCAGGCACCCCAGCAGGGACCCCCATCCTGAAGGGGCTGTGGGCAGCCTGAAAATTTCCCTCAGCCCCTCACCTAGGCTGGCCACACCCCCATGAGGTGAGGGTCCCTGCTGGGGGGCTTGGCCAGCCAATAAATGGCCCTCAGCCCCTCACCCAGGCTAGCTAGGCACCCCAACGGGGCCCCCACTCTGATCCAGGACACCTTTCAGGGCAAACCAGCCGGCCCCCTCCCTTGCACCAGGCCTCTATCCTATATAATAAAAGGGTAATATGCAAATTGACTATAACAGCAGAAAGACTGGGAATGATTGGTCACTATGACACACACTCACCAACATGGGGCAGATGTTCAATGCAGGAGCTGCCCCCTGGTGGTCAGTGTGTTTTCACAGGGGGAGCTCTGCTCAGCCACAAGCCAGGCTGATGGCTGCCAGCACAGCGGTGATGGCAGGAGCCTCTCCCACCTCCTCAGCAGCGCTAAGGATGTCTGACTGCAGATTAGGCCTGGTCCCCACTGGCAAGTGGATATCCCCCAAGGACTCCTGGGCTGTCAGAGGGATGTCTGACTGCCAGCTTAGGTCTGATCCCCTGGGGAGCGGACCTAAGCCAGCAGGTGGACATCCCCTGAGGGGTCCCAGACTGCAAGAGGGCACAGGCCAAGCTGAGGGACCCTGCCCCCCGCCCCCGAGTTCACAAAATTTTGTGCACCAGGCCTCTAGTAGATGATAGAATTCTCAACAAAATCTGATCAAATTGGATGTAGCAGTGTATTAAAAAGATCAAAACTCATGACCAAGTGGGGTTTCTTCTGGGGATGCAAGAATGGTACAATATATGCAAATCAATAAACGTGATACATCACATAAACAAATTAAGAGACGAAAATCACATAATCTTATCAATTAATGCAGAAAAAGCGTTAGACAAAATCCAACACCCTTTCTTGATAAAAACTCTCAGCAAAGTGGGAATAGAGGGATCAAACCTGAAATGATAAAAGCATTATATGACAAACCTTCAGCCAACATCATACTGAATGGGCAAAAACTAAAACCATTTCCCCTAAGAACAGAAACAAGACAGGGATATCCACTCTCACCACTCCTATTGGACATAATACTGGTGGTCAGTGTGCTTTCACAGGGGGAGCTCTGACATTGTGATCAGACAAGAAAAAGGAATAAAGGGTATCCAAATTGAAGAGAAGAAGTAAAACTGTTATTATTTGCAGATGACATGATATTTTTTTTAAATATATTTTATTGATTTTTTACAGAGAGGAAGGGAGAGAGATAGAAAGTTAGAAACATCGATGAGAGAGAAACATCAATCAGTTGCCTCCTGCACATCTCCTACTGAGGATGTGCCCGCAACCCAGGTACATGCCCTTGACTGGAATTGAACCTGGGACCTTTCAGTCCATAGGCCAACGCTCTATCCACTGAGCCAAACCAGTTTCGGCTATGACATGATATTTATATAGAATTCCCTAAAGACTCAATCAAATACTACTAGATTTAATAAATGAATTCAGCAATATAGCAGGATACAAAATTAACACCCAGAAATCTGTTTTTTATACATCAATAATGAACTCACAGAAAGAGAAACAAATCAACAACAAAAATCCCATTTACCATTGCACCAAAAAAATTAAGATACCTA
Source organism: Myotis nattereri (assembly GCF_964212035.1). NCBI lineage: Eukaryota > Metazoa > Chordata > Mammalia > Chiroptera > Vespertilionidae > Myotis > Myotis nattereri. Next base: position 88,652,383 of record NC_138082.1, on the reverse strand, counting down.
GAATAAATTTAACTAAGGAGGTAAAAGACCTGTACTCAGACAACTATAGGACATTGAAAAAAGAAATAGAGGAAGTCATAAATAAATGGAAGAATATACTGTGCTCATGGATTGGTAGAATCAACTTCATTAAAATATCCATACTACCTAAAGCTATCTCTATATTTATTGCAATCCCCACTAAAATACCAATGGGATATTTCACAGACCTAGAAGAAACTCTCCAAAATTTCATATGGAATAAAAGAAGACCCTGTATATCCACAGCAATCCTGATAAAGAAGAAAAAAGTTAGATGGATCACAATATCAGATATCAAGCTATATTGCAAAGCCACTGTTTTCAAAATTGTCTGGTACTGGCATAAGAACAGACATATAGACCAATGGAACAGAATAGAGAACCCAGAAATCAACCCAAGTCATTATGCCCAAATAATATTTAACAAAGGAGGCAAGAGCATACAATGGTGTTAGGAAAATTGGACAGACACTTGCAAAAAAAAATGAAACTAAACCACCAACTTACACCATAAACCAAAAATAAAGTCAAAATGGATAAAGAACTTAAATATAAGACAGGAAACCATAAAAATCTTAGAAGAATCCATAGGTAGCAAAATAGCAGACATATGTCATAGCAATATCTTTACCAATACAGCTCCTAGGGCAGTGGAAACTAAGGAGAAAATAAGCAAATAGGACTACATCAAATTGAAAAGCTTCTGCACAGCAAAAGAAGCTATCAACAAAACAACAAGAAATCCCACTGTATGAGAGAAAATATTTGCCAATGTTATATTCAATAAGGGCCTAACCTCCAAAATTTATAGGGAACTCATACATCTTAATAAAATGAAGACAAACAATCCAATCAAAAAAATGGTCTAAGGACTTAAATAGACACTTCAAATTGAACATACAGAAGGCCCAGAGACCTATGAAAACATGTTCAAAGTCACTAATCATCCAAGAGATGTAAATCAAACCATAATGAGTTACCAGCTCACACCTGTCAGAATGGCTATCATCAACAAATCTACAAACAACAAGTGCTGGTGAGGATGTGGAGAAAAAGGAACCCTTGTACACTGCTGGTGGGAATGCAGACTGGTGCAGCCACTATGGAAAACAGTATGGAGTTTCCTCAAAAAATTTAAAATGGAAATTCCATTTGACCCAGTAATCTCACATCTAGGAATATATCCCAAGAAATCACAAACACCAATCAAAAAGGACTTATGCGCCCATATGTTCATAGTAGCACAATTCACCATAGCTAAGATTTGGAAACGGCCTAAGTGCCCATCAACAGATGAGTGGATTAAAAAGCCATGGTACATCTACACAATGAAATACTACACTGTAAAAAAAGAAAGAAATCTTACCATTTGTAACACATGGATGGACCTGGAGAGCATTATGTTAAGCGGAATTAGAAAGTCGAAGAAAGTTTAATATCACATGATCTCACTCATTTGTGGAATATAATGAGCAAATAAACTGATGAACAAAAATAGAGCCAGAGACAGAGAAGCATTGAACAAACCATCAAAACTCAGAGGAAAGGCAGGGCTGAGAGGGTGGGTAAGAGATCAACCAAAGGACTTGTATGCATGCATATAAGCATAACCAATGGACACAGACACTAGGGTGGTTAGGGCATGTGCTGAGGGGTGGGGGTGGCCGCGGAGAGATCAATGGGGAAAAACGAAGACTTATATAATACTACATGTAAGACTTTCAACAATAATTTTTTTTTTTAAAAAAGTTACTAGACATCAAATCCCAGGATAAATGTAAATATTTATCATTTTGCTAACTGGAAATAACAAATATTTTAAAGATGGCAATTGTACTCAGATTAGTCTACAGACTTAATGAAATTATAACCAACTACTAAAGGGCAGTTTTAGTTGAAATTTGACTACTGACCCTAAATTCATATGGAAAAGTAAGGAATATTCAAGATAATCCTATATAATAAAGAGGTAATATGCAAATTGACCATCACTCCAACACACAAGATGGCCGCCCCCATGTGGTCAAAGATAGCCGCCCCCATGTGGACACAAGATGGCTGGCAGGGTAGGGTAGTTGGGAAGGACCAGGCCTGCAAGGGAGGGCAGTTGGGAGCAATCAGGCCTGCACGGAAGGACCCAGGACTGCAAGAAAGTGCATTTGGGGGGACCCAGGCCTGCAGGAAAGGGAAGTTGGGGTTAACTAGGCCTACAGAGGAGGTCAGTTAGGAGTGACCAGGCCAGCAGAGCAGGGCAGTTAGGGGGCACCAGGCCTGCAGGGGAGGGAAGTTGGGAGGGACCAGGCCTGGAGGGGAGGGCAGTTAGACATCCATTGAGGAGTTCCAGATTGGAGAGAGTGCAGGCTGTGCTGCCCCCCCCACCCCTTTCACAAATTTCGTGCACCAGGCCTCTATTTATAAATAAGATAAAAGATGAGGAAGAAGAGAAAGAAAAGAAGGAGAAGTGAGTCACCTTTACAAATAATGTCTGTAAAGCTAAAAATATAAAGTAATAAAAAGACAGGGTTAGAAATTTGATAAGGATATAATCAGAACTCATGTAAATATGTGGTGTGGATGAAAAGGGACCACATGCTAACCTGACTAGCTCAGGAAAGACCTGCACAGCAGGCTTTCAAACTCAGAGACCTAAAGTAACTACAAAGGATGGTCTGAAATTAAAACTTTTTAATTAAAAAGTAGTCTATGGTATGTAAGCTTGTTCTAGGCCAGTATCTTTCCTGACAAAGATCAACTTTGATCTTAACTGAGCATATTGTCTTTTTGCATCTGGATAACATACCTTTGGAATGTCAGGTTTACTTGTAACTTCCCTTTTCCCAGACCCATCAAGGCACACCAATGCACCAGGGCACCAGGGCTCCAGGGCGGCAAGGAGAAACCACAAATTCCCTCATTGTTATTTTTATCATGTTAATGGTTGACTGTTAACTATCCTGCACCCACCTATGTAAAGGAAGCATGTGTCTATTGTTTTGCTTTTTATCCAATCCTAGAGTTTTCCCTCCTTTTGCGTTCTCCCACCTTCCTAATCTATCACCAATGGATTTCATGTAGCCCTCTTATGTCTCCACCTTTGATGATAATTTACATTAATAGGTGAAAAACCACCATTCTCAGGAGCATTGTCTCAGTTCACTGAGATTCTATTTCCCAGCAATTGTCCACAGTTTGGTTCAAATAAACTCATAAAAATTATTAAAAAAAGAAAAAGAAATCAGCTAGAATCCTTATGGGAAATCTCCTGTAGGTGACTAACTGTCTTTCTCTTTCTGCTTTTAAGATTCTCTCTTTATCTTTAACCTCTGTCCTTCTAATTATGATGTGTCTTGGTGTGGGCCTTTTTAAATTCCTCCTGTTTGGGACTCTCTGTGCTTACTGGACTTGTGTGTATTTTTCCTTCAGCAGGTTAGATAAATTTTTAGCCATTATTTCTTCAAATATGTTCTTGACCCCTTGTTTGCTCTCTTCTTCTTTTGAAATCCATATGATGTTGATATTGTTACACTTGATGTTCCCCCAGAGGTCCCTTAGACCTTCCTCATTTTGAAGAAATATGTGTGGGTTTTTTTTGTTGTTGTTGGTTTTTTTTTTTTTTTACTGCTCTGTTTGGGTGTTTTCTGTTATCTTGTCCTTTAAATTCCTGATCTGAGCCTGTTTCTTGTAATCTGCTGTTGATACCTTCCAGGCTATTATCCATATCATATATTCCTGATTTTTTTATGGTTTATATGTCCTTTTTCATGCTGTGTCTTTGTTTAAGTTCTCACTCAGATAACCCATTCTTCCCCACAGGTTCTTGAACACTCTTATAATCATTTTTTGAACTCTGCATTTTTTATCTTGTTTGCTTCCATTTCCTTTAAATATTTTTCTGGGAATTTCTCTTGTTCCTTTATTTGGACTACATTTCTTTTTCTTCTTCCTTAATATATTTTTATTGCTTTTAGAGATGAAGAGAGAGAAAGAGAGAGATAGAAACATCATTGATGAGAGAGAATCATTGATTGGCTGCCTCTTGCATGTTCCCCACTGGGGATTAAGCCAACAACACAGATTTGTATCCTGACCAGGAATCAAACCATGACCCCCTGGTTCATAGATTGATGCTCAACCACTGAGCCATGCTGGCCGGGCTGGAGCACATTTCTTTATCTCCCCATTTTGTCTGCCTCCTTGTATTTGTCACTCTGTATTAGGCAAATCTGCTGTGACTCTTTAACTTGTTATGGTGGTTTTGTGTAGTAGGTGTCCTATGGGGTTCAGCAGCACAGAGTCCCTGTTTACCATAGCAAGGTGCTTCATGAATGATCCTTTTGTGGGTTGTGTACAACCTCCTGTTGCAGTTGTGTGTCAAATGACATTTGCCCATTTGTGGGAGGTGTTAACCCTCAGACTGGATGACTATAAGGACATATCTTGATCACAGTGTATGAACCACTGTTTAGGGCCTTTCCCCCATGGTGAAGTTGTTTCTAGCAAGGTCTGTCACCTGCTGTAAACTCCCTTTGGGTGATCCTCTTGTGTGGTTAGTTTGGTTGAGCTCTGGTGTGTTGTGAATCCCTCCACTGGTTATGTTTGTTCTAGGTCCACCTGAGTTGGGTTTCAATGCAGGTTGATGTCAGACACTGCTTGTAACCAGTCTTGGGTTACCTGAATAGAGCTACCATACAATTCATTGTTTGTGGCCTCTATTGGGCCTGGGTGTGCATGGGAGAGGCCAAGTTGTATACAATGGTCAGCTTCCTCCAGCTCTGAGCCTGGGGGAGATCAGCAAAGGTTCCAAGCCACCCTGAGCTTGCCTCCTATTATTGTTATACCACCACCTCCTGACTGGTCTTCCACAAAAGCCTTCTATACAAAGACTGTATTGTGGTCCCAGGCTGGCCACAACCCACAGACGCTTTCTAAAGATGCAAACTTGATGCTGTAGGCTTGCCAGGGTTTGGAGGAGAGGTCTAGTTGCTTGGGGCCAGTATAGTCTGGCACTCAATGGGGTAAAGTGGCCCCTATTCTAGAGTCGTACTACTCAGTCTTGGCCTGAGTCTCTAACCCTAACCCCACCAGAAGGAATGCACCACTGATTCAGGTTGGAAGAAGCCAGCCAGCCTCTCTGCAAGAACAATATCAGCAATTTTGGGCCTTTAGGAGTTAGAGGGACAGGTCAAATGACTCTTCTGATATAGCACTAGCTGAACTCACAAGGCCAATAAGAATGGTACCTTTGTACCAGAGCCATAAAACTCAGCACCCATCTGAGTCCCAGACCAGAACCTCCCAGGGAGCCATGCTTCAAAGATCTCAGGTCTGCACAGCACTTATATATACCTGAGGGACTGAGACTGGTAGGGTGAGGCCATGGGTTGTGGGAAGGACAGGTCAAATGCGTCTCCAGTTTGGGGAGTGTTGCCAGCTGAGCATGCAGGGAGGGCAAAAGTGGCCCCTTTTCCTGGCTGGGCTGCACAACCCAGCACCCATCTGAGTCCCAGATAAGAGCTTCCAGAGAGATTACCTCTGTGCTGCACTCTTATCTCCCATCGGACCATGCTCAGAAGAGCGGAGCAATCAGTAGCAGAAGGACAGGCCAAGTGATTGATTAGATGAAGGTAGGGGGGCAATGGCTATGCAAGCTAGGTGGGGAAGAATAGCTCCCATCTCAAAGCTACAAAGGACAATTTGTGTCTGATTATCTGCCAAGAACTTCAACAGAAAAAGAGCACCCGAAAGATTTCTGTAGGGTGCAGCCAGCAGACCTTTTTGTAGGACACAAGTTTGGTAGGGTGATGTTGCCTGTAGTTGGAGGACCAGGTAGTACAATCCCCAGGCTGGTGCTGTAACAATAAAAGTGCTCAACCCTGGAAAATGGCATCTGGGTGTCGAGTAGAATACCATCTCTCCTAGGTGGACTGAATCCCCACTGATTTTCACAGCCAGATGCTATGTGGGCTCCTCTTCCTGGCTCTAGTGCCTTGGGTTGGGGATTTCTGCATGAGTTTGAAAGCCTACACTTCTAGGGTGGTAATTTTGAAGCTGAGACTGGTTAATAATATTATATAGGTTTACAATTCTATAATATATAATCTGTATTCCAGTGTGCCCACCATCAAAAGTTAAATCTTCTTCCATCACCATATATTTGGCCTACTTTACCCTTTGCTACACTCAGCCCCTACCTTTTGGTAACCACCATATTGTTGTTTGTGCTTATGAATTTTTGTTTGCTTATTTTTCTATTTTGTAGTCACTGTGGAAAACAGTATTCAGGCTCCTCAAAAATTAAGAATAGAGTTACCATATGACCCAGCAGCTCCTCTTCTGGTTATCTACCCAGAAAATTTGAAAATATTTATTTGCAAAATATATGTGCCCCTATGTTCATTACAGCATTATTCACAATGACCATGGAAACAACGGAAGTGCACTTGGCTAAGTGACTGGATAAAAGAGATGGAATACATATACAAAAAGGAATACTACTCAGGCATAAGAAATGATGAAATACCATCTTCAATAACATAAATGGATCGTTAGAATATCATGCTAAGCTAAATAAAATCGGGAATTTAAGAACCATATGATTTCACTCATATGTAGGAAAAAAATTAAAAGCAAAACATGAACAAATGAGACAAACAAACAAAAAGCCATAGATAGCAGTACGGTGGTTACAAGAAGAAAGGTAAGTCGGGGGAAAAATGAGAAAGAGGTAAAATATATGATGAACAAAAGATGACTTTGAGTGGTCAACATGCTATATACCAATGATACATTATAGAATTGAAACCCAAAGACTTTCTAAAGTAAGCTGTATCTTTTGATATAAAACAATACTTTCTCATGTCATATTTCTTTATAAACATGTCTCTAATAGGGCATAAACATTTAATTAATAATATTTATTATCTTTAAATTGAGATGCCAGAAATAACTAGAAAGTGGGTTTTATTAAAAAAAAAATAAACTATTTTCTCCCTGTCTTCTCTGAAAAATTTATATAAGTACTTGGTAAATTACAGCAAAAGGGAGAATATGCATCTTTGATAGTGTTATAAGAAGAAGCATACTTAATTACATATTTATTAAGAAATTCTTTATATTTTCTTATTTCTTCTGTAATGCTAATATGGCTTTGTGTTTATAAAGCTCTTGTTAATGCGACATACTTAAACAGGAAAAGTTCATTCACTTGTGATATTCACATGGATCTAAGCACCATGATATATAATGCAAAGTCCATTAGTTTGGACTTGGGGGAATTTGATTTTGGTAGGAAAGTGTATAAATATTGCTATTAATGAGGAAGTTGACCAGAAAGCCATTGTCAGTGTGGGACTATTTAATATAACCTCATCTGCTTTGGTAGCTTCCAATCACAGATCAAAATCTAAATAGTTCACTCATTGGAGATAATTTTGGTACAGTAGCTGTTTTTTTTTTTTTTTTTTTTTTTGTATTGCTTAAAAATAATATGATTCTTTAAAAACACAACTTTTTACAGACATTTATAGAATCATAAAACCATAGAATGCCAGGAGAGAAGAATGTGTTCTGAAATAATAAGTAATGAATCCTTTTGATTACAGCTTTGCAAGAAGTAAGAACTTATCCTCAAATATAAGATGGTTATTATCAATGATGTTGACCATGCATTCAAATATCTTCTTATTGACTCTGCCAAAAAGGGGATGTAATTTTCTAGCTCAAAATCAAATAGTCATCATGAACAAATATAAATTAAAATTAAAAAGAATATAATTTACATTTAGCATCCAAAATTTATAATGTTAATACTAAATACTAGAGGTCCAGTGCATGAAATTCGTGCATGGGCAGGGGGGTCCCCTCAGCCCAGCCTGCACCCTCTCTAATCAAGACCCCTTGGGGGATGTCCAAATGCTGGTAGTTGGACATCTCTCTCAAAATCCTGGACCACTGGCTCCTAATCGCTCACCTGCCTGCCTACCTGGTCACCCCCAATTACCTCCTCTGCTGGCCTAGTCACCCATAACTGCCCCCTGCTGGACTGGTCACTCCACACAGCCTGCTGTTAAGTCATTTGGTCATCCCTTACTAACCCCCCTGCTGGTCTGGTCTCCCCACACAGCCTGCTGTTCAGTTGTTTGGTCGTCCCTCACTAACCCCCCTGCCAGCCTGGTCATAGGCAGCCATCTTGTGAGGGTGTGAAGGTTAATTTGCATGTTACCTCTTTATTATATAGGATAACAATGTTTGTACAATATATAATGAAAACTATAAAACATCAATAAAAATATTAAAGAACTAAATAATGCTTCATGTATATGGATAGGAAGACTGAATACTCTCAAGATTTCATACTTAATTTATGAATTCCATGCAATCTCAATCAAAATCCCAGAGACTTAACTTGTGGATTTTGACAAACTTATCCTGAAGGTTATATGGAAAGAAAAAATCAAACAAACAAAATAATATTGACATAGAATAACAAAATGGAGGACTCACTTTACCTTACTTTAAGACTTTCTTTAAAGCTACAGTATCAAGACAATGTGGCATTTTAAAAAAGACAAAGACAAATAGCCCAGCGACATACAATACAGAACCTGAAATAGACTTAGAAAAAATGTATTCAATAATTGTTGCCAAAAAAATTTTGACAAAGAGGAAAAGTTAATCAAATAAAGAAAAAATATTTTTTTCAACAAATGGTATTGAAACAACTGGATATTACATGCAAAAAAAAATGATTCTAGACACAGACCTTACACTATTTACAATGAACTCAATGAGGATCACAGACATGGTGCAAAATTGTAAAACTCCCAGAAACTAACATAGGAGAAAATCTAGATAACCTCGGTTTTGGTGATGGCTTTTTAGATAGAACACTAAAGGCAAAATCCATGAAAGAAAAGATAAGTTGGACTTAATTAAATTAAATTAAATGCTTCTATTTTGCAAAAGGCACTTTCTAGAAAGTGAAAATACAAGGCCAGACTGAGAGAAAATATTTTCAAAATACATATATGATAAAAGGCTGTTTTACAAAATACTAGTATACAAAGAACTCATAAATGTCAACAATAAGAAAATTAACAACTTATTAACAAATCAAATTTAGCAATACTATTAAAAGGATTATACAACTTGATTGAGCTGGATTTATTCCAGGAATGCAAGAATAGTTCAATATACAGAAGTGTTATACACCACATTAACAAAATGAAGGGTACAAATTCATGTGATCATCTCAATACATGTGCAAAAAGCATTTTTGACAAATTTCAACATTTATTTCTGATCAAAACTGTCAATAAAATGAGTAAAGAGAGAATATCCCGCAACATAATCTATAATAATAAAAGCATAATATATAAATCGACTGAACAGCAGAATGACTGTCTGGACAACCTTCTGACCATACTATGACATATACTGGTGCCCGGCCAGCCAAGGTGGGGTCCATGATTGCCCTGCAGAGGGAGGCTCAGGCCACTGGCTGGCGTGGCAATCAATCAGGGTGGGGGAGGAGGGCTCCGTGATGGCCCCAAAGAGGGAGGCCCAGGCTACCAGGCCAGTGGTGCTGCAGCCAGTGGGCGGGGCCTCCCTCTGTGTGGCAATCTATTGCAGAGCCCTGGCCAGGTGGGTGGTGCCTCCCTCAGCTGGGTGATCAATCTGGGGGTCCTGCAACCTATCCCCTCACAGAGGGAGGCCCAGGCCACTGGCCGGTGACACTGTGGCAGATGTGCCGGTCGGCCAGCGATCGCCCCACAGAGGGAGGCCTAGGCCAGCCAAGTGATTACACCCCACGCCTGTTACCCACAGAGGAGGTGACTGGTGGTGGGGGTGCGGGGGCAGTGCCACACAGACGGGAAGCAGTGTTAGTGGTGGCGATGGGACCAGCTGCCAGCCGCTGGAGGAAGGAAAGCCCCAATAGGCCCTGATTGCTAGCCAGGCCTAGGGACCTTACCTGAGGGGTCCTGGATTGCTAGAAGGCACAGGCCAGGCAGAGGGGCACCCTCCCCTTGTGCACGAATTTCGTGCACTAGGCCTCTAGTAAAGGTTATAAACAAGGAGGGACAAAAGTAGGTTTATAGTTATTTATAGGCAAAAAGATAAAAAGTAACAAATGTTGATGAAGGGAACACTTATTTACTGTTTGTGAAAATGTAAGTTGGGGTAGCTATTGTGGAAAACAGTTACCTCAAATAATTAGAAAATAGAACTATCATATCATCTAGTAATTCCACTTCTGGCTATTTACCTGAAGAAAAAAGAAACTCTACTTCAAAAATATATATATGCACCCTGACATTTATTATTTATAATAGCCATGATATAGAAACAATCTGAGTGCCATCAGCAGATATATATATATATATATATATATATATATATATATATATGATTAAGCCATAAAAATATTTTAAATATTGCCATTTGCCACAACATGAATGGACATTGAGAGTATAGTGCTAAGTGAAACGCATGAAATATGTCAAACAGAGAAACTGTATTATAACACTTATATTTTTATATGGAATTAAAAATATTTAAAAATGCATAGATACAGAAAACAGATGAACAAATTAGCAGATGCCACAGATGGGAAATGGGGGAGGGCAAAATGGGTGAAATGGGTGGAAGAGGCCAAAAGTAAAAAGTTCCTGTTAGCTAAAAAAGTTTATTTAAAATGTGCTCATCACACACGCAAAAAAATTTTAACTACGTGTGGTAATGGATGCTAACTAGTCTTATTTTGGTAATCATTTTGCCATATATATATACATGGCATATATATATATATATATATATATATATATATATATATATATATTATATGTTGTACATCTGAAACTAATATAATTGCATATGTCAATTTTTATCTCATTTTTAAAAAGGGTAGTCTGAGATTCCTTTTAACTAAATTCAAACATGCAAAAATGAGCATGTCTATTCTTCTCAATGAAGATTGTCCTATTAATATATTAAATATTCTACAAAAACTTGATAGCTGCCTGAGAAATTCTATCTCTCAGACCAATATATTCCAAATTATCAGACACAAATCTACATCTGTGAAGAGTAATGCTCTTTATGTCTCATGGGGAAATTCAACAGGAAAAACAAAAGAAAACAGTGCATTTGAAGCTTTACTTTTTTCTTTCATTCATTATGTATGCAGGGCATAGGTTCTACAGTTTCAAGGTAAAATTAGAAAGGCAGTTAATAGCCCCTTTTTAAAAACTTGAGAAATTTATCCTTCAGAAGTCAATATACTTCATCATGGATATAATTTAAGATTATATTAAATAAGTACATCTTGTCACAGGTTTCTATAGATCACAGAAACTCATTTCCCCAATCTATTAGAAAATGGAAAGTGTGCTTTTAATGTTAGCCTTTTCAGTCATGGTAAAAACATCTTGACATTTTCAAGCTATCTCAGAATTTATGGAACGACAAATGACATCTCATTTTTGAAGAGTTTAAGTGATATAACTTTTAAAATAATAGGAATAAGAAAAGGCTATATTGACTTTTAAAGGACATTTGTGAAAAGAATATCAAGGATGTCTTTTAAAGGAGGTCTTACAAAAATGATACAAATAGATAGAACAAAAGAAAATCTATGTGTAAATGTAAATTTTCCTATGTCCTATACATTTTTGCTACCAGATTTATTGAGATATAATTCATACATATAATTTGCCCATGTAAAGTATACAGTTCAATATTCTTTAGTACACTCAGACTTGTGCAGTCATCACCACATCACGACAATTTTAGAACATTGTCGTCACCCCACAGAGAAGTTCTATACCCATTAGGAGTCACTACCTATTTTCTCCAACCCACCAGCCATAGGCAACCACTAATCTATTTTTTATGTCTGGATTTGCCTGTTGTGGACATTTCATATCGATAGAATTATACACCATGTGACTGGTTTATTTCTCTTAGCATGTTTTAAGATTCATTTCTTTGTAGTATGCTACAATACTTTATTTTTTATTGTCAAAATCCTGTTAGGGTAAATGTATATATACCACATTTTATTTATACATTCATTAATTGATAGATGTTGGGTTGTTCCAAATCACTTTTTGGCTATTGTGAATAATGTTGCTATGGACATTCTAAAAATATGGACATGACTGGCCAGCAGGGCTCAGTGGTTGAGCATCGACTTATAAACCAGGAGGTCATGGTTCAATTCCCAGTCAGGGCATATGCCCAGGTTTTGGGCTTCATCACCAGTGTGGGACATTCAGGTGGCAGCCAACCAATGATTCTCATCATTGATGTTTCTCTCGTTCCCTTCCTCTCTGAAATCAATCAAAATTTAAAAACTGAAAACTATGGACATTTAGACACTGGTGCCAGGCTCTTACCTGACCAGGGGAAAGCAGAGCAAAGAGAGGTAGGGAGTGGGTGTTGCAGGAAACACCAGCCAGGGCCTGGAGTTGCTTGTTGGTGGTTGCTGAGGTAGCAGTATGAGGGGTTGGCCATAGTGACTCCCGAATTGCCAGGTACAGTCTATTACAAGATTTTAGGTCGGCATGTTTTTAGTTTTCTTGGGCAAATATACCTAGGAGGGGAATTTCTAGATTATATAATAGCTATATATTTAATCTTTCCAGGAATGGCTAGACTGGTTTCCCTAATGAATGTGTCATTTTACGTTCCCAACAGCAGGGTATGAGGGTTCCAGTTTCTTCACATCCTCACTAACACTTGTTACTATCTATCTTTTTCATTAAGAGAACAGTAAAGATCTTTGCAAAGATAGTGAATAGAGAAATATTTGAAATTATTCATATTTTTCTATAGATAACACATCATTATTAATTAATATTTAATGTTAGTGATCAGTTATAAAACAAAGTTTAAAAGCTCAAAATAGATTTTTTCATTATATCCTCATCTCATAAGAGGCAAAAGAAGAAAAATTATCTTCTGACTAAAAGGAAAGAAAAACATATAAAACAAACAATCTAATTTTAAAAAAGGCCAAAGATATGGGTAGATACCACATCAAAAATAAAGAGATTGAAAACATGTGCAAAGCAAGTGCAAATTAAAACAACATTGATATACCAATGCACATCTATAAGAATGATCTAAATCTGGAACACTGACAATGCCAAATGATAGCAAGACTGTAGAGCAACAGGAACTCTCATTCAATGCTGTTAGGAATGCAAAATGGTGCAGCCCCTTTGAAAGAAAATTTGGTGGTTTCTTACAAAGGAAAAAATACTCTTCATGTATGATCCAGCAATAGCACTCCTTGATATTTATCCATAGGAGTTGAAAACTTATATGTATACAAAAACCTGCACATAGATAATTATACCTGCATTATTAATAATTTCCAGTAGTTGGAAGCTACCAGAATGCTTTTTAGTAGTTGAATTGATAAACAAACCATGGTACAACTAGACAGTGGAGTAGTATTTTGTGCTAAAAAGTAATGAGCTATCAGGCCATGAACAGACATGGAAGGACTTTAAGTGCTTATGACTAAGTGAATGAAAACTGTCACTCTGAGAAGACTACATACTTGATGATACCAACTATATGACACAAAAAAGGAAAATTATGAAGACAACATGGTTGCAAAGGGTCACAAAAGAGGAAAGGGTGAATAGGGAGAGTGCAAATTATTTGAGGACAGTAGATTATTTTATAGGATACTATAATGGTGGATATTTATTATTATAAATCTAAGCCCATAGAATGTGCAACATCAAGCATAAACTCTAATGCAAACTATAGATTTGGGGTGATAATGTGTATAGGTATATTAATTTTAACAAATGTATCTCTAAGATGTGGGGTGTTGATAATGGAGGTGGCTATGCCTCTGTGAGATCAGAGAGAGTACAGGAAATATCTATACCTTCTTCCCATTTTGTTGTGAGCAATACTGTTCAAGGAAATAAAGTGTATTTAAAAAGATGAATAATTAATGTAAAAGCAATGAAAAGGACAACTATAGAAATGAGATAGTAGAAGTATGATGAAATTTCATATATTTATGAGAGAAAATGTAAATTTCTCAGACATGAAATGACATTTAAGCCTATATGGAAAGTAATTAAAAAGAATAAAAAGCGTCCTAGAGATCTAGCAAGTGAAAGCTCAGACCTTGGAGCAAGTGTCTATCTTCACAGGAGGAGGGGTAGCATTGTGTGGGGCTAAAAACACAAAAAGTTGGGGTTGATTTGCAACTTGGGAGTTTTACTGTGAAATCCAAGACTGGCCTTATATTCAGAGTTAGGGGGAGATGGAAGAAAGGAGCAGACCACTCCACATTGACAGCAATTTTAATAAGCAAAGGGAACTTACATAAGAGGTATCTTAGCCACAAGACCAGGAGATCTCCACACCTGCCTGTCAGCTTCTCAAAGTTTCTATAGAGTCTTTAAGTCAGTTGTCACATATTCAGGCCCAATGGTCTCAACAAACCTTGCTCCTTCAAGGCTATGTCCTTGGAAAAACTCCTTTGAAAACTGTCAGCAGAACGTGCATTCCAAGATCAAGAATGGCAAAGTGGATGAGGAGCTCTGATTACCTTGTGGATCAACTGAAAGTCATGTACTCTTGATTACCTCTTCTAACATTCCACCCCTTGTGCCTAGTTCTTACAAATCTCACACCCCACCTTTTGCTGCACTGTGCCCTGAGCAGTCAACAGAGGGGTTCACCAGCATTTTATGCTTGTTGTTGGCAGCTATCTGGCTGCATTGGGGACAGATGTCATAGCAACAATACAGGCACATAACCTTGATAAAATGGACATAATTTTAAAAAAAATACAATTTTCCAAAACTCAATCAGGGAGAATCAAAAACCTGAATAGGCCAATAACTACTGAGGAAACTGATGCAACACAGGGGAGTTTTACCAAATATTCAAAGAACAGACATTCTCCTCAAACTATTCCAAAAAATTCAAGAGGAAGGAACACTTGTGATTTCTGAGGAGAAAACAAACATGTGAATCTTGTTCCAAGAGGGCTGACCCCTCCACCCCACTGTTTTTGGAAGAGGCAGGTAGGAATGAAAAGGCAGAGGGAGGTGTGAATGTTTGTCTTTTGCTTTGCTGGCTTTGGGAAGCTAAAAGAGAATTTAGCAACTGTGATCCACCTGATTGCAAAGCATTCTGTTATTTTAGCTCAGCCTCTGTAGTTGGCAGATTATCAGTCTGGCCTTGCAGCAGCAAGAAAAGATTAGAGAGGTGCAGGTTCTGAAAGACCAGTGAGAAACAAAACAGGGATGGAGAAGTAAAGCATGGACTAGTGAGTGTTATGTGTTTTTGTGTGTGCTGGCGGGGAGAGTTGTGGGGGTGTGGTGCAGGGAGAAGGGTCTCTGTTTCTCTTCTGCTCTCTCTCTCCGTCTCCCATCTCACACTTGCACTTGTAAATAATGTCACTCCCTGAGGCCTGTGCCCAGGCTGCTCTAGAAGGCATCCTAAGCAGCTGGGGTTACCAGAAACCTGCAAGGCCTGAGGGTGGGGCCACCTGCCCCTGCTGTCATCCTCGGGCTTGGAGACCCGCTCATTCTCTGATGGAAGCCTGGCTCTCTGAAGGAGGCCAACATCTTCCCACAGATGGGAGCATTCCAGGTAAAGGGGGTGGAACTGGAGAGCATCTCTCAAGAGGGCTGCCTGGTTTGGCTCCAGGACGAGGCTCAGGAGTGGTCCCGAAGGAAAAGAAACTATCACCTCAGCTCCTGGGACATGCCCAACACATCCATCTCAGGATCATTGCTCTGGCCGCTCTCTTTCCTAACATTGTTTCTCCAGATCTGCACATGCTCACTCTCTCACCTCATTCAGATCATTGTTCAAATACCACTTTCCGACCAGCCTATAGGAACATGCTTATGAAACTTTGTACTTTTGTGGCATTGCTTCCTATCTCTGACTTATCCTATACAATAAAAGCCTAATATGCAAATTGTTCCACCTGGAGTTGGACCACTTGCTATGACTTGAGCTGACCACCAGGGGGTGGTGTGGAACATGGCCAATGTTGATGAAATGGACAAATTCCTAGAAAAATACAACTTCCCAAAACTGAATCCCGAAGAATTAGAAGACCTGAATAGAAGCAGTAATAAATAATAATTAAAAAAAAAAAAAACACAAAAAAAACTCCCAGCAAACAAAAGTCCAGGTCTGAATGGCTTCACAGGGGAATTTTACCAAACATTCAAAGAAAGACTAACACCTACACTCCTCAAACTATCCCAAAAAGTCCAAGAGGAAGGAACACTTCCAAGCTCTTTTGATGAAGTCAGCATTATTCTAATTTCAGAACCAGATAAAGACACTACAAAGAAAGAATTACAGGCCAATATCACCGATGAACGTAGATGCTAAAATCTTCAACAAAATATGAGCAAATTGGATCCAGCAATATATTAAAAAGATCACAAAACATGACCAAGTGGGAGTTATTCCGGGGATGCAAGGACTGGTATAATATTCGCAAATCAATAAATGTGATACATCATATAAACAAATTTAGAGACAAAAATCATGATGATATCAACAGATGCAGAAAAACATTTGACAAAATCCAATCTATAATAATAAAAGCATAATATGCTAATTATACCAGATATCCTTCCTGACGAAGCAGGGGCTGTGAGGGAAGCCTGGGTCCCGGGTGCCAAAGGGAAGCCAGTGCCAGTAGCCGAGGGAAGGAAGGCCTACTCTTGCATGAATTTCATGCATTAGGCCTCTAGTTTTTTATAAAAACTCTCAGCAAAATGGGAATAGAGGGAGCCTATCTCAACATGATAGAGGCCATATATGACAAACCTACAGCCAACAACAGACTCAATGAGCAAAAACTAAAACCATTTCCCCTAAGAACAGGAACAAGACAGGGATGTCCACTTTCACCACTCTTATTCAACATAGCATTGGAAGTCCTAGCCACAGAAATCAGACAAGACAAAAAAATAAAAGGCATCCAAATTGAAAAGGAAGACATAAACTGTCATTATTCACAGGTCACATGATATTGTACATAGAAAACTGTAAAGACTCCACCAAAAAAACTACTAGATTTAGTAAATGAACTTGGCAATGTAGTGGAATACAAAATCAACAGCCAGAAAAAGATGGATTTTTTTTTTTAATGCAGCAGTAATGAATTATCAGAATGAGAAACTAAACGAACAATCCCATTTACCATTGCAACAACAACAAAAATTAAGGTACTTAGCCCTAGCTGGCTTTGCTCAATGGATAGAGCATGGGCCTGCAAACTGAAAGATCCCAAGTTCGATTCCAGTCAAGGCACATGCCTGGGTTCTGGGCTCAATCCCCAGTATAGGGCATGCAGAAGGCAGCCAATTAATGATTCTCTCTCATCATTGATGTTTCTATTTCTTTCTCCCTCTCCCTTCCTCTCTGAAATCAATAACAATATATTTTTTAAAAATTAAGGTACTTAGAAATAAATTTACCATATAAATTTTTCAAGTATTTGTTCTTGATCTGTGAAATATGCAGTTGGTATTTTAATAGGGATTACATTGAATCTGTAGATTGCCTGGGAGAGTATGGACATTTTAATGATGTTGATTCTACCAATCCATGAACATGGTATATTCTTCCACTTGTTTATATATTCTATCTCTTTTTCAACTTCTGGTAGTTTTCTGAGTACAGGTCTGTTGCCTCCTGAGTTAAGTTTGATCCTCTGCTTCATCCAATATACTTTTATTACATCCCAGTGTGTTCTTGATGTCAGATATATCATTCTTCATATCTACCATATTTTTCTATGTATAAGATGCTATTATTTTCTAAAGTTGTTAGACTGAAAATTGAGGGGCGTCTTATACATGGAAGTCAGCAATGGAGGGAGCTGTGTGGGAGCAGCGTAGCTGCCCATACCTTGTCAAACAGGCTTCCTCCAAGCCTTATTGTTACTAACATCAGCTGACGCTGTAATTGGAGGTGGAGAGTGCACAGATTCAACAGGGACTGGAGCGTTCAGAGCCCATAAAGATGTCAAAAAATAAAAAAAGATAAATACAGGTAAGTGATTGTCTTATTCTGCAAAATTAAAACTGAATGTAATCAGCTATAGCAAAAGAGCATGAAAATAGAGCTGCAGAGAGATGATTTGGACCTCCTCACATTGAATATATGATCAGACAGTGGAGAAAACAGGAAGAACACCTCCTTAAGATGCCAAAAAAGAAGAAGGCCTTAAGAGGAAAACCAGCAAAATGGGCAAACTTGAAGCAGAGGCTTAAGACTTGGATTATGGAGCAGCACCAGAGTGGCTTATGTGTGTCAACAAAGCTTATTCAATGTCAGGCAAGAATGTTTACAAGTGAAATGAACGTTGTTGATTTTATAGGAAAGGCAAAATGGTGCTTCAATTTCATAAGGAGAGAAGGGTTGGCCATGAGAACACGAACAAAGTTAACTCAGAAAATGCCACCAGTTTATGAGGATGATCTTACATATATAGATGACTCAGAACACAGCAGTGATACAATAGAAGTTGAAGAAATTGATATGTCTGGAACTAATAGTGATGAAGAAGAGAGTAGTGATGCAACAGAGGCTGAATAAAATGATATGCTGCCTAATATCATAGTACTGGTATGTAAACATTACCTGTGGTAATTACTAAATAAAAATGTGTTCTGTTTTATGTTTAAAATATTGATTTCTTAATTTTGGTTGGAAAAGTGGGGGAGTCTTATACATGGGGGAGTCTTATACACAGAAAAAAAAAACACAGTACATTTTATGTAAAGACCAATGTTCATGACCCAATTCAAAATATTTTCACATCTCATTAGTTTTTATAAATTATATTTTTTCTCTCTATTACAATAGTAAAAAAAAGGTTCAGGAAGATGTTAATAAAAGAAATCACTATAAACAATTATGTTATGTCCCTAAATAACTATTTTTAACATTTTTTGTATACACTCTATACATAGGATATCTATATAATCAAAACTATATATTATTATGATTTTCTATCCTTTTTCTTATAATTAGCATTTTATCATCAGCATTATTATCTTCACAGTAATATTATGTATGACATCTATCTATAAGTATGTATTAACTCAATCAAGAACTGGTATCAAGTTGGAAATTAAAATATGACTTATCCTTTGTCTTCCTAACATGGAACTGAAAAGAAAGATCCAAAATATTTCTTCTTTAGTTTAATTATATTTTCTATAGAATTCATCTACCTGAATGGACTATAGAGAGAGTACAAAACTTAGTGTGGAGCCCAAACCTAGCTTCATGCTGGGCCATATAAAAACTAGAGAAAAGAATGGATATGTACACCTATGGATTAGAGGCAGATCTTAAAAAATATTTTCTTGTAACCAAATATGTGAGCATTGTAATTTAAAAGAAAAGAAAATGATGTTAATTCTAAAGTTTAGATGTCTGTTTAATTTGATACCTGAAACTTTTTTTTTTATTGTTTTATTGCTTAAAGTATTACAAAGGGTATTACATATGTGTCCTTTTTTTCCCCCCCGCCCTTGACAATCCCCTGGCCTCCCCTCTGAAACATTTTGTTACATGATGATGATTATGATGATTTTAAAAGCATGAAAATAATACATGTTTATTATAGGAAAATGAAAATGTTGAAATAATTTTGGAACTGGAAGTGACTAAATTAATCTCCTACATTCTTTTCAATTGTCTTGGGAATCCTTCAACATACTTTTTATTTGCTTCTAATAAGATGTTCATATTCTTTGACTAGAGGCCCAGTACATGAATTTGTGCACCAGTGGGGTCCTTCGGCTTGGTCTGCAGGATCGGGCTGAAACTGGCTCTCTGACATCCCCCAAAGGGTCCCAGATTGTGAGAGGGCACAGGCCAGGCCAAGGGACCCCACCAGTGAACGACTGAGGCCAGGGAGGGATGCAGGCAGTTGACCAAGCCAGGGAGGGACTGAAGGAGAGCTCCAGGGTGTCTCGCTCAGTCCTGATTGGCTGGACCCCAGCTGCAAGCTAACCTAATGGTCGGAGTGTCTACCCCTGGTTGTCAGTGCATGTCATAGCGAGTGTTTGAGTGGCCTTAGCATATCGTTAGCATATTATGCCTTGATTGGTTGAACAGAAGACCGGACAACCAGACAGCATATTAGGCTTTTATTATATAGGGAGGTAGATTTTTTATTATGTCTGGAATTGGAAAATTTAAAAATAAGGCAATATATGAAAATAAATGTTAGCAAACTATTAGCAAAGAATTTCTATCTGCTTAGCTACCACACTGGGGCAAAAGCAGTTAGCTTATTTTATCCTTGTGATTTAACATAATCCAAGTTGAAGTGCTCACACTATGCAATCCTGTCTTCCTCAGCAGGCTTGTGGCTCTTACAGGCAACTCCCCTCAGGATTAGTCTGTGTCACTCCCATTGAGTCCTAACTTGTCCATGGTCATGTCTCCAGAATGCAGATTCTTGGCTTCTCCATCTGGGCTGTGATGTTCACTTCAGTCCCTCTTAATCTGCGGTCATGTGACCTTCCCTGGAGATTTGTGCAGTGCACCTGGAGTTTCTTATTTCTTGAACTTTAGTATGTCTTTCCTTGCCTCAGTGGAGGGTCCTCTGTGAATATTTAGTACTATGGGATTCTGTCATTGCATCAACTAACACACCCCCTCATGAAAGATTTGGGAATGATATCATGCATCAGTCACATGATCAATAGATATAATCAATGCAAACACTATTTCTTTTTTTCCTATATTTTTATAGCAATTGGTGAGGTTCATTACATTCCTTCTGCTATAACACATAAGTCACCTGAGATAGCACAGCAGCAACTCTGTGCCTTGCACAGATTATAATGTCATGACTTGCCAAGTATAATCCTCCCAAGGTACAATAAATCTACTAATGATGAAATAAATCTACTAATCCCCTTCCTGATTAATTACAACTTTTAGTTCAGCTTTCAGTTCAGCCCCTGATGTCCCTAAGGAACTTTGTTTTTATTCTATGGTGCTCTCTACATAGGGCTGATACTAAATATTTCTTATCCCTCAAGATGGTCTTTTAAAGTCTCATTAATGACCACCATGACAAGGTAACAGAGTGCAGAAGGAAGATCCTCTGGATCCACATGAATGCACAGCAGAGCCTGACAGAGTGCCTCTTCCTCAACATGTTCACCCTCCCAGACTAGCCCATGGGAGGCCCAAAGGAAACATCACACATCATGTTTCCTGGACACATTTGTAATAATGAAACAGCCAATAGCATTCTCTGGACACTTGAGAGTAAGTTTCCAGAAAGTGCCTCATTGCTGAGATTTGAGTTTTCCTTTTCTTGCAGACACCATAGTCCTTGAGAATGTAACACCTCTGTCCTTAGAGCCTGTTAGCCACCTGTCAGTTTTGCTGCAAACTCCACTGAATAGGGCTGGGATGGCTTTCTATGCAGTGTTTCCCAATATGAGGGGCTGGAAATTAAAAATAGATCCTGGTAGCCCTAACCAGTTTGGCTCAGTGGATAAAGCGTAGGCCTGTGGACTGAAAGATCCCAGGTTCGATTCCAGTCAAGGGCATGTACCTTAGTTGCAGGCACATCCCCGGGGGATGGGGGTGTGCAGGAGGCAGCTGATCGATGTTTCTCTCTCACCAATGTTTCTAACTCTCTATCCCTCTCCCTTCCTCTCTGTAAAAAATCAATAAAATACATTAAAAAAAATAGATCCTGGTATTCTGAAAAAAAAAAAAAATTAGTAATGTCCCTCAAAATACATAGTTTCTTCAGGCATGATTGTTAACCTTCTTTGAGCAATTACATTGGTGCTTTAAAGGAGTTATCCTACAAAGTATAACGTATATTTACCTATTGTTATTTAATGTTTATGATACCAATGAAAATCACAGATTTGAGAAAAAGATTAAAGCACTTCCAGCATGAAGAAAAAATTGAATACTTGCATGTAGTGGAGACTATCACGAGAATGCCCAGCTCAGTAGCTGCACAGCAGAAATGCCAACCATAGCTTCCTCCCAAATGCTTTTCACAGGCTCCATTTCATAAGACAAATGGAATTGATCCACTTGGTATGTTGGTTATAGTTTTAAAAAGGTCTCATATACATAAAGCTTTAGTAAGCCTTGTAATAATAAACTCTTATGTGTACAATATTTGCTTCAGGAGATGGAATGACTTATAAATAGGCTAGATTAGCTTCTCTTTCTTCTTTTGTCGCTACTATAAATTCCTTCTCCATAATAACAAACTTTATAATAATAATAATAACACCAAAATACCCCCAATTGTGTAGTTATTATATGATAGCAATGAGCTAAAAATATTAAATACATTATCTCATTTGATCCACACAGAAACCTTCTTCAGTTATCCTGATTTTATAGATAGAGAAACCGAGGCTTCAGAGGATGAAAAATTGCTCAGAGTCACACAATTTCCTGGTGACAGATCAAGATTTGAAATTATATCTGTTTCACAACAAAACCTGTGCTTATAATTGCTATGCTTCTTGTTTTTCTTCTATAACTGGAGATACAGTTTCATTTTAGCATGATTAAGTAAACAAACAAAAAACAAAACAAAAAAAACCCAGAAAAAGTGCTAAATAGTGTACTATCTGTCTACACTGGACTGAACTTGAACTGGAGTTTAGTTAAAATTTAGTTGTAACTACTACACTGCCATTTTGAAATGTTTTTTACGTTTAAAAATGTAAATATGGTTTGTTCATTTTTATATTTATCAAACACCAAGGTTCTATCTGACTATTTTTTATAAATTCTCAATGCTCTTATACTAGAAATCAGTTTTATGATAATCATTTGGGACCATGAATTGCGGTCAAGACCCTTGGTTACAACCTACATGTAGCTTGAACAAATAGAGTGTATGTTTATACTGATGGTCACTTTAAAAAGGGCTATGTAAACCTTTTCCTCATTCTTCCTTGGACAGTGCACCACGTAGGACAGTGCACCTTTCATGCTTTGCAATAAACTAAAAAAAAAATGGGTATTTGATTATATTATAAGAAGAGTTCCTTAATTCGCTATAGCCATGTGGTGGTAGGGTCTGACACAACACATGACTAAAGAGGAGGCACAAGTAAGACACCTGCAGATTCTTATGTTTCCAAGGGGCACAACTGCCCAGATTTGAAATTCTTAATCAGCCAAACTACATTAACATATGGCTAATGGGAAGACTATAGTCTTTGCAGGCAGATCACAACAAACACCCATAAGGAGCAGAGTCAAAATGACCATGGAGAAAATCTGGCTTTCTAAGCAGGAACCTTTCCATTCGACCACATCTGCTTTCTCAGAAGTTGTTGATGCATTTCAAGTGACCTTCTTAATATCACCGATGCTGTTAGCTGGCTAAGAGTAGGCCTTCCTTCGATGCCTTCTGGGTATCACGCTCTCGGTTAGTGACACACAACACTTATTTGCTTGATAACCATGAAAATTTGCAACTATTCTTGTTACTAACAGATGATAAACACAATGTTCTAAGAGAGTAAATGATCTCAAGTTCATATAAAATAGCATCACACAATTGTTACTTTATTTAACAATGTGAAGAAGCAATGTTGATCAAGTGTTGCATATGTCTTAGAAATTATACCAGCAATTTTAAGTGCATATACCTTCATTTAATTTTCATAGCATATTTAGGAAGTGAATATCATTCTCATAAGTTTATGAAGGCACACATCGATAGCCTGAAAAGACCATCTAGCTCATAAGTGTCAACAAACTTTGAACCAAGGCTTGTCTATCTGCAAGGCTTTCATTCACTCTAACATCTCAAGAAGTTCACTGTAAAATATTTTTTATTATTTTCAATATTATATTCTTTATTGCCTTCAATAATTGATGTTTTAGTAAACATTGATAATCCACAATGGCAGAATTTCTCCAACAATAAATGTAATTACTTTCCCACTAATTCATTGTATTAGACGATACTCTAAAGAAGGCAACTTAGAACAATAACATTACTCACTTCTGGAATTTCAAAGAATGAAATTTAATTATTCATAAATTCAGGGTAGAGTAATCTCCTAGTATCTAACTTTGACATATAAAGTTTCAAGCATTTCTCCACTCTTTAAGGATTGTGAGCTACTATTATGCATAAAGGGAATGAGATATTTCCTTCTTAAGTTTCAACTTTATTTAAGTAGATTCTACTCTGTAAAACTCTACATATCTTCTAAGGCTGAACCAGAAAATACTGCATGGTTAGAATTCTGCAAATGTAAGATCTGTGCTGATATAAATTCTTTCAGATATGAAATAGCACCAGGCAGGAAGATATCACCACACTACTTACAGTTTTTTTTTTTTTCTTATTTGGAACTCTGCTTTTGTCTATGAGAGGCTCAACAGATATTTACTGATAACTGTCTTTTTGTCAGACACTGTGTTATATGTTGGGAAACAAATGAATAAGATGTAATCCTTTTCTAAATCCCTCTGCACACTCGTGATGGCAAGAAGCAATGTGCATGCATGTACATGGGGGTCTCCCATGGTTCTGCTGAGAGAACCAGGGTTTCCTTCAAAACTGTAGTCATAGCCCTGGTCCTCAAGGAACAGGTTTAATTTCTCAGCAGAAAAGTAGATCGTTAAATATGTAGACAAGGCACCTCTATTTAAAATCTCTTATTCCATGAAACTCTTTACTCCCAGGGGTACCTCTTAAACATGCCTGCTCTTAAAATGTGCCTGCAAGGGGGTAGTAGAAAGCACTTGGTTTCAGGGTGTGCATTTTACTCCAATTGCTATACGCACATGTTGTATAATCACAAACTCATTGAAACTCTCTGAAGCTTGAAGCTTGGATTCTCATTTGATAACATAAAGCTACTACCTACCTTGCAAGATTGTTCTGAGACTATAAAAAATGAAGTACTTAATCATGTCTCTGCATAGGTCAGACTTACTACTTGGCAGCTTCATTATATAAGCTACAACAGAAAATAAAATAAAAACTTCTAAATGAGTGAGAGGGAACTATTTCATTTCCTTCCCAAGTATAATATCTTAATTAATGGAAGTATGAGCTTTTCTGGAAATTTGCATTTATCAATGCATTCAGTAAAAGCTATTTTTCCCTTTCTTGTGTGAGTCAAACTAAATGTCCTTGTTATATTTATTTCTTAATCTTGATTCAAAATTAAAACAGCTAATTATTTTTTCCATCAGGCGCTACTTAAAAATCTAAGAACAGCTTCAAATTGAGTCACTTCTATCCCCAATCTTAGGAAATCTTACTTTGTGCAAAAATAGAAGGGTGAATAAACTTCTCCCCATTTTCCTTGAATAATACTTTATAAATGAAATTCATTCATTTTATATTTGCAGTGTTCACATCTTCCTACAGATAAAATATTTTTCCATATTTAGGTAGAAAGCAAAGTGCAAATATTTTTAAGGGAAAAGAACAGCTTGCATTCACATGAAAGAGGGAATGATTGTGATCAGCCCTTTCTGTCTGAAGAAGGCTTCTGGTTAGGAAGGGAGCTCAGAAAGCGGTGTATTCTGTGCAGGATGCAGGGCAGCCTCTGAGTACATTGGCTGAGGATGGGATGGGAGATCTATTCGTGAGGTGAAGGGTCTATAAAGGGAAACTTAGTCAAATGGAGAATTTCACTAAAGACTGGTTCTGCTCATAAGGAGTTTGGAAATGGGCATCTTATCTACCTCTAAGAAGAAGGAAACAAATTAAGAAAATCTAATATTTTAAAAAGCCTTGAGAAGTCAATGAGCTCCAAATTTAGTTAATGATCGGAACCACCAGCGGAGTCTTTTCACACACATGCTCCTGAATTCCACCCTAAACAGTCCTGAACTGGCACAGGAACATTTATGTATCAACTATGATTCTAAGTTCCAAGTGATTGAAACTGACTTTGACTGACTTTAGCTAAAAGGAATATATTGAAAGCATAGGAGGAAGGTATTAGATGCCCCATTTGTGCTGAAAAGCAAAGCTTGGGAAGCAAGCAGTAACACAGAGCAGAAAAGTAATCAATACGGCAGGTAGCCCACCTTGCAGCGAGCCCAGAGGCACTGCTCCTGAGCCCCCAAAGGCACTGCAGGTCATTGCCAGCACTGAAATCCTTATGGATTCTCCCCCTCTTCTTCCTTGTGACACCCTCTCTAGACTCAAGATTTAGATTAAAAAGAATGAAAAAAAGAATAATCATCTTAAATAATGGGCCTGATTGTGGAATCCCAATTTGGTGCAGCAATTACCCATATGTGACTATACTGCCATCCTCAGTCTTTTAGTTCACCACTTCTTTGTCATAACATGGCTGCTATGCTTCAGACAACATTGTCCCACACCAATGCCGATTAATTTTCCAGACAAGAAGAAAAGGTGACACTTTTCTTCCTATAAGATACCATCTTTTTCTGGGATGAAAATATTCCCTCTTTCTCCTCCCTCTGCCCCCAACCCCTGCCTAAAGTTTTTATCTCCCACTTCATTGACCAAAGCTGACCAACATGCCATTTCCTAAGTCCATTACAGATGTAATGGAGTTGTCATTGCAGCAAAACATATGCAAGGTTTCTTTCTGAGATTGGGATGGAGGCCACCTTCACTCAGACTGAGGATGCCACTATCTGAGGAAAGTCCAATCTGAGTTGGTAGAAACAAAAGCAGGGGACTGGGTCTCCAATAGGCAACAAATAGGATCTCGCAAGGCAGGAACTACTTGAACATCTGAAAGGCACTTGCAAGCTGAGCAGCCAGACACCCAGTGTCTAACGTGCTATATTTTAAAGTATGAAAGTCACAAGAAACAGCCATTGGCACAATTATCACAGGAAATGTGCTATGCTGCTGAGAACACCATGCCCCCATCACACCTAGAAAGGATTATCTACCAGAATTTGTAATAAAATGTCCCATCAGGAGGGTTGAGGTACTTTACAACCCTGGTAAAGAAATACTCTCAGTATTCACTGGAATCTTATTGTTTTGCTACAGGTAGGACCTGTTGAAATGTACTCTATCTAAAATAAGGGATATTAAAAATGGTGGTGCAGTAAGTGGATGCTACACAGACATGCTCCAAGGACCAATCTGGAATTAAAACTAAAATACAAAAACAAAAAAACCCACAAAAAACCATCTGAATAATCAGCTGAAGATTTGCTGAACAGAACCCTGATAACCAAGGATGGAAGACCGCATAGAGATTGGTAGGAAGGGTGGAGGTGTGAAAGGGCTGGCTGAACTCCAACAGGCAGCAGCTGAAATTCTGGAAAGATATCTCAGGTGTGGGGGGTATACACTGAGAACTCTGGGGTCTAATCCCCAAGCTGCATCCCCCAGAAAAGAGCACCAGAACTGAGAAGGGTACCCATACAACACCTGGCTGTCAAAAGCAGCAGGGTTGCTATCTGCCAGAGAATGACAGCTGGAAATGCAGGCACCCTCTTAAAGGGCCAATACATAATATTTCTATGGAGCCACCCACCTTGGGATCTGGTAGAAGGAGGGAGAGTGGACTGCAGCTATGTGAACAGAAGTCAGGATAGGGGGCTTTGGGGTTGGAGCTCAGAAGGTAGACAGCCCAGTTTCCTGAGCTGAGTCACTCCCTCAGGCTATGGAGGTCATCTTTCTCAGGCAGATCTTTGCTATCCAGGTGGTTTTTGCCTGTGGGGAAGAAAGTTGACCCACCCTATTGAAAAACACCTTGCTCCATGGTGCAGTTTCTGAGGTCCATTAAAAGACTGCAAATAACAATTAGCCTTCAGATAGAAGCAATTGCCCCACCTGTTGGAAAACCGCTCACCCCACCTGTAGACTATTGTTTGAGGCTATTCAAGATTGAATGCAATGGTCTACAGGCAGAGGAGGGTCTCTGGGAGCTTAGAGTCTTTGCCAGATCTAATTATTCAGAAACAGCATTTCATGCCCCTCTGCAAACATCATCCAGGATTGCTCAGCAAGGAACAGCCAGTGGTATCCCACGTGCCTGCAGCTGACATTTGCTGGACCAACTCAGAACAGCAAGTGAGTACAACTCAGAACAGGAACAATCAAGGCATGAGACTCCATGAATAGGGGTTTCAACCTCTCAGACCTCAATCAGGTTGCCCAGGGTCAGAAAGGAACAGTTACTCACATGCACCTTCACTAAAGAAGTTCCCAGGAAGCCCAGGATAGACACACCAAGAGTTCAGATTCAATAAAATTATAGCAAAATCCAGTGAGCCCCACAAATAGCTGACTCAAAGAACCTGTATAACAGCTGGCACATTGGCATGGGGGTTGAACCTCACTGGAAGCAAGTTGTAGGGGAGATCCCCCCACAAATGGGACATCAACAATCAAGTCTCATTTACAACAGGAGATCCCAAATAACTCACTTGAAGGGAATTCCTAGAGTATCCAGCTCAAGTGAACAAAGAGACTGCACCAATGGACCCCTCAAGACACTTTCTTTATTATGCCACCCCACAAAGATTAAGAGGTATAACAGTTCTATTTAATACATAGAAGAAAATCTAAAGAAACAACTAAAATAGGGAGACAAAGAAAGAATGCCCAAATGAGAGAAAAGCAGGAATCTCCAGAAAAAGAACTAAATGAAACGGCGGCAAGCAAACTATTAGACAGAGAGTTCAAAGCAATGGTTATAAAGATGCTTAAGGAACTTAGTGCAACATGAAAAAAACAGCATGAAAAAAAAAATAGAGGCCATAAACAAGAACCAAATACTGGTATGTATTATCTTACATATTTTGACAGTCAGGAGTCTGGGAAGAACCTAGTTGAATGTACTTGGTTCAGTCTATTTCTCAGGCTGCAATCTAGCTGTTGTCTAGAGTTGCCATTATCTCAAAATCAGATTTCAAGGAAGATTCTTCCCCTAGCTTGCTTACTTGTTTCTTAGAAGTTTACTGATCCTCATGAGCTATTGGTTGAAAGTCTCAGTTCTTAATTGGCTGTTGCCTGGAGGCCAACCTCAATTCACTGCCTTGTAGGCATCACATTAGGGTGGCTCACAACCTGGTCAATGGCCTGCTTTTCAATAAACCAGCTAGAGACTAGAGAGGACAAGCAATATGAAAATCACAGTATTTTATATCATAAAACTAAACGTGAGTTCCCCTCATTTTTTTTGTGTTCCATAGATTAGATGACAGTTACTAAGTACAGGCCATATTCCTGAGGAAGGGATTGAGCAAGGGCATGCATGCCAGGAGTTGGGAAATGCTGAGAGTCATCTTAGAGGCTGCTTCCACATTACAGAGCACATAATAATTACCCCAAAAGATAGCGCAGTTGAATGAAAGATTGAGAATATGTGCTATTTTAGTCTTAATATCACAGGGCTTTTGCACTGATAATTTCCTCCTCCCCCCTGCCCAATATTGAGAAGAAAGAACACTGGCCCAATTGAGCATCCATTATGTGCCACTCTTTGTGCTAGGTAGTTTTCCACGTGTTACCTTGTTTTATCCTCACATCATTTTGAAAGCATTTCCCTGATATTACAGATAAGAATATCAAGGACCGAAGAAACACAATAATAATTCCCAAAAGCAACAATAAACAATTATGGATTATTTAGCTCCAAGACTTTTTCATTGAACACAGTTATTTTTCCACATTTTTTTTTTTTTTACAGACATGACCTCAAGATTAGAATGGCCAAGCAGTACTGCTTCTTTCTTTTGTTCCTATTCTTCCAGATGCTTTTGCACTGAAAGTCAAAATCTGCTAATGAACAGAAAGATGTCAGCAAATTGCTGTAGTATACTCTTCTCAGATAAACATATTAACACATTCCTCCCTCTACTTATTTCTACTCAAAATTTATTCTGTTTCTGGCCACAGCATGGAATATAACATGTTTTATTTTAAAATGTTATTATTATTGTTATTAGTTGATTTTCATATTCTCTTCATATTTTTAGTTACTTTCCTCAAACTTAACACTGATTTTTCCTATATTCATCTTTCGTTCAACAAATGCTTATTAAGAATTTGGTGACTGACAGACACTCAGCCAGGCATCTCTGATATTGAATAATTCAAGCACTTTACCACCATGAAGCTCCCGGGTGAGTAGAAGAGATAGATTTGCAAAGCATAAGTTATAAAAGCATATGACCCAGAAAAAAAGGACCTATTCTCTTCAAGAAAAACTGATAGGCTGAATTTTAATCATTGAATATAATTATGAACAATTTCAGAGGAGCCAATGCAACATATAGAAAACAGTTTTAAATATAGTAGATGTCAATCCAGCTATATAAATAATTTTAAATGACAATGTCTAAAGGTTCCTATTAAAAGACAGATTTGTAAAACAAAAACATAAGATTAACAACAGGCTGTCTTAAGAAGTCCATCACTATAAATATAGAATCAGAAAAGGTAAAAGTAAAAAGGAAAGCTAAAGATACCATGTTAATGGCTAATCAAAAGGAAGCCTGAATATGGTAGTTATATTAAGTTTATATGAAATATGGATCAGAACAAAAATGTTTTAAGGAGTAAAGAGAAGGCTTATATGTAATAACAAATAAATAAGTTAATTCTACAAAAGGACATAAAACCCTAAATGTGTATGTACCTCAAAACAGAGTACCAAAATACATTAGGCAAAAACTGATAGAATTAAAAGGAGAAATATAAATTTACCATCGTAATTCATGATTTCAACACATTACTCTCAGTAATTGACAGATTAAACAAGCAGAAAATCAGTAAAAGGATTTTGATGACCTGAACAACACTATCGATCAGCTAAACAAAATTGACATCTATAGAACACTCCATCAAAACCCAGCAGGATGCATATTCTTTTCAAGTTTCATGAAACATTCATCAAGATAGACCATATTCTTGGATATAAAATATACCTTAGCACATGCAAAAACCCTGGAAATAATACAAAGTGTGTCCTCAGATCAAAGTGGAATTAAACAAGAAATAAATAACCAAAAGATAACTGAAAAATCACCAACTACTAGTATTTGGAAATTAGACACACTCTAAATAACCCGTTTGTCAAAGAAGGGTCTCAGGAGAAATTGAAACAATATTTTGAACTAAATTAAAATAAGATACAATTTGCCAAAATTGTGGTATGCTTCTAAAGCAACGCTTAGATGAAGATTTACAGCATTAAATGCACGTATTAAAAAATAAGGAACTAAAATAAAAATTAACTTTCATGTTAGAAAACTTAAAAAAGAAGTAAAAATTAAACCTATAGCAAGCAGAAGAACAGATTAAATAAATATAAGCATACATAAATAGAATAAAACAACAAACTTGCTCGAAGTCACTAATCATCCGAGAGATGCAAATCAAAACAACAATGAGGTACCATCTCACACCTGTCAGAATGTCTATCATCAAAAAATCAACAAACAACAAGTGCTGGAGAGGATGTGGAGAAAAAGGAACACTCGTGCACTGCTGGTGGGAATGCAGACTGGTGCAGCCACTGTGGAAAACAGTATGGAGTTTCCTCAAAAAGTTAAAAATGGAACTCCCATTTGACCCAGTGATCCCACTGCTAGGAATATATCCCAAGAAACCAGAAACACCAATCAGAAAGGATATATGCACCCATATGTTCATAGCAGCACAATTCACCATAGCTAAGATCTGGAAACAGACTAAGTGCCCATCAGTAGATGAATGGATTAGAAAACTGTGGTACATGATTGAATACTATGCTGCTGTTCATAGATTGGTAGAGTCAACATCATTAAAATGTCCACACTACCCAAGACAATCTACAGATTCAATGCAATTGCTATTAAAATACCAATGGTATATTTCACTGACCTAGAGCAAACTCTCCAAAAATTTATGTGCAAAAACAAAAAAAAACAAAAAAGATGCCAAAAAGCTGCAGCAATCTTTAGAAAGAACAAAGTTAGAGGAATCACAATACCAAATATCAAGTTACATTACAAAGCCACCTTAATCAAAACAGCCTGGTACTGACACTGGAATGGGCTTATAGATCAATGGAACAGAAAAGAGACCACAAAAATAAACCAAAACCATTATGCTCAATGAATATTTGATAAAGGAGGCAAGAGTATCAATGGAGTCAAAACAGTATCTTCAATAAATGGTGTTCGGAAAATTGGACAGATACATGCAAAAAAATGAAACTAGACCACCAAATTATACAATACACAAGAATAAACTCAAAATGGATAAAAGATCTAAGTATAAGTCAAGTACCCATAAAAATTATGGAAGAAACCATAGGCAGCAAAATCTCAGATACATCTCATAGCAATATGTTTACAGATATATCTCCTAGGGCAAAAGAAACTAAGGAGAAAATAAACATATAGGACCACATCAAAATAAAACTTCTGCACAGTAAAAGGAACCATCAACAAGAGAAAATGGAGCCCACTATGTGGGAGAACATATTTGGCAATGATACATTTGATAAAGGGTTAATAATATCCAAAATATACAAGAAACTCATGCAACTTAACAAATGGAAGACAAACTATACAATTAAAAAATGGGCAAAAGACCTATGTATGTTCTCCAAAGCAGTCATACATAGGACCAAGAGACATATGAAAAAATGTTCAAAGTCATTGATCATAAGAAAGATGCAAATTAAGATAACAATGAGATATCACCTCACACCTGTCAAAGTAGCTATTAATCAACAAAACCACAAATGACAACTGCTGGCCAGGATGTGTGGAAAAGGGAACCCTAGTACATTGCTGGTGGGAATGCAGACTGTTTTCTATAATGGTGTAGCCATTATGGAAAATAGTATGGAGTTTTCTCAAAAATTAAATATTGGAATGCCATTTGACCCAGTGATCCCACTTCTAGGAATATATCCTAAGAAACCTAAAACAGCAATCAGAAAGAATGTATGCTATCCTATGTTCATAGCAGCACAATTTACAATAGCTAAGATCTGGAAACAGCCCAAGTATCCATCAGTAGATGATAAAAGTGGTTAACAAAGCTCTGGTACATTTGCACCCTGGAATACTATGCAGCTATAAAAAAAGGTATCTTACCCTTTGAGACAACATGAAGGGAACTAGAGAATATTATGCTAAGCGAAATACGCCAGTCAGAAAAAGACAAATATCACATGATCTCACTTATATGTGGAATCTAATTATCTAAATGAATTGATGAACAAAATAAGACATGAAACATGGAGGCATGGAACCAACTAACCTACGTTGGTGTGGGGCAGGGGGGAGATGAGAAGAGATAAACCAAAAAACTTATATACTTATACTAGAGGCCCGATGCATGAAGATTCATGCAAGAACAGGTCTTCCTTCCCCTGGCTGCCTGCACCGCCTTCACTCCAGTTAGAACTGCCTTTCTGCCTTCTTTCCAGCCCGGAGCTACCTTTCCAACTTCCCATGCTACCCAAAGGTCCGGACTGGCGGGGAGAGCAGAACACCTGCGACATCGCCATGGCAATTCTACTTGGTGCCTGTGTATGCAAATTAACCCACCATCTTCGTTGGGTTAATTTGCATACTGACTCCTGATTGGCTGGCGGGCATTGTAAAGGTACGGTCAATTTGCATCTTTCTCTTTTATTAGTGTAGTTGCATAGCCCATGGACATGGGCAATATGGTAGTGAAGATCTGGGGGTGTATAGAGGTTTGCAGTAAGGGGATTAAGAGGCGGAAAATGGAGACATCTGTACTATCAATAATGAAGAAAAATAAATTTAAAAAAAAAGACAAAACAAATAAGAAAGATATAC
This sequence comes from Myotis nattereri, assembly GCF_964212035.1. Lineage (NCBI taxonomy): Eukaryota > Metazoa > Chordata > Mammalia > Chiroptera > Vespertilionidae > Myotis > Myotis nattereri. The sequence continues at coordinate 88,618,546 of NC_138082.1, read as the reverse complement.
AGAGTGAATGAATAACAAAAAAAGACCCTTACAAATGCTGTTTACAAGAGACTCTCTTCAGATTGAAAGGCATACACAGACTGAAAGAAAAGGGATGGAAAAGATTTTATCAAAATGAAACAAAACAAAACAAAAAAGCTGGGTTAGCAATACATATACCAAACAAAAGAGATTTTAAAGCAAAGGCTATATAACAAGAGAAAAATACCCACAACTCCACTTCTCAGTATTTATCTAAAGAAACATTGCATACACAACCATATGTTTATTGCAGCATTATTTACAATAGTCAAGATATGGAAGCAACCTAAGTGTCCATTAATGGATAAATGGATAAAGAAGTACTGATGCATATATATATAAAGTAGAATATGATTCAGTCATAAAAAGAATAAAATCATGCCATCTGCAACAACATAAAGGGACCTAGAAGGTATTATGCTTAGTAAGATAAATGAGACAGAAAAAAACAAATGCCAGATGATTTCACTTATATGTGGAATCTAAAAAACAAAATAAACAAGTAGAGTAGAAACACTTTAGACACAGAGAACATTTTGACGGTTGCCAGGTGAGAGGAGGGTTGGGGGAATGGGTGAAAAAGGAGAAGGGATTAAGCAGTGCAAATTCACAGTTATGGAATAGTCATGTATGTAAAGTACAGCATAGGGAATATAGTCAATAATATTTGAATATATATGGTGTCAGATGGGTATTCACTTTGTAAGTTTATAAGTACCTAATCATGAGGTTGTACACCTTAATCTTATGTAATATTGTATGTCAACTGTCATTTAAAAATTTAAAAACAGAAAAATAAATCCCTTCCTAAACTTAACAATGGCCTTCTAATTTTTCATGACCTTCTGGAAAAAAATTAAAAAGGAGAAAGGCTAAATCTATAATAATAAAAGCATAATATGCAAATTGACAAAACAGCCGAACTGCTGAACGACCATCCAGACACCCTTCCAGACGAAGCTGGGGCTGCAAGGGCCTATTCTTGCATGAATTTCGTGCATCAGGCCTCTAGTATTTAAATAACATAAGACAAAAATAAACAAAGTTTCTTTAATTAAGATTGCCTTATATCATCAAGAAATCATAAACCTTAAGGCTTATTCTCCAGGTTTTAAAACTGCTAGCAATACCTATTAGAATTGTATTTTGGTTTTGGTTTGAGAGGCAATAAAGCAACCCTCTAAATCAAAGAGAGATGGTAGATAAGTAATGGATAGATATGTAGGTAGATAGATACATATTTAGATATGAATGATACTATATAATAAAGAGGAAATATGCAAATTGAACATCACTCCAACACACAAGATGGCTGCCCCCATGTGGACACAAGATGGCTGCCACTAGATAGCCTGCAGGGGAGGGCAGTTGTGGGCAATCAGGCCAGCAGGGGAGGGCAGTTGGGGGGGACCAGGCCGGCAGGGAAGGGCAGTTAGGGGTGACCAGGATGGCAGGGGAGTGGTTAGGGGGTGACCAGGGTGGCAGGCAGATGCGGTTAGGGGCAATCAGGCAGGCAGGCAGGCGAGCAGTTGGGAGCCAGTAGTCCTGGATTGTGAGAGGGATGTCCCACTGCCTGTTTAGATCCGATCCCACCAGGATCGGGCCTAAATGGGCAGTCGCACGTCCCTCAAGGGGTCCCAGATTGGAGAGGGTTCAGGCTGTGCTGAGGGACACCCCCCCCTCCCCCGCATGAATTTTGTTCACCGGGCCTCTAGTAGATAAATAATTCATAGAGTTTGAAGCCATCTATAAATTGATGACAGATATTGATATAGATGTAAATAAACTTAGTTATCTATATTTCTATTTATCTATCTATATCATCTACTTGGCTACAGAAGAGGAGAGGAACACTACATTTAGAATCATGCTTTATTGGTAAAAATTAATATAATTTTTAAAATTCTCACCTCACGGCATACTTAGAGAGAGGTAGAGAGAGGAGAACAAGAGAGAGAAAGAGAGAGAGAGAGAGAGAGAGAGAGAGAGAGAGAGAGAGAGAAAGAGAGAGAGAGAGAAAAAAATTATTGTGGGAGAGAAGCATCAATTGGTTGCTTTCTGTACATGCCCAACCTGGGAATGAGCCCACAACCCAGGTACGTGCCCTAATCAGGAATCAAACCTTCAACCTTTTGGTGCACAGGGAGATGGTCAACTTACTAAGCCACTCCTGCTGGGCTAGAACCTTTTTTTGAATCTGTTTTCTCAACCCTCTACTTTTCTCCTACTTAGGCCCACATTACTAGTAGCTCTCACCTGGATCCCTAGAATAGCCTATCTTCTCCACAGCTTTAAATAGTGTCTATTTCAAACCAAATTCCATATAATAGTAAGTGTGATTTATTTGAAACCCTAACGTGATGCATGGCAGGTCATTTTTCTATTTTTATGGTGTTTTTCTACCTGGAATGTTTTCTTTATAACCACCCTTCTTCTTTCCTTATCATCTTACACCTCATTTTTCCGGGCTAAATCCTATTAAATAATCAGTACCCAGCTCAGATATCATCCTCCTAAAACTCCATCTGACCTTCATTCTGCCTTATCTCTCAGGTCAAGGAGTTTTGTGACTAACGTTACAAAGCAACTCAGCACACTGTGTTGCTCATTATAAGAGCTCTGCCATGTTGTATTGAAACCTCTTATGTCTATATCTTCTTCTATATAATGTTCATGAGGGAATCACTGGTTTTGCAATTATTGCAACTGGCATAAGTGGGGATCCACTACCTGTTTATTGAATTGAACTGTAACATCATTGAACTTCAAGGAGCTTTCATGTAGAAAATGTATTAATATCTGCTCCTTATAAAGATTCTAAAACATTAAATGCTTTTTTAAAGCAATCATATATCCAGGAAATGTTTGACTCCTCCTCCACTCTGAGTGAGCACCACTCTCTCCTGCATCATCTCTATAATTTATACCTCATCTATCACAAAAATTAATATTGCATTCTAATCCATATGTGTACATTACTATCTCCCTATTGGATATGATGAGATGAACAATTTCTTATTCATTCCTGCATATTGATGATTTAGCTTGGCATCTTACATACGTCAGACTTGTAATAAATTGTTTCAATTGATAAATCACAGTCATTTTAACTACGCTAATAGGAACCATTTCGACAAGACATAAATGAGGTAGCAAAATCCAGTGGATGCTGCATTAGTCTCAGATTACCTTTGGCTTCCAGTAAGTTGATTTTTTTAGAATAATTGATTTGGAGATTACCTTCCAAATACAGCTGTTATAAATTTAAATGAAATATAATTTTAAAAAATCTGACTTGAATGCCAAAAACTATGTTACAGTGTTAAATTTTGAGTTATATGCTAATTTTTATCATCATCATTGCCATCATGGTCAGAATCATAGTCTGTTTATTTATTTACTTATTTATTTATTTAAAAAAATATTGTTGACACTATTACAGATGCTCCCTGTTGAGCTGATTTTCCTGGTGTTTCTGTGAGAAGACTTTGACAGTATGAGCAGAGTATCATATAGCAAGACAGGAAAAACTGGTGGGAACACAGTTATTCAGAAAGGTGTCTGTTATTTTTCTCCACTGCTTTGTTCATCCTGAGCGCCAGTTTAATTCCTTTCTCAGTCCAGGAGTACAGTTTTGTGACCTCAAAGACTCATTTGACTGGCAAATTTGGCTTGAAAACCTGGACCTGAGCCTACCCTGCAGGGTCTGGCCAGACCACACATTAAGTGCACTCCAGTGAGAGCTGAGAATCTGGGAGTCATCGTCCAGCGACCTGGATTCTGCACTAGGTTGGCTGGGCCTTTGCATCTAGTCTCTTTATGGTGTTTCTCTTTTCTCTCATATATCAATTTGAATTCAATCAAACCTTGAGGTTAAATTTATCAGTTTTTATCTCAGGGTTCACAGTCCTTGAATTTTTACTGTGACGTTTATATGCCTTTATACAGATCACAGGTTTAATGCTATAGGCTTTACTTGGCTCTGTGATCCAACCCATTACCATTAATATTTATATTCCAAAACCAAAAGGTAGCAGTGCCAAAAAATATCTTGGCATTTACAGCTTCCAAATAAACAAGTCTATTAAGACTCTTGTCATGTTTTTTATTAATCAACATAATTTATTCTACTCTGGATATTCTCTTGGCTGCTGCTGTATTTTCAGTTTCCCTAAAATATGTAATTTATTATAGCTGTATCTCTTTGACCATTTATGTTTCGCCCATCTTAGAAATAAAGTTTTTCATTGAGATTCCCATCCAATAAAATATTTCCCAACAGATATATATTTACTCCAGTTGCATTAGAAAAGTAAATTTTTTGATATTGTTGGACATAAGAGATGCTGGAAGCAGTAAATCCATTTCAAGAAGCTTGCAGTTTTTTTGTGCTAAATGATAAAATATATGAGAGAGTATCTTATTCCTATTACTTTGTGGATAGCCCTTTAAAGTAATTCAGAATTTTTTGCTTAAGGGAAGATGTCATATGCCAAATCAATGTAGCCTTTGGTTGGCACTTACTTTCCTTGCCCTTTTAAATAAAGATGCCTATGGAGATTGCTCAAAACTCACCATGGTGAGCTGGTATTCATGCTGATACTTCCTTTTGGCCCATTTGCTCTTCTGCTTTCTCTGATAGCCTTTCAAATATTAAGTACCAAACATTTTTTTGTAATCTCTTCAATGAAACTTTAAAAAGTTACTGAACTTTTAAAAATTGCATACATTTTGTAGATTTGTGCTCACTTTGTTAACAAACTAGTTGTAGTCTGTTAATGTGCCCTTTGTTCCCCTAAAATGTACAATGATTCCATTTCTTGTTTGTATAAGTATGCCTGAATTTTTATTATAAAAATGTCATTGTAGGAAGTAGAAACTGGTATTATGACCTGTGAAATATTGTAATAAAGGTGAATGGAGATTTGCCCTTGGTTTACTAGATAAAAGTTCGTTTACAGAAATTTTCTTTATGCTTTTATGTAAAATGTCATGGGTAGAAAGAATAGTTTTATAGTAGAAACAATTTTTTTTTTCATTTAGGTAAAATATTTTTGGTTTTGAGAGAACAAATTAAAACCTTGCCCCTGTTAGAAGAGAATTTTATAATGAAGATATACATTCTTCTTTTTTTAAAAACATTCTTCTTAGAAGTTTTGTTCTTGCTCTTGATAAAGATTTGACCAAGTTTTATTTTAAGCTGTGTTTCTTTCACAGAAGGGCAATGAAAATAGAATAATAAAAATGGTAAGAGGTGTAAGGGGTTGATTTGGTATTTTTCAACATTGAAGTTGCTGAGATTTTTAATTGACTTAGATTGCAACCTTTTAGATTTTGCATTGAACTCTGTGTCACATTCTTTCCTAAAAGGTAATTCTTAAACATTAACTTTTAGTGTGCTCTTCATGTTAATAAGGCAGAGTTTTGTAAGCTAAATTAAAACTTATTGATGCCTGGCCGAAACCGGTTTGGCTCAGTGGATAGAGCGTCGGCCTGTGGACTGAAAGGTCCCAGGTTCGATTCTGGTCAAGGGCATGTACCTGGGTTGCTGGCATATCCCCAGTAGGAGATGTGCAAGAGGCAGCTGATCGATGTTTCTAACTCTCTATCTCTCTCCCTCCCTCTCTGTAAAAAATCAATAAAAATATATTAAAAAAAAAAAAAAAAAAAAAACTTATTGATGCCTGGCCAAACACACACACAAAACAAAACACATTTTTTGAATCTAAGTAACTATATAATTCTGTATTAAAGTAGATAACAATTGCTTCCATTACATGTTTATGTGATAGTGTAATTTAATTGATTGTGTTCTTAGATACATAAAATTTAACACTTTTAAGTTATGACAGTAAGCTATTGATTATTTAGAAATTGTTGTCAATTAAATATATATTTTTCTGAAATCCCTAAACACTAGGCTTTTTTTCTTCAATTGCTGTAATGCTCTGGTGAGAACCATTTTAGTAATAGTATTTTTATATATAAAATCAACAATCTCTGAGCTTCCTGGTTGCCAGGATAAATTTGAGGGCATTTTTTACCTTTTTGTTTTAAATCACTGTTTTTGAATTTTTCTCTGATTCTAGACACCACACTGAAATCTTCAGATCTATGAGGACAGTTGGAAGCTCCTGATTTTCATGAAGACAAGATTAAGCTGGGAACCCAGTAGCATTTATTGGACTGCAATCAGAATGATTACATCTTAAGTAGGTAACATGATATAAAAATCATAGAAGTCTACCAATTATGTTATTTAATCAAATGAATAGTGGTCTGCTCAGGCAATTAGATGTTCTTTATTGTATCCAATATTCACAGACTGTTTTTAGAGGAAAATACAGGATATGATCTCTCAACTTCTAAGGGTTTAAAAACATTTTCAGAAAGACATGGCTTCTATAGACAAATGTTTCTCCTGCTTTTGAGAAGCAGACTCTGTATGTGGAGCTAAATCTCAAACCCGTGTGTGTGACAGAGGCCCGCACGGCTCCCCCAGCATGCACACATCAGTTATATTATTGTCTCCTTCAGCTCTGTGACCCTGAACCAAAAGAATTCCACACGCACTCAGTTTTTGAAACCTGTAGAATGGACCTTGGATTACGTCTGTGACATTTAGTGTTCCTGCCTCCATTGCAGCCATTCGATTTTTCCACTTAGTAGTGTCCTATAAAATCCTATCACTTTCAGTAAATAAAAATGCAATAGACAACAATAGAGTGTCATAGTCACAAGCTTTGCAGCTCGCCACATGTATTCATTTCTTAGTTTCTCAGCTCTTTTATGCATAGATCTCTGTCTGGAATGAGGACCTCGATTGTTAATGACAGTTACCCCTAATGGGTGGAATAAGTTTTTATTTGAACTTTCCTGTTTTACATTTTTTTAAATAAATACATTTCTTCTTTGACGAGATGAAGGGAGAAAATTTCTACAGATCCCTTGAAGATTATAATCTTTTTCTTTATTGTTTTTTAAAGATGTATTTTATCTGCTGACTTCAGATCAGAATTCTCTCTTATTCTCTCAGTGATCTAATAGCTATAGGACTGTGGGTGTGTGTATTTGGTTAAGTTGATTTGGTTGTTTTTAATACAACCAAGAAGTAAAAACAAACAAACAGACAAAAACAAAAAACAAAACTGAGTACCCCTTTGGTCTTCAGCAAGTGAATCACTCTCATGTATATTAGATTAAAGCTAATTACTGCCCAGGTGCAATCATGTATGATAGTGCTCTCCTTTCCCATAGTGGACTTTACACATAAGAATAAACACAGTCAGCATGCATCTCATCACAGAGCCTCAGGCATTCACTGCACATAGGTCACTGATGGCAGTCAAGGTGAAGAGTACTTAACTAAATTTATAAAACCAGAACCAAAACCCATCGGATGACAACATGTCCTCCATGATCTGGCCCCTGCATTTCTATTCCAGAATACTTTGCTAAAATATACTGCTTTCTCACTCTGTGCTACTTTGCATGCTATTTTCTCTCTGTGGTTGGCCCTCTTGGCTACTTTTGCCCAACAGGTGAATTGGTGTTCAGCCCTTTAGTCACCACACATGTCAAACTTCCCATAAAGCCATGATAACTTTGCAGGAAGATCTTTTTTCTTGGTTTATTCAGAGTGCTAAGTACATGCCTGTTTTAACCATCTATCTCTCTAGTATATCATTGGTTGTTTTTGCCCCAGATTGTGAAGCACTGTAGGTCAAAGTTGGGTTTTGTTCATTTTGCAGTTTCCAGTATTAGAAAAATGCTTGGTATCAGATACCATGAATGGCTAAATAAATATTTGACCAAACTTCACTCTTTCAAATTTAAATATTTAAAACATCCTCACTAGAGTATTCTGACTAAAACCTATTAATTAGGAGAAGTTGAATAATGTATGACAGAAGAACCTCCAAATTCTTGAAGCTTTTATTTCCACTTACGTTAAGTCTGCAGTGCTGCAGACCATCCATCTTCTCAAGGATCCAAGCAGATAGTATCTTCACCACATGTAGCTTTAACACCTGGAACTGGTAGTTTCCTCAGTTGACATGACGAGGAAAATAATGTAGAAGGACCATATAGTCTATGGAATGCTTGCATCTAGAATGATATATCACATGCCCCTGTGTCCCAAAAGATGGAATTAGGCACATGCACCAAACCACAATGTGAGAAGTGTAATGCAGGCATGCCTTGTTTTATTGTGCTTCATAGTTGTTTCTATACATATATACATACATATATATATATATAGAAGGCAAGAGTCTCCACCAGCAAAAAGGTTTTGACTGGTTTTATTGCAATATTCACTGTGTTATGGTAGTCAGGAACCAAAGCCACAAGGGATTCCTTTATCCTTGTATTTCCTTGGCCCAGAAAAAGAGAAGTGAGTACTCTTAGTCATTATCATTATTATGGATATAAAACAGGTATGATTCTCTTAATTTTGGATATGAAACACAGACAGATATCAATAAAATCAAAGAAATATACTACTTTGAATCTATTGTGGACCCTGTGAGAGAGAAAATGTATTACACAATGGGGGAGACTGTTTTTGGATCCTGCAAAGTAAAAGGACATCCAGATTTGCATGGGGTAAAAAATGGAAGAAATATAGTTACTTCCTGTGGCAATGATTAATTGAGGTCACTTAGCTCAGAGAAGAGGTAAATAAGAAACTATAACTTCTCCAAATTACTAATGCTATTTCCTATGAGTGAACATGTTGCGTCATAAAGGACTAAGCATGGGCTGCTGGGGTCCAACCCCAGCAGGTCCAGGGGTCCCCAAAGGTGTGTACAGAGTCGGCGAAGAAGGAATGACAGGGAGACAGTGTTCTGTTGATCAGCAGCCTAGCCAGGATCTCTAGCCAAGTTCTGGTCAGGCTCTCCAGCGAAGTTCTAGTTAGGATCTCCAGGTTCTCCAGTGAAGTTCTGGTTAGGAGCTCCACAGAGGTTCTGCTCAGGATCTCCAGCCAGGTTCTGTGTCCATGTTGTCTTGCTAGGTTCTCCAGCCAGGTTCTCCAGGTTCTCCAGCCAGGTTCTGTAGCCAGGTTCTGTAGCCATGTTCCCTCGCTAGGTTCTCCAGCCAGGTTCTGTCCGGGTTCTCCAGCCAGGTTCAGTCACCAGGTTCTAGTCAGGTTCTCTTGCCAATTTCTGTAGTCAGGTTCAGTCCAGGATCTCTTGCTATGTTCTCTCGCTAGGTTCTGTCTCTAGGTTCTGAGGCCAGTTTCTGTCCAGGATCTTTTTCCATGTTCTCTCCAGCGAAGTTCTTCTGTCTGAAGAGAATGTTCTGTGTAGGTTCTGTGCCAATTTCTGTCTCTCTCTCTGTCTCTCTCTCTGTCTCTTGCTGTCTTGTTACATCTGTATTTATACCAGTTGATTCAATCCTATCAATCTCTATTACAAAGGTTAGGGCGTTTCTTATCTCCATTCCAGGGAGTAAGGATTATGTAGCTTAAGCATGATTGTTCGTAGTTAAAGTGATTAATTACCCGCCTGGCACTTAGTTGAGGGGTTTTATTCCATCCCTAACTTCAGGGGAAAATCCCTACCTGGGGAAACAATCTTTCTCGGAGAGGAGACCTTGGTTAAAACACATAGTGCCAAGAAGGTGAGCAAACATTTTAAGAACAGTATGCCATATATTCCAGGTCCTTTGAAACAGCAAGGATGGACCGGCTCCCGGCAATGGGCTATGTGTGAAAGTTAATTATTTCTGTAAGGGTTGCAGAATATACGAACAAGGGAATATTTAATATCTATTTAGTGGTTTGTGGCTTTTTTAACTCACATGCACTGTAGTGACATGGAAAGAATAGTGATTAAGTCTTTTAGTTTCTGGAGAAAGTTCTGTCAGAATATCATTGAATCATTTTTATAAGTTATCTATACACTCTGTACCTCAATTTATTAATCTGTAAAATGCAGAAAAATGGAACACATGAGTTCTCAGATCTACCTCCAAAAGTTTGTAATTTCTACTACTCGGGTATTTATTCAGATAGTCTTTGAAATCTAATTCCAAATACATAACAAAGTCACTTCTTGGTGTCCCTGGAGCACTGCCTTTCACTTTCCTCCTCTGTCTTGTCTCACTGCCTTTTTCTAGGTGTACCTCTATCATCAAAAGAAGATCAGTGGGTTGTGAACAGGTTTGTTAAAATCATTAGTGCCTGACTGAAACTTTCTCCTTGATGCAATCAGAATAAACACAGGACATTTAAGTAGGCATTGGTTGAAAGTGTGTAGCTGGGTGAAATCCTGCCTGAATTTTGGGTCCTCCAGTAATGCAGCCAATGAATGAAAAGGATCTTCCTTAGTCATGTTCTGATAATACCAAATTAATTTATCTTATACAAGGCCATCTGAAAATCAATTGATGGTAGATTTTTCATATCTTCTAGTATCACACAGTAATTTAATTAATAAAGACAAGATATGACATCTTTATGTTGTCACAGAAATTTGTAGAGGCTTTTATACATATATACACACATCCTGGAAAAAAGAAAAAAAACACAAAAATACAAGGACACAGTTCAAATTTTGTTGTCACTTAATGTACAAAATTGGTCTATGTGGCTTTGTCTCATGAAAATTTAATAGTTGGAACTGGAACTTGAGGTTTTTGAAGGCTAATAGATAGCAAGATGCAATAGTCAGAGATACAATGGGACCTAATTGTCCAGGTTTGTGTCAAGGGCAAAGTGACACATGTTTCTGAGTGCATGGAGTGACCATCTAGTCTTCCTTTGTTCTGGTCAGGCATCTTAGTCAGTTTATCCTTATATAACAAAAAAAAAAAAAAATAGCAGAAGTGGGTTGGCTTACAAAACATTTATTTCTCACAGTTCTAAAGGATGAAAAGTTCAAGATCAAGATGCCAGGCAATTTGGTTGCTGGTGAGAACCAGCTTCCTGGTATGCAGATGGCCACCATTTTATCATGTGCTCACATGCCCTGTCTTTTCTTTTTCTTTTCTTTTTTTTTTTTTTTAAATATATTTTATTGATTTTTCACAGAGAGGAAGGGAGAGAGATAGAAAGTTAGAAACATCGATGAGAGAGAAACATCGATCAGCTGCCTCCCGCACATCTCCCACTGGGGATGTGCCCGCAACCCAGGTACATGCCCTTGACCGGAATCGAACCTGGGACCTTTCAGTCCGCAGGCCGACGCTCTATCCACTGAGCCAAACCGGTTTCGGCGGCCCTGTCTTTTCTTATATGACCACTCATCTTATCAAAGGGGCTTCACCCTCAGGTAATTTCTTCCCAAAGACTATACCTTCTAATACGATTACATTGGGGGCTAGATTTCAACAGGTGAATTAGGAAGGGGGCATGATATTCAGTCTATAGCATCATGATTATTCATAAAAATGCTCTGTTCTATATCAAACAAGACACGGACCCAAGGTACTAATCTACAGGACTATCGTAGGGGCTTTCAACTTTTTATGCTCTAAGTCAGTGATGGCAAACCTATGGCACGCATGTCAGAGGTGACATGTGAACTCAATTTTTTGGTTGATTTTTCTTTGTTAAATGGCATTTAAATATCTAATCTAATAAAAAAGAAACATGGTAATTGGTGTACGACCACTACCCTTCCCATTGGCTAATCAGGGAGATATGCAAATTACCTGTCAGCCAAGATGGCGGCTGGCAGCCAGGCAGCTTGAAACTAACATGAGCCTTGCAGGCCTCTGAGCCTGCAGTTTGAAACATTTTAACAAATATAGAAACTGAAAAAATAACCCCAGAAACCAGCTTTCAGCGAGCTGGGATCTCAGAGCTGGAGTTATACATTGTTTCGATTACCTACTTTCAGCAGCAGAGGCCTAAGAGCTGGAGCCTCAGAGCTAAAGCTGGCCCAGAATTAAAAAAAGAAAAAAAGAAAAAAAGGAGCGGTTGGGAGCTTCCGTCACCCGCCAGCCTGAAAACAGCCCTCAGCCCCTCACCCAGACTGGCCAGGCACCCCAGTGGGGACCCCAACCCTGAAGGGTGTGTGACCAGCTGCAAGCAGCCATCATCCCCTCACCCAGGCTGGCCAAGCACCCCAGTGGGGACCCCCACCCTGAATGGTGTGTGACCAACTGCAAACAGCCATCATCCCCTCACCCAGGCTGGCCAGGCACCCCAGTGGGGACCCCCACCCTGATCCAGGACACCCTTCAGGGCAAACCAGCCAGCCCCACCCATGCACCAGGCCTCTATCCTATATAGTAAAAGGGTAATATGCCGCCCGGCACCGGGATCAGTGCGACAGGGGGCAGTGCCCAAACCCCCTGATCGCCCTGTGGCTCTGTGTGTGACAGGGTGCGGTGCCCCAACCCCTCCACCTCCCACGGGCCCTGCTCTGTGTGTGACAGGGTAGAGCCATAACCTCCCCATCGGCCCTGCCCTGAGTGTGAGAGTGGCGGCGCCCCAACCCCCTGATCGGCCCTGCTCTGTGGGTGATAGAGGGCAGCTCCACAACCCCCACCCCTCCCATGGGCCCTGCTCTGTGTGTGATGGGGTAGAGTCATTACCTCCCCATCGGTCCTGCCCTGAGTGTGAGAGTGGTGGCGCCCCAACCCCCTGATCCGCCCTGCTCTGTGCGTGACAGGGGATGGCGCCACAACCTCCCCATCGACCCTGCCTTGAGTGTGACAGGGGGAGGTGCCCCAACCCCCCAATCGGCCCTACCCTGAGCATGACTGAAGGTGGAATCACAACCTCCAGATCCGCCCAGCTCTGTGCATGACAGGGGGCGGCGTCCCAACTCCCCAATCGGCCCTGCTCTGAGCCCGACCAGGGGCTGCACCTAGGGATTGGGCCTGCCCTCTGCCACCCGGGAGCAGGCCTAAGCCAGCAGGTCGCTATCTCCGGAGGGGTCCCAGACTGTGAGGGGGCACAGGCCAGGCTGAGGGACCCCACCTTCCCCCCGAGTGCACAAATTTTTGTGCACCGGTCCTCTAGTATAAAATAAATATAAAAAATATAAGTCTTTGTTTTACTATGGTTTCAAATATCAAAAATTTTCTATATGTGACATGGCACCAGAGTTAAGTTAGGGTTTTTCAAAATGCTGACACGCTGAGCTCAAAATGTTCGCTATCACTGCTCTAAGTATTTCCAACCATTTTACTTCTTTATGTTTTTTCTTTTTCCTTTGGTTTTCTGAGTAATTGATTTTTTCAACCTTGTCTTCTAATTCACTGATTCAATCCTCAGCTTCCCCTAATCTGCTGTGTATTCCTTCCAATGTGTTCTTTATTTGTGCTATGTCATTCTTTATTCCTGTCTTCATAGTTACTATATCTTTTCTCATGCTATTGAGCATCTTTACTATCCTTACTCTGAACTCTTTATCTGATAAATTTCTTATCTCCATTTCATTTATCTCTTCTTCTGGAGAAATCTTTTGTTCTTTCATTTGGGTGTTGTTTGTTTCCTCATTCTGGCTGCCTATTTGGATTTGTGACTCTGTATTAGGTAGATCTGCTATGCCTCTCAATCTCAAGTACAGGGCAGTGTCAAATGCTGCTTCTGACTAATTAGATCAGACAAAGACTCAAGCAGGGGTCCTCAAACTTTTTAAACAGGGGGCCAGTTCACTGTCCCTCAGACCATTGGAGGACCAGACTATAGTTTAAAAAAAAACAAACTATGAACAAATTCCTATGCACACTGCACATTATCTTATTTTGAAGTAAAAAAACAAAACGGGAACAAATACAATATTTGTGTTTGCATGAGGACCCCTGACTCAAAGCCTCCAGAGACTGCCTCTGCCTACAGACTGGTAGGATTCCATCTTGAATAGCCCTCAGGTAATTGCACACAGGTGTGGCTGGAGGTTTTTCAATAGGGTGGGGTGATTGCTTCTGCCTTCAGGCTAATTGCTATACTCAGTCTCTTAATGGGCCTCAGAAACTCTGCACCGTAGGGCAAGGTGTTTTTTAGTATGATGGGTAAAATTGTCTTTCCCCCAAGTTTCTATATGGTCTCCACTTTCCATCTTTGGTTATCAGGATTCTCACCAGCATGTTTTCATTTGATTATTCAGAAAATTTTTCTGTATTTTAGTGGTAACTCCTGTTTGGTCCTGGGAGTGTGCATGTCCATGCAGCATCCACCTACTCTACCACCATGTTTAATCCTGAGGTCCCCACCTGTGGCACTAAGGCTGGCAGAATGGCCTCACAGAAACCAGTGGCTCTGCAGGGCCAGTGAATGAGACTGCCCTGCAGCACTAGCAGCCTCTGAAGCAACCCTAGCAACACACCTGCCTCTCCATTTTACTTCTTTATGGATTTATTGTTCTGCTGCTCAGAACTTACCATGTTCAGACACAGTTCATAACTTAGACAAGGCTAGCCAATGTTTAGCTTTCTAAAAATGTTGTAGAAGACAGTGTCATATTATAGATTGAGAAATAGCTTTGTGAAAAAATGAAAGCCCTGGGGTATTAATGTATGTCTTTTTATATATGAGTTTTATAATCTTAAAGTCTAAATGTTCTTAGCTGCACCCCCCTGCTAATTTTACAGTTAATATAAGGATGTGTTCTTTCAGTTTTAGTGTGACTATGTCCAGTATTGGGGTGAATCATCATTGGCCCAGGCCGACCATATCATTCCTAACAACAGACTTTACAGCATGCACACAACCCATTATGGGCAATGAAATGTAAGGTGAGTCCGCTGATGGGCTCCTGGGAAAGGATTTCACTTCATAATAAAAAGCGAGAACAACAACAACAAAAAGAACCATATGAAGTCAAAAGTTGACCTACCCATGACTTTTCCCAGGAAGAGAAGTGTGAGTTGGAGGAGGGGTAGCCCCAGGGGTTAGGAGAACAGAAATATGCTGAGGATAGCCAAAAGGGTCAGGATAATGCTGTTCCTTTTGCCTCAAGCTCTAATATGGCTCTACACAGCACTGTTACAGATCTGTCCTTATTTAATATGTGGATATTTTATTCATCATGAATTTTCTTATGTTAATTTTGATTTTAAAAACACATATTGCATTAAAAAAAATAAGAACAGTACCTAGGAACAACCTTCTGTCATGCAAAGGTGTTATGAGAGCACATTAGACAGAGATTGGCAGCAGCCGCATTGTAAACATAAGACAACCAACCTAGAAACAAACTGCAGGTGACTCTGATGGTTGAGCAGAAAGATGGGGAACCTAGGTTCCTAAGACATTGCTCAGCTGCTCAGCCATTCCAGAGAAGGCCAACTTTAAAACTCCTGCTAAATGCACACTCAGGCCTAAAGTGATAACTAGAGTATTGCTTATTTTATTAAGCATACCCACACTAATGCCCCAACCATCCCAGTTTTACCCTGCTTCCTCAGGCTTCCAGTGACATGGATAGTCTGGCCTGGGGCCTTTGGCCCTTAAAATGAGAGAGGTAATTCAATCTAATCCCATAGTGTTTTTTGGAGGTGGGGAGGAGTGAAGGGGAAAGAAGGAGAACTCTGTGACTAGAATAGACTCCTGAATTTACTCCTTCTCTAAGGGACACAGGACCACTTCTCTCCATTTTCCTTCACTGATAAGTAATTATTCAAATTCAATGGAGAGTCCGTGCTATATTTAAGTCACAAATCAACACTTATCTCAAAGTTACAATATCCACAAGGTGATTTTTCAAAAACATATATCTTTATCTCATTATTAATCTAGGTAATAAAAATTAATTTCTAACACAGATGGTGCTATAATAGTAACATATTCCATCTGGAACAACCAGATGGAAAAATAGAATTAAAGTCAAGCAGATGAAAATTATGAGCCTTAGGAAGAAAAAAATTCCTGAAAAATGTTACTTTTTAAAAAAGTGACAGCAGAGCCACTCATCAATGATAATATCTGTTTTTTCAATATAAAAATATTATAGTAGGGAAACCAGTTCTGTCACTGAATTTGTTCCAATATTTAGTGTTATAAAAGTTAATCTGTCCCATTAGAATAATATCAATATATGTTTAGGGGTATCAGATATTATTTTAAGCTTAGAGGTCTAAATATCTATGTAATTTGAGAGGCGTAGATAAATTAAATACACTGATATTTTTATGTTTAAAATGTTGATATCTAATTTAGAAGTGTACATACCTACATTAATTTAGGGTGTATATATCAGTGTACATTTAGAATTATGGATAGCTATGTGATTTAAAGGTATAGATAACTGTATAAGTTAAGTTTGGGATATAAGTATCTTTATAAGCTTAGGAAAGTAGATTACTGTCACTATAGATGAGTGACATAGATATGTATTTAAGTGCTAGAATGTATATATGTAAATTAAGAAATGCAAATATCTACATAACCTTATGAGTTATATATATGTGTATATATATGCATTTAAATTAGTGTGTAAATATCTATTTAAGTTAGAGTGTAGATGTCTATGCAATTCTGATTTTATTCCTGCAATTTATGAACCAGCATCTTTGAACACTAAAAAGCAATATAGTAGTTATTTTTATCATTTAATTGCACTAGGAGTCCTGAGAAACCAGACACTTTCTTGTGGGAAATATACTGATTACCATTTTTTAGAAACTAAGAAAGATTATCTTCCAGCACAGATCCAATTTAGTGATAGATGTGATCTGTTACTATGGACATTGTAATTAGAGAATTCTAGGTTTAAGTCTTTTTTTCTGCATCATATTATGCATGTAACCATCATCTTATGTATTTAACTTACTTTTCTAATCAATAAAATGAAAATAATTGGTTAATTATAAGATGAAAGAGTATGGCAGATGAGAATTACCAATAGATTTTTGTCATGTATAGATTTTCCCACACACCCTTACATTGATTGGAGTTAACACATTCCTAGTGGAGCCCATGACCCTCTGGGTTTATCTTGTGAGAGTTACATATGTATTTTGAAGATGGAGAGTCACTGAGGTGTCACCAGGGACAGATAGTAGAGAATCACCAATAAGGAAGAACAAACAAAATCCCTTCAATTTTTAGAATGTGGGAAGCTAACATGGTAAAAAGAGTGGGCCAAGATTAGAACCAAAAAGCATTCCTATAATAAGTTCAAAAATTTGTATTGCAAGTGGTGTCCCTGAGTTTTAGTTTCCTCTGCTACAAGGGTATAATACATACTACACTAATTTACTGACTTAAAACTACTAGAGTATACAAGAAACTTGAAAAAATCAATATCACCACATGAGAAGGCACCCTAGCCCAGAGGTTGGGTGGGTTGGTCTTGAAGTGAGCTTAAGGGAAGAGAGCACAAGCACAGATGTGCTCATGTGGCTCCACTGCAAATGGTAAATTTCTATATACATTAGCTATTTTTCACTTTACAACAATAACACATATTAGATATTACCCATTTACCCATTTTGTAAATGACAAACTAAGACTCAGAGAGATTATTTAAAAAAAAAGAAAAAGTCCTTGCCATCAATCCAATGCCAATAGGAGTTCCCAGTCTAGGGTTCAGTAAAAATGAGAGGTTTTATTTAAGTGAAGAGTTTGCAACTGGAGAAACGCAGCCTTCCATTGAAAATGATAGTTGACCCTCCTGGGACAAAAAGGGAGGGGCTTGCTTATATAGAAAAAGTGGCCACCCTGGTACTTGATTGATCTCCTTTTAGGCATATAGGAATTCAAATTTGCACAGTTTGATTTTTCCACTTAACAATGCCCTGACTGGTTACAACTGTGCCTCCTGATGGTTGGTAAAGAATTGAATGACAACATAGCTGCTCAGCTTCCATTGAATAGGGCAGGTTTCAGCCCATCGGTCAATATATGATCCAAGGACCCCTTTATAAGGGTCAGCTCAGAAGGCAGGAACTCATTGCAGGAGGTTTATCAGCTCAGTCTGTGGCTTTTCCCTGAAATGCAGTATGCATCAGAGACCCCCTCTAAACAAGGACTGCTAAACTCTGATTAGAACTTGAGCTCAGTTAACAACGAAAGTCTTTCTTGACAGGTCTATTCCTTCTTGGGGTCAAGAAGATTAAGTAACCAATTCTAACTTACACAGCAACTACACAGAAAAAGCCAAAAGGTAAAATTAGACAGTCTGCCTTCAATTCCTGAGTTTTGTGTATATTATTTCAAAATCTGCTCATGTGCTTGACCCATGAAAACTGTTTCAATATTTTCCTGACTACATAGCGTTTTCTTTTCTTTGCGATTTGGGACAAACTTATGACAGATGCCCTAACACACGGGTTAAACTTCCCCAAACATGCCTCCTCAGGTGATTTCCTCTTGTTTACCAGGTGTGTGGCTTGAAGAATGCAGTAGACTTGTAATTCTCAGACTCATAATCTCAAACAGGACTCTGGGGCCTAGTAAAGGAAGCTCTGAATTTCCTCTCATTCTGTGCACTTGTCTGTGTTTTGATTGCCTATAGAATGTCATCTTGTCAAGTTTCAAACAACATTTCTCATAAAGCAAATCCTAAACTTATGCTATTGGTTAGGAGACATTATAAAATCCATCATGGAGGTATGTCAGTATTACAATGGCATAAGAATGCGTAATCATTTTGTCCCATCAATTTACATAAAGTTTTTTAACATTGCTTAATTATTATTAAACAATTTCCTTTTTTTCCATTTCCAATTTTAATTTGAGCTCTTAGTTTTTCTCAGATTTTTAAAATGAATTCTTTCTTTTTTATTGAATAAATTGGGCAGGCGATATTGTGTAAGTATAAGATGTATGGCATATTGCTTTGATATATTTATATGTAATATAATAAATATCACTTGGTGTTTTATAATAGATCTTTTGCTTCCTCTTTTTCCCCTTCCTTCCTTTCACACTATCCTCCAAATGGCTTTAAGTGTGATATTTTTAAGAAGAAAATGTATAACTTCCTCAGGAAATTTTTTTATTTTATTTTATTTTTTTAAATATTTTTTTATTGATTAAGATATTACATATGTGTACCCTCTACCCCCCCTCCCCCCGCTCATCCCTCACCTCCCCGTTGTCCATGTCCATTGGTTAGGCCTATATGCTTGCATATAAGTCCTTTGGTTGATCTTTCCCCCTTGCCCCCACCCTCCCCTACCTTCCCTCCAAGGCCCGACAGTCCAATCAAAGCCTCTCCATCTCTGGATCAGTCCTTGTTCATCAGTTTATGTTGTTCATTATATTCCACAAATAAGTGAGATCTTGTGGTATTTATCCGCTCTTCAGTTCCATCCATGCTGTGGCAAATGGTAAGAGTTCCTTTTTCTTCTTCCTCTTCTTAAAGAATACCTTTCAGCATTTCATATAATGCTGGTTTGGTGGTGATGAACTCCTTTAGCTTTTTCTTATCCGTGAAGCTCTTTATCTGACCTTCCATTCTGAATGATAGCTTTGCTGGATAAAGTAATCTTGGTTGCAGGTTCTTGCTATTCATCTCTTTGAATATTTCTTGCCACTCTCTTCTGGCCTGCATGGTTTCTGTTGAGAAATCAGCTGACAGTCGGATGGGTACTCCCTTGTAGGTAACTGGCTGTCTTTCTCTTGCTGCTTTTAAGATTCTCTCTTTATCTTTTGCTCTTGGCATTTTAATTATGATGTGTCTTGGTGTGGTCCTCTTTGGATTCCTTTTGTTTGGAGTTCTCTGCGCTTCCTGGACTTGTAAGTCCATTTCTTTCACCAGGTGGGGGAAGTTTTCTGTCATTATTTCTTCAAAAAGGTTTTCAATATCTTGCCCTCTTTCTCCTACTGGTACCCCTATAATTCTGATGTTGGTACGCTTGAAGTTGTCCCAGAGGTTCTTTACACTATCTTCGTATTTTTTGAATCTCTTTTCTTTTTTCTTTTTCGGTTGGGTATTTTTTGTTTCTTTGCATTTCAAATCTTTGACTTGATTCTTGGGATCCTCTTGTCTTCTGTTGGATCTCTGTAAATTATTCTTTATTTCAGTCAGTGTATGCTTAATTTCTAGTTGTTCCTTTTTCATGACCTCCATGGTCTCACTATACTTCTTGAGGGATTCATTAAATTTATCGGCGGTTTCCATAAAATTCTTGAAAAACCTTATAAACGTGGCCTTGAACTCTATATCCAGTCGTCTGGCCTCCTCCGTTTCTGCCAATTGTGACCTGTTTCTTTGTCTCCGCATTTTGGCTGCTTCCCTGTGTTGATAGAGTGGCCTGTGCGCCAGGTGTCCTGTAGGGCCCAGTGGCTCAGCCTCCCCAGTTACCTGGGGTGGACACTCTTGGTGCACTCTTGGTGCCTTGGTTGTTGTAGGATCACTGGGAGGAATTGACCTCCAGTCCAATTGGCTGTGGGAAGCAGCTGTGTCTGAAGTGGGAGAATGGACCCCCTCTGACCACTGGGTACAGTGGCTCCTGGTTCTAAGGAGGTGCTAATTCAGCCCCTGCCTGAGGCCACAGAGCAGGAACCACGAAGAGGCTCAGCTGTGAAGCAATGCAAGCCGCTGCGGGACCTTGGGCCTTCTCTTGGAAGTTCCGGGTCTGCTTGGCTGGGCTATAGTTAGGTACATTCACATGCAAAAGCCTCTGCCGCAGCCTGGGTGGGGCGGAGTCTCAGGGAGTCAAAGGGGCGGAGAAAGACGCTATGGCTGATTCTCCGCGCCCGGAGTCGCGTGTCTCAGTGTCCCGGTAACGGCTGCAAGCACCTCTGAGGGAAATCTGCCCTCAAGTTTGCCCGCTGCCGCCTGACAGAGTCGCCTCTCCCCGTATGAGACCTGGGTCCCCAGAGACTTCCCGGAACCGGAGTTCAGAGCAGTCGGGAGCTTGTGATTCAAAAAGACAGCTGCGTCCTCAGGTGCCACCCCCTTTCTGCGCACGCGCTCGCGAGCCGCCGCCGCCGCCGCCGCTGCCGCCGCTGCCACCGCCGCCGCTGTCACCGTACCTCTGCACTCAGCCTCCGCAGCTCCTCTGGCTCTCAGCGTGCTTTTCTTTTCTTCTAGTTGTAGAAATTACACTCAGCCAGCCTTCCTGTTGTTTTGGACGATGTTTGCTCCGTCCTTTGGGATAATTTTCAATTGTTGTGTGGGGCGACTATTTCCCGGTGTTTATCTATGCCGCCATCTTGGTTTCTCCCTCAGGAAATTTTTTTAACACTTTCTGTTTCTTACAAAATAAAATTAATGACAGCACAGGGGGCTGGAGAGTATTTTACTAAGTGAGATAAGCCAGTCAGAGAAAGGCAAATATCTCATGATCTCACTCATATATGAAATTAATGAACAAAATAAAATGATGAAAAAAATAGATCCAGAGACATAGAAGGTGGGTATGTGGGAAGAGATCATCCAAAGAACTTGTGTGCTCAGAGAGGTTAAGATGGTGGGGTAGGTAAACACCTGTACTCACTGCCTCCCACAACCATATCAAAAGCACAACTAAAATACAGAACAACCATCATTCAGCAGCACCTGAAAGCTGGTGGAATGGAAATCTTACAACTAGAGAAGTAAAGAAGAAGCACACTGAGACTGGTAGGAAGGGTGGAGGAGAGAAATGGGCTGGTCCAACGCCCATGTGTGCCGCTTTTTTAATCGAGAGAGAGATGATCTCTGCACAGGCCACCTGTAGGGAATATGGACCCAGCCTGACACCAGCCCTCCAGCCCAGACTCTCAGAGCTGAGAAAAGAAGTACCAATAACAACAGGCTATAAAAACCAGCAGGAATTGGGGCTCGGTGACACAGAGGTTGCTGGAGACTCAGGAGTTCCTTTTAAAGGAACAGCACATGAACTGAACTTACAAGGTCCCACTTCCTCTGAGCTCCAGTGCCAGGGAGAAGCTCTGGGGGACCCAGACACATACAGGGAGGAACTAGATTATCTGGCATTGGGGCAGGATGTTGGGACAGCTTTCTCCTAGACAGGGGTGCTCACAGGGGTTATTGTTACTGTGCTGGGACCTCCCCGGTCACAGGGCTGACTGGCAGCCATATCTGTTTGCTCCACCCTGGTGATTCCCTGAGACCCTTCCACATCCAATTTGCAGCTTCATTCAACCTGTTTGCAGTGGCTTTTGCATATGAATGGCCTGTCCTTCATCAGGCTTTAAACTTTGCTAGCATCTCTCAAACAAGCTACAGTTGAGTCAGCATGCCCCAAACCTATCAATAAAAGGCCCATGACCCTGAACTAGCATGAGCTTGCATCTGGGACTTGCCTGGGCATCTCCAAGCCCAATAAAAATAGTTCCTGCAGTGTGGTCCCAGCAGTGGCTGACTTTGTACCTCCCTGGAGGCCCTAGAGCCAGTGCACTCGGTAAACAGTTTCAGATCATTGCAGGTTACAACTCTACACATCCATAAGTGACACACTCAAGGTGTAGACTCAGTGAGCACCAAAGACCCACTGAAGCAAGTCCTGTTCCATAGGGGTGTTTCTTGCATAGCAGCTCTCCCACTGTAGTCACAGTTTGTCTTCACAGCCAATTGGCCTAGAGGTCAATTCCTCCCAGTGACACCAACAGCAATCAAGGCTCAACTACAAAATGTGTACACAGCCCATATAGGGATTCACTTAGAATGCCCAGCTCAGGTGACTGGGGAGGCTGAGCCATTGGGCCCTACAGGACACCTACGGCACAAGGCCACTCTACCAATTCCAGGATACACAGAAGCTCTATCCAATTCATAGAAACAAACACAGGAAAATAGCCAAAATACAGAGACAAAGAAACATGTCACAAATGAGAGAAATGGGAGCAAGCAAACTTTTGGATACAGTGTTCAAAACCATAGTTATAAGGTTACTCAAGGATCGTCATGATACTTTCAAGGATCTTAGTGAGAATGTCAAAGACATGAAAAAGGAACTGTCAGAAATTAAGCATACCCTAACTGAACAAAAGAAGAATTTACAGGGATTCTACAGTAGAGTAAAGTATTCTGAGAATCAAATCAACTATTAAGAATATGAGGAAGCAAAAACACCCAATATAAAGAGCCAAAAAAAAAAAAAGAATATAAAGATAGTATAAGGAGCTTCTGGGACAATTTCAAGCATATCAATATTCACATTATGGGGGTGTCAGAAGGAGATGAGAGAGCAATATATTGAAAACCTATTTGAAGAAATAATGACAGAAAACTTTGCCTACTTGGTGAAATAAATAAACTTACAAGTCCAGGAAGCACAGAGAATCCTAAACAAGAGGAACCCAAAGAGGCCCACACCAAGATACATCCTAATTAAAATTCCAAGGACTAAAGACAAAGAGAAAATCTTAAAAGCAGCAAGAGGGAGCGCCCATACAACTGTCAACTGATTTCTCAACAGAAATTTTGCAGGCCAGAAGTGAGTGGCAAGAAATATTCAAAGTGATGAATAGTAAGAACCTATAGCCAAGATTATCCTACCCATCAAAGCTCTCATTTAGAATTGAAGGTCACATAAAAAGCTTCACAAATAAGAAAAAGCTAAAGAAGTTCATCACCACCAAACCAGTATTACATGAAATGTTAAGGGTATTCTTTAAGAAGAGGAAGAAGGAAAATAGTAAGAGATAAAAAAATATGAACAATAAAATGGCAACAAATACATATATAAAATTGAATTTAAAAATTAAAATAAGCAAACATGAAATCTAATATACCAAATGAACTGCTGAATAAAATAGAATCAGAGGCATGGAAGCATGGAACAGACTGATTTATCTCAGAGGGAAGGAGGAAGGGACGCACCGGGAAGAGCTTAAACAAAGATCTTACAGACAGTAGGTTGGTGATGGCCTGGGGTGGGTTGGGAACTGTATGGAGGGGGGCAATGGGGAACATAAAGAGGACACATGTAGTACTCTCAACAATAAAGATTTTTTTTTATGGAAAAAACCTGCAGGGGACCATGGGCGGGCGGCTTGTCCCTCGCCCGGGCTGAAGCCTGGCTGGTCTCCATTCCTCTCTTGCAAGCTTATTTGTGCCTGGCTGGTCCCCATTCCTCTCTCCCCAGTGTTGAGTGTCTAAGTCGTTAAGGCATGATGGTGTGAGGATGTGATGACCATTTGAGATACATAATTTATAAAATAAAAAAAGGGAAACTTGGTTATGTCCACAGAGGGATAAAGAGAATAGTAGGTATTTTATCAATATGTATCTTGTAATTTAGATATGACTTCATTTTTGCAAAGATTCTTCTTAAAGAGCTTGTCCCCTCCACTGTCTGAAATCTAAACCAATAGTTCACATTTACATGAATTAAGAAATCTCTTTAGAAATTGGAAACTAAAACAAATAATTTTAGCCTTTTCTGTTAGTGTGTATGATTTTTTAAGTTGATGCAAAAGTAGTTTTACTTTTGATAACTAAATTTATTTATTGCAATAACTAGAGTACCCAGGTAAATGTAGAGAAGACTTATTAGCCAGTGTCCTTAAGAAAGACTCACCCTCTCTAACAGTTTTTATTTTGTTTTGTTTGCCTGAGTGACTCAATTCTGAGGCTGAAACTCATCCTGTTAATTTAATTTTTTCAATTAACTTTTATATGTATACTAGTGGCCTGGTGCACAAAAATTTGTGCAGTCAGGGGGATCCCTCAGCCCGGCCTGTACCCTCTCGCAGTCTGGGAACCCTCGAGGGATGTCCATCTGCTGGCCAGCACAAACAGGGACATAGCATCAAGTCCCCCTGCACCAGAAGACCCAGAGTCAAGTCCCCACCCACTTGCGTGTGCCCCCTGGACACAGCATTCAGCCTCATGGAGGGGCTGACAGGCCTGGACACTGCTGCAATCGGCCCGCCGGAGTGGGCGGGTTGTGTCTTCCTGCTCAACCCCCTGCTCCCAACCGGGTCCACAGGTCCACACACTGCAGTGGTAGCAGAGCGGCGAGGCTACACTGGCCCACCAGAGTGGGCAGGTCATGCCTTCCTGCTCACCCCCGCAGCCCCTGGCCGGGTCCAGAGGCCTGGACATTGCCGCGATTGGCCCCTCGGAGTGGGCTGGTTGTGCCTCGCTGCTCCGCCCTGCCGTGATCTGCCCCCAGCCGAGTCCACAGGCCCGCACACTGCAGCGGTGGAGGCAGAGCAGCAAGGCAGCATCGGCCTGCTGGAGTGGGTGGGTCATGCCTTCCTGCTCCCCCCCCCCCGTGGCCCCTGGCCAGGTCCAGAGGCCTGGACACTGCCGCGATTGGCCTGCCAGAGTGGTGACAGGCCTTGACACCTCAGCAGCGGGGCTGAGGGGACTGGGTGCCACCATCTTGTGGCTATGGGTACCGCCATCTTTTGGGTATGCGTGCCGCCATCTTTGTGACGGAGTGATGGAGTGATGCTTAATTTCCATGCTACTCGTTTATTAGATAGGACTAGAGGCTCAGTGGATGAAATTTGTGCACTTGGGGGGGGGGGGAGGTCCCTCAGCCTGGCCTGTGCCCTCTTGCAGTTTGGGACCCCTTGGAGGATGTCTGCCTATTGGCTTAGGCCTGATTCCCCTGGGGATCGGGCCTAACCAGCAGTCAGACATCCCTCTTGCAATCCGGGGCTCTCGCAGTCCAGGACCCCTGGCTCCTTACCACTGCCTTCAGCAGAGGCAGGAGAGGCTCCCACCACTGCCACTGCACTTGCCAGCCCTGAGCCTGGCTTCTGGCTAAATGACTCTCCTCCTGTGGGAGCACACTGACAGCCAGGGGGCAGCCCCTGTATTGAGTGACTACCCCAGGTAGTCAGTGCTCACCATAGCGACCAGTCATTCCGCTGTTTGGTCGATTTGCATATTAGTCTTTTATTATATAGGAAATTATATATATACATATATATATAATTTATACATATATTATTCTATTTTGTTAATATTTAGAGAGAGTGGGAGAGAGAAAAATCAATGAAAGAGTAATATCATTGATCAGCTGTCTCTTGCATGGCCTCTACTGGTGATTGAGCCTGCAACCCAAGCCAGGCATATGCCCTTGACCAGAATTGAACCTGCAACCCTTCAGTCCATAGGCCAATGCTCTATCTACTGAGCCAAACTGACTAGGGCCATCCTATTAATTTTAAATTGGTCTGACAATTTCAGACTTCCATAATAGCCACAATGGAAAAGAGAGATACTCTCAGACAAACATTCTCTCAAAATCCTCCAATAAGATCTTTCTGCTTCCAATTGTGCTAGTGCCTCATCTGTGATCTTTGGGCTGTGGCCAATGGGATGGGTACTATGACTGAATACCCCTAGTCACATGACAACCCTAGAGCTGAGACAGAAGTCACAGAGATCAACTTTGGAGATCTTTGAACAATTAGAAATATGTTACTAGAAAAATAAATAGCTGATGCCTGGAAAATAAAATCAACAAATATTCACCAATTCTTCCTATAGGATACTGCCATTGCTAAAGGATCCCAATAATTTAATAACAATTGTAGCTTCTTAAAATAACAGACTTCTTCCACCCTGCTTCTTCAGCACCTCAGGAAACGGTCTTGCTAATGATAGAAATTACCATAGTGTACAAACTGTTATATTTGAATGTATTTACACATGGCCTTTCTTCTGTAGGGAATACCTTAATTGTATCTGTTCCTGAAATTAAAGATTCCCTTATTCCTCCTATAGGGCTTTCTTTAACTTCAAAGGTTGTATTAAGTATCTCTCCATTTTAATATTATAATCCTAAGCATACATTATCCTAGCCCTTGCACTTAACATATAGCACCTAAAATAATCTTTTCTGTTTATACCACTTTACTATACGGTTGTTGGCTTATCAAGTTTCAAGACTTATAACAAATCCTAACGTATTGCACGTGCAAAATATACGTTTTTCATCTATAATTTTAGGATAATAATATTTTACTTAAAAGGAGAATGTTGTGAAAATTAAGCCTATACAAGCTAATGTAACATATTTGCATTGCTGTCAATATTTTAAAGCATAACACCCAATCCTAGACATTCTGTTGTATCATTTTTTAAAAATGTATATTTTATTGATTTTAGAGAGAAGAAGGGATCAGGAGAGAGAAACAGAAACATCAATGATGAGGGAGAATCACTGATCGGGTGCCTCCTGCACTCTCCATACTGGGGATTGAGCCCACAACCTGGGCATATGCCCTGACCTGAAATTGAACACTGATCTCCTGTTTCTTAAGTTGACACTCAACTACTGAGCCATGCTATAATTATGTTGTATCATTTTAATTCACCCTGGGACTGGGACTGGAGAATTTGGGAAATTACAATATTTTAGACATTATTTACAATTCTTTACTGCTGTATTCCAGAGGTCCTAAGATCTCTAGAACAGAAAATGCCATTTTTAACAATATACTTATTAAAGCAGCATTTATTACTCACATTTTCCTGATAAAGAACAGAAAGTATTGGGGTGAAAGGATCGTGAGGTGCTCACTCATACAGGAAAGTTTTGATACTATTAGTTGCATGATCTGTGCTTAATTTCCTTCACCTGTGGAACAGACTTTAAAATAGTAGCTACTCAGGTTGTTGCTGTGGTCAGTGAGGCTCAGTTGGTGGAGCATTGTCCTGTACACTGAAAGGTCACGGGTTCAATTCCTGGTCAGGGCACATACCTAGGCATATGTAAAGCAACCAATTGATGTTTCTCTCTCTTCATTCCTCTCTCTAAAATTCTGAAATCAATAAATGTGTCTTTGGATGAGGATTAAAAAATATAAATTTAGCCCTGGCTGTTGTGGCTCAGTTGGTTAAAGTGTCATCCTGTACTCTGGAAGGTCATAGATTGTATTCCCAGTCAGAGCACATACCTAGGTTGCAGGTTCAATCCCCAGTAGGAACACATACTGGAGGCAAGTGATCAATGTATCTCTCTCATATTGATATTTCTCTCTTTCTCTCTCTTTCCAATCTTCTTCTTCTAAAATAAATACAAAAATAAAAGTTGGTTGCTATAGGGATTGCAAAAATTCCTGTGAAGTGCTTATCACAGTGTGTGTCACATAGTAAATTCTCAATAAATTCAACAATTCTTAAGAATGGGTAAAATAATCCCCTTCCCTGGGCACAACCTGTAAATGACAAGATTTATATACCAACCCTTGGACTTCCTGATTGTAAACCTGTGCTCTTAATTGGTAGGCTTCATTGTTTCTTATTTAACATTTAGAAACTACAATGAAGAATCATACCTGAAATTTCATGCACAGTTAAATAGTCTCATTGTACATAATATGCTGATTTCCCTTAGTTAAGACCTAACACATTAATTACCAATACATTTCTTTCTAGGTAGAGTTGGCAACTAACTGGAAAAGTGGATAATAGTAAATAGAAAAGCTGCTTATGTGACCAGTAAGAAAAAATATAGAGAATTCTGAAGATTTAAGCATTAGGAAAAGAAGGAAGATAAAAGGGAGGTGTAAAGTTGCCCCCAAAGGATTATTTTCTTCATTATTTTTATAAATATATTCATGGCTGACCTTAGAATGCATTCCTATGAAGAAAGATCCTAATAGACTGCTTTGTATAAACATATTTCAACATCTAGCCATATCCTAATTTACCACCCAAATATGCACAAAAACTTTCGCTAAGAATATTTATGCTACTTGTACCTCCTACACTTACTCTTCTCCCTGATAAGGGTTAAAATCTCTTACAGACATGGTATTGCAAAGGAGTCTGGAACTCTTCCCTCTTCTGTAGTGCAGAAACAGTGCTAAATGATGGCTTTTACCAGGTTGTTTTTCATTTCAGTTACTAAAGTATAACATATCATAAGATGCATATGAGGCACTCGAGGTTATTGAAAATATAATCAATGTTCCCTTGCCCCTGGCCTCCCACAGGAGCAGAGCACAGCAATCCTGCCTTGGGGAGATACTAATACAACTCAAGGAACAGCTTAAAATAATTCTATTTATGTAATTTACTATAGCTCATTTCATTCGCTACTGAAATATCATTCATTTCATATCTTTTTCCCTTCTGGTTTCTCAGAGTACAAATTAATTCTTTGTGGATGATGGCTGATGTTATTTAATACTGAGCACCTATTAATAAATCACATGAAGATACATAATTAATTATCTCACCCATTTGGGAATAATAAAATCATCTACTTTTAAATGTCCTTTGAGAAAATATGAATATAACCCAACCATGTTTTTAATGGCCCTCAGCGTTAGCTGCAATCATTTAGAAGTTCTTATTTTTTTCCTATATCATACAAGTAAAAGGGTTTTTTAAGCATAATGTTTTATGAACATATGATTTAGGGCTTTAGCTGAGTTATGTAAAGAGGGGAAGACTTGACTAAGCTGAGATATTGGAAGGCAAATACCTTAATTATATTTCCAATGTTGTCACATATGATTTTTAAATAGCTTCTACTAATTAGATGCTGGATTTATCACCTTAAATAAGACTGAAATGAGTGGGCTATACTACTTTTTAATCACATTGAACAAACTCTTGTCTATTGTGTTCTCAACACAGTCATGCTCTGCATTGCAGAGAAAGGTCTACGGGTAGAATGAATTTTTACAATAAAACTGGAAACTGCTGATTTGTGTTTCTTAGCTGCTCCTATTAATCCCTAGAAACAGCATAACCTGTATTCCATGTCCCATCTTCTACCCAAACTGCTAAATGTCACCATGACCTGCTGCCACTGTTGCATGCTGAAAGAATCCAAGCCTGGTAAGGCCTCCTGGGAAAATTAAACACTGACATGTACTGTGAGTCTTTGGAAAATAATGAGCGTTCTTCCAAGTATAATAATCAGCAGAACTAAAAAAGAATAAAAGGTTAGGAATAAGAATAAAGCAATAAGGAGTTCTGCCATATAATTGGCAGATCATAATAACAATAACATTAGCTTCCTACCATAATTCATGTGCTAGAGTATCATTAATCCTCCCAAACATGACAAAGTCAAGAGTAATTCCTCCAAAATCCAAGATGTCAGGAAAGAGATGGAAGTAACACTCACCTCCTCCCACAAATAAACTAAAATATGGAACAATCAAACTGAATAACCAATTGAAGTCTAGTTGAACAGAAATCTTATAACCAAGAATGTACAGAGCAGTCACATAGAGACTGCAGAGGAGGGCAGAGGCATGAAGAAGGCTTCCCTGTACCCACATGTGCCAACTGAGAATATAGAGGGATATCTCTGCTGCAAAAGTCCCTGCGGAGGAGCATGGGGTCTCAACCCCAAGCTGGGTTCTCCAGCCTGGAGCACAGAGCCAGGGAGTGGCACTCACATAACATCTGGCTGTGAAATCAGTGGGGATTCTGTCCATCAGAAAGAGACAGGGGTCTGCTAGCAACCCAGGCACCCTTTTAAAGGACCAACACAAAATCTCATTTGCAGCCACTCACCTGGGTTCTGGCAGAGAGAGGATGGCTGAGAATGGACTAAAGTCATGCAAGGACAGACTGGGTTTTGTGGCTCCAGGGCGAGAGTTGAAGGGATAGCCACTCCTCTGCTAGATTCCTGTCCCTGTGGCTCACAGATGCCATCTTTCTTGGGTTGAACACTCCTCTCTATGGCATCAGCCTGGGGGAATGCAATCTCACTCTCCCAACTCCCTGCTGTCTCGCCTGATGAGTTCATACCCTTTCAAGGAGTCAGCTACCCAGACCAATGTCATAGATGTCAAGGAAAACTCAGAGGTGTGCACCTGAGGTGGGGGCCATTCCCTACTTCTTGTGAGCCCACCAGGCAGATGGCAGGTGAAAGCAGGTAAAGGCAGAATTTGGGGTGCCTTGGGTCTTTTGCTAACTTGTTCTGGGGCTCCGTGCTGGTGGAACCCAGCCTTGGTGCACTACTTGGCCCCTCCCAAGAGCAAGCAGGTACAGCTGAGGCAGCCACACTCTGTGGAAAATTTTGTAGCTACAAACAGGTAACCCAGGGTCAGTCACAAGCAGAGTCTGATATTGGTGGCATCAGAGTCCTTTTCAAGAAGTCCCAGAACCAAAATACCTGATGGCAGGATGAAGACCACATCAGAGCATGACACAAGTAGCTCCATAAGTGGCACATTTAAGGGAGATGTAGGCAGGCACCAGTCACTGTTGAGGCAAATTCTGCTTCCTGTGGTCAGTACCCACACAGCTGCTCAGACACTGTGGTCAGAATTGAAGCTCACAGTCAGCCAGTTTCAGGGCGGATTCCATGCACAGAAGGGCCAACAGAAACTCATACTCAACTACAAAAAAGGACTTACATAATTCACAAGAGGAAATTCCTGGAGCATCTTGTTTGGGTAATCAGTGACTATGCTAATGAGACCCACAGCACACCTACTATATAAGGCCACCCTACCAAGGCTGGGGGACTTGGTAGATCTACATAGTAAATAGAAATAAATACAGAGTGGCAGCCAACATGCTCCAAATGAAAGAACAGAAAAAATCCCCAGAAGAACAAATATGAAATGGAGGCCAGAACACTGCCAGAAGAAAGAGTTCAAAACAATGGTTATAAGGATGCTTAAGGAACTTAGGAGATGAACAGATGAACTCAGAGCTTTAAGAAAGCTCTCTGGAGCAACAAGAAGGCAACAACATACACATCATAGTTTTCTTTTAAATCTGATAGAACAAAAATTTATAAAAATACAATATATCTTTTATACATTTATGCTACATTCACTTAATGAGTACTTTTTTCAGTACGCTTTATTATCTCATGGATATTCAACTTATTCTCTAGCGCTCTTTCACTTCAGTCTGAGCAAGTAAGTCCCTTTAGTATTTATTTTAAGGCACATTGGCAAGTAACAGATTCTTTCAGATTTTGTTTGTGGCTTTTTTTTTAATCTGGGAAAATCTTAAATTATCCTTCATTTTTGAAGTCTAGTTTGGGGAATATAAAATTCTTGTTAGATAATTTTTCTTTCAATTCTCTGGAAATGTCTTCATACAGCTTCTTGGCTTCCAGGGTTTTGGATGAGAAATTAGCTGTTAGTTGTATTGAGGATGACATGTATGTGATAAATAATTTTCTTTGTGCTGCTTCCGAAATTCTCTGACTTTTTGCTTTGGATAGTTTTCTTATAATATGCCTACGTATGAACATCTTTCATTTGACCTACTTGTAGTATTGAGCTTCTTATATGCTTAGATTAATGGTGTTCCTCAAATTGAGATTTTTGGGGGGTCATCTTCCTTTAAATATGTGTTTAGCCCCTTCCTGTGTTTTGGCTCCTTCCTGGGCTTCCATTATGTGAATATTAAATGCTAGGTGGCATCCCACATATCTCTGAAGCTCTGTTCTGTTCATTTATCTTTTTGTTAATTTTTTATGTTATTTTTTTTTTTATGTTCTTAAGATTGACTAATCTCAATTTACATATTTTCAAGTGTACTGTGCCGGGAGCTGGTCCATCCTTGCTGTTTCAAGGGACCTGGCATATATGGCATACTGTTCTTAATATGTTTGCTCACCTTCTTGGCACTATGTGTTTTAACCAAGGTCTCCTCTCTGAGAAAGGTTGTTTCCCCAGGTAGGGATTTTCCCCTGAAGTTAGGGAGGGAATAAAACCCCTTAACTAAGTGCCAGGCAGGTAATTAATCACTTTAACTACAAACAATCATGCTTAAGCTACATAATCTTTACTCCCTTGAATGGAGATAAGAAATGCCCTAACCTTTGGAATAGAGATTGATAGGATTGGAATCAACTGGTATAAATACAGATGTAACAAGACAACAGAAGACACAGAACCTAGACACAGAACCTAGACCTAGAGACTGAACCTGGCTACAGAACCTGGATAGAACATGGCAAGAGGACCTGACTAGAACCTGGTGACTTAACCTGGCTGGAGAACCTGGACAGAACCTGGCTGGAGAACCTAGCGAGGGAACATGGCTACAGAACCTGGCTGGAGAACCCAGAGAACTTGGCTGGAGATCTAGCAAGAGAACATGGACACAGAACCTGGCTAGAGAACCTAACGAGAACTTTGCTGGAGATCCTGACCAGAACTTGGCTAGAGATCCTGGCTAGGCTGCTGATCAACTGAACGCTGCCTCTGTGTCATTCCTTCTTCACCGACTCCGTCCACACCTTTGGGGACCCCTGGACCTGCTGGGGTTGGACCCTAGCATCTGGCACCTGAACAGGGACCCCTAGGTAAGCCCTCCCCCCATTGAGAACCCCCACACTCGGGACGGATAGGACTCCACCAGGGTGCTACAGACCCCCCTATAGAGGATAAGTAGGGTAAAAGGTGGATAGTACAGAACTTAGATTGAGAAGATGTGCCATACTGAGTCCAAAGAAAGAAGACTCTGTATTGATCTTTAGATTAAGAAGATGTTCCATACTGAGTCTAAAGAAATAAGACTCTGTATTGATCTTTTAACACATATGCTTGCTAGCTGAGGAATTAAGGTTACTCCCAGTCAGACAGAATGTTTTATACAAGAAATATGTCCATGCTTTTCTGAGGAAGGAAAGGTAAATGTAAAGGCATGGGAGGAGGTAAGCCCAAGGAGCCTTATCCTTAACCCCACTGCACCCTTTCCACCCTGGGAAAGTGCAGGATTGGCAAGCTCTCCCTGGGGTGATAGATCAGGACTCAGGTAATAGCGGAAAGCGCCAATCCTACTCTTAAAATGGATACAGGAGAGCATTTGGCGTTTTTCTTTTTAATGCCTGCTTTTAAAAAATAAAAAAGGGGGAATTTGCCTGGAGCCAGTCCATCCTTACTGTTTCAAGGGACCTGGCATATATGGGATACTGTTCTTAATATGTTTGCTCACCTTCTTGGCACTATGTGTTTTAACCAAGGTCACCTCTCTGAGAAAGGTTGTTTCCCCTGAAATTAGGGAGGGATTAAAACCCCTTAACTAAGTGCCAGGTGGGTATTTAATCACTTTAACTACAAACAATCATGCTTAAGCTACATAATCTTTACTCCCTGGAATGGAGATAAGAAACGCCCTAACCTTTGGAATAGAGATTGATAGGATTGGAATCAACTGGTACAAATACAGATGTAACAAGACAACAGGACACAGAACCTAGACACAGAACCTAGACACAGAACCTAGACACAGAACCTACACAGAACTTAGAGACAGAACCTAGCGAGAGAACATGGCAAAAGATCCTGTACAGAAACTGGCAACAGAACCTAGACACAGAACCTAGACCTAGAGACAGAACCTGGCTACAGAACCTGGATAGAACATGGCAAGAGAACCTGACTAGAACCTGGTGACTGAACCTGGCTGGAGAACCTGGACAGAACCTGGCTGGAGAACCTAGCAAGGGAACATGGACACAGAACCTGGTTGGAGATCCTAACCAGAACTTCACTGGAGATCCTGACCAGAACTTGGCTAGAGATCCTGGCTAGGCTGCTGATCAACTGTACGCTGCCTCTGTGTCATTCCTTCTTCACCGACTCCGTCCACACCTTTGGGGACCCCAGCAGTACTGATTTTTTTTTTCCTTTTGCCTGGTCAAACATGCTGATGAGTCCCCTAGTGAATTTTTCTTTTCAGTATTGTACTCTTCAATTCTAGAATCACTGGTTATTTTTATAATAATCTCTATATTTTATTTATATTCTCTGTTTGTTGAGAGACCATTATTATACCTTTTTTTGATTACTTGGACATTATTTCCTTTAGCCCTTTAGACATATTTAGTATAACTGTTGCAAAGGAATGCTCTAGTATGTCCAAAGAATGATCTTTCTCAGGGACAGTTTCTATTAATAGCTTTTGTCTCCTAGGTGTAGTCCATACTTTTTAATCTTGTCAGAGTAGTGGGTTTGTTTTGTTGTTGTTGTTTTCATATCTCATTATTTAATTTAAATATGGAATATTTTCAATAATACTGTAAATTATATATAAAAATAAAATTGTTCCCTGTACCTAGGATTATTGCTGCTTCTGTTATTGGTTGTTGTTCTGGATATTATAGTTTGTTGATTTCTGAATTAATGTGTGTATTCTTAAACATGTGTACCCATTAAAATCTCTGTTCAATTAGAGTAGTGGTAAACTAATTATCAGATACACAGTTCCTTGAATTCTTGAAACCAGTGAGTTTCCCTGACTGCTAAGGATGTCTGTGTCCATGTTGAAACACATCTTCAACAATAAACCAGTTTACCACACTGCCTTAATTTTTACTTCCTGTTTGCATAAACACTCAGAGTCAGGTAGAGGTGAGAGCATAGTTCTCTCTCAGATCTTTTTTTGGTCATGCACACAGCCTTATACATGGATATGGCCTCCTAGATTATAGGCAATATGTCAGAAATTTTTAAGCCTCCTATGGACATCTCATTTCTCAGGTTTTATGCATTTTGTTTAGCTAACTATTTTTGTCCAACTATTATACATTATCTCAGGCATCTGTGAACTTAAGAAAAACAAATTGAAAATTCCTCAAAAATGTTCCAGGGAAGAAGGATTTACTCATTGGGCAAGTTTCTAGTCAGGTCAAATCAAGACAACCTTGAAAGTGTACTTTCCACTGAACCATTACACAGACTAAATAATAACAAATCTCTGAAAA
This sequence comes from Myotis nattereri, assembly GCF_964212035.1. NCBI lineage: Eukaryota > Metazoa > Chordata > Mammalia > Chiroptera > Vespertilionidae > Myotis > Myotis nattereri. Next base: position 88,583,062 of record NC_138082.1, on the reverse strand, counting down.
TGAGGCTATAAAGGACCCCCAACCTCAGTTTGCCTGCTCTGGTTGGCTGCTGCTAGTTTTTCCCATGACTGCATTAGCTGTTTTTATGGTTATACTGGAGCTGAAAAGAGGGGGCTGGGAAGAAAGCAAGTTAATTCCACAAAATGTACTCTTTTTACCAAGATTTAACCATTATTAAAACAAATGCTGTGAACCTTAAGTTGACTTTTTAGTTGTCATGCTCACTGACATGTTTCCACTCAGCAGTTGTATGGCCATTTGTGAAAGAGATTACATATTCATGACCACCCATCCATTATTCATCCATTGGTCCTTCTGTCACCAACAAGGCATCAGGTTCTCACAAAGCTTCCCTGGGCCTCTGGAATCAGGCAAGGATAATTATATCATTTTCTGAGGACCATGTGGGTGTCAATGTTTGAGTGGTTAACCCCAACTGGACAAGGGAAGGCTAACTCTCAGCCCCTGAATGTCTTAAGACATGCAAAAATATCAAACGAAATTTAGAATTTCAGAATTCTGAAATGCCGATTTTTAAAACATTTTTTTCCAAGTTTTTTCATTGTTTTAATGGAGATGAGATTTTTTGGAGGTCTTTACTCTGTCATTTTCATTTAAATTTGCCAGTATTTAATTATGAAGAAAGGGGAAGAGAAAGCAATACAGGTGAGGGCATCGTTCTAGATATAAGCATTAAGGCAGGAATTAGCATGCAATATGCTAATTAATGAAGCAATTAGTTGAACAGAAACAGTGGAAACTTGTGGAATAATTAGGATAAGTTGGTTGTAGTTAGTAATTGAGAGTTTTAAAAATCAAGATAGGAAGTCTGGCTATGATATTAAGACAATAAGAAATTTTGATTTGTTTATAAAAATACCAGTCAAGATATCCCATCATGAAATTGCAAAATATGATTTCACATATTCACTGAATTAAATTACTTTTAGCAAACAGGCTATTGTGCTAAATTAAAATCAAGATTTTACTTGTAGTGTTATTGTTTCCTCATATTTATTACAAATAAAGGTAATTGAGATATTCATTCACGCTAATTGTGTTGTACTTGGGTTACAACAATAACAACATTGGGTAGATAAGATAAAAGATAAAGATTTCATTCTTATGCATGCCATATATCCACCATGGTTCAGGAAATCCACTCTGTCTTGAAATTCTGTACTTTCTTCAAGAGTATGGAGAATCTAGCACCAGCAATTCAACAATTTTTGTTATGCATGCTCAATGTTCCTTGACCGAAACAAATTTTATCACTTCTCCCTCACATAGGGATTCCTATGTTCAATCCTGCCATTTGCCTGAGAGCTAGCGAGCCAGCGAGCCAGAGGGATTCAGAGAATGTCCATGGGCTGAAGCTCTATCCACTGAGCAAAACTGACTAGGGCTGATCCTTTCATTGTTACTATACTTTTAGGGCATGTCTTATGGAAACTTACTGACACCTTAAACATTGAACTCCATTGATTGTTATTGCTGAGGTCTTGACACATGTTGAATAAATATATGTCTGTATATTTTATGCAGAAAAACTATTATATTTTCTTCTTCAAGAAGAAAGATCTAGTGTTATTATTTGGAAGTGAAATTTAAAAAGAACAAACAAACAAAAACAAATGTAGGATAAAGGAACGACTAGGGTTCGATGAATGAGATATATAACCAGGCAGCAGATATTAGCACAAGTTTGGGGAATGGAAACTGACACTCAGGGTGACAGGGTGTATAAAGTAGCAAATAGCCCATGTCCTGTATCTTGATTTTGCGGGGATCAAGTCCTAGTTCTGACATTTACTAGTTCTTCGGCTTTGGACAAATTAGCTGTATTGTGCTTCCTTAGGTCATCTAGAATACCAAGAAGGAAAGTGTACTTTCCTAAAAAAGTGTTTCTGTGGATTGAGTTAATACATCTGAGCTTCATAGTACATGTTCTGTGTAGGCAAGAGCTCAGTAACTAACACTATTGCTATTATGACATAGTCCACTGCACTGCTTTACTTTCTAACAGTTCATCCTCTACTATTTCTTACAGTAGGTGTATATATTACCACAGAAATATTTCTTATAATGGGGATTTTTATTTAGTCTACTCTGTGTACTTTTCTAAATATTTACCATGCATTATTTTTTTCACTGTATCTCTATTTTAAGTATGACAAAACCAAGGTACAGATAATTTAAGAAATGTCCTCAAGGCAGCATTGCCACATGATGTAGGAATCAGATTTCCGCTTCAGACCATCTGGCCCATACCCTTGACCAAATATATTCTCAAGTGTAGACATTGAGATGTGGGGGTCGTTGGGTCATCTCAGACAGCAGTGACTAAAGAAAGATATCTAATCATGTCTTTCATGATACCTTCTGGGTTGACATTCTGAATATTTTTTTCTACGTTTTCTCAGCCCCACACTGAAGAGGTCCATGCTCGTCTGCTAGGGCTGCCATAACAAAATGCCACAGCCTGGGTGGCTTAGACATTTATTTTCTCAAATTGCTAGAGGTTTAAAGTTCAAGATCAAGGTGCCAACATGATTGGTTTCTGGTGAGTCTTCTTCTGGCTTGTAGACAGCCATTTCCTTTATGGTCTTTCCTCTGTGCTGGTGTGGAGAGGGAGAAAGAAAGAGGTCTGGTGTCTCTCCCTCTTCTTATGAGGACACTTGTCCCATAGAGTGTCACCCTTATGACCTCTGTAACCTTAATTAGCTCCCCCACACTCCTATCTGCAAAAATATACCACCCTGGAGATGAAGACTTCAACGTATTATTTTTTCCTGTGGTGAGGGTAAGTTTAGTTTATAGCAGGGTCTTTTGTAATAAAAAGATAAGTAAATGCAATTCAAGCTGTTGCCATAGTCACTGCCCATCTTACTAGTCAGTAACAGAAAGCATGTCTTATTCTCATTCTGGGATTGGGGGCTGAAGTAATAGGAAACGAACCTTTAGCTCTCTTTTTGCCTGGAACCAAACCCAAGTGAGAAATCATACGATGTATGTTTCAGCAACTTTGCAATATAAAACATGTTAGTGGAGCATTCTCTCTATTTTCTCCATAAAGGGTACAATTATGTTTAACTTCTGATTGTTTATTGATATCTTATAGTGCATAATTTCAGCAATATAATAACCTAAAAGTATACTGTTGTACTTAATTTAGGCAATTTGATAGCTTAAAGGTTAATGTTAAAAGTCAGGCAGGAAGGAAACTCCTCCAAATATAGCAATTTTGTAGGAACTTGGTAATAATGCCAGCATACAAAACAGAAGTTGAGTGATGATGCTTGAATAGGGACTGAGAGCTTACTTACTTTGCTAGAGGTTCTCAGAGCCACTCACTGTTAATCTGAAATGGGGCTGTATTTTCTCCGCTCCTCCTATTTGAATCCATCAGATTAGCATCTGTTTAGACAAAGCCTCTTATAGTAATGCTTACACTCTAAAGAAATCCCAAATGAAGCATTTGTTTTAAACTAAACAGCATGCTTGGCATGTTACCTGAAAGAACCACATTCTGTCTGGCAATCAATTAAAAAAAAAAAGGAAAGAAAATAAAAGCGGGGGGAGGGAGATTAAGAAAGTAAATAAATACTTCTAGAAAAAGAAGGCTGAATAGTAAAGGTCGCGGGAATCTCACCTATGGGACTTGAAGAGTGGGATTTTATGTGACTTTGCAAGTTCTTATAAGTAAAAAGGTAAACATTCTCCTTCAGGATGAAATTCAACATATTTAGATGACACATAGCCCACAATGCTCTCATTTCTTCCTAACTGTCCATCCCAACTTTCTCCTTCACTTTATGTATCAAACTTAACTCTTTTGTTAGCATTTTGCTGAAAACATCATGAACTCCGTCTCATCTCTGTGATTTCGAAGGTAACTTCTCCTTGCTTAGAATGCATACTAGTAAATTCAATATGAATTGGCTTAATCTGAGCAAACCCCCAAAATTCAGCTGGCATGTCAATGTCTCAGGAAGGCTTTTCCTGGTGGACCCCCCTCGACCTCCCTGGGTGAAATGAGCCACACTTGTTCTCCCATAGAAATTGCTCCTCACTATATTTTAGCATATGTTCTCATTTTGTGATTATTAGTTTACTTTCTGTTCCTCACTCCCAAATGAAATGATACATAGGTCTTTGAAGACAGAAATAATTCTATTTATGGTTCCATTTCTAAATTATCACTCCTAATAGATACATGCACAGATAGCGCTAAAGAAGTTTCTTAATGAAATTATGAATTAAGGATGAGGCTTGTAAATTTTCAGTTCCCTGTAGTTATAATCAAAATGCTATCACATTAGTTTCATCAGCATGACAGTAAATTACACCATGCAAATGTATAGAAATATAAGTCAATCAGGACAATTTACTTATCTCCTAAGAGAATAAGCCCCTGTGTTTGGTGCTAAAAAGCTTAAGATATTATTCTGGCCTTTAAAGCATTTACAATACAGCTGGGGGTAACCAATAAATTTTAACTAGAATTATAACTAGCATATAACAGTACTACTTTATTGATTTTCTAAATTGTACTAAGCACTGTGCTAGGAATAAAATAAATTAAATGTAACACAGCAATTTTCCTTAAGAACCTAACATTTTAATCTGGAGACAAACAAGACACAGGTAATTAAATCATTGCTCAATAGTACTCTATAGAAGTATAAACTTGAAACTAATGGAACTTAACTAATGAGAAGGAGGCTCTAAATATTTTCTCTTTGATTAACCACAGTTTCACATATCCTCAATCTAGATGTTTTGATCAGCAATTAAATATTTTTTAAAAATTCCAGACAAACAGTTGCAGATAAAATTCATCTCCAGTGGCATCTTCCATATTTGGAAGAACACCTTCACGTTGCATAAGAGGAAAAATAATTTCCCCTCTGCCCTTCTGGGTTCTTGGCTAAGACACCTGTAATAATAGACAGATTAACAAGAGAATAATAAACAAGAATGTTCTAGCATCTATACTTGCCTCATGTGTGCCGGGCAGATAACCAAGGAAAAATGTGTAACTTTCTTGGGTGGCTTAGAAATCCAGCTTAGATACCATCTTTAGTGAAAGATCAAAGGAGCAAAGATGTGAGAGGCAAGTGAGAGAGAGTTACCAAGCTAGGTAAACAAGAGTAAGACTTGTTATGCAGATGTAAGCACCCATCTTCTCCATCAATAAAAGCATTTTGTGATTTAACTTTTCTATTCCTGGTAGAATGGAGAAACCCTTACAAATGGAGATTTGTTTTATAAATGTAAATTTCCTGTACAAAAGCGGGTAACTTCTACTCTGTTTTCAGAATTTTTCCTGTGTCTGAGGTTTCTCACAACATTCTTCTCAAAATAATTCAATATCAAAGAGTCATATTTTGGGGTGCTGTATTCTGTTGTCCTCCAAATCCCTCTTACAAATATAGCTTTCTATAAGTCAACTGAAAATTGCACAAACTGAAAGTGGTCACCAACCAAGGACCACCAGAAGGAACACACAGACCTGTAGCCACACCAAGTTGGCTTATTTCTTATGGCAGCAAGAACAGCACACATATAGGGAATCAAGTTGCCTGTCAGTGACAAGAGTAGAAAGGGCATATTGTAGGACTTGAGCTTACTTCACATCATTTGTAGGAGAGTTCACATAAGTAGAAGTGGTCAGGTAGAGGAGGGGCAATTCCATGATTGCATATAATCTATAATTGTTGTCTAGTAGACAAGAGGAATGGAGTGAGGCCAGATTTGCAATTGGGAATGTAGCAGTCATTTGTGTTGCTGGAAGAGCAGAAAGTTTAGTTGTTTTTGTGGTTTACACACTGTGTTTCTGTCTGAGCTCAGACAGGATAACAAAGTGGTCTCTTTCATTTTGCTTCATCAAAGTCATTGTTTGATCTAATCTAGTTTCTCAGTGTTGGTGAAAGAAATTTTTAGGGGTGAAATAGGCAGGTTTTAAGAAATTTTAGGAATTAAGGGGTCCATGGAAAAAGCATAGGGCTACAGAGCTACAAAGGGTACATTTCCATAAGATAAGGGAGCTGGGAGCAGCAGAAGGTACATTTCCATAAGATAAGGGAGCTGGGAGCAGCAGAAGGCACATTTCCATAAGATAAGGGAGCTGGGGGCAGCAGAAGGTACATTTCCATAAGATAAGGGAGCTGGGGGCAGCAGAAGGTACATTTCCATAAGATAAGGGAGCTGGGAACAGCAGAGGGTACATTTCCATAAGATAAGGGAGCTGGGAGCAGCAGAAGGTACATTTCCATAAGACAAGGAAGCTGAGAGTAACAAAAGATACACATTTACAGAATAAAGGGAAGGAAGCCCCTCATTCAAAGGGGGAGGAAGAAAAACCCAGAAGGGATAGGAGAACAATAAGGGAGAAGAAGGAGGGAACCTCAAGTACTTCACAGGAGACTTGAGCTCAGGAGTTGCTATAGTGAGCAAATCAAAGGGAATAGTGACCAATCAGAGTGGATATTGAGGCACAAAATACTGCAGCCTTTATAAACCATGGAGAAAGGGAGCGGGTGGGACTCCTTCCCCCTCCCCACATGGGAGTCTGTGCTTGTTTCTCAATAAATTTCCACCTTTGCTATATCATTTTCCATCCTTGGTTTTATTCTTCAACTCCACGGGACAAAGAGCCCGTGGAACCATCCTGGCCAGGGGAACATCGCTCATTCCAGTCCATATTTCCCATCTCATAATTGTGCGTCAACCAGGAAATCTTCATAAGTCAACCCTCTTCATGTGGATTCTGTCCCTTTTCTGTCACCTGTATGATTTTGGAATCTGACAGACGCCTGCCAGCCACTTAAATCTGCCTGCCATCTAAAAAGCGGGCATCTCCCTCTCTCTATGTCACTGCTCCTTTCTGGATGCACTCTCCATCGCCAAGGCCAAACAAAAGTGGGCACGGGTCAGTCACGTACTAGTAAAAGCCACTCGGGTGACTGCAGCCAGAAGAAAACGTCTCCCGTGTCAGGATAAACTGGTGCCGGGTCGGGTTAGAGCCTTAGGCTTCTGCCAGTCTCGAGACAAAGCCCGGCCATCGACACATGAGTGCTTGGGTCCCTGCCCAGCTCCGAAGATCAAAGAGGCAAATTCCTCCCGTGGTTCCAGAATCTCAAATGTCCTTACGTGAGTACAGGACCTCGCAGGGGTGTCTGGGGCAGAGCCCCAAGATGTGCAGGAGCCTCATAGGGTTTTAACAACACATGTAATTAAACTCTGGTGCATACAAGGGTTGGTCACCCAGCATCCCGGGTCCTCGCCGTTGTCTTAGCCGGGAGAGAAACTGAGACACTGTTCCAGAACCCCACGCTTCTGACCCACTACATATGTCCACTCCCCTGGCCCAGATCCCAAGCAGGTCTTAATTGGAGAGTCATCTGCCTTTTTTTCTGCTTCTATCTCAGTCAGGTCAAACAGCATCCAGCCAAGACCACTGCCTCTGCGGTCCACATCCCATTAAGCTTAACTCCTCAGTCTCCATTGGTGCAGGCCTCGCTAGTGAGGGGCCTAAGGGAGAACTTTTAGGTGAGAGTTAAGACACGCGGGATCAGCCAACTGTTTCCCCTCCTGGCATAGGAGCATGGCCCCCCTACTGTGCGTGGCAGCATCACGGCCAGACACCGCTGGTAAGTTGGCCCATTAATTACTAGGTCGCTTGCCTCTCGCCTTTATTGTGATCCCTATGAAATGAATCTGGAATTGTGAGATGTCTTTTTCACTCTGTTATTTTGAAACTAAGTGTTTAAAAGGAATGCTAGTGACTCACTTTTCTTGGCTATTGAAGGAAAAAGAAGAGAAGGTCTGAGGCATGGTTATGCATTTCTGAAGGATATGCAAAAAGGGCTTGAAGGGGAATTTGAAAGTGTGAAATATGTGAAGGTTGCATATGTGATAAGAAAAAGAGAAATGTTAACCTAGGGAAGTTTAAACAAAGGCCAGACCACTAGTTAATTTCTAGCCTGCCTGTAACTAACAAGCCATTTCAACCTCCTCCCTCCCCCCCCCCCCCCCCCCAAACAAAAAGGGAGAGGGCAGCTTTATTCTGAGAAGTGGCTATTCGGTTTCAAGGCAGCAGAATGAGGTTACTAGGTGATATTCAGCAGAGGAAACTTAAGACTTAATTTTAAGACAAGACTTGTGTTCTCAGGACCCCCACTTCCTGTGCCTGCTTGCCGGCACCCCAAAATCTAGGATAATTTGGCGTGTTATGGCCAGACATTTGCCAACCCACCCAGGTGCTCTGGGGAAGGGGCAGGGCGGGGAACATTGCAAAGCCCCGCCCAGCTTCTTGCCTTTAAACATTCCATGTGCAGCTTCAGGAGTGATGGGACAGGGTGGTCCCAAGGGGTGGCTTACACATCGCAGAACCTGCTTGTGACGTCACAAACCCGCGCAGGTGGCCGAAGGAAAACAGACTGGCTGTGGGGCGGGCAATCTCAGCTTGGCTGCTTTTGTGCTCATGGGCACAGGATGCAAGGGAAGGGACAGGTGCTAGGCGTGTCCTCCCAGTGTTTCTCTACAGTTCAGAGTATATTGTATGTGTCTGTACTTCTGTGGCATTACTAGGATATAACAATTTATTGGCCGAATTAAAAAGGATTAATTCTGTGGTCCAGACCAAATCTTTAATGTTAAAACTGGTTTAAATTGGATAATCTTAGGTTTAGTATATTTGGCAGCTCTTCCGAGTGTAAGATTTCAACGATTTAACTTTGTGACATCCCAAGAGCCCTGGGGTGATGCAAAGATCTATTCTCTCTTTCTAGAAAGAAATATTTTTTGAACTAAATTAGACTGATTCAATATACTTGAAATCACATGAGGAAGCACTGTCAATTAAAAATTAATAGCAGTGTTCTTTCTATTTAGATACATATACTTTGAATGTTATAGAGGATTCAATCTGCTTCAGAAAAGAACTTGCACAGATTCAGAGCCAAGTTCAAACAGGAAACTTTCGGAAATCACATATATCCAGTCAGGGACATAGGGCAAGTGTGATAATTCTTTGTGTCTGCCAGTGACACTCTGGGTGTTTCATCTATTGGGGTTTATAAATTGTTTTCAATGTTAAAGACACCACCTGCAATAAGCCATGAGCCACATGTTACTCTATATATAAAATTGTTTGTTGTACTAAATAACGAAAAGGTTGTTGTCTATCAATTGCGTTTTAAACAAATCTATAACCATGCCATTGTTAAATTTTGTCATATTGGGCAACCATTGATTTACTCTAGTACATTTAAGTCCTTAGAAAAATCCATGGAAAGGTCTCTGACTTGCTCTAAATTGCAGGCTTCTAAGCAGGTCATATCTTCGAAGTGGATGAGGGTTTATAGAACTTTGGGCAATTATTAATTAGAAATAACTAAAATGCACATATATAGAAGGTGGTACCCCCTACCTAACATACCTAAGTAAAATATACAGGTGAACCCTAGTCTTAAAAAGGAGGAATTTAAAAACCCTATTCCACCAATGTTCACAGAGTGACTTAAGTGTTTTCTCACCATTAATAAGAACTAAGAAGGTGTGCCTTTTTCCAAAATTGTTCCCTGTAAAGCAGGGTGTGTGTGTGAGGGGGGTAGGGGGTGGGGGGGGGTGGGGGGTGGGGGGGAGGGCGGGGATGGAGGGGAATTTGTCCATTTCACTCAGGTTGTCCAGTTTGTTGGGATATACTTGCTCATAGTATTAGCTTAGAATCCTTCATGTTTCTGTGGTGTCCATTGTAATATTGCCTCTTTCATCTCTGTTTTTATTGATTTGGGTCCTCTCTGTTTCTTGTTGAGTCTACCTAGGGGTTATTTAATCTTATTTATCTTTTCAAAGAACCAGCTCTTCAATAAGTCTCTATGTCATTTATTTCCACTCTGATCTTTACTATTTTATTCCTTCTACTTCCTCTGTGCTTTTCTTGCTAATCTCTTTCTACTTCCTTTATTTGTAAGGTTAGATAGTTATTCCTGCTTTTTCTTGTTTCTTGAGGTAGGCCTATAATGCTATGAATTTTACTCTCAGAACTGCTTTTGCTGTGTCCCATAGGTTTTGTGTTATTGTGTGTTCATTGTCATTTGTTTCAGGATTTTTTAAAAATTTATTCTTTCATCTCACTGGTAACCCATTCATTGTTTAATAGTATGCTTTTTAGCTTCCATGTATTTGAGTGTTTTTGAGTTTTTATTTTATTTGATTTCTAGCTTCATGCCATTGTGATCCATGAAGATGCTTGGTATATCAATCTTCTTGAATTTGTATAGACTTGTTTTGTGTGGTAACATGTGTTCTGTCTTTGAGAATGTTCCATGTGCTTGAGAAGAATGTATATTCGTCTTTGGGGTGAAATATTCTGTAAATATCAGTTAGATTAATCTGATCTAGTGTGTCATTTAAGGTCTCTGTTTCATTGTTGATTTTTTTTTTTTTTATTTAGGAGATCTATCCGGTGATGTCAGTGGGGTGTTAAATTCCCCTACTATGACTGCATTTCTATTGGTCTCTCCTTTAAAGTCCATCAAGAGGTTTGTTTGTTTGTTTGGTTTTTTTTTGTATTTGGGTGCTCCTATATTGGGTTAATATATGTTTATAAGCATTACATTTTCTTGTTGAATGATTCCTGTTAGTATTATATAGTGACCTTCTTGGTCTCTTTTTAAGGTCTTAATTTGGAAGCCTATTTTGTCTGATATGAGTATTGCTACCCAACTTTTTTTCCTTTCAATTTGCATGGAATTATTTTTTTTCTATCCCTTTACTCTCAGTCTGTGTGTATCTTTTGTTCTGAGGTGGGTCTCTTATAGACAGCATATATATGGATCATGTTTTCTTATCCATTCAATCACCCTATGTCTTTTGATTGGAGCATTTAATCCAGTTACATTTAAGGTTATTATTGACTAGAGGCCTGGTGCATAAAAAAAACATGCACTGGAGGGGGTCCCTCAGCCCGGCCTGCCCCCTCTCACAGTCCAGGAGCCCTCAGGGGATGTCCTATTGATGGCTTAGGCCTGCTCCACGTGGGAGTGCCGCAGTCTGGCCTCCCTCTGAGGGAGGCAACCGGCTGATCAGGGGAAGGCGATGCCCCTGTCATGCCTCTGCTGCTGCTGCTGCCACTGCCAGCTGCTGCAGCTGCCTGAGCCTCGGCCCTCACAGCCACTGTGGCTTGCCTGAGCCTCAGCCTGGCCCGTGTTGCCTGAGCTTCAGCCCAGCCATCATTGCCTGAGCTTCAGGGCCCTTACAGCGGCAGCGACTATCTGCAGCCTGCCTGAGCCTCAGGCAGCCGCTGCAGCTTTGTCCAGAAGGACGTCCTGAAGATGTCCACCCTAATTAGCATATTACCCTTTTATTAGTATAGATAGGTATTTATTTATTGCTATTGTTATTTTCTTTATGCATCTTTCTCTCCTTTTATCCTTCTCTCTCTCCTTTTCTTCTTTTTAAAGTAGTCCCTTTAACATTTCTTGCATTGCTCTTTTGGTGGTAATGTACTCCTTTAACCTTTTTTTTTTTTTTTTTTTTTTTTTTTTTATCTGGGAAGCTTTTTATTGCACCTTCAATTTTAAATGATAGCCTTGCTGGAAATAGTTGTCTTGGATTTAGGCCCTTGCTTTTCATTGCTTTGATTACTTACCGCCACTCCCTTCTGGCTTGAAGTGTTTCTATTGAGAATTCAGTTGACATTATAATAAAAACACCTTTGTAGATAATTTTCTGTCTCTCTTGTTGCCTTTAAGATTCTTTCTTTGTCTTTAACATTTGCCATTTTAATTGTGATGTGTCTAGGTGTGGGTCTCTTTGGGAAAAGAAGAGAAAAATAAAATGAGAAAAATTAATACTAAGAAACAAAAGGAAAACAGAATCAAAGGAAAGGGAGAAATTAGAGATATGCAAGAAAAAAAGAGAATAAAGAAAAAAAGGGGGGGGGGGGATCAAACAACAGAAACTAGAACAAAAAAAGCCACTCACACACACATACACACCAAAAAGCAAAACCACACACACTCACTCAGAAACCTTTCATTCCGCTATCTGTGGAGCTCACTTGACTTTGCTCTGATGTTGAATCTGGTTCTGTGGTGTGTCTATCCTGGCATCCCTGGGAGCTTCTCTGATGCAGATCAATGTGAGTCATTGTCCCTTTCTTGCCCTGGGCAAGCTATAGAGGTGCTATAGGTCGAAGCCCCTAATAGCCCAGTGGGCAGGGACTCCTTAGCCCAGAGGCTGGGTCTGCCTAGAGTCTCATGCCTGGATTGTCCATGTTCTGCATTGTTCCCCCTTCCCCCATGGAGCTGGGCTCTGCAGGGGTATCCCGGTCTTGGCGGCGATGGTTCGATCAAACCTCTGTTGGGAGTTGTGCCAGTCGTTTGTAAGAAGTGGGGGTAGCCCTTCCTCTTCTAAATGCCTCAGCTCTGCTCAGTTTGCTGGCCCCTTCTGTCTGCCATCTGCAGGGAAACAGATTTCCATCTCAGGGCTGTTCTCCCTTCCTCAGGTTGCTGAAGGTTGGTCAGAAGCAGCTGTTTTGCCAGGAAAGAGGGCGCCTCCCCTGTTTTCCAGGTGGGCAAGGCTGATCCTCTTCCCTGGACCTACTGACCAGTTCCCTTTCTGCTCACCAGCACAAATCTCTTCAAGAAATAGAGGATCCCCCAGATGCAATGCAGGGTGTGTCCTCCAGTGTAGGCTGGCCCTGAGCTCCACTGTGTGGCCATTCTCACATTCAGGAGGATCTTCCCAGGCTGCCCCATGGCAGTGTGCTAGCACTACTCTATCCAGGAACCTTGTGCCTTCTCTCTCAGTCCCAGGCACTCACATCTCACCTACAGATCTGAAGCCTCTTCAGTCTCCTCAGGTCCTCAGTTTAATAGGTCCAGATCAGGGGAGGTTACATCTACCTCCCAACTTTTAGCGCAGCTCCTGCCCTGAGTCCTGGCTGTGGGGCTGAGCATCTAGGGCTGTGGTGGCAGCACAGGCAGTGGCAGTGGGTGAGTACGCAGCAGGAGTGAGAGTCCTGCTGGGTCAATGGCAATCAACTGGTGATGTCACAGAGTCCAGGCTGTGTCCCTGTCAGTGCCGTGGGGTCAGGCTGAGCAGGTGCCAGGCTCACGGAGCACCGCCCCCACCTCCCCCCGCCTCCACACACATACCTCTGTGTCTGCTGCAGGCATGTGGGATCTGGATTGTGACCTCGGTGGGTGTGAGTAGAGTCCAGTGTGGGGTGCACATGGGTTTGGACCCAGGTTACATGAAGTCTGAGTCTGGGTGGTGGCGAGGCTTGGTGCCTAGCTGCTGCTGCTCCCCCAGCCTCCTCCCAATGAGGACCCTGGACACCCTTCAAGGTGGTGAGGTCTCTGATCCGGAGTAGGGCCTGGGGAGTGGCTGTGGTAGAAACAGTGGCTTCTTGGCCAGGAGAGCCCTGAACTCCTGAACGATCTGGTCTCTCTCTCTCTCTCTCTCTCTCTCTCTCTCTCTCTCTCTCACACACACACACACACACACACACACACACACTTGCCCTCTCCCTACCTCATACACTCACACTCCAGTCCTGCAGGCCAACTTGTTGGAATCCTCTTGTTATGATCTTAATAAGAAACTATCAAGGAAAAGTAAGGATTCTCTGTGTTATTAAAATTATTTACTGTGCTCTATATTATCAGGTCTTCCATCGCTCACGCAAACCAAATTTTCTAAATATAAAAAAGCTAAATTATGTGTCTAATTTAAATGTCTATAATCGCCTGTAAATTATTTGTTACTAGAATTAAATAGATTACTAAAGTAAGGGAATCTTTCTTTACAAAAGGGGGGAAAGAAAGTAATTTGGCTAATCTGACATTTGGAAAGTGGTTTTAATTCATTTCCACCCTTTTTAAGGATAAAAATGTGCTTACTAGTGATTTGTATGTATTGTTCTTGGGTAGAAGCACTCCCATATTGAAGGGATAGATTCACAGCAGTTACAAAATACTTCAGGAAATAATTTTTCGTGCTTAAAAAATCTCACAGAGTCCCATACTGATTGAGGAAAACCATTTTACAAGACAAAATCTACATCAGGTATGCAAAATTTGACCACTATTGTATCATTTTGATTGTAATTATTATTTCCAGTCCTATAGCTTTGTAGAACAAACCAATGAGATAGTCAAAACTCAACTGGCAAAACTTGTTAGTCCTTTTAATCTGCCTTGATCTACAGTCTTTCTCTTGGTATTGCTTAACCTAAGAACTACTCCTTTTGATAAATATTGTCTTTTTTCAAAATCATTAATGAAAAAACAATGTTATTTGATTAGGGAATATGCAAACCTGTCTTATTAAGGAGACCCTCTAAATTATTATAAAAATTTTATTCTTGCACTTCTCTTGTACAAAGATATATTTTGGACATACTGTATATGCATTTCCTTTATTTCTGACCAGTTAGTGAAGCCAAATTTGTATGTCCTGGTAAACTGAAGTGCTACTAGTTTATGGAAAGTACATCATTTTAAATGTGAATCATTGTTTTTTTTCTTGCTGAAAAAAATGTAACCCCCACAATGATATTTCATCAGTTATTTAAGTAAAATGAACCTATTTTTCAATTGAGGTAATTTAGAGCACCGTGGTAAATTGATGCATAAGACAAGTTGTTGTATAAAAGCTTTATAAAAGTGTATTGTCTTTTCCCAATTACTTAAACCGAAAAGAAAAGAAGTAATTTAAAATTATATATATATATATATATATATATATATATATATATATATATATATATATATTAAGAGTAATGGCTTGACAATAGTCAGTCTTCCAGTTTAAGGATGTAACTTTCCTTAACTTCACTCTTGGGGCAAACTGTAGTGAGTAGAGTTTAACACTTTGAAGATTACCTTCCTTGTGAGTTCCTCCTTTTCTAGTTCATGCCAATGTTTAAAGTTAAAATGCATTTAAGTGATGTCAGAAGGAATAAGCCCAGCAATGTAAAAATCTGTTATTATAGATAATATTTAATGTAATTGTAAAGGGTAGTGATTTGTACATCACGTCATTGGAGTTAAAATGTGCCATGTGATGGATTGGCATTTTCCTTGAGGCAGAAAAAAACTCCTTTTCCAAATCTCACAAAAAGTAGGATGAGATATTGAAGAGGGAGAAACATTTAAAATTTTTCTCTTAATGGGTGACATTTAGATAAAATGCTGAGATAAGTGCGTAGAAATTTAGGTATATTTGGCCATTACATTTATAAATTTGAGCTGTTTGATTAATTGGTATAATTTCCTACATGTAAATATTATGTTCATAAGATATTTTGAATTATTCACTATTGCAATTGCACAAACAGTTAGTTGCAGGGTACACACATTATTATGTTTTGTTTTAAATTAGAGTATGATTCAAATGTTTGTGTGGATGTAAGTGGTACTTTTTAAATTACAACACCAGTTTATGTGTATAGCAAATAAATCCAGTTGTACAGTTTTAAATGCCATCAATATAAAACACCTAAGACTAAAGTTGTTGCATTTTTAGCTCTTGATTTCTTTCAGTTCCATTACTTTTCATTCTTCTCAGACGTAGCTGAATCCAGATCCATCTAAGACAATAGAAAGCACAATTTTGAGATTAATGTGGGAGCAACTGCTTCCTTCGAACTGCAGGCTAATGGACAGGCCTTGGCAATGCTCAGTGAGCTATAATGATGTAAGACCTAACAGAACAATGAACAGAAGAGCCTGCTCAGCTGTTGGTGCCATCTATGTTCAACAAAGACCACTAGGTTCCCCGGGCTCCAGCAAGTCCTTGACAGCAGAGTTGCCTAAGATTACTTTTTGCAGCCCAAGGAGGAGTCAGTACCATTGCGAATACCTCTTGCTGTACCTGATTAATTACCTCTTTCCAGGTATAATCAGAGATAACCAAGTTTTGTAAACTTATAAAATTTCTTAAGGGACATCCCACTCTTGCCAGGGCTACCACTAGGGCTTCAATTTTCTGTTATTTCAGGTGGCTCCCAACTGGGCTCCATGGTGTTTCAACGACTGGATAACAAATTGTACTACTCACCACTGCTCCAGTTTGTTTAATGTACCTAATTGTCAAGCTGTTGATGTTCTGTATAACCAGGTGCCTAAAATCTCCTATAAAGACTCAAGTGATGGTTGCATAAAGAAGAGAAATGATATTCCACCTAGTAATTATCTCCTTTAGTTTTGAATAAACTACTGTGCATGAATTGCTTAAAAATACATCTGAATCAAGAAGATACAGGCTCACTAAGCTTATAAGTCTGAATATCTTTTGCCAATTTCTCTTGATTTACCCATTATTTGCAATATGAATGCCTGTTCCTAATTTCCATTCCTTTTTTTATTCCAGCAATTTGTAACTCAGTGTTGAAAGGTCTTGTTAAAGCTTCACTAATTCAATGCCTCATGAAAAAGAAAAATCACTTCAGAAACTTCCCAGGTTAAACAGATACCTGATGAAACCCTTCAAGGTAGGTGGCTATAGCCACCAATTCCCACCAGAGGACTACATGGACCCAGAACAGGTGGCCAAACCACTCAAGCATTGACTTGGGGTTAAACACAGCCAGCCCCTCTCCCACCACCGCTGTTCCCACACAACCGGCCCCTCTCACACACACTGGGGCTGGTGCCAGCAGTGGATACCAGCAGGGCCGGCACCATCAGTGATGTGAATAGCAGCTGCTGCCCCTCAGGAGCATGGGGAGGTGGAGAAGCCCTCAGGGGTGATCAGGGCTACAAGCTGCCGCATGTACCCACTGATGGCACCAAGCGATCGGGACCAGCGCCAGGCACCAGCAGCAGGTGTGAGCAGTGGCTCCACTGCTGGCTGCAGGTGTGAGTGGGGTTGGCGCCAGCAGTGGGTGTGAGCAGGGCCCTTGTTGGCAGTGGGTGTGAGCTGTGGTTGCTGGCCCTGATCTCCCCTGAGGAGAAGGGGGAAGTGGAGAAGCCTTGAGGGGTGATCAGGGTTGGCAGCCGCCACTCGCACAGCTGACAGTACCAAGCAATCATGGCCAGCACTGGGCACTAGCAGTGGGTGCAAGTGGCAGCTCCGGCACTGGCAGCGGGTACGAGTGGTGCCAGCGCCAACAGCAGGTGCAAGCACGGGGCGGTACCACAGCATTTGGGAGAAAAGAATTTTCAGTAATCACCATAGACTCGCCCTGATGACAGCGACTGGCCCCGCCTTGGTCTGGCACCCCAGCTCACTTGCTCCACCATCCAGCTACGGCCGATGCCCGCCATGTTCCAAGCACGCCCCCTGGTGGTCAGTGCAGGTCAGAGTGACTGGTTGTTCAGTTGTTTTGGTTGTTCCAGTTGTTCCGCTGTTTGCTCTATTTGCATATTGGCCTTTTATTATATAGGATGAGAGCCTAGCAGCCATTGGCTGATAGGGCCTCTCAGACATTCTGTGTGTAGGGAGGATCCTGACTTAACTCTCAGCATCCTGCACTATGCCTGCTTGTTTATGCCCTCTGAGTCAGCCACTGCATGAAAACCTGGGTTTGTGTTTCTGCCAAAAACTGTGACTTGTCTCATCCAATCAGAACTATACAAATTGGAACCTCCCAATGCCAAACTGGAATTACAACTAAATTGTATATCAATCAAACTGAATAACTAACTGAAGACTAGCTGAACATAAGTTTCATACCCAAGAACCTATAGAAGAAGCCACATAGTGACTGATAGGAAGGGTGGCGATGCGGAAAGTGCTGGCCCCACACCTGTGTGCAGTGGTTGAGGATTCAGAGGGATATCTGAACTGCTAAGGTCGCCCTTAAGGAGTGAGGATCTCAACTTCATGCTAGGCTTCTCAGCTTGGAGAATCACGACTGGAAAAAAGAATCCACATAACATCTGACTATGAAAACCAGCAGAGATTGAATCCACCAAAGAGAGAAGAGACTCTGTTAGAAACCTAGGAGCCCTCTTAAAGAATTAATGCAAAATATCTCATTCTTGTCCACTCCTTCATGACTCTGGCAGAGGGAAGGTCACTTGGAGCAACCTGCAGTCATACAGAGATTGAGTGGGTTGTGCAGCCCTGAGGAGAAAACTAGAGGGTCAGCTGCTGTGCTGAGTCACTCTCCCACAAGGCTCCTGTGCTGAGTCACTCTCCCACACCACCCGCAGACAGTGTCCTCCCTGGGTTGAGCATACCTCTCTCTATACTGCACCAGCCTAGGAGAGTGCACAACTGCCATCCTCCCAACTCCTGGTGTTACTACCCTGACAAGCTAGTGCCCTGCAGAAAAGTCTGCTGGCCTAAGTCTTTATCAGCCTTTTTATCTTTTGAAAGAATCAGCTATTTGTTTCATTGATCTTCTGTACTTTTTTTAAAATTCTACTTTATTTATTTCTGCTCTGATCTTAATTCTTTCTTTCCTTCTACTCACTCTGGGCTTGTTCTTTTTCCAGTTTCTTTTGGTAAAAGGTTAGATTGTCAATTTGAGATTTCTCTTATTTCTTGAAGTAGGATTGTATCGCTATGAATGTCATTCTTAGAACTATTTTTCTTCCTCCCATAGATTTTGGGTTGTTGTGTTTTCATTTATATAGAAGTATTTTTTTTTATTTCTTCCTTGATCTCATTGTTAACCCCTTTATTAAGTAAAATGTTATTTAGCCCCCATATATTTGTTATTTTTAGTTTTTCTCTTATAATTGATTTATTGTTTCATACCATTGTGGTTAGAGAAGATGTTTCAATCTTCTTATATTTATTGAAGCTTGAGTGCCTTCAAGACATGTTTGTAGAATGGTCCTAGTCTGGCTGAAACCCACAGTCTTCTCCACAGGGTGCTCAGAGGACAGGCTACCTGGAGTGGAGAGGACAGGGCTAGTGCATCTGGTTGGAGCTGGTTAGGCCGGCAATGAGAAGGAAGGAAATGGTCCCCTCTCCAGAGTCACACAACACAGCCTCAAGATTTGGAAATCAGAAAGTGTGACTTTTCAAACTTTGTAAATATTTTTGAAGATCATGCTGTTTTGATCTCTTTCAAATCTGTATGAATTTTTGGAGTATCATTTTAATTGCTTTAAAAAAAAAACACGTTTTTAGGAATTTAATAAATAAGTTAAATCTGGAGATCACTTTGGGAATATTGTGCAACAAGATTATTTCTTCCAATCCATGAACAATATATATTTCATTTATTTTGGTCTTCTTTAATTTCTTACAGCAACGTATTGTGTATTTTTTTAGTGTGCAAGTCTTGTCCTTCCTAGGTCAAGTTAATTTTCAAGTATTTTATTATCTTACTAGAGGCCCGGTGCATGAAATTTATGAAAGGGTAGGGTCCCTAGGCCTGGCTGGCAGTCAGGGCCAATCTATGGGGTGACCAGTGGGGCGATAGGGGCAGGGGGGCCTGCTGGCACTCGCCTTGGCTGGCTTGGGGCCTGCAGGCTGGGGGCAGCTCCTGCGTTGAGCAACTGTTCCCTGGTGGTCAGTGCACATCATAGTGACTGGTCATTCCACTGGTCTTTCCTCTGTTCAGTTGATTTGCATATTAGGCTTTTATTACATAGGATGGCTTTATCAATTTAAAATATAATGGAATTTACTTTACTAGATTTGAGACTTTCTTGGGACCCATGCTTCCTATCTTCTAATTTCTCCATTTTGGAATAGGAATGCCTATCCAATGCTTGTCACAGAATTGTATTTTAGAAGCACATAACTTGTCTAGTTTTTTAGATTTACAAATAGAAATTCTTTTTTTTTCAAAATGCATTATATGTAGAGTCTCATCCATACAAAATTAGACAACATTAGAAAAATATTTTGGATTTAGAATTTATGCTAGAATGGTTTAAGAGAAGTGAAGACTGGCAGTTTACCAAAGTTGGAAAAGCAACATACGAGCACTCTCCTTTGGCATGAAAAGCTGGCTTCTTTTTTTAAAGATATGGGACATTCATTTGTCTGAGTATGTTCCTAAAGTGTGATAATGTAGCTGTATTAGCTCATCCAGAGCAGATTTGGACAACAGATGAACAAGAGAGCATGCAGTCCTTGTACTATATCCAAAACACTGTAAAACAAGTTGTATCACTGAAGAATGCTTGAGATAAGAACTGAAAATCAAGAACAACATCCAAAGTACAAAACTGAAGCAAACTTGCATTCAGGAAAAAGTTAAGTCTTACATTGCTCATAATCAGTTGCCAAAATGAGTGAATTAACCAGACATCAACTGAAACTAAACCAATTATTTAGCAGTAATCAGTTACTAAAAAGTTGGTAAATAATTACACCATATTTTAAAAATATATTGGCCCCTTGAAAATATATATCCAATCTAAAAAAACAAAACTAAATGTCTCTGTGGTACAATGGGGCCTTGACTTACGAGTGTCCCGATTAAGGAGTTTTTTGAGATACCAGCTGTCTCTTGGCCGATTTTTTGCATTGAGTTGACAGACTAATTTGAGTTAACGAGCTCCTTAATGAGCTCGGTCTCGGAACGAATTAAACTCGTAAGTCAAGGCCCCACTGTATAACATATTTCAGTATAACAAGCATTCAAACAGATGGAGTGGCTTAGAGGTGCTGGGCGAGATTTCACAATACTTTCATAGAGAGGAGATGCACTCCTATAAAAACAGAACAGGATAATGTGTGAATGTTCAGTCACTTTTAAAGGTGACTTTACAAAGAGAACTTCTATTGCCTATGGTCATATTTGGAAAAGAACAATCTATACACATTAAGAATGTCAACCCTAAATATCTTATATGCATTTCTTCTTAACAAAAAAATAAATTTACTAACATGATTCAACAATTGCTTAATTCATTTTATTTTGTCATCCAAATCCCATAGAAGAAAATCTTCTAAACAAAGTTTTATTTATAATTTTCAAAACTTAGACAAAATAAATATTAGAAATATATAAATTGCTAATAGGAAAAATGGCTTTACTTTTTTATTAAATTCTATTCATGTTTGAAGTACCTATGAAAATTATGTTATTTTTCATTTATTTTTTAATTTAATGTACTGGGTAAACTTGTTCATAAAATTATAGTTTTCAAGTGTAAAATTCTACAATACATCATCTGTATATTGTACTGTGTGTTCACCACCTCAAGTCAAGTCTCCTTCCATCACCATTTATCTCTCCTTTACCTTCTTCTACTTCCTCCTAACCCTCTTTTCCTCTGGCAATCACCATACTGTTGTCTGAGTTCTTATTTATTTATTTATTTATTTATTTATTTATTTATTTTTTGCGTGACCCATTCACCCTTCTCACCCAAATCCCTCTGACCTGACAGCTGTCAGTCAATCTCCACTTCGTTTATTTATTTTGTTCATTATATTCTACATATAAGTGGAATTATATGGTACTTGTATTTCTCTGGTGGATTATTTCACTTAGCATAATACTCTTCAGGCCCATCATGCTGTGGCAAAGGGTAAAATTTCCTTCTTCTTTTTTTTTTTTTTTTTACAACCAAATAGTATTCCATTGTGTATATGGCTTTAAAATATATTTAAAATCTGAAGAGGTTAATAACCATTAGAGAAATGAGTGTATAATAAAAATTCTAAAGTGTAATTTGTAAATGAAAATGGTTATAAACAAATTTTACAAAAAATAATCAAATTTATGACTCCTATATTAAAAACATGACACAAAATATAAGATCAAAGATATCCAATGCATTTTATGAAATTAGTGTAGCCTTGATATAAAACTAAACAAAATTCACTTGAGCTTCTTGTCATGATGAAATAAACACTACCAGATTTACTCTGCTACCATAAACAGTTAAAAACCAAACAAAAGTCGGGGCATTAGATGTCCAGCAGCACAGGACTGTTCCTTGAGAGAACAAACACTGGTTGGCAGCATTGACTTGATCTGTCTTCCCTGGGCAATGTCTGGACAAGGTTAAGAGAAATTGAGCCTAAGGAGAACATGGAAGTCTCAGAGCTTAGTGGGCAGACATCAGAGTTTGGAGCTATTGACATAGACAAAATTTGAGAGACAGAATATTAAATCGAACAGATATGTACATAGGAAAAGGCCTCACAGTCTGTGTCTGGTTTCCTCATGGTTCCTTGATCCAGGGCTCACAGAAAATGCACTCCACTAAACCAGGTAAAGCGTGCTTTCTGTGGGATTGAGAACTGAATGAAGATTCTGAAGACACCCATGCTCACAGATACTGGAATTTAAGTCAAGCCAAGGAATAAACACATTCAAGTGCATTTGCAGCATCAGTTGGACATCTAGAAAGGTCAAACCTTAAAGGGGCATCACTTAGAGGAGGTGGTATGTTCTAGGTACAAGGGAAAAACTGAACGTGGCCAGTCCTAGTAAATAATAAAACAAAACCTACAGGATTAAGTTAATATACCAATTATGTATTCCTTATCAGTATGAAATACAACACTCTATAAAGGAAGATAACAAAGTTCAGATTGCCTTTCATCCACAAAGTCCAACATAAATTAAAAATTTCAGTAAGTAAGTAAATATGACTCATAATCAAGAGAAAAATCATTATGAAAAGAGCCTGAAGTGACAAAGATGTTGGAATTGATAGGAAAGTACTTTTTAAAAGCTAATATAAATATGAGTAAGGATATATAGTAATAACAAAACAAGAATTGAACATATAAGAAATATCATCTGAAAAATTGAAACTATGAGAAAAAATATAGAGTTAGCATTGTAAGTGTTTCCCAATGACCCATGCCTCATGCTACTTAAGCACTGTGTCTTCTTGTCTTGCCCCCTTTGGTACAGCAAGTTGTCACGTTATGGTTGGGAGATCCATTTGGTAAGAGCTGAGAGAATCTGAATCCTTGGTCAGCAATGCGTGAGGGAGGGAGGCTCTAAGTGTAACACCATGTGGGAAGTGAACCCATCCCACACAATGCAAGGAGCTTGGGAGAGGATCCTTCCTCTGGCCTGGAGATGACTACATCTCAGAATGACTTCACTGAGCAAGACTGTCAAGCAAAGGTCGTATCCAAGCGATGCCTCGCTGCGTACCCATAGAAACTGTGAAATAATTTAAAAATGTATTATTTTTAAAATGCTGTTTCGGAGCAATTTGCTATGCCAGAATAAAAAACTAATGCAGGTATACATCATTACTTTTAAGTAGACTATAATTAAGGATGCTAATTATAATTGCAAATATTTCTTGCAATTCCTAGAATGAAGACTTAAAAAATAACAGCAATACAAAGAGGTATAGAAAATAGAATGAAATACTTAATGGAATAAAATACTAAAGATGTTCAAATAACCAAAAGATTGAAGAAATAAGAACCACAGAGGTGATGTGGCAAGAGCTCCTGCTGGTGAAGGGTGCAGGGCACAGGCCCTGGGCACCCCGGCTCTGCTGGAGACCAGGCCGCTCCCTGGCTGCAAGCTCTGGAGCCCTGCACTGGGCAGATGCTGCTCTTGCAGAAAGTGCATTAGATTAGGAACCACTTCTCAGACTGGACTTGGCAGGGAGAGTTCAGTATGTGAGGCCACCATGACTGCTCTGAACACCTCCGAAAGAGAGAATGGATTTATCAGGAGAGGGAAAAAAATCTTGCTAGGAGTCAAAGAAATTATTACAAAGTCCAGCACTAGGGCTGCTTTTACCAAATGCAAAGAATATCTGATGAGACATCCAAGGATTGCTCTGAAGAGAACGGGATAACAAAGGATGTGGTAGGGAGAAAGCTCGAAAGGGACACAGCACTTCCTGTGGGAGCAGCAGCTCCAGGCCCCCCACCAGCTCTGCCTCCACCTGGTGCTCCAGGGCCAGCAACTCTCTGCTTTCGAAGTCCTTTTTGCCACAGACAGGACAACAGGCCACATTCCAGCTCCAAATCAAAGCCACCCAAAAGAGATGAAAAATGAAAAGGGCAATCCTCCCGCTAAGCTCACCAAAGCATACATCGCCAGGTGCGCCAGGAATGTGACAAGGATGACACCATGGACCTGTTCTGCACCTGTGGAAATGTAAATGGCCTGCATGCCCCCATCTACTTGAAGGCCATCTCGTCTAGGGGCAGGTGAAGCCCAGAAGGTGCAGGCATGGGTGGAGGACAAATCAATGGCTAGAGATCACTGTTCCCACTGTGCCCCATGCAGCAATCCTTTCCCCGCACCAGGCCAGCCCAGGAGTATGCTGCCACCTCCTCCCATGTGGGAGGGCACACCTGCAGATGAGGCGAAGTTTGTGCTCCTTGTGGCACAGGCCCGTGCCCGGCCATCCTGCTCCCTGGCTGACAAGGAGCTCTAGCTCCAACTCCTCTCCATCAGCTGGGCCACTGAAACTTTGCCCCTGTAATCATATCCCATCCAATGAGTTCTGTTACTTTTCTAGCTGAAGAAAGATGGGTAGAGAGAGAATCCTCACGCAGGTGCAGGCTTCGAAGCAACAATTGAGCTGTTTGTTCCAGTTGCAGAGAGTTGTTGGGTTGGGTTTGTGCCTATGAAGACACCCTCCATTTTCCAGGCTAGAAGCTCCTGTGTTTCCAGTCCCTGCGAGCCAGTACAGTGGCAACGCCAGCGGGGATTACAGGCCTCCAGGTGACATGCACCCCAGCCCCGAGCATGTTTTCAGCCGCAGATGACCTAGGGCCATTCTGATGGAGCGCAGGGTTCTTCAAGAAAGGGCACACCTCTGTGCAGCTGCCAACCCTGCCAGCCTGGCCCTGCTCCTCCTTGAGTCTTCTTAACCCCGGGGTCACACACCTGCTGTTAGTTGACTGAAATGGTTCTGTTTTCATATGTACTCATGCACACAAACCCCAAGTCTCTTTTCTGTGAAATTGGTGGAAAAGTCTAGAGCAGCAGTTCTCAACCTGTGGGTTGCAATCCCTGAAAATACATCCTGCATGTCAGATATTTACATTATGATTCATAACAGTAGCAACATTACAGTTATGAAGTAGCAACGAAAATAATTTTATGGTTGGGGGTCACCACAACATGAGGAACTGTGTTAAAGGGTTGAGGCATTAGAAAGGTTGAGAACCATTGGTCTAGAGCCAGCTCTGCGGGGAGATCACCAAGCCCCCTCTTTAGGCTGTTGTTAATTCATGGTTCTTGGGTAGGGTACCTGGGCAAAGTGTACATTGCATTTTTTGCTTTTATTGTACAATCAGTACTAAAATTCCCTCTTGAAATTTTTATAACTTTGTAGCATTTTAGATACTGTTGTGTTTCTACTTGTAGAGTGAAAGGATTGGCTTGAATAAACCTAGGATTAAAGTGCAAAAAAAAAAAACAACAACCCAAAATACCCACAACAAATAAATGCAAGAATAACAAGTAAAAGAACAACAGCAAATCAAATGACGAAACAAGAAAACTAATGATAAGGACGGACTTAAACAAAGCATACCAGTAATTGCATTAAATCTTAAAAATAAAGCACTCTAATTAAAATATAAATATTGTATGATTAAAGAAAAGACACAACTATATTGGGTTATAAGTGAGTTGAAAATGAAATGCTGGAAAATAATATAAAATGCAAACATTATGACAAAGTATAATCTAAGACAAAGAGTATTCCCAGAGATAAATAAGAAAAATAGGAACATTGGATTATGAAAAAGGGTCAATTCAACAATAAAAGATAGCAACCTCAAGTATAACTGCACCTAATAACAGAGCTTTAAAATACATGAAGTAAAAACAACACAAAACAAAATGTTATAAAAACAACCTTACAGCATTGATAGGAAGAACACAAGAATGAATAAGAAGAGAAGATATAAATAATATTAACACCCAAATTTACCTAACTTATATTTATAGAACATTACACATGGCAACTGCTAACTAACCTTTTTAAGGGCACATGGAACCTTCACAAATACAGACCATATGCTGAGATATAACATAAGTTTTAGAAATGTCAAACTTAATACACTTTTTACCATAGTGGAATAAAATTGATCATAAATTATAATCATATAACCAGGAATCTCTGAAATATCCAGATATTAATTGTTTGCAAATTTATCTATGAACATTTAGACATTTTTGTGTTCAAAGAAGAAATCTATCATTTTAAGATTTGCAAAAAGAAGTACAGAATTCAAAGAAATGTGAGGCTTTCAATTACACAAGTAAAAATTTTGTTGATTCCAAGAAAGCAGAAACATACAAAGAAGGACTCCCGGTGGCTAGCTGGGCTCCAATTTATAAAAAAAGACTAGCAGCTGTTGCTCCACAGGGGCCTCTCATGTGAGCCCCGCCTCGCTTCAGGGAGAAGCCTGCATTGAACCGCCTGCCTCTGCACTGACCTGCCTGCCTGCACGGTGTCCCTGCCATCTGTGCAGCCCTTATAACAAGTTCCAGGAATCCTATTTCACCGATAGGACTGATGCTTTCTTGCTCCAATCTTAGCTGTGCAGCTATATCCCCACCAGCATCTTCACAGAAGCCAGCATCTTTGTGCTCATTGACTGAAACAGAAAGCACACATGCATACAAAATACACATCTCATACAGAGCTAAAAACACTGCATGTCAGGTATAGCATGGTAAGCTGCAAAACCTTACATTGTTCTCTTTTATATATACATATATTTTTTAAAGTTCCAAGGACATATTTTTTATCTAAAAACTAAAATTAATAATATTAGATTAACTAAATAACCAAGAATTTATTATACTCTTATTATACTCTTAGCTATATAGCAAGGTAGAGAATTTTTATACCTCTACAATTCAGAAACTGTTTCAATATTATCAGGCCTTTAATTCAATCCTACCTCCTCATTTTTAGCAGACAACTTCACTACCTACTCCCTGAGTAGATCCTGGCCAACTGAACAAAATTTTCTAGCTTCTCTTTTCTTCATTTGGAAAAGCTAAGGTGCATGTTCTGGTTCCATTTCCTCCTCTCTTAGAATAATGTACGTCCCTTCTCCATCCCAAGGTTTATTTTTCCATCCAGGCATTTGCTTCCCTTCCCACTTTTCACAGAGGGCAGATGATTCTACACTTTCTAAGTTCACGCTGCTGGTAGGGTCTCTGCACTCTGAGGCCCAAAAAATTACTTAGATCCAATTAAGTATCAAAGTCCAAAACTTAATAAATATTAACAGCCTAATAATTTTGCATGTACTAGAAAAAATATACACTTATTGAAAAAAATTTTTTCTTTTATTGTTCAAATCACAAATACTTTTACAGGTGTGCCTGTTGGTCACTGCATTGCCTTTCAAACAGCGTGACCTATTGTTTTCTCTTGCCTGAGTTCCAAGTAAAAATAATAAGGTTAAAAACGGGTAAGGAAAAAGACAATTGGAAAGAGACCTTCAGTGAATGAGAACTGCCTGGCTGTTGACAGAAGAGTCACTTAGACCGAAGAAGTCTCAGCCCATGGCACCTGCAGCAGAGAGGGCACCACCAGTGAAAGAACTCAGGAGCGGCATCAGGAGGGTCCCAGAGCAGAAGAAGTGGTCGACATTAACATGAAGGCAAGTGAAACAGCTGTGAGGACCCTAAGAAATAAGGTAACTACTAAAAAGAGCTCCTGGTGGTGAACTGGACTCCAATTTCAAAGCAGAGCCTAGCAGCCATTTCTACACGTGAGAGTGCAGGCTTCTCTCCTGCAACTGCACTTCAGGGAGAGCCTGCTCTAAGCTGCCTGCCTCTGCCCTGAACTGCCTGCCCGCCCTGTGCTCCTGCCATCAAGCAGCCCTGTTTCAACAGATAGGACTGAGACACTTCCTGTCCAATTAGAGCTATGCAGCTATATCTCCTCAGCATATTCATTGACCAATCAGAGCAGCTCCATTATGAGCAAACAGGATAGTGCCTTTTGGAACAATCAAAGTGTGAGGATTTGGAGTCTATTTGCATGAGGATGGGCCAATCAGGGACCAGTGCCAGGGATTTCTCTCTCTCTAAGTCAGCCCCCCTGCAGCTCAGAGCACACTTTCCCTTCCCACCGAAGATGAGAGACTGTCTCCCCAGCTGAAGCTGAAACTTTAAAGATGTCTCCTCCGACCAGAACAGAGCAGCCCGGAGCAAAGCGGAGCCAATGAGAGTGGAACAGAGATGTCTAGCAGAGGAGAGCCCCTCCCGAGGCTGCCCGACCGGAGGCCTCTCTCACAGCCAGGCTGTTCCACGGCTGTGCTGTTTCACAACTGAGCTCTCACTCTGTTGAGCTACTCCATAGACATACTGCCTACAGCTATGCTAGATCACAATTGAGCTGTTGGCACTGAAAGTTTCCTTCACTGCACCCCAACTTGGGGATCTCGGTGGGCATTGAATTGAGGCCAACCACCACTGATTGACAGTTTGTATGTTAACTGAGGTGAACTTCCTCCTCTTTCTCTTCCACTTTCTCTTGAATTCCCTTTTTTTTATTATTATTTTTATTTTGCTGCCTAAATTTCTTGTTTGTTTTTCCTGTCTGAAAGCCTGTAGACAGGACCAAGAAAAATAGGTATCTTTGCCACGTTGGGTCTAGAGCACGATGGCCCAGAGGCAGGGTATCAGTGCCGGAGACAGTAATGAGTGAATCCAGGGCGAGGCTGTGCAGTCTGGTCTATGTGACCAGGCCCCAGTGATACGGGCATTGAATTCTCAGTGGGTTAAAGAGATCACTAGGGAGGGAGCATCTCTATGTATGCCAGAGCCCAAGGGGGGGGGGGGGGGGCGGAACGGGGAGAAGGGTATCCTTAAGGAAGAGAGGAGGGCAATAGCTGTGACAGGGATGGTTACATACAGGGAGACTGGAAATAAGTAAATATGTTAAGGATAATTGAATCCAGTCTTCTCAGTACTGAACAATAAAGTTAAAGATACTGACCCAGAATAAAGAAAATACTAAATACAAGAAACCCTCAAGTGAAATCTATAAAATTGGTTAGGAAATAGAGACACCTTTATAAACTCATGGTTTTCAACATACACAGATAGATGCAGAAACAATCAGTTGTAAAAGTATTCGCAATATAAACGTGTGGTTGCACATATGTATGGAAATACATAGCTGTATTCCCTGACTCTCTAGTGAAGTGCCTTGGGAACAATAGTGGATGTAACAAATACTTACATTTGGGCTTCTAAATATAGTTCTCCAATGAAAGGAACAGAGAATCCAATAAAAAAAAAATGGGCAGGAGAAGAAAAATATTGAACTGACATTTCATCAAAGAAGATATGCAGATGGCAAGTAAGTACATAAAATGTGCTCAACACCATTAGCTTTAAGGAGATGTAAATGAAAACCACAAATGAGATGCAATATCTATTAGGACAACTAAACTTCGTGTTGGCAAGGATGTGGAAGAGCCGAAAGCCTCATGAACTGCTGGTGTGATTGTCAAATACTGTAAGCGTTTTTGAAAACAATTTAGGTGTTTCTTACGACATTAAACATGTGTCTTCAATGGGATCCAGCTATTTCACTTGTAAGTATTTACTGAGGAGAAATTAAAGCATGTGTTTATGCAAAGGCTACTGCATGAATGGCCATAGAAGCTTTATCAGCTGTAGCAAAAAACTGGAAACAAGCCAAATGTCCATCGATAGCTGAATGGCTAAACACATTGTGATATATATTTACATCCAAATACTACTTAGTGACCTAAAAGAAGGATCTACTGATACATGCAACAACATGAATGAATCTCTAAATAATTAAAATAAGAGAAGCAGGATTTTAAAAGGATACATGTTGCATGATTCCATTCATATAAAATTCTAGGAAGTGCAAGCTATGTATAGTGGCAAAAGGTGATCAGAGTTTAACTGTGCAGGAGCAGTGATGGGGCAGGGAGGACAGGGCGGCTGGAAATGGAAAAGTAAATGAGGAAACGTTTAGGGTTTTAAGGGGTGCTATAACTTGATAGTTGTATATATAAAATTGTGCATTTTAAATATGTGCAGTTTTCTTGTATTCCAATCATTACCCAATATGTTATGTTAAAAAAAACAAAAAAACTCAATGGGATTTCCTGCATAATCTCTGAAAGAATAAAAGAAATGCATTTTCCATAAAATTTCTTGTGATCAGAACATCGAAACCCTTAATGAAAGAAGCAGGTATTTTAAATATCAATTTTGGGGGCTAAATATAGTATTAAAATCACTATTCAAGGACATGATATATACATACATGATTTCAGCCCTCTTTTGCTAAGCCTGAGACATATTCTAAGTGCTACTGTTTCATAAACTCCAAAGGAACTCATCTTTGAATGCCATCAAGGATGTGTTATCTACACTGCTAGAAACCTGATGCGTTCATCATGTTTAGAAATATGTTTTGTAAGTAGCTTTATCCTCCCTCTCCGTTTCTCTCCATGACTATCTGCTCCCAACATAAATGTATATAATCAGGGAAGTTTCATTCACATTTACAAACCCTGATAATGAAAATGTGGAAATATCAAAAAGGAATACCTTTTATATATTTATACTATCAGAAAAAAAGAAAAATGAAATAGAAACACACTTTATAATAATATCAAAAACATAAGACATTTAAAATATGTTTAACAGCCCTGGCTGGGTGGCTCAGCTGGCTATAAGTGTTGTTTCGATGCACCAAGGTTGGGGTTAATGTCCAATCAGCACAAACAAGAAGCAGTTAATTGAAGCAGGGGATCCCTCGGGGGTGAGGACGACGGGGGCCCAACGCGCTAGGGCATCTGCATGCAAGACCCCGGGGACCAGGTTCATTGACGCAGATCCGTTTAATTGAGGAGCTACAGGGGTATATATAGCATGAGGGAACCAATCAGAGGGAGACACGTTGCTATAGGCAACCAATGGCTGAAAGGCTGGGGTACTGTGCATGTGGCTCTAGGAGTTCGTTCAGGCGGGCGTTGCTATTTCCTGGTGTGCCGAGGAAGCATGTCATGGTGGAGTGTGCTCACACCATTGCAACAGCCACAGCGCTGAGACATACTTCCTGAGCTCTACTACAGTTAATGAATGTATAAATAAGTGGAACAATGGATTGATCTCTCTCTCTCTCTCTCTCTCTCTCTCTCTCTCTCTCTCTTTCTCTCTTCCTCTCTCTCTAAAAATCAATAAGAAAATTTTAAAAATAAAAAAAATAAATTTAATAAAATATTATACAATTCTAGATGAAAGACAACAATATACTTATTAAGATGCAATTCTTTCCATAGTCAATGCAAACCCTGTCAACACTCAGCAGTGTTTGCTTTTGGTTTGTTTATTTGTTGATTTGAGGGCCATTTTTATGGCAATTAGCAATGTACTTCTAAAAATTTGTGGAAAACCACAATTGATATAGGATAACAAAAACAGAGAAGAAAAATAATTATAAATTTAGAAAGACTTGCACTACCTGAATAAAAGATTAACTACAAAGCTGCTAGTACAGTGATAAACACAGTGTGGTATAATCCTATATAATAAAAGAGAAACGTATAAATTGACCATCCCTCCTCTACTTACCAGCCAATCAGGAGTGAGTATTCAAATTAACCTGACAAAGATGGTGGGTTAATTTGCATATGCAGGTGTCAAGCGACCTGGGAGGTGACAGTGGTTGCGGGCTCCTGGGACCATTGTTGGCCCCCCAGGAGGCGAGGCTGGCTATGCCAAGCCACACCTGTGGGCTCCTGGGACCTTCACTGGTGGAGAGCAGAGTGGGAGAGTGGGTGGAGAGTGGGATGTTTGGAGGACTTGGCAGAGCAGGAGGTTGCTGGACATAGAGCAGAGCAAGAGAGAGGGCAGCTTAGAGGGCATGGCTCCCTCTGTCACCCCAGCTTCCTCATCACAGCTATGGAAACTGACATTAGGGAGAAGGAAGTCCCACCCCCACAGAATCAGCCAGAATCAGCCATTGGTCAGACAGCTCTTAGCAGCCTGACCACCAGGACTCTCATTCACCTGCACCTCAGACCGTGACAGTAGAGAGGTGGGACTATGTCTAAAGAACAACTGTTGAGACAATATAGCTCTGCAGCCGAAAGATGCTGGAGTTATAGAAAGAAAATGTATGAAGAGCAACGTGCGTCTGATCTTGAAAGAAGGTGGCACCTGCGACAGAATGTATCTGAGCACCAGCTACTGGAAAAATGTTGCTCTGGTGCCAAAAAACACCGGTGTCATCGATAGAAAATGTTTGAAGACCAATGTGTCTTTGAAGTTGAAAGAAGGCAGTGGTGACGACAGAATATGTCTAAAGAACAGTCAGCAAAAAGTACTACCAATATTGGTAGGAACTGCCTTCTCAGCAAAAATGGAGTACATGAGGATGAAATTCTTGGACATAGTTGTGATGGAATAACTGTTCAATGTGAATTTTGCATATCACTAAATTTCTCTGATGAAAAAAAACATCCAATGGGAAACTTACTTGATGTTGTAGCAAAGGGAAAGTTTGTCCAAATGATATACATTTTTCAGATATCCGGCATATTTAAAAAGATTAACGACAAACAAAGATTCTGACAGTAAAAATTTCATGGAAAATATTCGTTCCATAAATAGTTCTTTTGCTTTTGCTTCCATGGGTGCAAATATTGCATCACCATCAGAGTATGGGCCCTACTGTTTTAGAATACACGGACAAGTTTATCACCATACTGGAACTTCACATCCTTCGGATGGTGTTTCTTGGAAGTTTGCTCAACTCTATATTTTGGATATAGCCGAAACTACAAGTGAAAGATTAGCAATGCCAGAAAATCAGGGCTGCTCAGAAAGACTCATAATCAACATCAACAACCTCACGCATGAAATAAATGAATTAACAAAATCGTACAAGATGCTACATGAGGTAGAAAAAGAAGCCCAATCTGAAGCAGCAGCAAAAGGTATTGCTCCCACAGAGGTAACAATGGCGATTAAATACGATTGCAACAGTGACCCAGGTAGATATAATTCTACCTGTGTAACCGAGGTTGCTGTCATATTAAAAAACGAAGATGGAGAACCTCCTTTTGAAAGGGACTTGCTCATTCATTGTAAACCAGAGCCCAATAATCCAAATGCCACTAAAATGAAACAAATCAATATCCTGTTTCCTACATTAGATGCAATGACATATTCTATTCTTTTCCACATGGTGAACAAGGCTGGGGAACAGATATTGCATTAAGACTCAGAGACAACAGTGTAATCAACAATAATACTAGACAAAATGTAAGGATACAAGTCACACAAATGCAGTATTATGGATTTCATCTCTCTGTGCGGGACACACTCAACCCTATTTTAAATGCAGAAAAATTAACGTAACAGTTTATCATGGATTCATATTTAAAAATGGAACCCAATCAGATAAATTTTATCAAAGCAAACCAATCTAAGTTGAGAGTTGAGAAATATAGTGGTTTGATGGATTATCTCAAATCTAGATCTGAAAATGACAATGAGCCTATTGGTAAAATGATAATACTTCCATCATCTTTTGAGGGTAGTCACAGAAATATGCAGCAGCGATATCAGGATGCTATGGCAATTGTAATGAAGTATGGCAAACCCGATTTATTCATAACCATGACATGCAACCCCAAATGGTCAGATATTGCAAACAATTTACAACTCTGGCAAAAAGTTGAAAACAGACCTGACTTGGTAGCCAGAGTTTTTAATATTAAGCTGAATGCTCTTTTAAATGATATCTGTAAATTCTATGTATTTGGCAAAGTAATAGCTAAAATTCATGTCATTGCATTTCAAAAACATGGACTGCCTAATGTTCACATATTATTGATATTAGATAGTGAGTCCAAATTACGTTCCTCTAATTCCCTTTCAATGTGCAGAATTTTGTGCACTGGGCCACTAGTCAGTGTATAAAATTGCAAGCAATTTATGAATATCTATTTTGTATCCTGCTATTTTACCGAATTCACTTATCAGTACTAGTAGTTTTATGGTGAAATCTTTAGGGATCTCTGTATACAGTATCATGTCATCTGCAAATAATAAGTTTTACTTCTTTTTTTCTAATTTTTATTTTTTTTTCTTCTTGTCTGTTTGCTGTGGCTAGGATTTCCAGAAATGTTTTGAGTATGAGTGGCAAAAGTGGACATCTCTAATTTTAAGGGAAAGTTTTTGTTTTATTTTTGCCTATTGAGTATGATGTTGGCTATGTGTTTGTCATATATGGCATTTATTATATTGAGTTATGTTGTCCCTATTACCACTTAGATGAGAGGTTTTTTTTCATAAATGAATGCTTGATTTTTTTTCTGCATCTATTAATATGACCATGTGATTTTTATCATTCATTTTTTATGTGGTGTATAATAATTGTTGATTTGTAAATATTGTAGCAAACTTGCATCCCCCAGAATTCCACTTGATCATGATATTTGAATTTTAATGTATTGCTGGATCTGGTTTGCTAGTATTTTATTGGGAATTTTTGCATCTATGTTCATCAGGGATATTGGTTTTGGATTTAGGATAATGCTGGCCAGGTAAAATTAATTTGGGAGTCTTCTTCTACTAGAATTTTGTGAAAAAATTTAAGATGGATACATGTTAGTTCTTTTTTGAATGTTTGT
Source organism: Myotis nattereri (assembly GCF_964212035.1). Classification (NCBI taxonomy): domain Eukaryota; kingdom Metazoa; phylum Chordata; class Mammalia; order Chiroptera; family Vespertilionidae; genus Myotis; species Myotis nattereri. The sequence goes on along the minus strand of NC_138082.1, from coordinate 88,548,523 downwards.
TAAAGTTAACCTTTGAAGCCATCTTGTCTAGGCTTTTTCTTTTTCGGGGAGTTTGTATTACTGCTTCAACTTCTTCTAATTTGTAAATTCAGATTTTCTGATTCTTTGTGACTGGATATTGGATAATTTTGTGTTTCTAGAAATTTAGCCCTTCCTCCCACATTGTCCAATTTGTTGATGTATAGTTATGAGTAACTATCCTATCTAATAAAAGAGAAACATGGTAATTGGCGTACGACCGCTACCCTTCCCATTGGCTAATCAGCAAGATACACAAATTAACTGCCAGCCAAGATGGCGGCCGGCAGCCAGGCAGCTTGAAACTAACATGAGGCTTGCTTGCTTCAGTGACGGAGGAAACCAACATTCCCTGCCTGCCTTGCCGGCCTCTGAGCCTGCAGTTTAAGAAACATTGAAACAAATATAGAAGCTAAACAAAACCCCAGAAACCTGCTTTCAGCGAGCTGGGATCTCAGAGCTGGACTTATACATTGTTTCGATTATAAAACCAAAACAAACCAGATACCTGCTTTCAGAAGCTGAGGCCTAAGAGCTGGAGCCTCAGAGCTAAAGCTGGCTCAGAATAAAAAAGAAAAGAAAAAAGAAAAAAAGGAGCGATTGGTAGCTTCCGTCACCCGCCAGCCTGAAAACAGCCCTCAGCCCCTCACCCAGACTGGCCAGGCACCCCAGTGGGGACCCCCACCCAGAAAGGTGTGTGACCAGCTGAAAACAGCCATCATACCCTCACCCAGGCTGGCCAGGCACCCCAGTGGGGACCCCCACCCTGATCCAGGACACCCTTCAGGGCAAACCAGCCACTCCGCACCCGTGCACCAGGCCTCTATCCTATATAGTAAAAAGGGTAATATGCCTCCCAGCACCAGAATCAGTGGAGCCTCGAGGCCTCCCTGCACCGGGATCAGCGTGACAGGGGGCAGCGCCCAAACCCCCTGATCGTCCTGCGGCTCTGTGTGTGACAGGGGCGGGGCCACAACCTCCCTATAGGCCCTGCTCTGTTCGTGACAGGGGAAGGCGCCCCAACCCCCTGATAAGCCCTGCTCTGTGCCTGATAGGGGGGAGGTCCCCAACCCCCTGATCGCCCTGCAGCTCTGTGTGTGACAGGGTGCAGCGCCCCAACCCTCTGATTGGCCCTGCTCTGTGTGTGACAGAGTGCAGTGCCCCAACCCCCCCACCCCCCACACACACACACACAGACCCTGCTCTGTGTGTGACGGGGTAGAGCCATAACCTCCCCATCGACCCTGCCTTGAGTGTGACAGGGGGCGGTGCCCCAACCCCCCAATCAGCCCTACCCTAAGCGTGACTAGGGGTGGCATCGCAACCTCCCAATCCTCCCTGCTCTGTGCATGACAGGGGGCGGTGCCCCAACTCCCCAATCGGCCCTGCTCTGAGCCTGACGAGGGGCTGCACCTAGGGATTGGGCCTGCCCTCTGCCACCCAGCAGCAGGCTTAAGCCAGCAGGTCGTTATCTCCCGAGGGGTCCCATACTGCGAGAGTGCACAGGCTGGGCTGAGGGACCCCCCACTCCCCCCTGAGTGCACAAATTTTTGTGCACCGGGCCTCTAGTATATATATAATCCCTTATAGTTCTTGGAATCAGTTATCCCTTATAGTTCTTGGAATCAGTTGTTACTTTTCTTTCATATCTGACTTTATTTATTTATTTGGGTCCTCTCTTTTCTTGACCAGTCTGCTTAAAGTTTTGTCAAAGTTTTTTTATCTATTCCAAGAATCAGCTCTTTGTTTCATTGATCTTTTATTGTTTTTTTTTAGAGTCTATTTCCTGCTCTGATCTTTATTGCTTTCTTTCTTCTATTCCCTTTAGGCTTTGTTCATTTTCTAGTTCCTCTAAGTGTAAACTTTGATTGCTTATTTGAGATTTTCCTTGTTTCTTGAGATAGATCTGTAATGCTATGAATTTCCTTCTTAGGACTGCTTTCACTATGAACCATAGATTTGGGATTGTCATGTTCTCATTTTTATTTGTTTCAAGCTTTGGATTTCTTCCTTGGTCTCATTATTAATGAATTTATTGTTTAGAATCATGTTATTTAGTTTTTATGTATATTTTTGTGTTTTTTTCTTGTGATTGGTTTCTAGTTTCATACCATTTTGATCAGAGAAGATGCTTGACATGATTTAAACCTCCCTAAGTAAATATTGAGACTTGTTTTGTATCCTAATATGTGGTTATCCTACAAAATGTTTCATGTGCACTTGAAAAAAAAAGTATATTGTGCTGCTTTAAGGTAAAATGCTCTGAAGATATAAACTAAATGCATCTGATCTAGTGTGTCATTTAAGGCCACTGTTTCCCTGTTGCTTTTCTGTTTGGTAGATCAATCCATTGATATCAATGGGGTGTTAAAGTATCCTATTTTTACTGTATTACTGTTGATCTCTCACTTTGTGTTCATCAAGATTTCTTTATATATTTAGGTGCTTCCATGCCTGATGCATAAATATTTATGAAGGTTACATCCTCTTGTTTGATTGCTCCTTTTATCATTCTATAGTGTTCTTATGTGTTTCTTGTTATAGCCTTTTAAAAAATCTACTTTGTCATATGTATCGCTACCCAATATTTTTTATTTCCATTTACATGAAATATCTCTGTCCACCCCTTACTTTTATTCTCTGTGTTTCTTCCTTCTGAGGTGGTCTCTTATAAACAGCATACATAAGGGTCTTGTTTTCTTATTAATTCAGCTAACCTGTCTTTTGATTGGATCACTTAAGACATTTACATTTAAATAAACTCCTTTACCTTATTTTTTGGTGTTTGTGGAAAGCTCTTTACTTCTTCAATTTTAAATGAGAGCCTTGCTGGATAAAGTAGTCTTGGATGTAGGTCCTTGCTTTTCATCACTTTGACTATTTCTGGCCAGAAATGTCTGTTGAGAAATCAGCTGACTGTCTTATGGAAGCTCTCTTGTAAGTAAATAACTGTCTTTGCTTTGCAGTGTTTAAGAGTCTCTGTCTTTAACTTTGCCATTTTAATTATGATGTGTCTTAGTATGTACTTCTTTGGGTTCATAGTTTGTGGGACTGCACTTTCTAAACTTGTGTGTTCTTTTCCATGACAAGGTTTAGCCATTATTTCTTCAAACAGGTTCTCTATCCCTTGCTCTCTCTCAACTCCTTCTGAGACCCCTATGATGTATATGTTGTTATGCTTCATATTGTCCTAATGGCCCTTAAAGAATCCTCATTTTTAAGAAGTTTATTTTTTTTAAAGTTTGCTGCTTCCTTGTTTTTTCAATCACTGTTTTGATCTTTTCCTTCATCCGACCTACTGTTTATTCCTTCTAATATATATTTTTTTTCATTTTGACTGGTTCTTATTTATGGTTTCTGTGTCAATTATTATGCTTGTACTGTCTTTGTGGAAGTTCATCATTCTCATAATCATTGTTTTGAAATCTATATCTGGTATATTGATTGCCTCTATTTTTATTTAGCTCTTTTTTTGGAGATATTTTTGTGTTCTTTCATTTAGAACATGTTTCTTTGTCTCCCCATTCTGGCTATCTCTTTGTGTTTATTTCTATGTACTATAGAGCTGCTATTACTCCCAGTCTTGATAGGGTGTCCTTATATTGTAGTTGTCTTGTGAGATCCAGCAGCACAATCTCCTTGATTACCTCACCTGGTTGCTCTAGGAATACTTTTTTCATGGGTTATATGGGCTCTCCTATTGCAATCAAATCTTTATTACTGTTTGCATGTTCATGTGTGTGATCAACCCTCAGGCTGGATGACTGTGAGAATTGACCACAACCATAGCATACACGCTATTGTGCAGGTGCTGACCATATGAAGCAGAATTTGACTTAGCAGGGTCTGGTGTTTGCCAAGATCTCCTTTTGGATATGTTACATTTGAAACTACTTGGATCCAGCTCTGATGGCTGAATCTGACCAATAGATGTTTTAATTCTGGGGCCTCTTGGGAGAAACTGTAGTAAATGCCAATGTCAGATACCAGCTGTGACATTAGTGTTTGGAGATACAAAGCGAACCACAGTTTATGGCTGTCTCTGCGTGGGCTGGGGGTGTGTGGAAAGGACAAGCTAGGCACCACAGAATGCTTTTTAACCTTTGCTGTTTTAATCATGATGTGTCTCAGTATGAACTTCTTTGGGACCCAGTAGCATGTAGGCAAAAGTCCCAAGGCACCCAAAGAGCAGCCTGAGATCCTACCTCACCTTCCTCCACCTGCCCATTGCCTGATAGGCTCAGTCACTGAAAAAGCCCCTGGTGGTACTCAAGTTTCATGAAGTAGCTTCTCAGTGAGTCATCAGGTAGGAGTGGCTGGTGTTCACCAGATTGATATATAGTTTCAAACTGAGTGTCAGCCAATGCCCCAGAGTATATTAAATCTAGCTGCCACCCATGTGGTGGGGTAATTGCTGGGATTGACCAGCAGACCCTGAGCAACAATGAATAGATTACTCTGACACACCTTCCTGTGAAGGAGAGGCTAAGGGGCTGTTTTTCTTTAGGAGAAAAAAGCCCTGTTTGCCTGCCTCCTTAGGCTTTTATTGTCACAACCACTTGAACTAAAATTAACCTCTAGATACAATCAGCAGGGTAAGTGTCCCTGAGAAAGCACATGTTCTACAAGGTCGGGTCTAAAAGACTAAACAGAGACCTTAGCAAAACACCCGGGGGTTCGGACTAGCTTGGAAAAGTCAAGGTAGGGACTGCCGCCTTCGGCCATATCCCCCCAGAGGCCCCGACCTTTCAGAGAATCCTCCTTACAGACATTCCAACCAAGTCCTGTGCTTCCCCACAGGTAATGTCTCAGGGAGTTATCAGGGTGATATTAGCAGAGTTTATCAGGCCCAAACAAGTCACGATTTGGCTGCATGTAGGGAGGGTTCTACTCCGTTGTGTGTGCAAGAGAAAAATAGCCACCGTCCTAGAACTACAAAACTCAGTCTGTCCAAAAAAAAATTTTTAAATCCTCACCTGAAGATATTTTCTCCATTGATTTCTAGAGAGAGCAGAAGGGAGGGAGGAGGGAGGAGGGGGAGAGAGAGAGAGAGAGAAACATCGATATGAGAGAGACACATAGATTGGCTACCTCTCATATGCAACCCTACCAGGGCCAGGGAACCTGCAACTGAGATACATGTTCTTGACTGGGAATTGAACCTGAGATCCTTTGATTTGTTGGCCAGTGCTCTAACCACTGAGCAACTGGCCAGGGCTGCCTGTCCAAAATTTTGTCAGGAGCCCAAACTCAATCAAGCTGGGCCACTGGGAGTTGGAAGGGTGGAGTTAGTGGGCCCCCCATTTGGGAGAGGTGCTGTTCAGGCCTGTTGGAAAAGGGAGAATTAACCCCTGACCAAGAGTTTACAACTCAGTCTCTCCAGCTTCTGCCCAGACCTCAGCAAGGCAGGGCCATCAGTTATGGAGAGAGTGGGGCCACTTGGATCCCTAATGGGGAGGTATCAGTGAGGTTAAAAATAAGTGAGGCAAATGGTCCCCCTACCAAAGCCACACCGCTTTGTCACAGACACCCACTCAGATGGCCCAAACCTCTACATCCCAGCACAGGTAGCTGAGTCCTCAGCAGTGCATGAGCTCCACAGAGTGGGGTGAGAGGGAGAGTGGGGCTATTTTCTTTTACCAGGATGATGCTCTAAAAAGACGAGTGCTACATACAAGAAAGAGAGCATCCGTGGCACATAAAGGTGACTCAGCACAGGGGCCTGACAGCTGTCCCCCCAGCTCCCTGCCCAGTACCACTGCATCCCACTCTGCACTCCCTCTGTCTGAGATTAGGCTGAGTGGCTGCAAATGAAATTTTGTGTATTGGCCCTTTAAGAGGGAGCCTGTATCTCCTTGGTGGATAGAAACCCTGGTGATTTTCACAACCAGATGTTACTTGGCTGCCTCTTCTCTGTTCAGGTTCCCTGGGCCTGGGAGTCTGGTGTTGGGTTCAGATTCTTCACTCCTCAGGGGGGACCTTTGTGGCTGAGATATTCCTTTGGAATCTCAGCTGTCTTGTATGGGATCAGGTTCAAACATTTTTGCATCTCTGCCCCTCCTTCTCATCTCATCGCTTTTCTGTAGATCATTGGTTATTAGACTTTAATTCAGATAGTTCATTCATTTAATTATTCAGGCTGATTGTTTTATATTTTAGTTGTAATTCCATTTTGGTCCTGGGAGGAGATGAGTGTAACATCTACCTAGTATGCACCATCTTGAATCTTTTTCCCAATATTGAAGATAATGGTTTGAAACCAGGTTACAAAGCATGGTTTGTAATTTGTGCAATACTGGTATGGTCTTTTAACTTCTTGGGAGTTGGTTTCTTTATTTGTAAAATTACATTTGTACTCTTTTACTTCAGATCATATAACATTATTTTATCATAAGTGGAACAAGTTAAAGCATCGCAACAACTAAAATATATTGCAAATTGAAAATATTTCATAAGAAAAGTAAGGAAACGGGAGAGATCATAACATCTACTTAGAGAAGGTGAAATTTCAGGTAAACCTCAAGAAAGGAAAACTTTTAAATAGCAATAGAAAGGAAAGGAGCTAGTAGATTCATAACCTGTCAACCAGCAGTTCTCATGTGTGTGACTGCCACAGAGATTTTGCTCCCTGAGGCCATCTGGCAATTTTTGATTTTTTTTTTTTCTTATCACAGCTAGTGGGGAGGGCCAATTGGCATATTTAGGCTCAAGGCCAAGAATGCTAGTAAACATTTTATAATGCAGAGGAGAATAGCCCCCCTAAAAGAAAGAATTTTCAAGACCAAAATATATCTAACACTGAGGTTGAGAAACCCTGCTACAGACTGATGAGTGAGTAACATAGCAGTTAAGTCAGAAAATGTTTGGTGGTTTTTGCATGCTAAAATGGGAAGTTGGTACTTTTGTATACAGTGAGAAACTAAAGTTTACTTGTCAAGAAGTGATGCATTTTGCATGATAATAAAAGAGAATAGTTTTGAATATAATCAGTTGGATGTAATTTAGCAAATGACTTATGCAATTGTTTATTGCAAACGAAATATAAAGGTAAATTGGATATGAAATAAATTTGGATTGATTCACTCAGTCTTTATAATATTTTGTCACTCGTGGGTCTCAAACAATCTTTTGCATGATTTCCATTTTCAGTGAGATTTCACTATTTGGAGTAGGTACACATGGGGAATTGGAGTCATTTATCCCCTGGGGTAATGCAAAATGGCATTGTGACATGTTTTATCCAATGACATAGGCGCAGAGTGAAGCATCCTGTTCTGAGGGAATGCATTCTAGCACTGTAATACAATTCTCTGCTCTCTTTCTTCTCTTTTTTTTTTTCTGGGTACAATGAACTTTATTGATGGTACACAACAAAGTAAGGCTCCCTACGCCCTCCCCTACTCCAGTGGGTCTGAGATGAAAACAGTGCTCAAGAGATTCTCAGTGTGTCGGGGGATCAATTTGGGACAAGGACTTCCCAGCAGCTGAGGGCCTCTTTCTCTTGCTGGGGCTGGCGGTCCAGGGAGCTCTTGCTTCTTGGAGGCCATGTGGACCATAAGGTCCACCACCCTGTTGCTGTAGCCGAATTCATTGTCATGCCAGGAAATGAGTTTGACAAAGTGGTCATTGAGGGCAATGCCAGCCCCAGCATCAAAGGTGGAGGAGTGGGTGTCCCTGTTAAAGTCTCAGGAGACAGCCTGGTCTTCAGTATAGCTCAGGATGCCCTTGAGGGGGCCCTTTGATGCCTGCTTCACTACCTTCTTGATGTCATTGTATTTGGCAGCTTTCTCCAGGCAGCAGATCAGATCCACAACCGACACATGCCAATGAGCTTCCCATTCAGCTCAGAGATGACTTTGCCAACAGCCTTGGCAGTGCCAGAAGAAGCAGGGATGATGTTCTGGACAACTCCTTGGCCATCACACCACAGCTTCCTAGAGGGATCATCCACGGTCTTCTGGGTGGTGGTGATGGCATGGACTGTGGCCATGAGTCCCTCCACGATGCCTAAGTTGTCATGGATGACCTTGGCCAGGGAAGTCAAACAGTTGGTGGTGCAGGAGACATTGCTGACAATCTTGAGGGAGTTGTCATACTTGTCATGGTTCACACCCATCACAAACATTAGGGCATCAGCAGAAGGGGCAGAGATGATGGCCCTCTTGGCTTCACCCTTCAAGTGAGACCCCACCTTCTCCATGGTAGTGAAGACACCAGTGGACCCCACAACATACTCAGCACCAGCTTCACCCCATTTGATGTTGGCGGGATCTCGCTCCTAGAAGATGGAGAAGGGCTGTCCATTGATGACAAGCTTCCCATTCTCAGCCTTGACTGTGCCTTTCTTTGAACTTGCCAGGAGTAGAATCATACTAGAAAATGTAGACCACGTAGTTGAGGTCATTGATGGCGACAATATCCACTTTGCCAGAGTTAAAAGCAGCCCTGGTGACCAGACGCCCAATGCGGCCAAATCCATTTACTCTGACCTTCACCATCGTGTCTCAGGGTTGTGGCTGCTGGCACTGTGAAGGAGGAGAGGCTGTCTGATGAACAGGAGGAGCAGAGAGCCTCTCTCTCTTCTCTTGCTGTGTGACACAGATGGGTATGTTTTCCAGATTTGCAAATATAAACTTGGGAGAGCTTTCTGACTGATCCAGAAGCATGCCTTGCTCTGTCTCGGCTGACCATGAAATGTGTGTGATATGGGGTCAGTCACCACTCTTTTGACTTCAGTCTTCACACATTTCAAATTAAGTTTAGGATGAATGATTTTCAACATCTTCTTTAGCTTCAACATCTTAAAATTAAATAGATATTTACAAATTTATGAGAAGATGCTTTTTTTTAACCCTAAATATTTGGTTTTATGTAGACATCTGACAGGAGAATAAACAGCCCAATATTCAAATTATTTGGAGCATTGGTCTCAGATTATATCTCAAGCTTCCCAGAGGTAGAGTCATTTTATTATGAGTAGATACCTATCTTTAATCGTTAGAAAAATGAGAAGACGGGAAGGCCTAATTACCAAGGAAAACTTAGCTATTCCAGACTCATATACAATTTGGCTTGTGTTACTTAGATATCTGAAGATATGTGCGCATAATTATTTCACACATTAAGACACTAAAATTCCAGATTTTGAGTCCACAATCAGGCTTGGTCAGTCTGTGAAGTATGAACCATATATGTACCCAGCTTCTATCATTGTCCATAATACTAAAAACTTTGATAACTTCATGGAATTGTCTGTGCTATTCTAGTAAATATCTCACTTAGATGTGTTTTATTCAGCATCTTTTACATATGATTATCCTTCTTTCTTTTCACTGCACAGTGAAAGATTTAAAAAACTATGGCCTGGATTTCTTCCCTATCCTGTGTTTTAATTATTAGTGGTATCAATATCACTATTATCACTTTTTATTTTGAGATCATTATAGATTATCATACAATTAACAGAAATAACATGGAGATATCATGTATCCTTTTAAAGAAATTTACCCAGTGGTAATATTTTGTAAAACTCTCTATAATAATAAAAGCATAATATGCTAATCAGAAAGCCAAGAGACACATGAAAACATGCTCAAAGTTAAATCAAAACATCAATGAGGTACCACCTCACACCTGTCAGAATGGCTATCATCAACAAATCAACAAATGACAAGTGCTAGAGAGGATGCAGAGAAAAAGGAACCCTCCTGCACTGCTGGTGAGAATGCAGACTGGTGCAGCCATTGTGGAAAACAGTATGGTGTTGCCTCAAAAATTTAAAAATGGAACTTCCATTAGATCCAGTAATACCACTTCTAGGAATATATCCCAAGCAAACAGAAACACCAATTAGAAAGGATATATGCACCCCTATGTTCATAGCAGCACAATTTACAATAGCCAAGATTTGGAAACAGACTAAATGATCATCAACAGATGAGTGGATTAGAAAACTATGGTACATCTACACAATGGAATACTATGCTGCTATAAAAAAAGAAGGAATTCTTACCATTTGCAGCAGCATGGATAAGGGGTCCTCAAACTATGGCCCACAGGCCACATGCAAATACAAATATTGTATTTGTTCCCGTTTTGTTTTGTTTTTTTACTTCAAAATAAGATATGTGCAGTGTGCATAGGAATTTGTTCATAGTTCTTTTTTAAACTATAGTCCAGCCCTCCAACGGTTGAGGGACAGTGAACTGGGCCCCTGTTTAAAAAGTTTGAGGACCCCTGGCATGGGTGGTACTTGAGAGCATTATGCTAAGTGAAATAAGCCTGGAAGTGAAAGAAAAACACTACATGATTGCCCTAACCCATTTGGCTCAGTGGATAGAGTGCCGGCCTGTGGACTGAAGGGTCCCAGGTTCAATTCTGGTCAAGGGCATGTACCTTGGTTGCGGGCACACCCCCAGTAGAGGGTGTGCAGGAGGCAGCTGATTGATGTTTCTCCCCCATCGATGTTTCTCTCTATCCCTCTCCCTTCCTCTGTGTAAAAAATCAATAAAATATATTTAAAAAACAAACAAACAAACAAAAATGCCACATGATCTCACCCATTTACGGATAATAAAGAACATTATAACCTGATGAACAAAAAGATAGATACAGAGGCAGAGAAGCATTGAACAGACTGTCAAATTACAGTGGGGAGGCTGGGGAGTGTTGGGAGCGGGGCGGGGGGGAGGTAAGAGATCAACCAAAGGACTTGTATGCATGCATATGAGCATAACCAATGGACACAGACACTAGGCGGAGGTGGGCTGCGGGCATGTACTGGGAGGTAGGGGAGGTGGGGGAAGGTCAATGGGGGGGGGGGAAAGGAGACATATGTACTATTATCTGTAATACTTTAAAAAATAAAATAAAATTTAAAAAAAGTTAAAAAAAATAAATTTACCCAGTGGTAATATTTTGTAAAACTTTCTATAATAATCAAAACATTGTAGAGCTTGGCTCTAGGGTTAAGCCTCCGACTGACCTGTTGGGAAAGCCACAAACAAGTCCCCGCTTACAGGGTACAGTCCTCTTAGCATAATTAGGCTTGACCTTATGATGCTCCCTAGATCTTATCTGGGAAGCTAATGAGCTGAGGGAGATGTAGCAAGTGCTGCCAAAACAAGTGAAAATCACAAGAACATTGTAACTATGGTGACCACTACCTTATTTACCTCTGGCTATAAAATAAAGGCTCAGCTTGCCTCTGAATCTCTCTCTTTGGCCTCAGCCAGGCACAGGAAGATCCACCTAGACCTGTTTTCAGCAAACTGTGGCTCGTGAGCCACATGTGGCTCTTTGGCCCTTTGAGTGTGGCTCTTCCTAAGCCTTAGGAATACCCTAATTAAGTTAATAGCGATGTACCTACCTATATAGTTTAAGTTTAAAAAATTTGGCTCTCAAAAGAAATTTCAATTGTACTGTTGATATTTGGCTCCATTGACTAATGGGTTTTCCGACCACTGACTTAGACCCAGCTTATTCTCTTTGTCATTTTTTCATCCTTTCACCACCCTCACTCAGACTTTTGAACCCTTGGCAGAGCTGGCTCGGCACAAAGCATAATATGCTAATTAGACCAGATAGCTGAACAACCTTCTAGTCAACTTTCTAGACGTCCTTCCGGATGAAGTCATAGTGGCGAGGGCTGAGGCAGGTAGTGTTGAGCAAGCAGGCAGTCAGAATGGTTAGGGATGATCAGGCAGGCAGGCAGAATGGTTAGAGATCATCAGGCAGGCAGACAGAGTGGTTAGGGGTGATCAGGCAGGCAGGCAGGTGAGGGGTTAGGAGCCAACGGTGCCGGATTACAAGAGGGAAGTCCAACTGTCGGATTAGAGCATATCACATGGGGATTGGGACTAAACTGGCAGTTGGACATCTCCTGAGGAGTCCCGGATTGTGAGAGGGTGCAGGCCGGGCTGAGGCCACTGCACTCCCATGAACGAATTTCATTCACCAGGCCTCTAATAGTATAATAAAATAATTAGTTTATCAGTGTTAATAAAGTCACAATACAAAACTGTTCCACAAGCAAAAGCATCCTTCATGTGGGTCACTCTCATTTTCACATTAACTCCTGACAGCCACTAATCAGTTCTTCATTTTATTACTTTATAATTTCAGGAATGCTATATAAATTAATCATAGAGATGTACTTCTTAAAAAATATCTTTATTGTTGAGAGTATTATAGATGTCCCCCTTTCCCCCCACATTGCCCCCCTACCCATTCCTGCTCTATCCCAGCTCTTCACCAACCTACTCTCTGTGTCCATAGGTAAAATCTTTGGTTAATCTTTTTCTGCTCCCTCCCCCCTTCCCTCTGAGATTCATCAGTCTTTTCCATGCCTCTGATTCTACTTTATTCACCAGTTTATTTTGCTCATTAGATTTCTTGTTCATTTATTTTCATTTTTAGATTCAATTGTTGACAGTTATGTATTTGTTGCCATTTTACTGTTCATATTTTTATCTCTTCTTCTTGTTCTCCTCCTCCTCCTCCTTCTCCTCCTCCTCCTTTTCCTCCTCCTCCTCCTCCTCCTCCTCCTCCTCCTCCTCCTCCTCCTCCTCCTCCTGTCATCTTCTTGAAATACCCTACAACATTTCATGTAATACTGGTTAGTGGTAATAAAATCCTTTAGCTTTTGTTTCTTTGTTTGTGAATCTCTTTATCTGACACTCAATTCTAAATGAGCTTTGCTAGGCAGAATAATCTTGTTATAGGTCCTTAGTATTCAACACTTTGAATATTTCTTGCTATTCCCTTCAGACCAGCAAAGTTTCTGTTGAGAAATCAGTAGACAGTTGTATGGGAGCTCCCTTATAGGTAACTAACTGCTTTTTTCTTTCTACTTTTAAGATTCCTTATCTTTAACCTTTGGTATTTTAATTATGATGTGTCTTAGTATGGGCCTCTTTGGGTTCCTCTTGTTTAGGATTCTCTACATTTCTGGGACTTGTAAGTCTATTTATTTCACCAAGTAGGGGAAGTTTTCTATAATTTCTTCAAATAGGTTTTCAATCTTTTGCTCTCTCTCTTCTCCTTCTGGCACCCCCATAATGTGAATGTAGGTACACTTGAAGTTGTTTGAGAGGCTCCTTATGCTATCTTTGTATTTCTGGATTCTTTCTTTTTGCTCTTCTGATTGGGTGCTTTTTGCTTCCTCACATTCCAAATTATTGATTTAATTATCAGAATCCTCTACTCTATTGTGGAGTCCCTGTAAATTATTCTATATTTCAGTTAGTGTAATTTTTCATGCCTTTGACCTTCTCACTAAGATCCCTGAAAGTTTCATGAAGACCCTTGAGTAACCTTATAACCATGGCTTTGAACTCAGTATCCAGTAGTTTGCTTGCTTCTGTTTCTTTCATTTGTGACATGTTTCTTTGTCTCTACATTTTGATTGCTTCCCTGTGTTTGTTTCTATGTATTAAATAGAGCTGTTTTGTCTCCTGGACTTGGTAGAGTGGCTTTGTTTTGTAGGTGTCCTGTAGGGCTCACTGGCTCAGCCTCCCCAGTCACCTGAGCTGGACATTGTTAGTATGCTCTTGTGTGAGCCTTGATTGCTGTTGGTATCACTGGGAGGAGTTGACCTCGAGGCCAATTGTCTGTGAGAACCAGTTGCAGCTACAGTGGGAGAGCTGCTGTGCAGGAAACACCCCTATGGAGCAGGACTTGCTTCAGTGGTGCTTTTGTGCTCACTGAGTCTGCCTCTTGAGTGTATAACTTGTGGATGTGTGGAGTTATAATCTGCTATGGTCTGAAGCTGTCCACCGTGTGTACTGGCTCTAGGGCTTCCAGGGAGGTGCAAAGTCAGCCACTGCCTGGGGCCACCCTGCAGGATCTACAGAGGGATCTGCAGATGGCTGCTATTTGTATTGAGCTTAGAGGTGCCTAGGTGAAGGCCAGCTGTGAAGCAAGGCAGGCTCGTGCTAGTGCAGGGTCTTGGGCCTTTTATTGATAGGTTTGGGGCTCCCTGAACCTGCTGCAGCTTGTTTGAGAGATTTTAGCAAAGTCTGAAGCCTGAGCCAGGACAGGCCATTCATATGGAAAGGCTTTTGCAAACAACTTGAATGGGGCTGCAAATTAGATGGGGCAGGGTCTTGTGGAATCCCTAGGGTGGAGCAAACAATGTGCTCCAGGCTGATGGAGACTTAGATATGCCTGACAGTCAGCCATGAGGCAGGGGAGGTCCCAGCACAGGATCAATGACCCCTGTGAGCACCCCTCATCTGGGAGAAAGGCGCCCCCCCACCCCACAAGTTCCTGCCCTGATGCCAGACAATCCAATTATTTCTATAAGTCTCTGGGTCCCCCAAAGCCTCCAAGTGCTGAGAGTCTGAGTACTTTTGTGTACTGGCCCTTTAAATGGAACACCTGGGTTTCTAACAGCCACCTTATCACTCAACCCCAATCCCCTCTGGTTTTTTACAACCCATAGTTGCAAGGACTTCTTTTCCAAGTTCTGGAACCCTAGACTAGTGTAGGGCTGGGACCCCTCACTCCTCATGAGTGGTCTCCACAGAGATGATCTCCCTCCTGATTAAAAAAAATGGCACACATAGGTGTTGGACCAGCCTGGTTTGCACCTCCGCCCCTCCTACCAGTCTCAATGTGCTTTCTTCTTTATTTCTCTATTTGTAGGATTTCCATTCAGCCAACTTTCAGGCAGTTCAGAATGATGTTCTATATTTTAGTTCTAATTTTGATGTGGTTGTGGGAGGCAGAGAGTACAAGCATTTACCTATGCTGCCATCTTAGTTCTCTAGACTCAAGATGTACTCTTTTTTTTTTTTCACTTAGCATAATTCCTTAGAGATTTATCCAAGTTGCTGAGGATATCAATAAGTTAATTATTTTTTTTATTTTATTTCTGAGTATTATTCTATGATACATATTTATTGCAGCTTTTTAAAACCATTTAGCTATTAAAGAACAGCTAGGTTGTTTTAGGTTTTTTGCTGTTATGAATCATGCTGTTATCAAATACCTCCCAACAAAGAAAAGCTCAGGATGAGATTATTTCATAGGTGAGTTTTACTAAACAGTTAAAGGAGGTTTATTGCCAGTCATTTTCAAACTCTTCTAAAATATTGAGTGGTATACCTTACACTCATTTTATAAAGCCAGCAGTACATAGATATGGAAGTGGGACAAAGATACCACAAGAAAAAAATCTATAGGGCATTATCCCTAATAAATACGAATGCAAAAACTTCAACAAAATATTAACAAATTAATCCAACAGTATATAAAAATAATCTTACAACATGACCACATGGAATTTAGCCATAATGTAGAACTGTGGTTCAATATATTAAAATAAATTGGCATACACCATAATAACAGAATGAGGGGAAAAAATGATTCTTTCAATAAATTCAGAAAAAACATTGGACAAAATTCAACACACTTTCATGACTAAAACAAACACTTATTGAAATTTATTGAAATTTTTATGACAACTTGAAGCCTTTGGATCAATTTGGAATATTTAATATTTTTACTATGTTGGGTCTTTTAATCCATGAATACAATGTATATGTTTATTTATTTACCTTCTTTGATTTCTTTATTCTGCATTTCACAAAGTTCAGTTTACAGTATCTGTATATATGTTTTTAAGTATATACCTATGTATTTCATTTTCTTTGGGGCAATTGTACTAGTACATTGTGCTGTGTTTTTCATTTCATTTCTGTATGTTTATTGATAGTAAGTAAAAACAAAATTGATTAATATTCTATTTTGGGTTGTCAAGCTCACCTGTTGTTTTAAATGGGACTTCTTAAACTAAGGTAGGGATGAGCCTACCAGGATCACCTTTTCTTTTTATGTTGGAGGTTAGGAATAATTAGACCCGAGTATTGGATTGATAATAAGATAGCCTTTTACTATGTTGTTCTCCCATTCCTGGGGCCGAGATCAGTGTGCTTTTCTCCTTCACCTTCCACCATTCTCTACTGCTTCTTGCATTATTTTTATAATTTATTGTTGTGTTTACCTGGGAGAAACAGAAGGAGATGAATCTATATCATCTTGCCCAAGTTAGAATGCACTCTGTGCTTTTGGGATAAAAATTAAAATATATTGCTGGATGAATATGACACCTATGTTAAATATATGGAATATCAATAAGAAGTAACTTTATGTGTAGGAATAATAAAACTCAAATTCTTCCTCAATTCATATCAAATTTTCCTGTTGTAACCTTTTCATATAAAATACTTATATGTTTGAGATATAATTTATATTTCTTCCTACATATTATACAGGGCTTTAGATTACTGTTCTGTATTAACTTAGTCCTCTGTATTTATAATGAAGGACCCCACAGCTATAACACTGCTTTGCTGAGTAGCATTATCAATACAGGTCTATTTTTTCTTTGAATCTCTAATGCCATTTTGAGAAAAATAATGCTAGGAGAATGATCTCTATTCCCCACCCCTATGGACTAGGCTGAATAAATCCACTTCCACTCACTGTAGCTTTAAACTTTGTTTTAACAGTTATTTTCCCCAAGAAAATGGAGAAATAAAGGCATCTGAGATTGGAAAAGTAAATGTGTTCAGTGTCAATAATTTTATCCTGTTGTTGGACCATGTATTTCATTAATGGCTTGTCTTTACTTCTCCCATTTCAGACTCTCCACCAGCTGGTGATGTCTTTTAAACATTTTCATCAGATTTTCTTTCACTGAGATTTCTTATCACTAAACTCCATATTTTTTGTCTCTCTCACTTTGCTACCTTGTTGCACTAACCTGCCCCTAAGTGAATGTGGTTAGAGGTTGACTAAAGAATATGCTAGATGAAGTTTGTAGGATTTCAGACATTGCCTCAAGGCTATGGCTGTCATCTTAGCTCATTGTAAATGTAATGGAAACTTCTGCTCTTTCCTCAAAAAATGTAGCGTTTCATTTACACCTCAAAGCCATACATAAAAATCAACATCGCCCAGGTTGGTTAGAGCTGATGACAGCAAAGTTACATAAATTTTGTGATAAAATCACAGGTACTTGCTGTTGAAAACTGTAAAGTGTATGGAGCCTCTTACATTTGGGGACATACATAGTTCTTTTTAATTCTAATTCATTTAAATGTAGAAATAGACTTTAGTTAAGCTGAACACTGTTTGGCCAACTGCCATTTACATTCAAGAAAAATGCCTTCAAATTTCCCATTGAGTTATGAAAGAAGCATGGTTGTTTTTTATAAACAAACAAACAAAAAACTGTGCCCCGGACTTTCTGTATCTAATTTTCTACTTTCTACATCAATGATCTTTACCAGCAATCTGCCTTTTTTTTTTCTTTCTTCTTTTTTTTTGCAGCAGGGGGAATTGGAGTGGGGTATGCAAAAGATGAATGTGCTTATGCATAGTGCATGAGCATATGGCTACTTAAATATTTTTATATCATGAAAATTGAAGCAAATAAAACATAATCATTCAATAAACTGAAATAATGATAAATTTCTTTAGTTACAGAAGAAAACGACCTCAGGTTCAATGAAGTTCAGTAAATGAAATATATTATTTTTCTAATCTTACTGACATTAAATCCCCATATTACATAACATTGCTACTCAAAAGTGATGTGACTGATGTTTCAAGAATGTCAGAGGCCATTTTGAAGGCCTTTTTCATATGATAATAGAGGCATTTTGTATTCTGAGAATGCAAGTCATTACTATTCTCTTTGTTATGAATTTCTATAGCACTTTATTTCTGTGCATATTCTACTCTTAGACTCTGTGATACTCACAAGAGTTTTGTGACCTAGATAATGAAATGGCTAAATATTTTACTAAGACATACATGCAGGGAGTTCACAGAGTTGTCCATTGAAAACTCAATCTCAGATCATTGAAAACCAAAACATATTTTATTTGCAAAATGGTCAGGAATGTTTGAATTTCAGAGTGTGGCCCAAGCATGTAAGCTAATTGTTTTATTCAAATCTATTACATGGGCATTAACCAATATTTTCATACATTTTTAGAAAGACATAAGAAAAAAGGGCAGTTTGTGTCCTTAACCAGCTATCTAATAAAAGAGAAACATGCAAATTGACCGCACGTCTGCTATACTCAAGCCACTCCCACCAGCCAATCAGAGCGACTACATGCAAATTAACCCAACCAAGATGGCGGCTGGCAGCCACAGAACTGGAGCAAGGAGGAGGCTTGGTTGCCCTGGCGATGGAGGAAGTCAAGCTTCTCGCCTGCCCTGGCCGGCTGTGGCCTCCGCTCAAGGCAACAAAGTTTCAATTATAGAAGATAAATAAATCCCAGATACCTGCTTTCAGACAGCCTCCACTGGGAGCTTGGGTGGCTGGGGGCCGTGGCCAGCCTGAAAATGGCCCTCAGCCCCTCACCCAGGCTAACCAGGCACTCCAGTGGGTACCCCCACCCTGAAGGGGGTGTGGCCAGCCTGAAAATGGCCCTCAGCCCCTCACCCAGGTGGGCCAGGCACCCCAGTGGGACCCCACCCAGATTTGGGGCATCCTTCAGGGCAAACCACCCATGCACCAGGCCTCTATCCTATATAATAAAAGGGTAATGTGCAAATTGACCCTAATAGCAGAACAACTGGGAATGACTGGTCACTATGACACACACTGACCACTAGGGGGCAGACACTCAATGCAGGAGCTGCCCCCTGGTGGTCAGTGCGCTCCCACAGGGGGAGCTCTGCTCAGCCACAAGCCAGGCTGGCGGCTTCCAGTACAGCGGTGGTGGTGGAAGCCTCTCCCGCCTCCTCAGCAGCTCTAAGGATGTCCGACTGCAGCTTAGGTCTGCTCTCCGCTGGCAAGTGGACATTCCCCGAGGGCTCCTGCGCTGCCAGAGGGATGTCTGACTGCCAGCTTAGGCCCAATCCCCTGGGTAGTGGGCCTAAACCAGCAGGTGGACATCCCCTGAGGTTTCCCAGACTACGAGAGGGCACCGGCTGGGGCTGGGGGACCCCCCCGAGTACACAAATTTTTGTGCACCGGGCCTCTAGTTTTGAAAATAATGGAGAATGTTTCCACATGTTAATAATCAGGACACAATATATTTTTTAAAAATATATAGTATTTGTGGAGCAGTAGAAACTGCTTACTACATTTCCCCCTCAATGGCTCTTGGCTCTAAATTCTTTAAGAGAAAGGCACATAATTTCTCTTCTGTAGCTGCTTCGTGCTAAAGAGGGACAAAGTTTTCCTTCATAGCCAAGAACGCTTGCTCTCTGCCACAGGGATGATGAGGCCTGGGCAGAGAAAGAAAGGGAAATGGTGTCTAGAGTCAGTAAGGGGCAGAATTACCAGAGTACAAGTAGGGTTTGTACTCTGGTGGAGACAAATTATAAATCTCAGTAATTCCAAATCAAAGAATTGTAAAAAAATGAAACACTAGTTTAGAGGGTGTAGCAAACTAGTTAAGAAAACACAATAATTCAGGATTTAGTTCAGTTCATAGGTGCAAAATAAAACTTTGAATATAATTAACTGCACTGGAGTCTAATGTCTACAACTGTACATTATAGATTATATTAAAATAATTTCTCTCCCTAAAATTACCCTGATTTTTTTTTAAATCAAAGAGCAAAATTAAAACCAATTAATTACAGCATTAAGTCTGTTAGGTTTCTGAAAGAGGAGGGATTACAAATTTATTCTATTATCTGCATACCAGGTGGCTGAGCCTTGATGTTTCCAGCCCCCAGTGATGGGAGTCAGTGGCTTTTAAAGGACTTTTGGCGGGATTTTTCTGGGCGGAGACTTCTTTATGCAGACCCAGAGGGGAGAGAATGGAATGTGGTCACTGCAAATGAAATGTGGTCAAAGGGAATGTCCATAGTGAAATGGCCTGAAAGCCAGTTCCCAGGGAAAAGGTATCAATTCAGTTATGTGGCCAAAACTGGTTTGGCTCAGTGGATAGAGCGTTGGCCTATGGACTGAAGGTTCCTGGGTTCGATTCTGGTCAAGGGCATGTACCTGTGTTGCGGGCACATCCCCAGTAGATGTACAGGAGGCAGCTGATCGATGTTTCTCTCTCATCGATGTTTCTAACTCTCTATCTCTCTCCCTTCCGCTCTCTGTAAAAAATCAATAAAAATATTAAAAAAAGGAGAGATATCAATTCAGTTATGTGATCAGACCTAACAAAGTCTAGCTTCAATTTGGCCTGAGTATTTGAATAAACACAAAAATAGTAGTTGATCATACAGGATCTTAAATCTGCTTTGATGGAATCTTATAAAGAGTCTCTAGATTGAACTTTAGCCTCTCAGAGTGAAAGAGCCAAGTTACATACTTGCTATCCATCTTTGCTTAAAATACCTATAGGTTTGGGTAAATTATTCAAGTTTTCAAGGTCCCTAAAATGTTGCGAGGTTCCTTCTTTACTATCTCCCAAAAAATCAACCCTCTTACCTGAAAAGACTGATATACAGTAAACCATATAAATAAAAAAGATAGCAGACTGTTTTTCCTAGGGGCATTTATTGGCTTCCAAAGTCAATCTTAACTCATTAAAACTTTATGGTGCCATCCAGAAGTCTAGGCATATCTCTGAAACATGACAAAGTCTTGGTGAATAAAACCAGTTTCTAAATGTGTCTTATTATTAAAAAATACATATTTGTATTGGATTCATGAAAACATTTATCATGGAAATAATAATTCTCACTCACTAAGAGTTTTCAAATTCTGGAGTGACGAGGTAGGGAGAAAAATATAAATGCTTTTATATTGTTCATAAAGGTATAATTTACCTAATCACTTTAAGAAAAAAAAATGTTTTCTTATATCCAGAAAGCAAAAGAAAAATTATTGTTTCTTTAACAGAGTGAAAAAACAACAACAAACAAACTTTAAACTGTATTAACTTACTTTTTTGATATTTAAATTTATTTACTTAAATTCATTATTCAGCTTAAGCTTATACTTTTCTTTCAAGATTTCTCTACACAAACCTTCTATACCTTTCTTAGTCTCTTTTAGTTTATCTCTTATTACCCATTCAGAAATAACCAGCTTTAGAAAAACTCACTTTCTTCCTATTTTCTTCAAAAAATATCTCCATACTTCATACCTTCTATCACTAAACCACATAATTTTTGCCAATTCAATTAGACAGTCAAGCTGAGAGATAGAGGCAACCTTACAAATTTTTAGATTGTTTTGAGGCCACCTGAAAGTAGGCACTCTATACCTTGTCATCCAGAAGCATAGTAGGGTGGGCAACACTTACCCCAGCACCTGGGAGCCACCTGAGGTGTGGCATGATTGCCCAATCTTCTAAGGGCAGTCTTACCGATAGTCACAGTGGTGGCTGGGCACTCTAACTCTGGACTCACTCTGCTTAGGCAGCCTTAACTCCACATGGATAAGTATGGCCCGTACCTCAAGAGAGGTGTCCCTCAAGTGATGACTCCCAGCCTAGCTGGCCCCTGGAGATCCCCCATTCATCGCTCCATATAAGAAACTCCTAGTACTTCCATTGCCACCGAAAACTCATTTTATAACTCTGGCCTTTAGTATTTGGGCTGAAAATCTGTTGCTCTGCCTTTCATGTTCCCAGCAGCCCTGGTCCTTTAAGATACTTAGTAGGAGAGGAAAGCTGCCCCTGGAAAAGGGAGGGTCCCTGATAAACTGTCCCTGAGGCTTTCATGGATGTTATTAATGAAGAAAATATAAACATTCAATCAGTTTAAAGATTAGTTTCCTCTTGTAGAAGTTCCTTTAAAATAATTATTTTTCTGCCTGGCTGATGTTGCTCAGTGGTTGTTCAAATTCCAGTCAGGGTATGTGCCTGGGTTGTGGGCTCAATCCCCAGTAGGAGGCATGCCAGAGTCATTAATGTTTCTATCTCTCTATCACTCTATCGCTCACCCTCTCTCTCTAAAATCAATAAAAACATATTTAAAAAATAAATAAAATCATTATTGTCCCAAATGCTTCAGTATCTGACTCATTTAGTTTTAAATATATTTTACCATTGCTGAATAAAAGATATGTGCGCCTCCAAGGAAATTTCACCTTATCAGGTGAATTGGGGGCAAATTATTAATCTGTAACATTCCCTAGTTGGAAGGGAGCAGGTTCAGATTTAAAAACAATCATGGTTGATTAGATACCCCTTCCATTTGTACATAGGCTTTACTCCGAGGGAGGTGGCAACTTAGGTATGGTTAATAGCAGATAAAAGTAGCTCCAGTATCTTCAAAGGTCTTAGTAGCTTCCCCCTTTATGGTTATTTCAATTGCCCCTATCTATATAATAAAAGCATAAGCAACTGTTACAGAGGAATGACCAGAATGACCAGTCACTTTGATGTGCAGTGACCACCAGGGAGCAGACACTCAACACTGGAGCTGCCCCCTGGTGGTCAGCGTGCCCCCTGGTGGACAGGGGAATTGCTGCTCAATCAGAAGCCGGGCTCATGGCTGGCAGGCGCAGCAGCGCCACCATGGCAGCAGTAAGGAGCAGCAAGCTGAGCGGTGAGGAGCAGCGAGCAGACAGGCAGTAAGGAGCGAGGGGTCCCAGACAGCAAAAGGGATGTCCAATTGCAAGAGGGATGTCCACTTGCAATCGGACTGGTCCCGATTGCAAGTGGACCTCAGTTCAGCAACCTAAATACTTGAGTTCTGGCTAAAAAAGAATTCAGAATGAGAGGTCCCAGACTGCGAGAGGATGCAGGCCAGGTCTTTCAGTCTTAATGGTCTCTTAGGCTTTTATATATATGCATATATGGATCCCTAGAAATGGGTTCATACTCTGCAGATCCCAAAATAAAACTAAAATTAGCATG
This sequence comes from Myotis nattereri, assembly GCF_964212035.1. Classification (NCBI taxonomy): domain Eukaryota; kingdom Metazoa; phylum Chordata; class Mammalia; order Chiroptera; family Vespertilionidae; genus Myotis; species Myotis nattereri. Next base: position 88,525,706 of record NC_138082.1, on the reverse strand, counting down.
AATAATCATACCCCAAGCCTGGAAACTCCTAGACCCTAGCCCACAGTAATACTCCTGAAGATAATTAATAGGAAGCCTTTACTTGCAAGTGCTTACATAAAAGGGAAGCTTAGCTTGATTGGGAATTAGAAGCTTCTAGAAGCAGCACAGGTAAATTACACTTAGAATAGAAATCCAGAAAAACTGGTCTCTGGCAGAGGGGAACCAGCAAATGTATAGATTTCTTGGAGTAGATTAGAATTAAGGAATCTGCCTTAAGATCCCCCAACTTTCTCCAGAAACCTGATGGGTTCATGAAGGTATTTAATTTAACTGTTAAAACATGTGATCCTGGCTATTCTGGCCTATTCTAATTAATATACTTACTGGTTTCTGGGCAAAAACAAGAGAATTACTAAATAGTGTCTCTGGGAAACTCCTTTAGAGAAATATTTTTGTTTGTTTTTAATGTGTTAATTGATTTTTAGAGAGAGGAGAAGGAAGAAGGATAAAGAGATAGAAACATCAATGAGAAACATCATTCACTCCCTACTGAGGATTGAGCCCACAACCCAAGTCAGTGCCCTGAGTGGGAATCCAAGTGGTAACCCCTTGTTTCATAGGTCGATGCTCAACCACTATGCCATCCCAGTGAGGTGAGAATTCTGTTTTTATTGTAGAAAGCCAAGTCACCTTAAGAAACATTATACAAAGCAAATGGGATTTAGACAGAGAAAAGAAACAGAAGTAAGCATAGGGTTCTTGCGAGAACTATGAGATTCTGTTTCCTTTTCTCCTTATTAATAACACTAGAGGCCCGGTGCACAAAATTTGTGCACTGGAGTGGGTGGGGGGCTCAGCCTGGCCTGCAGGCTGGGGTATGATTATTCATGCTAATTTTAGTTTTATTTTGGGATCTGCAGGGTATGAACCCATTTCTAGGGATCCATATATGCATATATATAAAAGCCTAAGAGACCATTAAGACCGAAATGACCGGCTGACCAGTCGCTATGATGTGCATTGACCACCAAGGGGCAGATGCTCAAAGCAGGAACTGCCCCCTGGTAGTCAGTGCACTCCCACAGCAAACCTCCCACAGTCATCTGGCAGCATCGGTGGCCAGCATCCTTTCCTTCCACGCCCAGCCTGGTGACTGCCGCCTCCTCACCCAACCCTGCACAGGGCCTTCGGGCCCCAGGCTGGGACAGGGAACCGGGGGTGGGTGGAGGCGGATGCAGCCCCTTTCTCAGAGGGGCTGAGGGCCGGCTCCCTCCTCGGGGCTGGTGGCCAACTTTCCACACCCCATTCCTCCCCCCGGCCAGCAGGTCCTGATTGGCCGGGCCCTGATTGGCCCTGATCGCCAGCCAGGCCTAGGGACCCCACCGATGCACAAATTCGTGCACCAGGCCTCTAGTATTATATAATGGGTTGAAGTGTGCTGCTTCTAGGTTGAGCTCCAAGGGGCTGTCACCTCTGGAGCCATCTCAACCCTCTTACATGTCTCAGTTTCTCTGTCTATTTAATACAACCGTGTGAACTCAAAGTGCTAGGTAACCAACTTTTATGTGTACCTCACCAAATAAGTCAATAATTTAATTAGATTTGAGATGGAATTCCCTATGGGGCTCCTGTATGTCATAATGTATATACCCTCAGACACCCCCAAAAAGATCTTAGTCACTTAAGAATACTCAAGATTTTCATTAAACTGAAAAAAATGCCCCTTAATTTAGGAGCCAAATGAGTTCAAGCTCTCATTTACCCAACAAAAGGTTTTGTTCAGATTCTCATGAAATGATTTCAATTAAACACCCAAAGTTAAAAGCCAGCCACCCATTTTTTTCCTCCTTACTTAACTCTTATTTTCAACCTAGGTTCTCTCCACCCTTCACCTTTAGCTCCACCTAAGGATTAAACAAACAAACAAACAAACCACCACCACAACAAAAAAACAGTAGCTCAAAGTCAGCCTTTTAACTTAAAATAGGGAGGTCCAAAATTCCAAGGAAAACTCATCTAAGTCCATCCAATGCAAAGCAAGGAGCCAGTGGGACACAGTGTGCCTTTGCTGGTACCTAGCATGGATCCAGGTCTGCTAAGCAGTTCTGAGTGGGATTCCTTGGAATCCTGCTCCACTATGTCACAATAACACAGCCATGTCATGACACCATAATGTTAGCAGTGAAATGGCATAAGTAGACTCAGAAGAGATACTATGAATGCTCAGAATGTTATCAGAATGTTATCAAACCTCAGTTCAGCAACCTAAATACTTGAGTTCTGGCTAAAAAAGAATTCAGAGCCAAGACTCAAATATAAGAAAAAGTTTATTTTGAAAATCACAGAGGTAGGGGTGAGCCATAGAGGAAGTGAGCCTGCTGAGCTTTGTGGGCTGAGGAAACAAGTGACAGAGGCAAAAGAAGGGCCCTTGGAGCTTAGGAGAATGAAAGCAAGGAGACACATCTAAAGGAAAGAGTAGAAGGCTAAAGAAAGAGAGATTGAGAGAGAGAGAGAGAGAGAGAGAGAGAGAGAGAGAGAGACAGACAGAGACCCATGTCCTCTATCCCAAGGGCTTTTAAAGGCAGAAATTTTGGAGGAGGTCCCAGGGAGGATCTCAATAGAATACTCATCAGCTTTCCAGCTGAGAACTTTCAGGGTTGTGGTCTCCACTGATTGGTCGGTGCTAGGGTAGGGGGTCATTGGTCATTGCAGCTGGTCCTGATGTCAGCCATGGTGCCTCACCAGGCCTTTCTGAAAGACAACTTAGGCCTAGATGCCATTTCTGGTTTGATCAAAACTCTGTCTCTGTGGTCAACAGACCAAGGGCTTTGTCCCTATGATTACTTGAAGTGATCAGAATCTTATTGTCTTGAGGGCTTAATGCTTAAGAAAGTGGACATGCAAGGGCTTTGTATGGGAGTCATATGAGGCTATTATCTGGGCCTTGTTCCCTCTCTAAGGAGATCTACCACATGAGAAGTGACATGCTGAAAGAGGGAAGGTCAGGGGAGAGTCTGAACCACATGACCAGAGATATAAAAGGTCAAGGGGTCTCAACTGCATGACCAGCAATATGCTAGGGGATGAATGGCCACTCTGGGATTGAGGACATTGTTTTCCCAGTTGTACCCATTGCTCGACACTGAGGCTTTCCACCCTGCTGACCTTCCATACCTGGCCCACTGTCCTTGCTCTGCACATGCTTGTCTAACTGCCTACTACAAATCCTGATGATAGATTTCAGAATTCCAGACTTTGCTTAAAAAGATGTTTAAATAAACCTCCGCAATACTCTTTCAGAGACATAACCTGGCATACCAATTTTCAGGGCCACTTTAGGAGGAAGAAAGAAAAGAATCAAAATTCCAACTGGGACAAATCATTAACCATATTTTGACCAAGTCTTGCCAGAGTCATTGGTAGAATGAGCACTCTCTACCTGGAATGGTGAGAAAAATATATTATTTCTTTCTCAGGTATAAACCTCAGGGAAAATAAAGGAGTTGAAAATAAAACCATTTGAGTAGAGAAATGGTATTTTAGAGACATTGGGCACTTACAGATTATTTAAATTAACACTCCTATTGCTGATGGGGAAACTAATGCCAAGATCTTGTAGGACTGGCTCCAAGTTGTACCCTCAGAAGTTTCCAATCTCAGGATTCTGATGAAGGTGTCTGAGATCTTAGCTTAACAGTAAGATGTTTTAAGGTGTTGATGTAAATAGAACAAAGTAATGAGGTTTATATTTTCCAGCTATTGAATTAAGTTGAAGATACACAAAATATGAGTAATAGACATTTCAAAAGAGTACAAAAACTAAAATAAAATAGTATAATCCCAAAATCCAGTTAAGGGGCAAAGGGAGTTGATACATAAAGTGGTGTCAAAAATCAATTAGAGAAAGTGGTTACAAGATAGAAATAGAAATAAGGGGGGGGGGGCAGGGGAGGGAGATCTCTAAAGATTGAGATAATGTGAAAAAATACATTGGGAATAATAGCTTTTGAAAGACAAAGACATAATTATGGTAGGAGAGAAAACTGAGATAAAGGTGTAGGGAAACGTATGTTTCTACTTTTAGCCCACCTTTCTGCTAAACCATGCTTTGAGTCTTACTGACTACTATTATTGTTTCTCTTTTAAGTGTCTACCATATATAAAACTGATACCAGGATATCGTAACTATTCTATCATTCATCCTTCAGCTAATACTCCAAACTGGCCAGCAACAGCAGATCACCTGATGGGGGTAAGTGTCTTTCTGAGCTTTAAAAACAAGCATCAGACTACTATCATTATAAGCAGCAAATTAAAGTCAGATGTGCGCTCTAGCCAGAGCTTTACCTCTACAAATTTACATGAACCAGTGAATCTGGTATCTGAATTAGACAGTTTTACTGTCTTGGATTTATTTTTATCTTTATAAAGTCTTTTCAGGGATATAAAAATAATCAACAAATTGTATGTGTATCAGACATCAAGTGAAAGTTGCACAAAGCAGGAACTGAATTATTTATCTGTAACTTCCTTAAAGATAAATATTCAGTCTTAGTATTAATCTCTAAATTTCTGAGCATATAATAGGTACTCATCATATGTATGTTAGAGAGGTTAATAAAAAAAAGTATTTTTTTCAAAACAATATTTTGGGTATTTAAAAACATATACACACAGATATTCAATTTAGACTTACAAAATCTCCCTTATCCTACTGGTGTTTTGATAGCCACAGGGCAATTGAATAAATAGCTTTCTACCTATTTTGTACATGAGAAAAAAGTTGGTTTTTCAAGTCATATTTATTTAATTTGCCTAGGCATCCTTAGGGAAATGATAAGGAGATTTATATTTAGTCCATTTTAGTAAAATTTTGATGTCTGAAGGTGCTTATCAGTATATCTGGTACTCACAACAAAAGCTCCCGGAATTTAAAGTCTTCTGGGTAAATACATCACAATATTGGGGAAAAGCATATAATATTTCAATAGCAGTTTAATTCTAATGAAACTGAGTTTCTTGCCTGAAAATCCCACTTCAAACTCAACATTTCAGGGTTCTTACCCTTTTATTCTCTCTAATTTCCCAAGATATGTGAAAGCAGGGAGTGATATTTTAAGATTATTCTTCTCCATAAATAGCCTTTGCTTGAAAGGAATTTGAGCCAGTCCCACAGCCTTATTCTTAAAGCACCTCTATTCAACCAACCTCTATCTGCTGTAAAGATATCCCTCAAGATATCTTCACTAAACTGGAGCATTTCAATAGCCTGCTTCTCCACCAAGAAGTTGACTGCTGTTTGGATTTATGATCCCAATGAAATTTATAACTTGGAAGATTAGAATTAAAACTGACCCACAAAGAGGAAGTGTAGGTATATATTTTTAACTTAATGTTACAAATATCCTCTTTATTGCCTTTTGCACTTTTAGCCTTTAATCTTATTATATTAATGTGTTTTATGTTACCTTGTAGTAATTATAAAACACACATAAACTCTTACATGGTACTAACCATGCACGAGATGCTATTGTAGGTATTTGCTTCTATTATCTCATCTAATGCTCACAAAAAGTCCTTTGAAAGGTATAATACTAAGCCTGCATTCATGGTTCTAAGGATCAGAAAACGAAGCAACTTGCCAATGATTATATAGCTAGAAAAAAGCAGAGACAGAGCATGACCTTAGTCACTTGATGTGAGCCCCTATTCTGTGCTGCCCAATTATGTGCTAGGAACTGTAAAGTCTGTTTTGTAATTCTTAAATAAGATGGGATTCAGATGAATAAAGTATACTTAGATGACCAAGTCTGCGTGACTTGGTTAGTACATATAAAGATCTGGCACTCTGTAGTCTCCTGGTTTTCTAGGTACTTTTTTTTTTTTTTAAATTAAAAATTTTTTTATTAGACAAAATTCAAATGTTTATTTCACATAAATAAAGGATGATACTACACAGAATTAACTGTCGCACTTTGCTGTTTTCTCCCAGACTTCCTCTAGGCATTACTGTGTGTATGTGTATAAGTATATGTGGATGTGGATATATTTCCTTATCGGAAGAGCATCATATGAACATACCCACACATAAAAATATAGTTTCAACACTATTTTTGATGGCTGCCTTGGAATACTTTTGTAACAGACTTATCTATCCACGATGTACTTGGGAAGATAAATGATCATGAATAAGATTACCTTACATTTTACTTAATAGATGCTAGGAGGACATCTGTTCAAATTTTTGTTTTTTTAATTTTTATTGATTGATTTGAGGGACAGAGAGAAACATTAATTTTTTGTCCCACTTATGTATGCATCCCTTGGCTGGTTCTTATATGTGCCCTGACCAAGGATTACACCTTCAACCTTGGCATAGCAGGATGATGCTCTAACCCAGCGGTTCTCAACCTGTGGGTCGCGACCCCTTTGGGGGTCGAACGACCCTTTCACAGGGGTCGCCTAAGACCATTGGAAAACACACATATAATTACATATTGTTTTTTGATTAATCACTATGCTTTTTTAAAAAAATATATATTTTTCTGCCCGGGGATCGGAGAAACTAAGATGGCGGCATAGATAAACACCGGGAAATAGTCGCCCCACACAACAATTGAAAATTAGCCCAAAGGACGGAGCAAACATCGTCCAGAAAAACAGGAAGGCTGGCTGAGTGTAATTTCTACAACTAGAAGAAAAGAAAAGCACGCTGAGAGCCAGAGGAGCTGCGGAGGCTGAGTGCAGAGGTACACGGCGGCTCGCGCGCGCGAAAAGGGGGTGGCACCCTGAGACCCCGCCCCACCCGGGCTGCGGCAGAGGCTTTTGCATGTGAATGCCCCAGAACTTTGCAACCTGATAATTACCTAACTGCAGCCGGGCCAGCCAGACCCGGAACTTCCAAGAGAAGGCCCAAGGCCCCGCAGCGGCTTGCATTGCTTCACAGCTGAGCCTCTTCCTAGTTCCTTCTGTGTGGCCTCAGGCAGGGGCTGAATTAGCACCTCCTTAGATCCAGGAGCCACTGCACCCAGTGGTCAGAGGGGGTCCATTCTCCCACTTCAGACACAGCTGCTTCCCACAGCCAATTGGCCTGGAGGTCAATTCCTCCCAGTGATCCTACAACAAGCGAGGCACCAAGAGTGCACCAAGAGTGTCCACCCCATGTAACTGGGGAGGCTGAGCCACTGGGCCCTACAGGACACCTGGCGCACAGGCCACTCTATCAACACAGGGAAGCAGCCAAAATGCGGAGACAAAGAAACAGGTCACAATTGGCAGAAACGAAGGAGGCCAGACGACTGGATATAGAGTTCAAGGCCACGTTTATAAGGTTTGTCAAGAATTTTATGGAAACCGCCGATAAATTTAATGAATCCCTCAAGGAGTATGGTGAGACCATGGAGGTCATGAAAAAGGACCAATTAGAAATTATGCATACACTGACTGAAATAAAGAATACTTTACAGAGCTCCAACAGCAGACAAGAGGATCCCAAGAATCAAGTCAAAGATTTGAAATGCAAAGAAACAAAAAATACCCAACCGAAAAAGAAAAAAGAAAAGAGATTCAAAAAATATGAAGATAGTGTAAGGAACCTCTGGGACAACTTCAAGCGTACCAACATCAGAATTATAGGGGTACCAGAAGGAGAGAGAGGGCAAGATATTGAAAACCTTTTTGAAGAAATAATGACAGAAAACTTCCCCCACCTGGTGAAAGAAATGGACTTACAAGTCCAGGAAGCGCAGAGAACCCCAAACAAAAGGAATCCAAAGAGGACCACACCAAGACACATCATAATTAAAATGCCAAGAGCAAAAGATAAAGAGAGAATCTTAAAAGCAGCAAGAGAAAGACAGTCAGTTACCTACAAGGGAGTACCCATCTGACTGTCAGCTGATTTCTCAACAGAAACCATGCAGGCCAGAAGAGAGTGGCAAGAAATATTCAAAGAGATGAATAGCAAGAACCTGCAACCAAGATTACTTTATCCAGCAAAGCTATCATTCAGAATGGAAGGTCAGATAAAGAGCTTCACGGATAAGAAAAAGCTAAAGGAGTTCATCACCACCAAACCAGCATTATATGAAATGCTGAAAGGTATTCTTTAAGAAGAGGAAGAAGAAAAAGGAACTCTTACCATTTGCCACAGCATGGATGGAACTGGAGAGCGGATAAATACCACAAGATCTCACTTATTTGTGGAATATAATGAACAACATAAACTGATGAACAAGGACTGATCTAGAGACGGAGAGGCATTGATTGGACTGTCGGGCCTTGGAGGGAAGGTAGGGGAGGGTGGGGGCAAGGGGGAAAGATCAACCAAAGGACTTATATGCAAGCATATAGGCCTAACCAATGGACACGGACAACGGGGGGGTGAGGGGGTGAGCAGGGAGAGGGGGGGTAGAGGGTACACATATGTAATATCTTAATCAATAAAAAATATTAAAAAACTGGCAAAAAAAATATATATATTTTTATTGATTAAGATATTACATATGTGTCCTTGTCCCCACGTTACCCTCTACCCCGCCCCCCTGCTCATGCCCTCACCCACCCCCCCGTTGTCCGTGTCCATTGGTTAGGCCTATATGCCTGCATGGAAGTCCTTTGGTTGATCTTTCCCCCTTACCCCCACCCTCCCCTACCCTCCCTCCAAAGCCCGACAGTCCAATCAATGCCTCTCCATCTCTGGATCATTAGTAATTTGGCCATTCTTTCTCACATTCCAGGTAAGAAGTGTTTGCATAGAAAATACAAACTTTATTTAAAATACCTCAGCTCCAATCCTTAATTTGCTTTTGGCTGTTTCATAGGGTATTAATTTACTTCCTGACATTAGTATTGCTGTCCATCCTCAAGATTCTTCATCTATGGGCATGGTGCATTTCAAATTAGTGCACTTATTTTCTTCATGTGTTCATGTATACTGACTGACTAGCATGGCACATGGACCTCAATACTCTGTATGTCAAATTAGTCACTTTAGTCTATGTCGGTATTTGTAATATAATTTAAATATTTACATTCTAATATCCTTGGCTCACAAGCATTTGGTCATTTGATAGTGGGGATTTCTCTGTTGCCTTAAAACTCAAACAAGAAAGAGAACACCTGCTCCTCTAAGCTTCCTCTTAACCAACATCTTTAACAACCAAGTTTGACTATAATTTAGGTAATTTTTTTGTTTTTCATGTCCGTTCATCACAAAAGCTGAACTGCACTCATAGAATATTATGCATTTTGTTAGTTATTGGTGATAGAGAGATGGAAAGAATATACCCCTACCCCAAAAAAGGACATAATTTACTGAGGAATAGTTTCTGGTAAAGGATGGTAAGGTTTCTAAGTGCCAGAAAGTTATTTCATGTAGAATATACATTTGAAAGTGCCTTTTAAAATTTAAGTAAATGAGTAATTTAAATATGCATAAATGACATAAAATACATTTAATTTTTATAAAAATATTATTGACACAGTGGATTGAACTCCATCTCTGAAATCAGTTCTGATGTCAACATTTTTGGATCTTCCTCCGTATAGATAGATTTTCCACTTTTTCCAGTGTTTTTAATTTCAGGAGGAAAATATAACCTCCAGGTTGTATAATTTTGGGTCTTTGTTTGCATTGAACATCACATCTTTTTAGCTTCCTTCTTAAACTTGAAAGAGTAAATAATTCTTATTGAGATATTGATTTTGGTGCTAATTAAAGGATTCAATGCATTATGTGCATGTTCTATCATTATGATTTTAAAGCAAGGCATTGAATAGTGAAGAAGTCATCTTTATGGTAAGAAACAGTTGGAATGATTTTTTCTGATTGCTATTTTTCTTCATTATGTAACTGTGTTTTTCATCCATTCAATTATTTGAATGAACCAGATGTTTTAATGTACTGACACAGTCATAATTACTTGTATAAAAGAAAGACAGATTTTAAGTGGAGAAAAATGGCCAGTAGAAATGGCCAGAGGTAAGAAAATGAATGCTATTCAATGTGAAATATTCAAAATGTACTCTGAAAATAATATATAAAAATCTGATAAACTTGAATTGATTTATTGATTTCTTTAACAATTAATTATTTTATTTACCATGTTTCAAGACCTGTACTGGTTATTGAGAATTCAGAAACAAATGTAATGAAATTTTGTTGATAATTTGGTTAAATTCTCAAGGGGAGGACATTTCCAAGCATGTTTCTTTTACACAATAAATATAATTGTTCCATGCATGGTACTAGGTACATAGGATAAACATAAAATAAGGAAGAAAAAATTTCTACCTTCATGGAGTTTATAGCCTAAACATAAAGGGCTAACACGTTTAGTCATTATAATAAAAGTGATGATTGTCATGCAATGCCTGTAGTACTATGTAGTACTATTCTTAATTGACATAAGAATAAGGAATTAAAAATTAGGAAAGTTGTCCCTGGGAAAGATCCATTCAAGCAATTGTAGAAAATATTAAGGAGCAGAAGATGGAGGCAACGGAGAGGTGTTACTAATAAGATGTACTAGTATTAATAATTAAGTACAAACACATCCAGAATTTTCTAACTTATTAAAAAGAAGGCTGTCAAGCATCAATCATCTTAATATGTCAAGATTAATATAAATATAATATTTAATGACATTTTGGGGGCTGATCTAAATTTGAGTTATCCTCACAAATATTTAGGAAACATGAGGGGATCAAATAGGTCTTTTAAATAATATTGTAAGGAGCAATGTATGAATGTATTTAATTAATTTAAGTTATTGAGTCCATAAATATTGCATCTTTTTATCCTCCAGAGCACTGCTCCAATTTTAACTTAAAAAGGTACTGCACCAAGACCTTAGGGAGAATAAGTTTTTTAAGTGATATACAACGTTCTAAATTGTCCTATATAATAAAAGCCTAGGTGGTGTCATGCGTGATGTCATCACAAAATGGCTGTCACAGATGGTCACCCTCATGTCATCACAAGATGCCCATCACAAGATGGCTGCCAAAAGATGGCTGCCACAAGATGGCTGGCAGGGGAGGGCAGTTGGGAGTGATCAGGCCAGCAGGGGAGAGTGGTTAGGGGGTGAACAAGCTGGCATGCAGAAGTGGTTAGGGGCAATCAGGCAGGCAGGCAGGCGAGTGGTTGGGAGCCAGCAGTCCCGGATTGTGAGAGGGATGTCCAACTGCTGGTTTAGGCCCAATCCAATAGGCAGTCAGACATCCCCCAAGGGGTCCCAGAGTAGAAAGGATGCAGGCTGGGCTGAGGGACACCCTCCCCGATGCACGAATTTCATGCACCAGGCCTCTACTACTAATATAAAAGTGGTCAAGTGCTTTACTGAACCAGCTAGTAAGTTGTCAATTTCATTTTTATCATATGTACTTCCAATTCTCATTTTAGATCTGGCTTTGATAGGAAATATCTATAAATACTTGGTCAAATCACATTGATAAGTGCTTAATAAATATAACCTGCAATTTTATATTATTACTATTACTATCATTTATAATACATGTTCTACTTGTATTTTGATTAATAAAACAACAGTTGATTATAGGAAATAAGCTAATTGATCACAAATATTTGATTCTGATGACTTTTACCCTGGGAAGTAGAAAATTAGCAGAGTAACACTCCTCCTCTTATAGAGAGAAAAGTACAAAGTACAACTGGACAACCAATGGGTCCAAGCTGCCTGTCACTACTTGAGCCAATTAATCAGAGACAATATTGAATTGTATATGAGTGTTTATTCCAATACTGCCAGCAGTATGGGAGAGTAGCAGGTCATCCACAAAAATCTGCTCTACCCCTCCCCATAAGCCAGCTGCTTATATTGGATAGAGGGACAAATATTACATGGGGAAAAAACTATTATAGTCATGGGAAAGTAGGCAAGGTATATTAGTTATAGTTTACAGGTAATGTGGGCTAGAGCGGAGGCGGGGGGTGGTCGCACAGGGTAGGTGCCCCGGGCACTCCTGGGACCAGATTATAGGCAACAGGTACTAGGGTTTGCAAAGGGTAGGTGCCTCTGGGACTATGTTGTTTCAGCCACGAGGTTGTAAATCTTTTCCATAAAGGTAGGCATTTCTCGGGAAAGGATGTACTGCCTTCTGATGTTAGCTCCCAACACCCAGGGCGTACAACTCTCAGCCAGGATAGAATGTGCTTTCTCTAAGCAGAATAGAATAATTACAGATAACAGAGCATGATTAATATTTCCTATAATTATAACTAGTTCCCAATATTCTATTTCTGCCCTTAAGAAAAGTACATCAAATTAATTTCTTATACCCAATTTTTTGGACAGGTGAGGACACAGAGCAACAGATGAGACCAAAATATAAGGAGAGGTAGTATATACAGGGAAAGAGGTGGTGAGAGAAAATATTCACTTGGGCTTTGTAAAAATAGTTGACAAATTGAGGAAGATCAGGTTCACATGTTCAGGATAATATAAACTCCTGGGTGCCACAGATTTGGGGTAATCTGCATCTTCTTGATCTTTCATAGTGAAAATCACTAGCTAGTCACTCACAGCAAAGATCAGTAAAGGCTTTATAAATGTCTAGGCTGAAGGTCTGGGGAGGGAAACAGATCTGTATAAGGTATCAGAATTTCTACTTGGATTTTTCTCTTTTCTCTATTATGGATGAAAAACTTTAATCTAAGGGGAGGAAGCAGTGCTGCCTTTAAAATATTTGTTAAAATTATATACATAGCAGAAAGAAATGTGTAAGGAAATAAGATACCAAACTACATTTGGCCAAAAAGTATAATCACATGCTAAGACCACAACTACAACCAAAGAAAGAGCACGAGATGAGAAAAACCCTGCCTCCAAGATAAAGGGACTCATTGTATGCCTCATATTAAAGCTTAATCAGAAGATTAGAGACTGAACTTCCACTCCCACCCTAAAAACAAACTTTAGGTAACAAGATATAGGAGGATAAATTTGGGAGAAGAACAACAGTTACCCTTTCTAAAATTCAGAATCAAATAGACCTTGATACTAAACCCTTGGTCGGCAAACTGTGGCTTGCGAGCCACATGCGGCTCTTTGGCCCCTTGAGTGTGGCTCTTCCTAAGCCTTAGTAGTACCCTAATTAAGTCAATAACAATGTACCTACCTATATAGTTTAAGTTTAAAAAATTTGGCTCTCAAAAGAAATTTCAACCGTTGTACTGTTGATATTTGGCTCTGTTGACTAATGAGTTTGCCGACCACTGTAAAAAGAATTCTTCTATAGGCCTTTAAAGCCTCTGATGCAATGAGGATAACCATAGCAACAAAAACTCCCCAAATCAGCCAAATTTAAAGATGCATTAATTCAAACTAAACTCTAATTCTCCCACTAAAGACCAAGCAAAAGGAAAATTATGTTGTTAACTGTGTAGATTTTGTAGAACCTCTTTATCAGGGGCATTTCCTAGTTACTTGATTGTTTTCATCTTGAAGGGGTGTTGAATTTTGTCTTGTTTTTTTTTTTTTTTTTTCCCATCTATTAAGATGAGTATGTGTTCAGTCCTGTTGATATTTGTTTTACATTAAGTAATATTTGGATGTTAAACAAAGTTTACATTAATGGGATAAATTCCATTTTATCATGGTATAACACTCCTTTTTATACATTTATGATTTTATTTGAGAATGTTTTGTGGAAGATTTTTTCATACATTCATATGTATGCAAATTTAATTATATACATTTAAATAATTATTTTACTTTTTGTTTCAATGTATCCTTGCCCCATTTAACTGCCCATTGTCTTAACTAAAAATCAATTAATTATACTTGTGTTTTAAATAGATTCTTTATTCTGCTCTATTATTTGTCTGTCCATTTGTCAATACCATAATGTTTTAATTATTTAACCTTACGCTAGGTTTTGAAATAAGGTGAGTTCTCTAATTTTGATAATCTTTCTTTCAAGATTATTTTGTCTATTGTATTTTCCTATATTTTCTATATAACAAGACTCATCCCTACCTGGTGACTCACTAAGAACCTACCACAGTCAACTTGAGTATCACCAGAACTCTTTCAGTAACTTTATCTGAACAGGCAGCAAGCAGGCAGAGGCAGGTAGAGGCAGATCTCAGATAGTCTGGGGCCTTTTGTTGACTAGCCACTGTGCTGGGTATTGGTGGAGGCCAGACTTGGTTTGCATCTTAGTCCTTCCCATGCACATGTAGGCCCAGCAGAGGTAGCCACACACTGTGGACTGCTTGTAGCCACAGAGAGATTGCTCAGGTCCAGTCACAGGCAAGATCTGACATTGGTCTGTACCAGCATCTCTCCCAAGAGGGCCCAGAACCAAAACACCCAGGGGCCAGCTTCAGACAATATCAGAGCAGGATTCTATTAACTTCACAAATCACATATCTTAAGGGAGATCTTGGGAGTCATTGGACCCTGCTGAGGCAAATTCTGCTTAATGTGGTCAACACCTGCATAGCAGCTCCTACACAATGGGTGGGGTTGATCTTCACAGCCAGCCTGAGAGTCAACTCCATGCATGAATGAGCCAACAACAATAAAACTTAATTACAACATAAACCACAAAAGGGATATTCCTGGAGCACCCAGATCAGGTGATCAAGGAGAATGCACCCCTGGATACTACAGGACACCTCCTACATAAATCCATCCAATCAAGACTAAGAGACACAGCAGATCTACCTAATACATCCAAACCAATACAAAGGTGAAGCCAAAATGGAAGGACAAAGAACATACCCCGAATAAAAGAACAGGAAAAAATCTCCAGAAGAAGTATTAAATGAAATGGAGGCAAGGAATCTACCAGATATAGAGTTCATTTGGGATGGCTCAAGGAATTTAGTGAGAATTCAACAGCATGAAAAAGGACATGAAGCCATAAAAAAGAACCAGTGAAAATGCAGAATGCAATACTTAAAGTGAAGAATACATGAAAAGGAAAAACATTAGATTAGATAAAGCAGAGGATCAAATCAATGATTTGGAAGACAAGGTTTCATAAAGCATGAAATTAGAGCAGGAAAAAATGAAGGAAAAATAAATTAGGATAGTTTAAGGCAGCACTCACCAACCTGTGGTCTACAGACCACTGGTGATCCTTGAAGTATGAAAGGTTGGCAACCGCTGGTTTAAGGAACTTTGGGTCAACATGAAGCATAAGAATATCTGCATAATAGGAGTACCAGAAGGAGAGAAAGAGCAACAAATTAATAATTTATGTTAAAAAATAATGACTGAAAACATTCACAACAAACAAAAGTCCAGAAAGCCCTAAGAGTTTCAAAGAAGATGAACTGAAAGGGTTCCACTGCAAGGCACATCATAATTAAAATATCAAAGATTAAAGAAGCAGATAAAATCTTAAAAACAGCAAGAGAAAAACAGTTACCTATAAGGGAGCTCCCAGAAGACTCTCACCTGATTTTTTGACAGAAACATTTCACTCCAGAAGGGACTTGCACAAAATGATCAAACTGATGAAACCCAAATAACTACAACTAAGATTACTTTATCAAGCAAGACTACCATTTAAAATTAAAGAAGAAATAGAAAGTTTCCCAGACAAGAAAAAGCTAAAGGAGTTCATCACCATGAAAACAGTATTACAAGAAATGTTAAAGGACCTTATCTGAGAAGAAGGAAACAAAACAACAACAACAGAAAAACACAGTTATAAAGAATAAAATGGCAATAACTGCATACCTATCAATAATCAATTTAAATATAAATGGCTTAATGCACCAATCAAAAGATATAGGTTAGCAGAATGAATAAACTCTCTATAAGAGACCCATCGCAGAACAAAAGATATACAAAGAATAATTGTAAAAATATAAAAAAAAAAATGGAAATGAAAAAAGCTGAGATAGAAACACTTATATCAGATAAAATAGAGTTGAAAACAAAGGTCATAATAAGAAACAAAGAAAGAAAATATATAGTGATAATGGGATCACTACAACAAGAGGTTATTACCTTTTAAGTATTTATGCACCCAACACAGGAGCACCTAAATATGTAAAACAAATGTTGATGGACATAAAGAAAAAGATAGGCATTAACAGAGCCATAGTAGGAGATTTTAACACCCCATTGGCATCAGTGGATAGATCTTCAAGACAGAAAATCAATAAGTAATCAGTTGGCTTAAATGGCACACTAGATCAGATGGATTTAATTGATATCTTCAGAGTATTTTACCCCAAAGCAGTGTATTATACATTCATTTCACATGGAACATTTTATAGGATAGATCACATGTTAAAACAAAATAAGTCTCAATAAATTTAAGATTAAAAATATATCAAGCATCTTTTCCAACCAAAATGATATAAAACTATAAAGGGAAATCACAAGGGAAAACCTGAAAAACACACGAACACATGAAGGCAAAATAACATGTTACTAAACAATGAATTGGTTAACAAGGAGATTAAGAAAGAAATCAAAAGATATCTAGAAACAAATGAAAATGAGTACACAACAACCCCAAATCTGTGCTACACAAAGAAAGCAATTCTACAAGTAAAATTAATAGCATAACAGGTCTATTTCAAGAAACAAGAAAAATATCAAATAAACAATCTAAATTTACATGTAATGGCTAGAAAAAGAACAACAAACAAAGCCCAAAGTGAAAAGAAAGAAAATAAATATCAGATTAAAGATAAACAAAATGGAATCTAAAAAACAGTATAAAAAAAATCAAGAGCTGATTCTCTGAAAACAATAACAAGATTGACAAACCTTTAATCAGACTCATCAAGAAAAAAAAGATAGAAGACTCAAATAAACAAAATTGGAAAATGAAAAACAGACAACACAGAAATATGAAGAATTATAAGAAAATATTATGAACAAATATATCCCCCAAAATTGATCCATCTGGAAGAAATTGATAAATTCCTGGAAACTGACCTGGCCAATGTGGTTCATTTGGTTGGAGCATCATCCCATATACCAAAAAGTGGTAAGTTTGATTCTCAGGGCACATACCCAGGTTTCTGGTTCCATCCCCAGTTGGGGTGCACATAAACAGGAGGCAACTGATTGATGTTTCTCTCTCTCACATCAATGTTTCTTTCTCTCTCTCCAAAATCAATAATTAAAAAATTTCTAGAAATATACAGTCTTCCAGAAATGAATGAGAAAGAGCCAGATAATTTGAAAGACAAATTACAACTAATGAAATTGAAGCAGTAATAATAATAATAAAAACTTCCAACAAACAAAAGTCCTGTACCAGATGGCTTCACAAGTAAATTTTACCAAATATTCAAAAAACTAACACCTATCCTTCTCAAACTCTTCAAAAAAATTCAAGAGGAGGAAAGACTCTCAAGCTCATTTTATGAGGCCAGCATTATACTAATTCTAAAATGAGGTAAAGACACTACAAAGAACAAATATCATAGGCCAATATCTCCAATTAACATAGATGTTAAATTCTCAACATAACATTAAAAAATGGATTCAGCAATACAATAAAAATATCATATACCGCGATCAAGTGGGATTTATTCTGGGCATGCAAGTTGGTACAATGTTTTCAAATCAATTAATGTGATTCACAAAATTAAAAAAAATATAAAGGATACAAATGATATGATACAGAGTAAGAATTTTTTTTAAATCCAGCAACTATTGTTGATAAAAAAAACTCTTAGCAAAATGGGAACATACCTGAACATAATAAAGGCCATATATCACAAACCTACAACTAATATTATACTCAAGGGGAAAAGTGTTTCCCTTAAAGTTAGGAATAGCATAAGGTTGGCAACTTTCAGCACTTTTATTTATTATATTACTGGAAGTCCTAGACCCAGTAAGACAAGAGGTAGAATTAAAAAGCATACACATTGGAAAGGAAAAGTGAAACTGTCATTGCTTACGGATGAAATGATTCTGTCTATACAGAATACTAAAGGCTCTACAAAAAGAAAAAACAAAAAACAAAAAACAAAACCCTGCTAGTACTGATAAATGAATTCAGTAAATTAGCAGGCTACAAAATAAATATTCAGAAACTGCTTGAATTTTATACACTGATAATGAATTATCAGAAAGGTAAACAAAAACACAAAATACCTAGAAATAATGTTACCCAATTAGGTGAAAAAAAACTATACTTTGAAAATTATAAGACATTGAAGAGAGAAATTGAAGAATATATAAAAAAATGGAAGTATATAACGTGCCCATAGATAGGAAGAATTAACATAATTAAAATGACCACATAATTCAATGCAATCCATAGATTCAATGCAATTACTATCCAAATACCAATGGTGTATTTCACAGAATTAGAACAAATAACTCAAAAATTTATATGGAACCACAAAAGACACTGAATAGTGACAGCAATTTTGAGAAAGAAGTACAAAATTGGAGGAATTATATTACCTAATATCAAACTATCCTACAAAGCTAGTCAGTAAATGGTATTGGGAAAATTGAACTGAATCCTGCAAAAAAATGAAACTAGACCACATTCTTACACCACACACAAAAATAAACTCAAAATGGATCAAAGATTTCAATGTAAGACTCAAATCTATAAAAATCCTAGAAAAAACCATAGGCAGTAAATTCTTAGACATCTATCATACCAACATATTTTTTTTTACATATGTCTCCTTGGGCAAGGGAAACAAAAGAAAAAAATAAATAAATGAGACTATATCAAACTAAAAACTGTTTGCACAGCAAAGGAAACCATCAACAACTCACTGAGTAGAACATATTCACCAATAATACATTTATTAAGGGGTTAAAATACAAAATTTATAAAGAACTCATAGACCTCAACACCAAAATAAATAAATAAATCCAATTGAAAAATGGTCAAAGGACCTAAATAGTCCCTTCTCTAAAGAGGACATACAGATAGATAATCCTATATAATAAAAGCCTAATATGTTAAGTGTCTGGTCCTCCATTCAACCAAGCAAAGTGTAATATGCTAATGATATGCTAAGGTCATTCAACTGCTTGCTATGATGTGCAACTGACCACCAGGGGCAGATGCTCTGACCCATAGGTTAGCTTGCTGCTGGGGTCTGGACAGTCGGAACTGAGCGAGATGGGCCGGACATGCTCTGGAGCCCTCCCACGGTCCCTCTCTGGCTGGCCAACCTCCCGCATCCCTCCCTGGCCCCAATCATGCACCAGTGGGGTCCTTCGGCCTGGCCTGCACCCTCTCGCAATCCAGGACCCCTGGAGGGGATGTCGGAGAGCTGGCTTTATCCCGATCCCGCAGGCCAGGCCTAGGGACCCCACTGGTACACAAATTCGTTCACTGGGCCTCTAGTAGACATATAAAAATACTCAGTGTCACTAATCATCAGAGAGATGCAAATTAAAACCACAATGAGATAACCTTAAAAACCTGTCAGAAAAAGCTACTATCAATAAATCAATAGACAGGTTTTAGTGAGGATGTGGAGAAAGGGGAACCCTTGTGTACTCTTGGTGGGAAGCCTGATTGGTGCAGCCACTTTGTAAAAGACTACAGATTTTCTTCAAAAAATTAAAACTGGAACTGCCTTATGACCCAGCGATTCCACTTCCAGTAATTAATCCAAAGAAACCCAAGACACTAATTTGAAAGTATATTTGCAGCCCTGTGTTCATTGCTGCTTTGTTTAAATATCCAAGTTTTGGAATCAGCCCAAGTGCCTATCAGTAAATGAGTGGATTAAAAATCTGTGGTACACCCTGACCAATGTTGCTCAGTTGGTTGGGCAAAGCCTCGGGCACTGGAAGGTTGCCAGTTTGATTCCCAGTCAAGGGCACATGCCCAGGTTGCTGGATCAATCCCTGCTGGACATGCAGGATGCAGCCAATCAATGTTGCGCTCTCATATCAATGCTGCTCCCTCTCTCTTCTTCTCCCTTCCTCTCTCTCTGAAAATCAATAAAGTATTCTTAAAAAACAACAATTGTGGTACATTTGCACAGTAGAATATTAATTGGTTGTACAATAACAAAGACATCTTACCATTTGCTACAGCACTGATGGGCATGGAGAGTATTACGCTAAGTGAAATAAGCCAGTCAGAGAAAGACAAATACCATTTGATTTCACTTCCATATGAAATCTAATCAACAAAATCAACAAGGAGATAAAGTAGAAACATATTCATAGATACACAGAATAGAATGACAACTGTCAAAGATGAGGGTATTTCAGGGGCTGAGTAGGAAGTATGAAGGGATTAAGCAAAAATAAAACTCATATATACTGACAACAGTATGGAGATCATCAGAGGGAAAGGGGATGGGAAGAGGTAGGAGAGGATAAAGGGGATAAATGGTGATGGAAGGAGATTTGACTTTGGGTATTGGACGCACAATACAATATACAGATGATGTATTAAACCTTATAATTTTATTAACCAATGTCATCACAATAAAATAAATAAAAATAAAATAAAAACTTGGAAAACATTAAAAAGCATTGCAGCCATGTGTGGATATGAATGAACAAACAAGATAAAATTACCAAACATTCATTGACACAAATAACTGTGGTAGAGGGAAAGGGGCTGGGGAGAAGTAGCACTTGCTACTGATATAATTTTGTTAACCAACGTTACCAAAATACATTTTTAAAAACATTGCACCAGGATTTTATTTTGTCTTATTCAGACAGATATCTTTTATGTTAACTAATCATATTTTCTAATCATACTTTTTAGGCTAAACATGCATCCTCTTCCACGTGTATGCACATAGTTGTGCGTGTGTGTGCGCGTGCATGAGCGTGCGCGTGCACACACACACGTCCATTTCCTAATCCTTGGAACCTGTGACTCAGTTACTTTATATGGGAAAAAAAATTGTAGACATGGGATCTTGGGATGAGGACATTATCCTGGATTATTTAGGAAAGCCCAACTTTGTAATCATAAGGGTTCGTATAAGGAGATGCAAGAAGGTACAATCAGAGCTAAAGGTCAAGTCCATGTGATAATGAAAGCAGAGATTTGAAGGTATAGTTCTGGCTTTGAAGATGGAGGAGGGGCCAGGGCATAAGGAACACAAGGAATGCTGCTGGATGAGGCGGAAAGGAAACAGGTTCTCTCCTAGGTTTTCCATAGGGCGCATGGCTCTGTTGGACATTGATTGTGCCTCAGCAAAACTAACTTCAAATTTTTGATCTCCAGAAAGGTAATAAAATAAGTTTGTGCTAATTTTAGCCACTAAATTGTTCACATTTTGTTATAGCAGCAAAGGAAAGTGATTTATATGAATATTTTAAGTCAATGTATATCTGTTTAAGAGTGAAGGTGAAAAAATGGATACATTTAATTATATTTCAAAGTAAGAACACCAAAAAATATTTCATTCAAATTTTAATGCTGCAGGGACACTGAGTTTTTTAGCCTGCGAATAGAAACTTTTAAATGAAGAGGTATTAGAACATTTCCACAGTGGACCTGCATTGCAAGTTCAGTTTAGTATTCGCAAGCAATACTGATGACTACTATATTCTAGGCACAGTCTTGAGGATGTCACCTTTACAGCAGGGGCGGGAAGCATTTTTCTGCCAAGGGCCATTTGGATATTTATAACGTAATTTGCTTAATATAATTCACTTAACATAAATTTATGTTGCTATGAAAAAAGCTCCTAGATTTATTGAATTTCTAATCCCGCCTGCGATTGCCTTGGCAGGCCCAACCAAATGATTTCCTGGGCCTTCTATGGCCTTAGGCCGAAGTTCTACAGTAACAGCACCCTAGCTTTAACTCATTTTATACATGGGATTGTTAATAGTTAGGGATCTGTGACTAGATTGACCAAAAGTATCATAGGCAATTGCATATGCACCCATGGACAATGGCTGATTTCATGAATGCGCTGCAGGAGTGACTGTTTCCAAGGTCATTGTAGAGCAGAAAAGGAAGCTGTGCACAGTGTCCTTGTCCCAGAAATTGTGACCTCTTTCCATTTAGTCATGTCTGAAATTCCACTATTATGGCTTCATCGCAGAGGCTTTGAAAATCATTTAAAAATCACCAATGCTAATGAGTTTCCTGAGAGAGTTAGCAGTTGAAATCTTTATCAGATCACTCCTTCACAGAAATTAAAGCTTGTCTAGTGAGAGCAAGGCCCTACACAAATTTGGCACGGAGTTTGTTTGGGGGAAGATCCTAAAGGAATGGCGTCTGGGGGCAGTGGTAGCTGTCAGGGGGAAGGAGAAAGATGAGAGTGATGCTGGGTGGACAGACTCTAGACTTTATTCTTGGGCTTAGCAAGGTCCACATGTCCAGAGAGGACGTGGTAGTTATCAGATGAGAGCAAATTTCAAAGTCTGTCATTTTGTTCAGGGCAATTTATTTCCCAAATCACAGGGTTGCCTGGGAGCGTTATTCAGCACCTCTGCTGGTCTGTGCAAAAGCAGAGGCTCCTCCCTGGACAGCATGGCTCTCATCTCAGGCTACTCAACCATTACAAGTCCATGGCTATTTTTCATGCAAATACAACAGGTGTGGATAGCATATCTATGTTTAGGGCCTCTTTTTCACTGCATAGGGAAAAGTGAGACTAATCAATAACCTGACAATGTACAATCTTAAGACAGCGATATATATATATATATTTTTTTCCCCTAGGCCACAGGTAAAATTCAAATACAGAAATTTTGGGGGATTAATTTGAAACAAAATTTACCCATCAAGGGTGGGTAAAAGGAATCAGAGGAGGAAAACACACAAATTGTTAAATGTATCTGAATATGTCAGCAATTCACAGTAAAATGTTTATAGGTTTTGGCCTCATATCCTGGCTTCTCTGGTTAAGATTGGTATTGTGAATAAAATATTTATCATCTCTGTCTTTCTATTTCTCATCTGAAAACTCGATAAAATCTGTATCGCTGAGTTCTTGTGAGGACCTAATTAAATGATGTGAATTAATAATAAAAATAGTGACACTTAAGGGTAGTATGTAAGAGATATGCATGATATTTATATTCTTGCCATTATTTAGAACTTTATTTAAAAGACATTATCTATGTAAGAGATTTATAGAAAGAAATGGGAACGAAATGTCTTAGCGATGGTAAAAACATACCCACATTTTCTGAGTGAAGTAATGAATCATTTCTTTTCCAAATTGTACATTTCTAGACTATTAGACATGCTGGAGTCTAACCTCACCCACTTTCAGTGGTTAGAATGCTCAGCTAGAATTGAAATTTGATCCTATTAAACTTACTATTTTCATGAATACATTTTCTGATTTAAAATTCATATAATAGTTTTCAGTAAACTAACAAACCACTACTAACTAGGGGCTGACAGAGAAATTTCTTCATTTCCCTAGATATAACTGATGTGTACTTAGTGGGAAACTGCTCATATGAACAGGAGTTTTTAGTAGAAAAACCTAAGCTGTGCAATTTATTTGGTTCTTTATAGCGTTTTTAGACAATGGATGTTTTATCAACACTTACTTTTTAAAGCACTTCAGAAATAAAATCTGTATTCCAATTTCCCCATTTCTCACTTAGTCGAATCTGAATAAAAGATGTCTTGTTGTACATCTGACATCCTTTCTAATGCAATAATAAAAGGCATTTATAATAGCCATGGTTTGATGACATTAATTATAACAATTACTGTTACAATAAATACTCATACATACAGAAAATTCAAATTTACGAAAATCTGTGAACCTCACAGTTTTGTTCTCAGTAGACATAGTCCCTTTTTCTATATCAGGAAAATGCAGCTCATTTTTGCTAAAATGATGTTTTCCATAATCGGTAGAGCCAGGTTCTGAACACTAGCACAATGCCTTTCCGACTATATTTTATATCCTCTGTTAAAACCACTAAATGTGTAATTGACTCATCTCTATGGCTTTAGATTTAAATCTCTACGAGTGCTGCATGGAATTTAGTTCCTCTGCCTCCGTGCTTCCTGCATCGCTCTGCACCTCACCGGGTGCTGCAGGAGAGTGCTTACTTTTTAGGAAATGTTATCAATGTGATTGACCAAAGATGAGAAACATAATGACAGCAAGTCCAGACTTATGTCTTTAGTGAAGAAATATTTCCAAATACATCACAAACAGGAAAAGATCCAACTTTCAGCCAATAATTTCTCATTAATATAGAGGAAGTCAGTACATCTGATTTATTGGGAGATCTTTTCTTACCAGAGCAGAAATGTGTTCATGTCTGGAGCTTTATATTCCAGGGAATTAAATGATATATGTGTTATTCTGGATCATACATGTTCTTTTTAAAATAAATTACATATATATATGCATACACAGTGGTAATGGCACAATAAAATTGAAACTTAAAAATGAAATGTCAGCAATATAAAAATTTTAAAGCTCTTATAGCAATATTAACCCACCATACAGCACACAATGTCTAGATTATGGAGGATTTACTGGCCTAAGTAGCAAACCAAAAACTTCTTCTGTGAAAATGAGAATAAGAAATTTGATCCAATTTTCATGCTATCGTGTGTTATTGATGTATTATTACTGGTTCTTCAGTTAACATTTGTGACAGGGTATCTGCTTTGTTATTGGGGAGATATGAACTGCAATACAGGGTTTGTCTTTTCTTAACTCTTTGGCCTCATTGGGTTGATTCATCTTTTTGCCCCTCAATATTCTTATCTCTAAAGTGGAAAAAATATTATGTTGTACAATAGCAGGTAAAGTGTAGACTCTGATTAGCTATAATGTTAACCCATTTTCATGGGAAAAATTTTAAATTAATGAAGAATGATATAGCATGATACAGAACAAGTGAATCAAATATGTATGGTCATCACTCTCACTCACCAGGCTTCTAATTTCTCATTATGTTATTTAATTCATGATTTATTTTTAAAAATATTAAATTCATTTATAATATTTTAGTCTTACAGATGTTGAGATGTACAATAATTTTGGAGGGATGTAAAGAGACATAATAAATATTCCAAAATAGTAACATAGCAAATGTTACATAATGATTGAGAAGCATTAAACCATGCTAAACCTCTGTTGGGAGCAAAGATGGAGAGAGGGAGGAGGGCCATGGGGCGAGGAAAAAGCCAAAGGATACAATTCATTTTCCTGTTCTGCCTTGCTGTCTTCATCTGCAAATTGATAATGTCATCTTTGAGCAAACATGGAATGTTTTTCATTTAATTATTTTATGTTTTAAACAAAAATATCATTATATCATAATTAACATGTTGAACAGTATCCTATCCTAATATATAAAAACCCTGTGTCTTAAGGGCCTGTTGCTTCTGTGGCAGCTGTTGATCAGCACTTGCCTCTCTTTCTCTCCCAGTCTGGCCAGCAGCGGCACCTCCACTTCCCTCCAGGCCTCCACTGGGGCTGCTGGTCAGCCCCGCCTTTCTGATCAGGCCCCATTGATAGGCCCAGAGATGCTGACTGGAATAGAAACTGACCAATCAGAACCAAATCTGGATCAACTGTGAGGAGCCAATGGCTGCCTAGGAGGCGGAGCTTTTGACGCTGACTGGCATAGAAATCAACCAATCAGGACCAAAATGGCTGGCAGAGGAGGGCAGTTGGGGGTGAGATCAGGCCTGCAAGGGAGGGCAGTTGGGGGCAGGATCAGGCCTGCAGAGGAGGACAGTTGGGGGCAACCAGGCCATCAGGGGAGGGCAGTTGTGGGTGAGATCAGGTCGGCAGGGGAGGGCAGTTGGGAGTGAGATCAGTCCGGCAGGGCAGGGCAGTTAGGGGAGATCAGGCAGGAAGCAGGCAGAGGCAGTTAGGGGCAATCAGGCAGGCAGGTGAGCGGTTAGGAGCCAGTGGTCCCAGATTGCAAGAGGGATGTCAGACTGTCGTGGGATTGGGCCTAAACTGGCAGTCGGACATCCCCCAAGGGGTCCCTGATTGGAGAGGGTGCAGGCTGAGCTGAGGGAACCCCCCCTTTGTGTACGAATTTCATCCACCAGGCCACTAGTAAATAATAAAATGAATTATCAATACTTATAGCCTTAAAAATATTGTTGTGTTAAAAATGTTCACCAAAATAAAGCGTCTACATTTCTAAATGAAATAAGGCAAAAGATCTGTCTGCCCCAACCTATCCTTCAGTTTCATTTCCCAGATGCAATTGTTCAAGTTAACAGCTTTGTCTGTTAGTTACTGCCATGTCTCCAAGTGATGGCCTTACTATGACTTCTTAATTATCCTATATAATAAAAGGCTAATATGCAAATTGACTGAATGGTGGAATGACCGGTCGCTATGACATGCACTGACCACCAGGGGAGCCTTGCTCAGTCAGAAGCCAGGCTCATGGCTGGTGAGTGCAGTGGTGGTAGCCTCTCCCACCTCCACAGCAGCGCTAAGGATGTCTGACTGCAAGCTTAGGCCTGCTCGCTCCCATCAGTCAGACATCCCCCGAGGGCTCCTGGACTGTGAGAGGGCACAGGCCAGGCTGAGGGACTCCCCCTCCCTCAGTGAGTGCATGAATTTCGAGCACAGGGAAGTGCTGGCTCTCCATTATGACAGAGGAAAGATGAGCTCTGTAATTCAATGCACACACACGCACTGTCACACTTCCACTCCTTCATTCTAAGAATAGAACTTTTATCTAATATGATTGAAATGATTAGTAAAACATTACAGCTATAAATTAAATATAGCTGCCACTAAAGAGTCACAAAGTGTATAGTGATTGTACTTTCATTCTAGTGTGTAAACTCCATGGTGAGTGATTCTGCTGTTGATCCTGTAGTTGTTGTTCACCTGGAATCTACACAGAGTCTATATAGTCCCTGCCCCACAGTAGGTGTTTGATAAAGAACTATTAAATATACAAATTTTCTTTAAGAGCATCTGTTTATTAAATTAATAACTGCCTTGTTTTTTCTTTTTAATTTACTAATCATATATCTTTATCTTTTCTTTTCCTCAAATCACCTTTGTTTTATTTTCTTTCTATTGAAGTTCTGTCTGCCTAGAGATACCACACTCAGAGACCTTTATCTGATTGCTTCAGGCTAATCAGGCTATTCTCAAGCTTATATTAACAAAGTGCAGTTTTCTTTTGATTAATCTTCCTGGAGAATATTTTCCCAATGATTTTTTAGAGAGATTGGGAGGGGGAGAGAGAGAAAAACATCGATGTGAGAGAGACACATAGATTGGCTGCCTGGTGCATGCACCCCAACCAGGGCCAGGGACCAAGATTGCAACTGATATATATGCCCTTGACTGGAATAGAACCCAGGACCCTTCAGTCCAAGGGCTGATGCTCTATCCACTGAGCCAAACCAGCAGGGCAACAAGTCTTAACACATAATAATTACAAAAGCATCTAAACACTTGTGAAAAAGACAGCCATACACAGGAAGTGAGTAGAAACACTATTTTTTTTTTAATTTTGGTATAAATCCAACAACATATTTAATTTTTCCATGCCATCACTCATTCATTAGACAAATGTAAACACTTATCATGTGCCAGACACTGTGCTGACACTGAGTGTCAAATATACACTCCTCAAGATGTTTTCAGTCAGGTAATGGGCTATAGAGCAAACCAGGACATTGAACTCAGAATGTGATCAGAAGGTAGAGTGGGTACACAAAGGAGAGAAGAATCTAGAATTACATGGAGCAGATAATCTTGGAAAGTCTGCAAAGAATTTGCTCATTTGGCTAACTTATTTTTTCCACATATCCACAATTTCATTTTATTGAATTTGTTGGGTGACATCTATATATATAAAATGAAGGAATATGCAAATTTGCCCTCACTGGCTGGAGCCAAAAGACCACCTGGAGGGGGTGGGTGTGGCTGCATGCTGCAGGAGGCCAGGGACATGAGGCTGCGTCAAATAAAATAAAGTGCATTCACATGCCCTAAAGCACAAACATCTCAGCAGATAACTCAATGCAGGTTACTGTGTAATCACAATGATTACCCAATAAACTTATTGTCACCGGAAAAAAACCCCAAAACATTTTCCCTTAAAGATGCCCCAGGTAGGCTGCTGAGGCTTTCATCTGTCTCTTTCTACACGAAGACAACCGGGTTCAAGGAGGAAGGGCTCCAGTTTGGTTTCTCAGCACACAGCTAGGAGGCCTCCCTGGGGCGGCTCTCCCCTCCGAGCCCTGCGCAGGACAGGCGCTCCACTCCAACCAGGGAGCCCGGAAGGGAGACAGAGCGAAGTGCTTCCTTCCGGACCCGCTCTCCCTGGGAACCCAGAAATCCTCCTCCCGGGGCGATTGCGCAGCAGCAGGGCCTAGCCAGCAGGGAGGGAAACCTACCCATGCGGATGTGTACCCTGGCGGAGGCCGCACAGCTGCCATAGTTGAAGCCGTCCTCAATGGAGGACCGGGTAGTGGGGATCAGAGTTGGCGATGTCTGCAATGGAACCCCAACTCTCCGCGGAATGACATATGGCACATGGACCTCAGTCACGTCCTGAGCAGCAGTCATCCCCGACAGGGGATCAAACCTGAAACCTAAGTAGGTGCCCTGGCAGAATGGAACCCAAACCTGTACTGTGGCAGAGGAGCTCCGACACACAGCAGGGGCCAGGGCAGCCAGAGGGGTTTTGTTGAGGGGCCCTGACAGGCAGCGCCCAGAGCAGTGGGTTGAACCCTCCTCCTGATACAGCAAGGTTGTGGTTGGATCCTGGTCAGGGCACAGACAAGAAGCAACCAAAGAGAGCAGAATAAGCGGAACAACACACTGGTGTTTCTCTTGCTCTCTTCCTCTCTCTAAAATAATCAATCAATAAAAATAAAAATAAAAAATAAACCCTCTGGCCCTAACCGGTTTGGCTCAGTGGATAGAGCGTAAGCCTGTGGACTGAAAGGTCCCAGGTTCGATTCTGGTCAAGGGCCTGTACCTTGGTTGCGGGCACATCCCCAGTGGGGGGTGTGCAGGAGGCAGCTGATCCATGTTTCTCTCTCATCGATGTTTCTAACTCTCTATCCCTCTCCCTTCCTCTCTGTAAAAAATCAATAAAATATATTATAAAAATAAAAAATAAATAAACCCTCTGGCTTGCAGAGTTGAGCTAAAACAATTAGAAAACAAAGTCCCATCCCTTCGCATTCATTCAACAAATACTTCATATGCTCCATCAGTAATCACACTGGGGATGGGAGTTTGTTTGTTTTGGTTAATCCTCACCTGAGGACATTTTTACATTTATTTTTTATTTATTTATTTTTTTTACAGAGAGTGGAAGGGAGGGAGAAAGACAGAAACTAATGTGAGAGACATCAATTGGTTGCCTCTTCTGAATCCCTGACCAGGGCCCTGGATTGAGCCTGCAACTCAGGTACGTGCCCTTGATCAGAATCCAACCAGGTACCCTTCAGTCCGCCTGCAGAAGCACTATCTACTGAACCAAACCAGTATTTTTTTTTTCTTTTTAACTCCTCCTCTAAGGATATGTTTTTTTCATTGATTCTAGAGAGACAGGAAGGAAGAGAGAAAGAGAAAGAGAAACATCAATCAGTTGCCCAAGCAATCTGACAAGGATGGAACCCACAACCTGTGTATGTGCCCTCACCTGGATTCGAACCCACAACCCTTTGGTGCCTGGGAGGACACTCTAACTACTGATCCACACCGACCAGGGCCTGGAGGTACATTTAAAAATTTTTTCAGGTCTGCCCTGTCCAGGTGGCTCAATTGGTTGGAGTCTCAACCTGTACAGCAAAGGATTTCCCGTGGATTCTAGGTTAGGGCACATACTTAGGTTTAGGTTAGATCCCGCTGGGTCAGCAGGTGCAGAGGCAGCCTACTGGTGTTTCTCTGTCACATGGATGTTTCTCTCTCTAAAAATCAATTTTAAAAAAATCCTTAGGTGAGAATTAAAATTATACACTGAGTGTCCAGGTTATTATGACCACCTGACGTTTATAGGCAAATTAGCTATACTTTTGAGATGGAGTTGCTAGAGGGCCAGACATTATAAATAGGGAAGCAGGTTGTTTACCATGACAACAGAAGTGATTTTTTTCTGAAGATATGGATAAACAACACAATTTAACAGCCTTTGAAAGTGGGATATATATTATTATGAGTGGCCAGATTATTATGACCACTCCATTAGTACTTTGTTAGACCATCTTTTGCCTTTAATACTGCGGCAATTCTTCTTGGCATTGACTCCATGAGATGTTGAAAGGTGATGCGAGGAATCTGACACCACGCCTGATGAATAGCACTGTCCAGTTCTGTGAGATTTGATGGTTGTGGAACCAGCTGCCTGATGGCTCTTTTAACTTCGTCCCACAAATGCTCCATTGGATTGAGATCTGGTGATTGTGGGGGCCACCTAAGCAAGGTAAAGTCTCCCTCATGTTCTTAAAACCACTCCTGCACAGCACGAGCACCGTGGCATGGCGCATTGTCATGCTGGAAGCCATCTTCATTGGGATACGCCATCAACATGATAGGATGAACTTGATCAGCAACGATACTTAGGTATGTTGTGCTATTCAGACGTTGTTCCACACGAATTAAAGGGCCCAAATCATGCCAGGAAAACATGCCCCAAACCACAACACTGCCCCCACCAGCTTGAAGGGTTGTACTCATGCATGTGGGGTGCATGCTTTCATGCTGTTTCCGCCAAATTCTCACTCTGCCATCTACATGATGAAACTGGAAACTTGATTCATCGGACCACATGACTTTTTTCCAATGCTCGACTGTCCAATCCTTGTGTTCCTGTGCGAATTGGAGACATTTTATCTTGGTAACTGCAGACAGCAAAGGTGTTTGAACAGGCCTTCGGCTTCCATATCCCATATGATGCAGTGCACGGCTGTTTTGCCTACAAATGTCAGGTGGTCATAATAATCTGGCCACGCAAAATAATATATATCCCACTTTCAAAGGCTGTTAAATTGCGTTGTTTACCCATATCTTCAGAAAAAAAATCACTTCTACTGTCGTGGTAAACAACCTGCTTCCCTATTTATAATGTATGGCCCTCTAGCAACTTCAGCGCTAAAGTATAGCTAATTTGCCTACAGACGCCAGGTGGTCATAATAATCTGGACACTCAGTGTATATATATTAAATTTTTTTCAGCTCTAAAATTTTATTTGGTTCTTTTTAAAATTTTATTTTTAACTTACAGTTCACATTCAATATTCTATCCCAGTGGTCGGCAAACTGCGGCTCGCAAGCCATATGCAGCTCTTTGGCCCCTTGAGTGTGGCTCTTCCACAAAATACCATGTGCGGGCGTGCATGTACAGTGCAATTGAAACTTTGTGGCCCAGGTGCAGAAGTCAGTATTTTGTGGAAGAGCCACACTCAAGGGGCCAAAGAGCCGCATGTGGCTCGCGAGGCGCAGTTTGCCGACCACTGTTCTAGCCTATATAATAAAACCCTAATATGCAAATTGACCAAACAGTCAAATGACTGGTTGCTATGAACTGACCACCAGGGGGCAGATGCTCAACATAGGCGCTGCCCCAGGTGGTCAGTGCACTCCCACAGGGGGAGCGCCACTCAGTCAGAAGCCAGGCTCACAGCTGACGAGTGCAGAGGCAGTGGTGGAAGCCTGCGCGGTAGCACTAAAGAGCAGCGAGCGGAGAGGTAGGGAACAGCAAGCAGGCGGGTGGTAAGGAGCAAGGGGTCCCAGAGTGCGAGATGGTACAG
Source organism: Myotis nattereri (assembly GCF_964212035.1). Lineage (NCBI taxonomy): Eukaryota > Metazoa > Chordata > Mammalia > Chiroptera > Vespertilionidae > Myotis > Myotis nattereri. The sequence continues at coordinate 88,494,071 of NC_138082.1, read as the reverse complement.
GCCAGGTTGAGCACCCCCCCATCCCCAGTGAGTGAATTTCATGCACCAAGCGTCTAGTTGGTTTATAAATTTGTATAGGTTTCAGGTATAATTCTTCAATATATCATCTGTGTAGTGTACAGTGTGTTCATTACCCCAAGTCAAGTCTCCTTCCATCACCACTTATCCCCTTTATACCCTCTTCTACCTCCATGAACTCCTCCTTCCCTCTGGCAGTTACCATACTGTTGTCTGTGTCCATGAGTCTTTTTTTTTTTTTTCTTTCCTTAATCCCTTAAAGGATAAATGGGCAACTAGGAAAATGAAAGAATGAGATCAAAGCAAGTACTCCTGAAATTGGAGAGATACAGCATACAGCAAAAAAACATAACATAGATATAATGCTTGCCTCGCCAGCTTATGAGGTAGAGAGGTCAGATAATAAAGAAACTTGAAGGCCACAATGTGTGCCTTTTGATGAAATTTAAGAAAACTGTTAGGATTTAAGGTAGATCACTTTTATAGCTGTATTTAGGAAGTTATTGCATAGCCTAGGAAAGGACTTAGAAGTCCTGAACTTAGAAATTGCCAGTAAGGTTATTGAGAAGTGGGTAGAACTTAGAATGAAATAAGAGGTTTGAAAGCAAAAAAAATCATATCTGAACAATGATCAGTCCAAAAATCACACATTTTTGAGGCCTGTCTTGATACTAGAACTGAAAAGGTGTTAGCCAAGTCAATAGCGCTCTATGGGAATATAGACACAGTTCTTCACAAAAAAATTGTCATATCTCATTGTTTTCAATTTGGTGAACAAATATATTATTTATTACCTAATATATTATATAGCAATCCTGACCTTCACAAAGATTATTTTTAGTCAAAAAGAAAACACACACTATAGTCTAACTGTTCCAAACATTATAATTAGAGTCAGATCATAGAGTAAGTAACAGCAGTACATAGAGGAGGTCAGAGAAGGTCAAGCATAATAATGTTTCAGACACATCACTTACTTTTACTTTTTAAATATATCAAACCAAGTAGTTTTCCAAAACCAGCATTAAAGTGGAAGGTGATTGTTAATATTTCTTTAGTGAAAATAATTGATATCTAAAGTACTGTGATGACATAGTAAACTCATATTTCCAATATATTGTTTAAAGAAAAGCAAATGGGATAGAATTAGAGATGTTTAAAAAATCAAGTGAAAAAGAAGAGTTAAAGACGTAATTTACAGTTCTTCTCCACAGCTTTTTTCTTTGTTTTGAGTTTAACATCACATGGAAATTTGTATCAGTGGGCATTTACAGTGAGTGCTTGGAGAAAAACAGAACACGGGGTCACTGTGGCTACCAAGGAGCCCTTCTCCTGGGAATGACATCTTCAGTTTTGGAAAACTCCTTTACTTTCATGCCACTCAGGCACTCCTTTGAGCTTTTTCTCTAAACAAAAGAAAAAATAAGCAAAAATAATATATTCTACATTTCTGTGCATGCTTATTCTGATCTGGTTGACAACTTTAAGTTCCTTATTTCAAAAAATTATCAACACAGAAAGTCTCGTGCCATTTAGTGTCATGGTGGAAAATACTTATTAACCAATAAAATCCCTGCATGTATATTTTAACTTAAACTACTTAGATAGTGGAAGGCAAAACATCAGAAAGAAGTTGATGGGAGTGTCCACCCGGAGCCTGGGAAAGTAGGTTACATGCTCCACTCAGGGAAGCTTTCCATCCTTATTATTCAGACTATTAACATTAATGGATTCTGGAAGACAAAGTTAGGGACTGAGTTTTCCATCTTGCTGAGCAGAAACTGAATATTGCATGATACAGAATAAATGAAGTGTTACTGATGCAATTTTGTCTCAAATGAAACTATGCCCTTACCCTCACTCCCTCTTTTTTAGTTGGAGCATAGGCAAAAATAGCATAAAAAATAAACAAACACAGTCCTATTTTACAAAAACTACTAGGTGTGAGCTGGATTAGGGTGACTTGGGAAGCAGTTTGCCCTGGTCCCTATCCATAAGCAAGGTTACATTATGCCAGCCCCATGAGACCTGTCCATTGACAATGTAATTTGAACATGACTTAAAAGTAAAAGGCTTACTACAGATATTTTCCCACCAATGAGGTGTTTGCTCTCAATGTCTATGAAAAACTAGGCATGGAATTAAATGGATTGCCTGACTACATTGGCTGTAAAGTTTCCATTTTTCATTAAGTTCTGTGAGGCTGAGTGATTTCATAAAAAGGTTTTTTAGTGCATGAGGCACAGGATATTAAAGATAATAAAGATAGGCTATTCTACCACCCAGGAGGGGACATTATTCTAAGGGATGCAAATTCATTGCCATTTATGGCTGAGTAGCTTACAGTTGAGGATGCTCACGCATTCAGCTTTTGGTGTTTTCTATTAATGATACATCTCATTTAGAGTTGTGAAGGAGAGCTGAAATTGGTGTGTGTTGGGTGATGATTTCTGCTGTATTCACATGCATGTATGCATGAAGAAAATATTTTCTGTGGTGACTTAAAATGACTCAGAAAAAAAAAAGAAAAGGAAAAAACACATTTTCCTTCCCAGCACTACCAAAATGAGTCTGATCAGAAGTGTTTGAGTCGAAAGTTATACACATCATTACTTATATTTATGCAGAAATGGTTGGCTCCAGTGCATTTCCACATGAGAGAGAAATTACAAGTGTTATATTCCCTTGACTTGATAAATATCTCTTTGCTGATTTTTAAACTATTGAGAACATGTTTTTCCTTCCTCTCTGTATTAAAAAAAAAAATCACTATAAGAACGCATTTGCACAATACAGTGAGATTTCAGAATTATATCCGGAAAATAAAAGTGTAATATGGTAGGTCTGTTAAAAACCTACAACTGGTCATGCTCCAAGTAGAAATGCATTAATTAAGATGACATGGTGAAGGCAGCTGGAGGGACTTAAAAAAGAATTATATTTATCTTGAAATTTTTAGCATAATTTCATAACTAACTTTTAATAGTCTTACTCTAGTTAAGTGGTCAAGAAAAAAAATATAATAGAGGAAAAAATGCTGTTCTAAAAGTGGTATTTGAGTGACATGAATTAGAAGAACCACCTCAGAGCCAAGCACATAGCATGGCTCCTGTAAGTCTTTGGATATTCTTTTGGAAACTGTGGACAGAAGATACTCAAGAATGTTCCAGATATCTTGGTTTCATCTTTGGTTGCTTTTTTATTGATTATAGAAAACTATTGAAAATGAAATATACCATGTTAATACAATGCAGGCCAATATGTGGTCCTTGTAAGTAATTGGAATGTGTTTCAGAAGCAGACCCAATGTCATGAGAAGAGTTATTTTGAGCTGTTACGCAGGCATTTTGCAGTATGACAATGCTAAGTCTGCATATCTAGATAAGGGTGTCAGCCTTCCTGCTGCAGTTCCCACTTTGCTTTTCCCAGGGCCCCTTTAAAAATTACCACTTAGAGTTGAATTCCTGAAAAGTGAATGGCCTCTGCCCCAACCATCTTATAGTAATAGGGGCTTTGCCCTTGCTCTGTCTCCTGCTCCTAGGGACCTGGGTTAGAGGGTGCCCTCCTCCCTGCTCATCGTGTCTTCCTGCCTCAGGGATTTGTAAGTAATACATCCTTGGCTTTACTTCCTCTGGGGGGGTAGGGGGAGGGGAGGTTACTGAAACTATGCCCTTAATCACAATGACCCTGGGTTTCACTTTTCCAAAGTGGGAGCTGGATCCTGAGAGAGCTACCTGATGATGCAGGCAGCTTGCGCCTCCTCATTCAGCAGGTCATAATCTGCACATTTCAATGCACTGCAGCTGAGGGCAGGATGGAGAGGCTGCTTCCTGTGCCCTGTGCGCCAGTTCCTCTGGCACAGCGCGAGGCACTGTCAGGGCCCTGCATGCAGTCTTAGTTCCCTCCCACAGGCCCTTCACTGCGCCCCTAAAGCAGGATTTAATCTCAAGTGGCCAAGAGAAGCTCACCTGTACAAGCAACCACAGCTAGTAAAGGTCAGGGGCAAGAGTGAGCGCTGAGTGGGTCTGACTGGGAGTTGAAGCTTCTTCCCCACGTCACCACTGCACCATGGTGTTGCCAGCCAGTCCACAGCCATCAGCTGGGGTCCTCACAGAAACCTCTCACAGTCTTTTTTGTTTGTTTGTTTGTGTCTGGAGAAAGATATGCACACACACACACACACACACACAGAATTTATATTCACTATTCATAGCCAAACATTTGTTTTTCTTTTATGAAAAGTGTCTACTTCTACACATATCTAAGTGTGAAAGAGACTCAAAAAGAGTTATGCAAACCAAAAGCTGAACTTGATGAAAGAACCAATGAATAAAATTATTGTGAACATGAATGTCAAGAAAGTAAAAAAAAAAAAAAAAAGACAACAACTTACGTTTTCAAATGAGTACACTTGCCCAAGGGATGATGAGGGAACATGGGAAATTGGTATCATCCCAGATAATATGGGACATGAGGTTACTGTTATCTTGGTTGTAATTCAGAAGGGTGCCTCCCATTAATTAAAAAAAAAAAAATAACAACAATTATCTTTATTGTTGAAAGTATTACAGATGTCTCCATTCCTCCCCATTGTACCTCTCATCTCCATTCCCACCCCCGCCCAGGCCTTCAGGGCACTGTTGTCTGTGTCCATGGGTTATGCATATATGCATAGAAGTTCTTTGGTGACTTTCTTCCTCCCCTGCCTCCTCCCTTCTGAGAATCATCAGCCTGTTGCATGCTTCCATGTTCCTGGATCTTTTTTGTTTGTCAGTTTCTTTTGTTCATTAAATTCCATGTATAAGTGAGATTATGTGATATTTGTCTTTCTCTATTTTGCTTAGCATAATATTCTCCTGGTTCATCCATGTTATCTCAAAGGGTAAGAGTTCCTACTTATTTACATCTGCATAGTATTCCACAGTAAAATGTACCACAGCCTTTTATTTATTTTTTTTATAATTTCTCTTATTGACTTGATTAAAGTTGTTTCACAATCTTATATACAGAAGTCTGGTGGAGTGGGCTTGCCATAGACAATTTTTTTTCTGCCTTACCTTACTACCCATGCTTTATTTTTTATTGTGGTTAAATATACAATAACATAAGGCTTATCATCTTAATCATTTCTAAGTGTACAGTTCAGTGGCATTAAGTGCATTCACATTGCCGTGCAACTATCACCACCATCCATCTTCAGAAACTTTTCATCATTTCAAAATAACAACTTCCCATTCTCTCCCTTACGTAGCCCCTGGCAATCTTTCTACTTTCTATCTCTACAAATTTGACTATTCTAGGTACTTCATATAAGTGGGATCATACAATATTTGTCCTTTTGTGTCTGGCTTATTTCACTTAGCATAATGCCTCCAAGGCTCATCTTTGTTATAGATGTCAGTAGAGGCCAATATTTAAAGGGCCCTAGTATACTCCTGGGAAGAAATTCTCCATAAAAGAAGGCAGGCACGATGGCTGGGCATTAGAACAATATCTTTTTTTTTTTTTTAATTCTTTACTGTTTAAAGTATTACATATAGATTTACATATGTCACATTTTCCTCCCCTGACCTCTCCTTAGCCACAACCTCCCTCCCGTCCCCCCCTCCCCCGCACATGCTCCCACCCACCTAGTGTCTATATCCATTGGTTATGCTCATATGCATGCATAAAAGTCCTTTGGTTGATTTCTTACCCTCCCCCTCCTGCCTTCCCTCTGAAGTCTGACAGCCTGTTCCATACTTCTCTGCCTCTGGATCTATTTTTATTCATCAGTTTATGTTGTTCATTATATTCCACAAATGAGTGAGATCATGTGATATTTATCTTTCTCTGACTGGCTTACTTCACTTAGCATAATGCTCTCTAGTTCCTTCCACGCTGTTGCAAATGGTAAGAGTTATTTCTTTTTTACAGCAACATAATATTCCATTGTGTAGATGTACCACAGTTTTTAATCCACTCATCTGCTGATGGGCACTTAGGCTGTTTCCAGATCTTAGCTATGGTGAATTGTGCTGCAATGAACATAGGGGTGCATATATCCTTTCTGATTGGTGTTTCTGGTTTCTTGGGATATATTCCTAGAAGTGGGATCACTGGGTCAAATGGGAGTTCCATTTTTAGTTTTTTGAGGAAACGCCATACTGGTTCTCCGCAGTGGCTGGACCAGTCTGCATTCCCGCCAGCAGTGCAGGAGGGTTCCTTTTTCTCCACATCCTCTCCAGCACTTGTCGTTTGTTGATTTGTTGATGATAGCATTCTGACAGGTGTGAGATGGTACCTGCATCAGTTGATATGATTATGTGATTTTTACCTCTCAATTTGTTTATTTGATGTATCACGTTTATTGAATTGCAGATGATGTACCATCCTTGCATCCCCAGAATAAACCCCACTTGGTCATGGTGTATGATCTTTCTAATGTAATGCTGGATTCAATTTGCTAAGATTTTGTTGAGGATTTTTGCATCTATGTTCATCAGAGATATTGACTTATAATTTTCTTTTCCCCTTCATTGATCTCCTCCACTGATGTCTTCTTTATCTGATATTAATGTTGGTGTCCCTAATTTTTATTTGTTTATTTTTCCTTTTTATTTGTACACCAAAAACAACCGGGTTCAAGGAGGAAGGGCTCCAGTTTCGTTTCTCAGCACACAGCTAGGAGGCCTCCATGGGGCGGCTCTCCCCTCCAAGCCCTGCACAGGACTGGCACTCTGATCCACCCGGGTGCCCCAAAGGGAGACAGAGCGAAGTGCTTTCTTCTGGACCCCGCTCTCCCTGGGAACTCAGGAATCCACCTCCCGCGGCGACTGCGCAGCAGCAGGGCCTGGCGAGGCAGGAGGGCGACCTACCCATGCGGATGTGTAAGCTGGCAGAGGCCATGCAGCTGCCATAGTTGAAGTCGTCCTGGATGGAGGACCGGGGTAGTGGGGATCAGAGTGGGCCATGTCGGCAATGGAACCCCAGCTCCCTGAGGAATGACATATGGCACATGGCCTCAGTCACTTCCTGAGTAGCAGTCATCCCCGACAGGGGATCAAACCTGAAACCTAAGTAGGTGCCCTGGCAGAATGGAACCCAAACCTTTGCTGTAGCAGAGGAGCTCTGACACACAGCAGGGGCCAGGGCACCTTCGGCTCTAAGAAACCTCTTTGAAGTTTCAAGGAATCCATAGTCTGTGTCCTTCTCCACAGGACTTGGCCATACTCTAAGGCCAGTTTGTTAGCAGCATGAAGCCCAGGAATGGGTAAGCAACCTTTCCCAGGTTCCCCAGGCTCTGCCTCCACCTGCTATTACCTTATAGCCATCTATCAATCTTAATAACTCAAAAGCCTGCTTATGGAAGGGCTTAGGCAGAATCGGGAGGGAGTTAGAACTCTGGGTTTCCTGTGAGGGAGAGATGCTGTTCAGACTTCAGGGTAAGTGGTGAGTTTCCCTGTCCCAGAGCTACTCCTCTGTGAATGGCCTGGAATATTACTCTGCCCTCAGCTAGCCATAGCTCCTCATGTGAATCCATAAGTGAAAACCCTGCAGTTTCTATCAGCTGTCCGGTGTGGAGGAGGCACCAGTCGGATTCCCAGGCGAGTGGGGCAAAATACCCCACACCCCCAGTCCAGTCACAGACACTTCCTGCGACTCTTCAAACCCATAGACTTGGCCCCTGTGGCTCTCTCCTTTGCAAGGTCAAGATGCATGGTGTAGCAGGCAGGTCTCCTGAGAGTGGGGTGGGCTATATCATCTATGGCAGGGTTTTTTCCTTTTCCTGAGCTGCTGCTACTGGGAGTAGCTAATTCTTCTCAAGAAAAATGGCCATTTTGGTTTGAGGGGGAAGGGGTGATTGAAGGCAAGACTCCCAGCTACTGCTTTTCCACATCTCCCCCAATGCTTCCCACCTCAGCCTCTCTTTAGGCACTTTGACTCCTTACTACCCTCCCTGCAACAAAGCCTCAGATGTATATCTGCAAATAAAACTCCTGTGCTCTGGGTTTAAAAAAAAAACAAAAACACAAAACAAAACTGAAACTGAGGTTTTCTCTCCAGCTCCAGACTCCTTGGTGGCCAGCAGCCCTCCAGCCTTTCACAGCTGATGTTACATGGGCTGCTGGTCTAGGCTCTGGCGCTCTGGGCTGTGGAGCCCCGCCTGGGTTCTGAGCTCTATATTCTGAGGGAAAAGACCTTCCTCACTCTCAGCCTGATGCCCATGGAAGCTGGGTCAGCCCCGATTGTGACCTCGCTCTTCCCACCAGCCTCCAGGTGTTTCCTGTCCCTCCCTGATGTAAGCCTCCTCTCTGTTGGGCCTCTGTTGGTCATCCCGGGTGTATGCTCCCCACTTTAGTTTTATTTCCTGTCTGGTCCTGGGAGGAGGTGCAAGAAAGGTCTGCCTATTTGGCCTCTGTTTCTCTCCCGCCTCTAATGTCCTGATGAAACATTTTTATGATGATGGATGTACAATCTTTATTAGATAGTTTAAACATATCTGCCATCTCTGTGTTGGCATCTATCGATTGTCTTTTCATATAAGGTGAAAAATGACTTATTCCTAGTTTTTCTATCATGAGTGGCTTTTAGTTGAAACCTGGATTTTTGGGGCATGATGTTTTCAGACTCTAGATTTTACTGGACCTTCTGAGCTTATCTGCTGCCCCTACAGTGATGGTGAACCTATGACACGCGTTTCAGAGGTGACAGGCGAACTCATTTTTTTGGTTGATGTTTCTTTGTTAAATGGCATTTAAATATATAGAATAAATATCAAAAACATAAGTCTTTGTTTTACTATGGTTGCACATATCAAAAATTTCTATATGTGACACGGCACCAGAGTTAAGTTAGGGTTTTTCAAAATGCTGACACGCCAGCTCAAAAGGTTCGCCATCACTGCTAGCCTTTCCTCCCTAAAGATAATATCTAGGCCTCAAGTGCTATTTCAGCTCCAGGCCCAGATAAGCAACAAAACCAGCCTCAGGACCTGTTGCATTAGATAATGACCCCCAGCCCTGGTGCTGGCCAACCAATCAGTGGAGACCACACCCTAAAAGACACACCTGAAAACTTTTGAATATTCTATTAAGCTCTTTTCCTGGAACCTTCTCTAAATTTTCCACCCTTAAAATCCTTAGGATGGAGGACCCAGTGTGCTCTCCCTCCAGGGAGTGCACCAGTGCCTTTCCCTTTCCCTTTCTCCTTTTCCTCCCCCACCCTCTTCCAAATCCTTCCCTCTCCCCCTCCCTGCCCCAGTCAAGTTACCATTAGCTTCCTCACTCCCAAGCTCCAAGGGTCCTTCCTTTACCTCCATAACTTGTTTACTAAGCCCATTTTCTTCTCGGAGTTTATTATTTATTTTTTTACCTCTGTGATTTACCAGATAAATGTCCTCTTATAGTTTGAACCTTGACTCTGAATTCTTTCGTAGCCAGAACCTAAGTACTGAGGTTGCTGAACTCAGGTTTGCCCTGACCCCATCCGTCAGACACCTGGTGCTGTTCCCGCTGCCTACAACATAAGCACTTGAAATTAATAAATTAATAAATGACTCTCAACTAGGACTTCTCTGATACTGCCTCAGAGGGAAGGTAGAAGGTGGCCTCATTGCTCCCGGGGGATGGGAAATCCAGGCTCCCCGAAGAGTTTACACTGACACTGAGGAGAGGCATGTCCTCACCGCTGCCCTGTGGAGATGAATGCCGCAGACCCCACTGGGTTTTTCTAACATCCTCCCAGCAGGTATGTTTGGATTCCTCACTGTATCTTGGTAAGTGTGTAAGCCGACACACCTGGTGCAAGTGGAGGTGGGGCACCAGTTTTCCTGTGGTGTTTGCCTAGAGTTTAGCCAAGTGGTCGGCAAACTCATTAGTCAACAGAGCCAAATATCAACAATACAACGATTGAAATTTCTTTTGAGAGCCAAATTTTTTAAACTTAAACTATATAGGTAGGTACACTGTTATTAACTTAATTAGGGCACTCCTAAGGCTTAGGAAGAGCCACACCAAGGGGCCAAAGAGCCTCATGTGGCTCGTCAGCCTGTTTGCCTACCATGGGACTGTGGCTCACGAGCCACATGCGGCTCTTTGGCCCCTTGAGTGTGGCTCTTCCACAAAATACCACATGCAGGCACGCATATACAGTGCGATTGAAACTTCGTGGCCCATGGGTAGAAGTCGGTATTTTGTGGAAGAGCCACACTCAAGGGGCCAAAGAGCCGCATGTGGCTCGTGAGCCGCAGTTTGCCGAGCCACAGTTTGCTGACCACTGGCCTAGACTAGAGGCAATGTTTTCAAAAATATTTTCTGGGTTGCTTAGCCATCCTTTTCCCTGGACCTTTGTAGAGAGAGCTGGCTTTTGTTGGGCTTTTCTTCTTTTTCTTTCTTTTTTTTTTTTTTTTTTTTTTTGCACCATTGGCATTCTTGGGTGCTGACCTTTTCAGCTCAAAAAATATGGGATATAAAAAGTGAAAAACTTTCCAAAACCAGTTTGGCTCAGTGGATAGAGCATCGGCCTGTGGACTGAAGGGTCCCAGGTTTGATTCCGGTCAAGGGCATGTACCTCGGTTGCTGGCACGTCCCCAGTAGGAGATGTGCAGAAGGCAGCTGATCGATGTTTCTAACTCTCTATCTCTCTCCCTTCCTCTCTGTAAAAAATCAATAAAATATATTTAAAAAGAAAGTGAAAAACTTCCCTGGCCTTGTGGTTGACTTGGTTTGAGCATTATCTTGTATACCAAAAGGTTGCCCATTCGATTCCTGATTAGTGCACATGTCTAGGTTGCTGGTTTTATCCCGGTTCTGGGCAAGTGCAGGAGGCAACCAATCAATGTTTCTCACATCCATCTTTCTCTCTCCTTCCTTCTCTCTCTAAAAATAAATAATAATAATAATTTAAAATAAACAAAAACAAAAACATATCCTCAGATGAAGATTTAAAAAGTAAAGTGAAACACAAACAAAAAAGCACTTACCTTTGTGTTTGTTCCTTGGATCCTAAGGTTACTGTATGGTCTGGCTACTTTTTTCCACCTTTCTAATTATTCTTACGCTGTTTGTAGTAGAATTTTCAAGGTGTTTTATTGTAATTAGCAGGAGGAGTAAGAAAAAGGATGTCTACTTCCAAAAATCAGGTGTGATAACTTAATCTATTTTTACATGGAAAATTCATGAGTTTTCCAAGAGTTAAAAACTTATTTTTCATTAATCCATATTTGTTCTTAATACATGTTCCACTTTCCTTCTTTTTTTTGGGGGGGCGGGGGGGGTTGTTAATTACCTATTTGTAGTCTTGACAGGAGATACCAACATTTTGATTAAGGTATAATTACACTTTTAGATGTGTGAATATGGCAAAATTGAAGAACACTGGACTAAATTTAGAGTTAGACCTTTATCCTACAGTTAATTTTTTGGAGAGGTTAAAAAAAGTTGTGTGTTTATAATATTCTATATTAATGTAAAAAGGTGTGTATATAGACCAGTGATGGCGAACCTATGACACGCATGTCAGAGGTGACACGCGAACTCATTTTTTTGGTGGATTTTTCTTTGTTAAATAGCATTTAAATATATAAAAATAAATATCAAAAATATGTCTTTGTTTTACTATGGTTGAAAATATCAAAAAATTTGTATATGTGACATGGCACCAGAGTTAAGTTAGGGTTTTTCAAAATGCTGACACGCGAGCTCAAAAGGTTCGCCATCACTGATATAGACTCATGGCTTTACTATGTATATGTGACATTAGAATTAAGCCATTAAAAACTGCATTTTAGTTTATTTGATTACTTCTTCATTGCTTGAAAATCTAGAGACATTAAAAGAGTCAACCCAGTTGCCCAATCAACCATGAGAGAAATAATTCTTCTTCATTCACCACCACAAAGACATGGCACCAGTCCTGGATTTAGAGAACATCAATAAACATTAGCTCAGTGTTCCACTGTTCCTAGAATACAGCCACATAATGCTCTTGTGACTCCAAATTACAAAGAGTGCTTAACTTCCTCTTTCATCTTGAACCGAGACTATCAAAGCTTATGTTGGAAGATGAATATGTGACTATGGTCAGTATTCAATGGTATGTTGTAACTTTGTGAATTATTTAATCAAAGAATAAGAACTATGGCATGTAGGATCAACAAAGGGCCTTGTATTGTAGGATGGCTGCATAAAGGTTTCAGAGAGTAGAGCTAGGCAGGTAAGGCAGTTGAAGAGTGGAAGGAGAAATGCCACAGGGCAATTAGTGAATAATGGGTTTTATGTACTCTGCTTCAATTTCCAATAACAAGACCAGGTTGATTATCTTTAATGGATCGTGAATTATTTGAGGAAATGTAGAAGTGCTTCAGTTTGGAAAGCAGAAATGAAAGAGAGTCACCAAAAGACTTCAAGTAATTTTCCATTTATAATGTGAGCTCCCGAAGCACAGCTTGCTTATTCATCCAAAAACCTTCAGACACATAATAGGTGCTTCATATTGGTTATGGGGCAAATAAAAAAATGCTATTTAAATATTATGTTCAAATCTCCCTTTCTGTAGATGAATAATTTGAAACCCAGAAAAAGATTGTTTAACTCGTCCCAGATTGCATAACAATCTTGTAATTTCTAGATGGGCCTGCTTACCAATTCCCCTCACTGTGGAACAATACATGTTTCAATAAGTTTATTGCAAGATGCTTCCATGCGATAAATTTACCTGCCTCAATACTGAAGTGCCAAATTAATAATGCAGAAATGTAGCAATTGATGTTCCCTGAATCAAAACAAAATAATCTAGCAATAAAAATACAAAATAATAGAAAAATTTAACTTTGAGTCTAAGGAATACACATCTCATCTCCCCTAATGTTAATTTGCAACATTAAAGCACAGAGGTTTTAAAAATATGTTTTCATTGATGTTTTGGGAGAGAGAGAGAAAGGGAGAGAGACAAAGAGATAGAAGCATCAATGAGAAACTTCATCAATCATCTGCCTCCTGCAAATCTTCTACTGGGGATCAAGCCTGCAACCGGGGCATGTGTCCTGACCGGGAATCAAACCATTGACCTCTTGGTTTCTGGCTTGACACTCAATCGTTGAGCAACACTGGCAGGTCTAAAGCACAGAGGTTTTAAATAAGTAGCCTCTATGGTTTCTGGGCTCTCTGAAGGGATGCTCAGAGAAAATAAAAAGGTGTATTCTGCAGTTGTCACGATATTGATTACATTTCAGCACTTGTCATTATGCTTTCCAAAATTACAGTGAGAAGTAATGGGTGATTCTGAGGCAAGGTTTAATAGCAAAGAAAAGAAAGAATGTTAGTCAATCAACTTAAGGTTATGAAGATTTATCATGGCTTAATAAAGAATTGCAATAGTACAGTTAGTCATAGAGCTAAGATTGATTGCACAACAACACCAAATGATAATAGATCAATATAAGCACCAGATAAAATACCTCTTCACTTAAATTTTATTAGTTATTTAATCCCCAAACATAGAAAACATCCAAAATGATTCAAATAACTAAACAACCAAAAATATTTATTTTTAATAGTTAAAATTATCTTTAAAAAATATAAGATTAATGTGACAATGGAAGAAATATGATGTTGGAGTAAAACATGACACAGATTTGTGCTGTGTGATATTGGTCACATTTTTTCAACTTCCATGCTTCTCCGTGCCCTTATTTCTAAAAGGAGTGACATGAATAGCATAGAATTATTTTGAGAATTAAATTAGAATCAGTATACTTGTTAGTTACTTATTTTAGAGCTTCCTCTCACTTTTTTCTTTTCATCTCTTTCAGATCGGGTTCTCTGGCAAGCCAACTCTGAAATGGAAATCATCATAAATAAAATGTATTAAAGAATATTGTCTGAGTCATCATCTATCAGTGGATGACGGAGGCAGGTTGGGCAGAAGAACTGGACTGCAATATAGCCTCAACAAACATTTAGTTCACCTCACTATGACTTCTGAAGCTGAATTGGCTATTCAGAGTGATCTCATATTGGGGTGGGGTCTGGGCATTTAAACTCCAAAAGAAGAGAAAAAAAATGGTGGCCTAATAGGCAGACCAGATGAGAATCTGTCCCAGGGCCAGACTGGAAATACGACTAAATTGAAGAACATTCATCTGGAATCACCCACTGAAGAGGATATAGATCAAGGAAGGGCAGAAAACACCTGGAAACTGGTAGGAAGGGTGAGGTCATGATAAAAACTTTAGGTTTCCAGCCGACACCATACCAAAGATCTCTGTCAAGCCAAGGGTTGAGTAATATTTTGGTCCAGTCGAAGAGGAGTAGCTCTAATACAGGGAAACACACCCACTTTATTCTCTGAAAGCTAAACAGCACCTCCTCCACCTGAAGCCCTTTCAGAAACAGACTTTTGAATGATTAATTTTGACAGCTGGCTAAGCAGCAAAGGCCAGAAGAGGCAGAGCCTGGGGACCAGGGGAAGTTTTCTGACCAGCCATGAGCCCCATGCTGCTAACCAGCCTACTTTAGTGGGTGGATTTGCCCCTCCTGCTTGGAGTCAAGGCCTGTAAAGACAGACACAAACGGTGGTTGCGTGGATCACTTGGAGCATCAAGCAGGTTGCTGAAAGTCAAAGGACAGTGCCTGACAGTGTTAGCCACTAAGTACCTTACAGGAAGCTCAGAATTGGCAGACAAAACAGAGAGTGGGGCCCAGAGCCAGCTCCCATGGGGCACTACACGCAGATGAAACAAATGCCTCTTCATCTTTTATTTCCTCTCCCTCTTTTTCTTTTCTCTTTATTCCTCTTTTTACTGCCCCTTACTTTTTACTTTTTTTCTTTTTTGTTTCTTTTTTTGCCCCTTTAAATGTACCTTCTTTATCTATCTGCTTTATTGATTTGTTTTTAGTCTATGTCTGTTTTTTTCATTCATATAATTTTCCTCTTCTCTTTTCCTACTCATTTTTTTTTTCTTTTCTTCATTACTCAAATCTTTTTTTTATCTCTCCTGCTTTCTCAATATTTTTCTTTTTCTCATTTTAGGACTATCTGCCTTCTCCTCTATTTTCCTTTTCAAATTGAGCCATTATGCTCAATTAATATTTGACAAAGGAGTCACGAACATACAATGGTGTAAAGATAGCCTCTTCAATAAATGGAGTTGGGAAAGTTAAAAATGAAACAAGACCACCAACTTACACCATACACAAGAGTAATCTCAAAATGGATAAAAGACTTAAATGTAAGTCATAAAAACATAAAAATATTGGAAGAAACCATTGACAGCAAAATCTCAGACATCTCTCATAACAATGTTTGCCAATATATCTCCTAGGGCAGTGTTCGGCAAACTGCGGCTCTCGAGCCACGTGCAGCTTTTTGGCCCCTTGAGTGTGGCTCTTAAGCCTTAGGAGTACCCTAATTAAGTTAATAACAATGTACCTACCTATATAGTTTAAGTTTAAAAAATTTGGCTCTCAAAAGAAACTTCAGTCATTGCACTGTGCCGGGAGCTGGTCCATGCTTGCTGTTTCAAGGGACCTGGCATATATGGCATACTGTTCTTAATATGTTTGCTCACCTTCTAGGCACTATGTGTTTTAACCAAGGTCTCTGAGAAAGGTTGTTTCCCCAGGTAGGGATTTTCCCCTGAAGTTAGGGAGGGAATAAAACCTCTTAACTATGTGCCAGGTGGGTAATTAATCACTTTAACTAGGAACAATCATGCTTAAGCTACATAATCTTTACTCCCTGGAATAGAGATAAGAAACGCCCTAACCTTTGAAATAGAGATTGATAGGATTGGAATCAACTGGTATAAATACAGATGTAAGAAGACAGAACGAAGAGAGACAGAAATTGGCACAGAACCTACACAGAACGTTCTCTAGAGACAGAAGAACTTCGCTGGAGAGAACATGGCAAAAGATCCTGTACAGAAACTGGCCTCAGAACCTAGAGACAGAACCTAGTGAGAGAACATGGCAAAAGATCCTGGACTGAACCTGACTACAGAAATTGGCAAGAGAACCTGACTAGAACCTGCACAGAACCTGGCTGGAGAACCTGGAGAACCTGGCTGGAGAACCTAGCAAGAGACCATGGACACAGAACCTGGCTGGAGATCCTAAACAGAACTTCGCTGGAGATCCAGACCAGAACTTGGCTGGAGATCCTGGCTAGGCTGCTGATCAACTGAACGCTGTCTCCATGTCATTCCTTCTTCGCCAACTCCGTCCACACCTTTGGGGACCCCTGGACCCGCTGGGGTTGGACCCCAGCAGTACTGTTGATATTTGGCTCTGTTGACTAATGAGTTTGCTGACCACTCTCCTAGGGCAAGGAAAATGAAGGAGAAAATAAACAAATGAGACTACTTCAAAATAAAAAGTTTCTGCACAACAAAAGAAACCAGCAACAAAGTGAAAAGGGAGCCCACTGTATGGAAGAACATATTTGCCAACAATACATCTAATAAAGGGTTACTATCCAAAATATATAAAGAGTTCATACAATTTAACAAAGGGAAGACAGACAATCCAATTTGAAAATAGGCTAAGGACCTAAATAGACACTTCTTCACAGTGAACATACAGAAGGCCAAGACACACATAAAAAATATGCTCAAAGTCACTAATCATCAGAGAGATGCTTGTTCTTTATTTAAAATCTCTTCAATATAATCCCAAGTCCTTGCTTCTCATGTTGTCTCAAGTTGGCATTACTTCATAATCCCAATTTCCTCTTTCTGTAGTCTTCATCATATAGACATCACCATGAAGAGCATTTCAGATCCTATGGAATAACAGGGAATAAATTTCCTAGATCCATTCTTAGCAAAGAATTCCTATCTTATTTGATCCTTTGTCCTACCCTGTGTGGCAAGCCCCTTCACTCCACCCAGAAATGAGATCTCAGTGCATGTAGGTTATTCAGAAGGTGCAGAGACACCAATGGAGAATAAAAAGTGTGGCCAGAAAAAAGAGAGAGGCAATAATGGGTAAAATCAGGGATTAAACAGAAGCTTAATCCTACAGAAAAACTGTGAGAGATTCTGTTATGTACCTTGCTAGGGGGCAGAAGTATCTACAGCCCCACACTGTATTCAATGATTCAGGGCTTCCCTCAGAAGGACCTTTATTTAGGTGCAACAGATTCCAGTAACCTGAGGGAAACCTTCCAACAGAAATGCAGATGCTAGTCATTGGAATTCAGGCTGACATACATGGACACGGTGAGGGGATGTATATGTGTGGAACAGCCACAGCATCTGCCATAATTCAACCATAACTACATTCTTGGCTCATTTAATATTATAGCTCTAAGGATATTGGATCTTCCCAGCCTCTCCCTGTATTCACAAATCTCACAGAGCATATGTTCTACTACCAATTTACCTCATTAGATTTCCACTAATGTAATATAAATTACCATTGCTAAGCATGATAAACACAAGACAATAATGTTTAAAGCCTCCACTTCATGTATTTTATAGAGTTATTGCTTAATCTAGCATTATGCTACCCTGTTAGATTAGGGTACCTCGTTAATAATGCTACTACCCATAACATACAGACTTAGTTATAAATGGCTGAAAACAGCTCTAAGTGTGACACTTCTATTCTGATTTCATTTCTTCCCAGCTATTTTTGCTTCCTAAAGCAAATTGAAATTAGTAGCATACATATAACTCAAAGTTTCTTGACCAAAATAAATAACTAGCTAGATTATTGAGAAAATGTCATGTCTTTTTCAATCAGATATAAATATGATAATGCCAACAATATAAGTAGTTAGAATAGGCAGTTTAAATAATCTATTAGAGCATATATAATAGCCAAAATGAGAATAAAAGTGTACAAAGTAGTACAAAATGTCATCCTCTTAAAATGTTGTAGACTTATCTGAGCACACAATCTTAAATGCTATGCATGTTTAGAAAAATAAAAGCACATGTGTCTTCTTCTTCATTCCATGTTAGCAGAGGGTACATTTTAAAGCCAATCTGAGGAAAGGCATGTTTCCGATGCCTCCAATAAAGACAGCAGAGGCATTTCTAGTTGAACTGTGAAAGGATCTGAGGTCCTTCCACACTTGAAAAAACTGATAAGAAATGGGAAATATTTTGTTATTGCTCTCATAACTGTTTAATTTTTCAATTTGTATAATAAAACTTGTGCTATTTTAACAGTTAACCACAGAGTGTGGTTCATTCTGAGTCAGAATAAAGGCTTTAGAAAAAAAGGCCCAAACTTGACTCATTCTGATGACACAAAGTTCTTACAAAAGTGAATAATGTGTGTCCTATCTGCACATGCAGGTGTCCTACCAGATGGTGACATTTCCGCGTTCTCTTCAGTATAAAAGTTTGAAGTGATTCGCTGACAGTGATTTAAGAGCCAAATGACAATGAGAAACTCAAAAAGTTTTACTTTCTGGCAAGTGTGGTGTGTGTGTGTGTGTGTGTGCTTGTGTGCATGCATGCATGTGTGTCTTGAAAAAAAAACAGCAAAAATTTGCAATTAATGAAGCTTTTCTGTGAACACTGTCTTAAAATTCTAGTCTGCTTTAAATAAACACTCTGGATGATTACAATGAACAACGCTTCCATGGAAAGATAGCGACTGCTGAATCTTTAGACAGCATCTTTGCTCAGATTAAAATATCCATTTTCCTGTCTGAAGTATTTGTCTACATGGAGGGACTAATTAAAACTAATTAAAGTGAGTACAAGGATATCAAACTTTAATGAGTGTCTATTCTAGATATATTTTTAAATGATGGGCCACATAAGATGCTTTGAAGCTTTTCCCCTTTAGCAAAGTACAGATAAACAGCGAGAACTCAATTTCCAAAGTCAAAGCCAAAATGGGCCAGTGACATTTAGGAAGAGAAACACTCTCTACACGAACACATGCCGTGGGTGAGTATGACCACCTGCAATGTCTTCCAATCAGCATAGCAGCTCAATGAAATCTCTAAGCTAGGAAAGGAGACACACACACACACACACACACACACACACACACACACACACTATTGAAATGAGCCAGTGGAGCAGGAGAGGCGCAGTCGTAAAAAAACACCTTAGATCTTAGCAGTAGCTGTTTAATATCACATTTTCTCCTCAAGGGTTGGAAAAGAGAACCTTGCTCTTGAGCTACCAATTTCATGGGCAAATTATAGACAAGCCATCCTGCTCAGTGGTTAAGACCAGGCTCAGGAGACAGCTGCAGCTCCTGGTGCAGAGATGCCAAGGACATTTTTTATGAAGATTAAATAAAAAAGTAAATGTAAAAAATCTGTAAAATGCCTCGCACAGAGTAGTTGTTCTACGTATATATCTGTTTCTTCTCTTTTCCATCCTTTCAAGGTTGATTTATTCAAATTTGGCAGCGTATCGATCTTGTTTCCACAGAATACTAATAGAAATGTAAATCTATTTCTTTTTTAAAAAAATTACTTTGGAAACTCATGAAAATTTAGTCAAAGGGGAGTTTACCAGGTGGAGAACTAATTGTCAGTTGGCCTTGACACATACATAAAGTAGACAAAATGCCTCCTCTGTTTCTATGTGACACAGCCACATCACACGAGTGAATTAAAGTCCATTTATACCTGGCAATTGAAAATAAATCTCTAATTGGGAACATAAAAGATAATTATGCAGACATCATTTGTGAAAGAATAAAGCACTAATGTGGTGAGCACATGCTAACTATAATTGGTCTTTTCTCTTGATAAATATAATTTATGAAAATTACATATTTAAGTTTAAAAATAAAATCTGACTAAAGTTTCATAATGAAAAGAGCAATCTTTTGCCCAATGCTTCCCCATTGAATAGTCTCACTGACCAAAGTTAACCACATTAAAATTTAAATCCTATTTTGGGGCATATATCCTTATGTAGCTAAATAATATTCTTTAAAAGTTAAGAAACTTCTTACATTATCATTATTAGACATCATTTAATATAGTACTCTAGGATTTATTTCTCTGATAGAGCCATCTCTACATGACATTTTCACACTATTTGTACATGCTAATGTTTTTGTAAAATTGTCATGGTTTATGTACATTATATAATATTTATATTATAAATATATATAACAAATATCTTATTTAATAAAGAGAGAATATGCAAATTTACCATCACACCCTAACAGTCAAGATGGCTGCGCCCACAGCAGAGGCAGGGATTCCGTAACACAAGAAGGCTGCGCCCACAGCGGAGGAGGCCGAGTTCCCATAAGGATCCTTAAGGAGCAATCAGCAGGGACCTGAGGCTGCGGCCCTGGCCTGATGGGGCTTAACAGGTGACCTCAGGCCATGCCCCCTGCCAGGTGGAGCTTGACAGGGGACCTTAGGTCACAACACCTGCCCTGGCGACAGGTCAGGGGACCTGAGGCCATGCCCCCCGCCATGCTGGGCTTGATGGGGGAACTGAGGCCATGCTCCCCACACAGTGGGGCTTGACAGGGATCTCAAGGCGTGTCCCCTGCTGCAGCTCGGGCTGAGGGACCTGAGGCTACCCACTCCACCCCGGGCCGGGAGACCTGAGGCCATGCTCCCTACCATGTGGGGCTTGATGGGGGACCTGAGGCCACACTCCCCACACAGTAGGGCTTGAGGAGGGACCTCAGGCTGTGTTCCTGGCCCAGGCCAGGGGACCTCAAGGTGCACCCCCCACCCCTTGCAGGGGGACCTCAGGCTGTGGCCCCCACCCTGGCACTGGTCCAGGCAACCTGAGGCTGCACCTGATGGGGGTGGGGCCGGCCGGGTCTGGATCAAGCCCAGTGGGGGTAGGGCCAGGCCAGCCGGGTCTGGGTCTCACATGATTTCAAGGTGCACATGAGAACTTGACTCTGGTTCCTGTGGCGCACCCCAGACTCTGACAGGAGGAAGATTTTCATATACATTTTACTAATTTTCTTTCATCTCTGACACTTCTATTATAGAGAAAGGGCAAATAGCAATATTAAAATATTTCCTCTAATTAATTCCCTTTTAATGTGCATGAATTTCATGCACCATGTCACTAGTTATATATAAATAGTAAAAATTCTGTTAGCATTTTTTTTTTCTTATACACACATTTAAATGTATTCTTGGCATTAATAAACACTAATTTACAAAATATTTTATTATTTTTATTAGTATTCCTTACTTTTTTTCTCTCAAAGCTACATTAGAACTTTCAAATCCTATACATGTTTTGCAGATGCTCAAATTACCAACAAATTCTATTAGTTCATTAACATGTTTCCTGAATCCTTTTACAGAGTAACCAGCATCCTCCTACTCCCACAGGATGAAAAGGTCTCTCAGTTTTATAAACAGAACCTTCCTCTACTTTCCTTTGCCACTCTGCTGTACAGAATCCAAATCCCATTTCCACTGGTTTTTAAATGTACTTCCTGTTTTTAGTAAAATCATTGTTTATAGTAGGCTTTTAGGTTGAAATTGACATATACGTTTTAAACCTTGTGAATGTGAAAATATACATAATCTATATTTAAGATGAATATTTGGCCAAATGCAGAATCTAAATTCAAAATATGTTTTCTTAATACTTAAAAAAACTGGCTCTACTAGAACCCTCTGTCATTTTTGAGGAATCTGATGCTATCTGACTTAGAAATATCTATTGATATAGGATATTTTACTGTTTAACTATATATGTACTAGAGGCCTGGTGCACAAAATTCGTGCATGCAGGCGAGAGTCCCTCAGCCCGGCCTGCACCCTCTCCAATCTGGGACCCCACAGGGATCGGGCCTAAACCGGCAGTCAGACATCCATCTCACAATCTGGGACCGCTGGCTCCTAACCGCTTGCCTGCCTGCCAGCCTGATTGCTCCCTAGGCGCTCCCTTGCCAGCCCGATTGACACCTAACTGCTTCCCTGCCAGCCTTATGGCTCCCAACTTCCCTCCCTTGCCACCACCCGCCTCCTCCACCCAGAACTACCTTCTCCACGCCACGCAGAGCCGTGGGACCCCTAGGTTTCATTACGTGGAGCAGCCGCCAGGCCCCACCTCCAATGTGCACGTGGCCATCTTGTGACAGCCATCTTGTGATGGCCATCTTGTGATGACCAGCTTGCGATGATGTTAGGTCATGATGCATGAGGGTGTGATGCCACCAAGGCTATTATTAGTATAGATATGATCATGCACAATTGTGATGCACTCAATTGTGCATGATCGTATACTCAGCTTCATCATCAAAACAAAATGTACAGTCTACCATATGCAGAAAATGGACCTTCGTGATAATACGGTATGTGGTATTCACAGATATTCTATATCAATATAGTATCAAGAGGCAATATTTTAGGGCAAGTGTTCAGAGTCAATGATCACTTGAGTAAAGAGCATTATATCTACCTGGCTTATAGGCTTGGCTCTACCACTTTGTAACTGCAACATTGGGCATAGTAGCTCACCTTTCTTAGCTTGAATGTTATCTGCTAAAAAGTAAAGATTATATCTGCATTGCAGATTTGTTTTCTTTTTTTAGATTCAATCAGGACTTTAAAATCAGTTATATCTTATATTTTAGGTGGGTCTATTCCACTTTTAAAAAAGGAGATACATTTAAGTGATTTTTTCAAATTGACTTTATAAAGAACTAAACTTATTTTGATATAGAATAATATGTTTTATGTTAGCCATCAATTATATAAAAAACAAATAAGCACTGGTGATAAAATAAATTTATTAAAACACAAAATAGTTCAATAAATTAAATAGTTATTTTAAACTGTGCGCTAGAAAACTTGGATCGTTAAATGTACACAATTTAAAGTGAAAAATAAAAATATAATACTTAAACATTTAAGTTAAAATAGAAGAAACATTCATTTTTCTTATTAAAATAAAAAATATGATTAACATTTCTTTTCTATAACTAAATTAATAGGTTTGAAAATACAAGCAGCATCAGTACATCATATTTAAATAAAAACAGTAAAAATGAAAGAACACAAATTAGATCGTTCATTATACATGTCAATTACTTGCATTAGACAACCAGCTTTATAATTACAGCTTGCAACCAAGGGCTAGAAATTCCCTTCAACTATCCAAATGTACTTACAGTTAGTTTTGTTTCCCTGATAAGTAATCTAACATGTAAGGTTTTTCATAACTTCTTTTTCTGATAATTTCAACTCACTAGTATATTTCTTATGTATTCATTTTATTTTATCAACAAAGATTAAAGACTTAATCTGAGGTGGGATGGGAACCAGGCAGAGAGGATTAATGGGGGGAAAAAAGGGGACACCTGTAATACTCCCAACAATAAAGATAAAAAAAAAAGATTAAAATTTAGCCTAGCTGGCAATCCCATTATCTTGCATGATAAAGGCAAAAGTATGTTTGGTAATTGCTGCAGAACTCAAGGGATTTATTTAGAGTGAGTATAAAATCCAATTAATTCCTAGTTTTCTTAGCAGTCATGTGGATCATTAGTTCATTCACTTGAATGCTTATGTTTATCACTATTTCCCTAGGAGATATATATATATATATATATATATATATATAGAGAGAGAGAGAGAGAGAGAGAGAGAGAGAGAGAGAGAGAGAGAGAGAGAGGGAGAGAGAGAGAGAGATACATGCTTGATTTAATTTGGTTCAAACTAAAATTATTTAGAATGGGATTGTTTTATGTGAATACATTTTTATATGAGGTACTCCCATACGGAAAAAAAGAACAAGAGGTCATCTATTTTATAAAAACAAATGGTTTGGAGTTGGATTCATGCTTTATTATACAAGTCTTCTTTTTGGAGCTAGAAAAGCATATTCTTATGAACAAATAAAAAATTTACGTCTGGGGAGTAAAACCATATTTCCCAGACTTTATCACAAGCCTCTTTAACACACACACCCAACCACATTTTTTTTTGGGGGGGGGGGAGTGTTAAAATATAAATTTGTTTTTATTTTTTACATATGTTAATTTTATTTTAAAATAAATAGCTGGATTCTCTACACTCATATTTTATTTTGGAGTTTTATGTCTACATTCATATAGAGGTTTTTAATTTTTAAATTTTTTATTAAATGTATTGGGGTGACATTGATTATTAAAATTATATAGGTTTCAAGTGTATAATTCTATGATACATCATCTCTATGTTGCATTGTGTGCCCACCACCGAAGTCAAATCTTTCATCACCATTTATTTGAGCCCTTCCCTCTGGTAACCACCAGGTTGCTGTCTATGAAGTTTTGTTTTTCTTGTTTGTTCATTTGTTGTTTTCAGTTTCAAATTCCATATATGAGTAAAATCTTGTGTTACTTTTTCTGACTTATTTCACGTAGCATGATATCCTCAAGATCCATCCATGTTGTCACAAATGGCAGTATTTTATCTTTCCTTATGGCTGAGTATTGTTCCACTGCATATGTGTATCACATCTTTATGAAATCCTGTACTGAAGGATGCTTCAGTTTTATTTTTATGTCTTGGTCACCATGAATAATGCTGCAGTGAACATAGGAGTGAGTGCATATATCTTTGTGAATAAGTGTTTTCAAATGTTTGGGGTAGATACACAGAAGAGGGATTGCTGGGTCATATAGTAACTCTATTCTTAAGTTTTGAGGAACCTTCATACTGTTTTCCATATTAGCTGTACCAGTTTACATTCCCACCAGCAGTGTATGAGGGTTCCTTTTTCTCCACAACCTCAGCAACACTTGTTATTGTTGATAATAGCCATTCATTTTGACAAATGAAATCTGGCTGAGAGGAATAGAAACATTTAGGCCAATAATAAGATCTATCAAAGTTGTTATGCTGTAGTGAGGTTTTCTTAGTAAGATAATATTTGATAAAACAGTTACTACCTTCTTAAGACATAGTAAATATTAATAAATAATTACTACTATTGATAGCCAGAACAGTCAGCCAAGGTTTTTTTTTTGTTTTGTTTTTTGTTTTTTGTTTGTTTGTTTGTTTTTCTCCCGGGGTCGTGTCTCCTGACTCAGCAGAATGAGCTCTGTGGACCAGAAGATTTAAGCAAAAGTGTGGAAAATTTATTACAAGTAGATTCAGACTCCCCTCAGAGGGAGGGGGGGGGGCAATAATGAACTGTCCCTTAAAGCCTTGTAGTCCAGGGGTATATATTGTTGCAGGCCCTCCCTTGGTTTCCCATGCCTCTGACTTTGAGTCCAGAAACATTCTATCATTTCTGCATGGTTGGTTCCTGTGATTAGGCTGCTCAAACAGTCGTGTCTGCCCTGCCTATGTCCCACCTGCCTCTGTTTCCCACTGGACCTCTGCCCTGACTGCCTGCATTTCAAGTTAACCGTCTCACTATTATTACTTTACTAGTATTATTCTTAAATTACTCAATATTTGTTTTATGGTCTTGAGGAAATGAAATCCCCAGATGGGGGTTTAATATGGGATTCTGACAGTATTGTTTAGGCTACCATAGAGTGTTATATAAGGGCAAATTGAAGTTAAAATTAAGAGTCTTATTTCCAACTGTTGAAAATAAGAGGAAATACTTGTTCCCCTCTATTTTTTCTTTTAGGATTTCATTCTCTCTCCTTTCCAGATGTACATAAATCTTTTTAATGCCTAAATAACTTATTGTTTCTTTTAAAACTTAGGAATGTTTCTTCAATGTCCTTAAATACTTCTCCTATCCAATTATTGTGCATTTATCGATATGATCATGTGATTGTTCTTTAGCAGCCTGTTGGTGTGATGGATGGCATTAACTGATGTTTGAACCAGTCTCACACGCCTGGATAATCCCACACGCTAGTGGTGCATACTTCTTTTTATCCAGTGTGGGTTCCGTTTGCTTATATTTTATCAACTTTGTTTGAACTTCTGTTCCTGAAAGCTGTAGTTTTTTTTCCTATAATATTTCTGTCTTATTTTAAAAATAGAGAAATGCTGACCTCATAGAATGAGTTAGAAAATATTTCTTCAGCTTTCTTTCCTAAGTATTTGATAGAATTAACCAGGGAACTCATGTGAGCCTGGCGTTCCTGTTTTGGAAAGTTATTAATTATGGATTAAATTTCTTCAATATATATAGGCCTATTCAGGCTGCCTATTCATGTGTGTGTGTGTGTGTGTTTTGCAAGTTTGTGTATTTCAAGTTATAGATCTATTTCATAGTTATCAAATTTGTGGGCATAAAGCTGTTCATATTATTCCCTGGTTATTTTTAATGCCCATGGGATCTACAGTGATGTCCCTTCTCTCAGTTATGATATTAGTAATATGTGTCTAACTCTATTTTTACACATTTATTCTGAAATCCAGAAAAAGAATTTCAAGCATTTTCCTACCCTCATAGAATTGACCTTTCTGAGTTTATTTCAATACAACTATTGTTTTTTTTGTTTTTTTTTAATACTTCTATTACCATTAAGTAAACTCCAGTGGCCTGATATAGGAAGGTAAAACATTTTATTTAGTTGCCTGAAGCATTGATTTAATTCAACTCATTCAATAAGGATTTATTCACAAGATTCTAGATACTTTTCTAAGTGTAGAAGGAGATATGAAGATGAAAAAGACAAGGTGCACACCATCAAAGATCTCACATGGAAAGAAGCAGAATTATAATATGGACCCAGTACCACTGCCTGTTGGCCTTTACAACGTTGTGCCAGTAAGAGCACCTGCTTCCCTTCAGATGACTGCAACCCTGGCTGATGCCTAGAAGGCAACGTCAGGAGAGACCTTGAGCAAGAATCTCTGAACTAAGCCACCTGAAAATCCCAGACCATCACAATCAGTGTGAATGCATGAATGTGCGGGATGAATTATTATGCAATAACGTAAGTAACAGAGACAGGTATACATTAAGGGAAATAAAATTCTAAGATAGATGAGATAGCTTCCTGAGTAAACAGGTTAAGGAAATGGAGCACGCTAATAGGAGGTAGTGAGCTTTGGACATAGTTTTAAGAATAATTTGAGTTTAGCCTGGCTGGTCTGACTCAGTGGATTGAGCATAGTCTCAAGCACCAAGAAGTCACAGGCTTGATTTCTGGTCAAGGCACCTGCCTGGGTTTCGGGCTCAATCCCCAGTAGGGGATGTGCAGGAGGCAGCTGATCCATGTTTCTATCTCTCTCTCCTTTTCCCTTCTTCTCTTTCTAAACAATCAATAAAATGTATTTAAAAAAATAGTTTGAGGTTGGATAATAGCTTGTTGAAAAGGGAAAACCTAGAAGGTGGAGAAAGTGAACTTAAAGGCACAAAAGCAAAATATTATTCATGAGTATCCAGCTGTGCTCCTGCTACCTGGATTCTGGGTACTTAGAGGGGACCAAATGAAAAAAAAAAAATCTTTGGGGCTAAATGATGAAATGTACCCATTCATCTATTGTTGATTGAGAAATGAGAGTGCTGTTTAATAGCCTGAGAGTGAGGAGTAAATGTGTAAGTTTAATCTATTCTTAAGCAAGAGAGTCACAAAATTATCCCATGCTTTAGAAACATTACAGAATTAATGAGTTGCAGAATCTTTCATCTATGTCAGGATATGTTCTAAGGGATGGGTATGAGAGACCATTCTCACTACGGAAAAGTACACAGTTTCATAGGAGGTGCGGGCAAGTAAAACACTTAGATGGCAGAGATTATATGTGCTATAATGGGGACACAAGAGCCAATAAAATTTGTGTTAAACAATGTTCTATGTGCATGTTTAAGTAATAAATATATAAAAATTGAACATAGAAAATTAAGTGGTCAAAAGATAAAATGAGAAACTATGTATGCAATTTCTATGTCCCAAGGGAGGCATGTTTTTATATATATACTAGAGGCCCAGTGCATGAAATTCATGCATGGGGGGAGGAGGGCGGTGGTCCCTCAGCCTACCATGTACCCTCTCCAAGCCAGGACTGCTGGCTCCTAACCAATCACCTGCCTGCCTTCCTGATCCCCCCTAACTGCTCCCCTGTTGGCCTGATCAACCCTGATTGCCTCTGCCTCACCCTGCACCTGAGACCAAGGATTTAGAATCAATCAAATTAGTTGGTCTGATAGACCTTTATAAACACCACCTAAAATAAGTACCTTACAAAAATGTCTTCCACTTTCTGGAGTCACATAAGTTAATGCGGGAAAGAGAATTTTGACTTGTAAAATGTTAACATTGAGGTAATTAAAATAACTTATTGAATGGGAGAGGTTTACATCAGATATGAACAGACTCTGGAGTAGTCTTTTTTTGTTTGTTTTGTTTGTTTGTTCAAATATATATTTTTATTGGCTTCAGAGAGGAAGGGAGAGAGAGAATCATTGATTGGTTGCTTCCTGCACAACCCCTACTGGGGATCACCTGCAACCCAGGAATGTGGGAATCAAACCTGGGACCCTTCAGTCTGCAGGCCAATGCTCTATCCACTGGGCCAAATGAGACAGGGCAGAGTCTGGGTTTTTTTCCCCGAGTCCTTGCCTTTAAGTGAATATTAACACTAATAATAATCTAGACTAATAAAAACAACAGATAATCCACATATAATTTCTATTCTTTTTAATAATAAATAATTGATATTACATTATTTTATTATTCTCCTGGGTGTTGTGTATTTACGCTTTTTGCACAATAAAAAGGAAACAAATAATGAGGAAATACATTATTAATGTCTATATTCCTAAAGAGATTTATTTGAGTATGTTTGCTTAGGTGCTTGATGGAGTTCATTGTCTTTTCCCCTGAGGCACAGACTTTCTACTTCGGGGAAAACAGTGAACTGTTTGGGGTGCATGCATATGGAGACCCAGGAACTTTACATTCTCTTACTGTGCCTCCTCCACCCATGGGGGGACACAAAGGCATCACATCTTCCCACTGTCCCCTCCATCTATGAGGGGCCCTGATGATTTTACATACGCATGCATCCTTTTCTCCAACCATGTTGGGTACCTGGGGACTGTGCATCTTTTCACTGTCTTCTTTCTCCATTGTTTTTCAGTGCACTAGGTCTATTACTTTCTTTTTTTATACCAATAATAACACTTCCCTATTGATTGAGAGTTTCTGTCCTTGCTCATGAAGCCTGCATCAGGACACTTTCATGATGAGATCAAACATCCTTACTATGAAACCATGTATTCTCATTATAATTCCCTAACTGAAGTTTGTCTTCAATTTGGGGTGAGGAGAACAGCATGCTGTCCAAAGACAGCCCCAGAGGACCTACAATTGAGTTTTCAGAAGTTGCTTATTTTAAATACTATTTATTTCTTAAATTTTCCTCTAAAATTTATTTTATAATGCAACAGAAAATAAGACTCTGAGAAGCAAATCTGCTATGAATCTTCCATCATCAGAAGAGCAATGACCTGTATGGCAAGGATCTGTGCCAGTTCCTGAAAAATCATTAGAAAAATCAGTGCTGCCCAGCTGGTGTTGCTCAGTGGCTGAGCATCAACCCATGAACCAGGAGGTCACATGTTGATTCCCGGTCAGGGCCCATGCCTGGGTTTCAGACTGGATTCCCAGTGTGGGGTGTGCAGGAGGCAGATGATTCTATCCTATTATTGATGTTTCTATTTCTGTCTCTTCCTCCCCTTTCCTCTCTAAAGTCAATAAAAATATATTTTTAAAAAATCATAAAAAAAGAAAAATCAGTCCTAATCTTACAATGTATGGCAGGGGCTGGTTTTAAGAATACATCAAATCAGGTCCTGGGAAAGCAGAAACTGTATAAATTATAAAGTAAGCCTGAAATAGAAACTATCTCATTAAGTCTATCTCCAAGTTGTTAACCATGGAAATGAAAATCCATACTTTTGCAACATTTCCCTCTTTTCTGCACCAAGACAAATTGCAAAAGATATGAATATATGATCTAATGACAAGGATGGAATAGAGGATTGGAAAAAAAATTCAGTCTTTTCCAGATAATATCATGTAATGTGAAAAGCATGTTTACAGGCTGCACAAAATGACAGTGTGTCATCAAGTTCATTCACAAAACCCCAAATGACCAAGTTCACTGGTTAATTTCTCTTCCATACTAATTTGACCTCTTTTGCACTACATATTTTTTATAGTTGGCGGCTCTCTACCTCTTGAAAATCCCGTTCTCCAATATTCTGGAACACCACACCTCTCTGGCTGTTCTATTACCCGACTAGTTCTCTTCCTCCGTCTCTTCTGCTGGAGCCCATTCTGTTCATAGATACCGGTGTCTTCCTTGTTTCTATCCACACTCTCTCCCTCCGTGTTCTCCTTCAGGTGCGTGTGCTGAGTTGCCGTTCCCTGGGTGTTTAGCGACATCACAATGCACATCTCCAGCTCCTCCCCTGGACTCCAGGAAGGAGAGCAGCTGCTTATGTGGCATCTCCGCCTGGATGTCTAATATCGCTCTGACCTTCAACATGGGGACAGCAAAACTCCTGGTTCCCACTCAGAAAACTGCTGGCTATCTTCCTGTCTCGGTTACTGGCACCAATATTCACTCAGTGGTATCGGCAAAACCTAGGCTTTGCCCACGTCCTACTTTCTCTGTTCTCATCCCCACATCCACTCCAGTAAGACCAGCACCACTTCTCCAATCATCTCCTAGTTGGACTGTCTCTCGCTCCCCTGCGTTCACGACCCTCTAGCACTGCCTCCCCCTCTTCCCTGCACTTGCCACGGCCATGTGGGCTTTAGGATACACAGAACTTTCATCTACAGACCATTTACTCTTCCCTCTTCCCGGAGCACCTTCTCAGTGATCATTGCAAGGCTAGCTCCTTTACAACACTTCACTCTTAACTCCTCACAGACCTCCCCGACCATTCCAGCTGATGTGGCATCCTACCTACCTCGCTACTCTTTCCCTATGGTACTTTTTATTACCTGGCATAATTGTTTATTTAATTGGTTACATGTTGATCACTTTTCACCACATTATAAACTAAATGATGGCATGGGATTTTTAATTTTACTGCTACCTCACCTGCCCCCAGTAATTAAATCAGAGGCTAGTAAGTTGTAGATGGTAATGAATAGCTCTTTAGTGAATGAAATAAGAACTTGTGTGACTGCCTTAAACACCCACAGATATAGGAATGCTATTTAAATTGACCAGAGTCCCAAAGCAAGAGAAGGATGGTGACTACATCTTTTCTGCCTTTAAACTCTAAGCTGTGCTGCTATTTTAAGCAATTTTAAGATTGTAAACACAGGGCAGTGTAACAATATACTTTTTTCATGTTATCAGGTAAACCTTTAATTTTTCTATAACCAATTGCAGTTCCTCAGAGTGATAATGCATAGGATGGAGATTTTAATTAAGTGAACCAGAATTAAACAAAACGACACTTGGCTCAGAAAAATTCTTCAGTGTTGACAGGAATATCACAGAGTGATGTTGTGAATTGGCAGAAAGACAAATGCATTTTGGGAGAGGTATACTGTGGTGATTACAGTGCCAATCAAATCAGCAGGAAAGAAACATTCAGCTTGATTGTTTACCAGAAAAAAGAAGTTTAATATGAATGGAGGTGCTGTCTCCAATAGAGACTGTATCTGCATGTGAAAATAAAGATAAACAAAGTCACTGTCGCTGACAAGTTTATGAACAACAGCCCTGCCCCTCACGCACCCCCCCCCCCAAAAAAAAAACACCTGCAAATACATTTTCTTATTTTTCTCTCCTATTTTTACACTAAAAATATCATTGCTATTTTCTGGCAAGGAATGAAACAGTTTATTAATACTTACTATGTACCAGACTTTAGGAAAATGATAACTTGAAGTATGATTATTCTATCTATCAGTGAGTCTCCCAGCGAGGTAGATAGTGAGGCCCCTGGGTCAGGTTTCCTTACTCACAGCAGCAGCAAGCAACCACCGGCCGCAGTGCATCGCCGTGAGCCTGAAGTGTGCTGATTTTACACGCATGACAGTTCCAGCCTCGTGATGACCACATGAGGTACGTTGTATCAATTTCCTGAGGAAATGAAGTGTTTGCATGTTAATGACCCCACCCAAGGATGCAGACATATGGAACTGAAACCCAGGTCTGTCTGATACTGACGCCAGTGCGTGGCCTTCAGTGGTGGGTGCTCTTTCCACAGGACTATGCTGCTAATGACATCGCTAGAGCCCTTTGTCCAATTTCAGTCTTCCCTTTTGAGGGCTAGTTTCTCATGCTTCCTGCATTCAGGTGAATAAATGAATGGATTTATAAAAACAGGGGATGTGGGTCAGGTCAGGGGTGTGGATTTGGTTGGAGCAAGGAGAAGAAAGTTAGAGGAGGAAGCTGCGGAGAAGGCACTTTAGCAGAGATCTACTATGTGTTGAGCTTGTTAAAATTTTAAAATTCATTTTTTGCTCTGATGAAAGACTGGGTGCATTTCAATCTTGAACATAAAGGAAATGCATGCAATCATTTTTATTCTTTCTCCTCACACTTGTGTTTACTAGAAACCAAAGCTGAGTCATATTGTGAATAATGAAGACAAATTAAATTAAAATTTCAAAGACATATTTTCAAATTAATGTTAAAAAATAACATTCCAGGATGATGCTTAGCATTTCATTGTAGACAAGCTATCAGAAATAAGAAGGGGCCAGTAACTGCAATAATTTCCTAGGAAAGAGGACATCGCTCATTTAAAAAAGAAATTGAGCACGGAGCTTTCAAACCTTGCTTTTTTTTTTTTTTTTTTTTACTAAATTTATAGAGGCCGGAAAGGCTTTGTCTCTGGATTACACATGCAATTCTATAAAGCCCCTGTCTAAATCCTAAGCAATTCTGTCCACCCCTTATAAACACATGCCCAACATTATTTTTCTCGATCTGATGGATAGAAGGTAAGGTAGTGACAATTCTTAGCTCATGTGACATTTGGAATGAGTTTGGAGAGACACTACACATCTATGAAGCCACACTAAGAATATACCAGAGGACTCTGGAATCCATGCTTGAGGGCTCAGTTTCAGCTAGCAGAATGCGTTATAAAAAACAGTGTTTCTAAAACCAATAATTTATACTTTAAGCAGCACACCCAATTATTTCATCTTACTTTGGCTTGTTTGAATCTTTTTATAAAGTATGACTTCCAGAATGTATAATTAATATGCGATTCCAAAACAATTACTTCCTGAAATTAAAATGTTCTGTTCTTAAGACAAAGTGTAGGTATAGTCTCATGATGCCTTCAGTGTGTAAATGTTTCAAAGCAAGTCTGACTTTTGTTCCCATTGTGATGGGAACCAAATTTTAGAAAAATAATCTTTCACAGAAGGTTGAACATTGTTGACACAGCATTTCTTTCTGTGAAACCAACAACCACTCAAAGAAATAGGTCATTGTGCAATACAGTTATTAAGAACATATGCCCAGCACTGTTCAACAACTTGACGGAAGTTCTATGGATACTAAGGGCAGAGTAGGAACTTGAACCAGCACCTGCTTAACACATTCCCATATGCACACATCATATCACATTTCCTCACCAACAAAAGGGACAGATTGGAATGGACTGAGAGAAGGGGAAGAACATTTATGAAGTGATTTGTGAGGAATGCTTCCGAGATGGGAATGACCGAGCGAGAGAAGAGAGGCAGAAAGACAGATCTAGTAGAGAAGCAAGTCATGGTGAGGAGAAGAACCTCATTAATAATGAGCCTTACCATTTGGAATTTTTGGAGTAAATTTGTATTTGTTCTCATAAGGGAAAACCTAAAAATTTTGAATCGCCTTCTCAGCATGATGACAACAAAGAGTATAGCTGCAAACATGCATCTGGAGAATAATAACCATGTAAGAGTTTGGACAAGAAAGAGACAAGTTGTGGCGAGCTCAGCCTTTTGGTGCAGAGACTGAGCTGAGACTGTTAGGGCAGCGTTAAAGACAAAGGTCGTGGAGCATAGGGACTTGATGGCGGATTGGCTATCAGCAGAAGGAAAAGTTTGGGTAAAAGGCTATTTTAAGAGTATGTGGTTGGGGGTGTGGGGAAATGATGTCACCAGTAATGAAAGTATCTCTTCTAAAGAGGGTTAGTCCTCAAGCACATACTCAAAAATTATTTAATTTCCCATGACCGACGTACAGAAGCAGTGAATCAGCACAGGTCTGCTATTCCTGTGGAAGAATCTAGTCTTTAATACACATTTGGAAATATCCCCTTATTATTTGAAATTGCCTTAGATTATAAGTATCACATCTGGACCAGTGATTTAGTTTTCTGAAATAACTTGACTTTTGGAATAAAAGCAATGTACTAGATATTAGTGTCACAATTTCTATCATTTCAAATACATTTCTTATAAATAATTGATGACTGTTATTTATTCATCATTGAATTAGAAATTCATATTAAAGTTAAATGAGCTTTTTAGAAAAGAGATTATATTCTTATGGCAGATGAAGATATTTGGGAAATCACAAGAGCTTATGACTGACTGATTGTCTTAATATTCATAAAATGGCCAAACTGTGTTTGAAATGCTCTAGAACATTACATTAAAAATGAAACACCAGCAATAACAGCAACATTAACAAAGCAATTAACATCCAATGTTTCATTTTCTTCTGGATGAAATCAGTAAAAAGCACTAAATTATAGTAAAAATTATACTATATATCAGGGTATAAATTATAGTTAACCCCAAATATCAGAGCCCCAAAAATTATTTCTCAGCAATTACTCATGAATCCTGCAGATACTAAGCAAATGTATATTCTTCACTATTTGCCCCAAATATATATCTAAACTCTGTTGAATATGATCACTATAGAAAATGAATTGTGCTATTATTTTTTAATCTTTTAAACTCCAAGTTATAAAGGACAGCCAGGCATGAGTTGTTTTCTTCTCAATTATCTGCTAGTGCCACCCACTATTTTGCCCCATGAAGTAATCAGAGGTAAGTGTCCAATAACCTGTTTCTAGAGTCACTTGAGCATGGTACCTACAGCATGAGCCCTGGAACTAGGATGTACAGGAAATGATCTTGGTCTCACAATTAACTTACAGAATGGCTTTGAGAAAGATATTTAAACATCAATTTTCTCATTTGTAAAATAGAGCTTTAGAGGGTTTTGGGTATAGCCAGTGGGGTAGATATCAGAGCCCAACATTTAGACATATAATTATTATCACTAAGGATTTATTCTTATTATTCCTGCAAATGCATATGGGCTTTCTGCAAGCCAAGGGGAAGCCTGACTATTCCCTACCCAAGGATTTCCAGCCTCCAGCAAGAGTTTACTTGGCATCCCTGACCTTCTAACTCTAACAGAATGGAAAACATAAGAGAGAGAGATGGATTTCAAGAAAGAAGAGAATTCTAACTCTGCTAAACCTGCTTCCATACAATGAGAACTCTTCAACAAGTGGTCACT
This sequence comes from Myotis nattereri, assembly GCF_964212035.1. NCBI lineage: Eukaryota > Metazoa > Chordata > Mammalia > Chiroptera > Vespertilionidae > Myotis > Myotis nattereri. Next base: position 88,458,734 of record NC_138082.1, on the reverse strand, counting down.
GAATTTCCCCAAATCCTGGATTTTATTAGAATACTCCCTCCCACAGGGAGTAGGGGTGGAGGAGAGGAGAAGCTTTGAGTGGACACACTGAGATTAGAGTGCATTGAGCCGTGAGTGGAAAAGTTGTTAATTCAGTTGTGACTTGGTTTTTGTATCATGTTCCCTGATATAGAAGAAAAGTTTAACACTGAAAGGTTTGAAAAAGTAAGAGGGAAAAGACTGTATGGGCAAAAAGCATAAGTGGTAGTGCAGAGCAGTGGTTCCCAAACATCGCTGTGCATAAGGGTCACCAGACTCTGATGTGTGGGGTACAACTCATGAATTTTCATTTCTAACAAGTTCATAGATGATGCAAACATGGCAGCTCTGAGGGCCACACTTTGAGAACATCTGTAATTGAAGGACACAATGATCACCCATCTGTGCTAAAATGACCCCTTTTCTACCCTTTTTTAACAATATTTCAGACACTTGATATTACCTAGGAGAGGTAAATGAGAACACATATTCTTATTTTAGATAAATATTTCAGAATAACAGCAATAACAACAAGAATTGCTATAATTTATTTTGTGCCACCCTCTTTCTAGATGTAAAATATAATTAATACAACAGGCTTATAAGGAAGATATTGAAAACATTTTTTGGAAGACAAATATTGAGATGCAGACAACTTACATAATTTATTGCAGAGAAAATAAATGGTGTAGCCGGCTTTGAATTCAGGCTTTCCTGACATTAAAACCTGTCCTTTCAGTATGATGTTTTAGCTCCAAAAATGGCCATACTAGACATGAGGTCAGCAAGGAGGAACTAAAATATATAAGCAATCAGAGTTGTACACAACTTCACACTAAAGCTTACTGTGTCTGGCTTTACAAACATTCTTATTTCTCTAAAAATTCCAAGAGATGATGGCATAAACTGCAGGAGGAGCATAACTCACTTTTATGGTATGTGTGTGGCCTACTTAATGAACAGCTGTGCCATACCTATTGCTTCTTAATGCACGGTGTGTGTATGCATGTGTGTGTGTGTATACATGTGTGTACAAATGTTCTGGGTAAGTTATAAAACTCATAAGATATTTTATTCAGTTCTTTAAATCATACCATTTCAAATATATTTGCCTTTGATATTTCTATTTTTCAATTTTTCCTCTAAATATTTTGAGAGAGTTCAGTCAAGTCATTATATTATGCTTTTCTTCCCCATGGCTAAATAAAGTTCTCTTACATTTCCAGGTTAATTTGGGGTTTAGGTCTATAACCATTAATTCAGGGTTCTTTTTTTCAGAAGAGTGGCTGGCATAATGAGAGACTTGGTAACCATTTTTGACTGAATGAACAAATAACTGTCTCACCTTGCTGACACAGCAATGACTGAACATAGATTTTCTATTTGTTTACAAAAACAAGGCCTATTCAATGATCACTTTGGGAATTTCTAATGTAGCATTACATGTGCCAGAAGGGAGAAAGAGGAGATGAGCTAGATAGAGAAATAAAGAAGAGAACAGAGAGGAGCAGGGAAAGCTTCGTTGTAATTGGAAGGAACCTATGGTATAAAAGAAATATTTAAAATCATCGTGGTACACAGAATGACATTTTGTGGTGTAGACATAATATTGCTACCTTTTCCCAAATTTATTGAAATGTAATTGACATATAACATTGTGTAAGTTTAAGATATGTAATGTGTTGATTTAACACACTTTGATGACATTTTTTGATGGTAGATGTATGTTAAACAAATGATAAGATTTCCTAATACTTGACAGTCCAATAATTTTATGTTTATGTGCTTTGTTGCTTGTGCTTTTGGTATCATGTCCAAAATGTTGCTGACAAGACCAGTGTAAAAGAGGTTTGCCCCTATGTTGTCTTCATTTTATGTTTTAAGTCCTTAATCCACATCAGTTAATTTAAATAGAGGTCCAATTTCATTTATTTTGCGTGTGGTTATTCAGTTTTTGGAGCACCATGACTTAAAACGATTATTCTTTTGAGTATTCTTGGCTCCCTTGTCAAGTATCTGTTGACCATATATGCTTGGGTTCATTTATGGGCTCTCTCTCTTCTGCCCCAGTGGGCTGTGGTCTATTTTTATGCAGTATCACTCAATTTAGATAACTATAACTTTGTAGCATAGTTTAAATTCAGGAGAAGTGATACATCTATTTGTTCTTTCTCAGTATTGTTTTAGCTAGTCAAGGTCTTTTGTGATTTTATACAAAGTTTAGGATTTCTATTTCTGTGGGGAAAAAACCTGTTGGTATTTTAATAGTGTTTGAACTGAATCTATAGATGGCTTAGAGTAGAATGGACAACTTAACAATATTAATTTTTTTCTTACCCATGAACATGGAACACTTTCTACTTATTTGTCTTTTTCGGCTGCTTTCATTAAAATCTTCCAGTTTACAATGTACAGACCTTTCACCCCTTTGATCCTTGATAATTTTATTTCTGAGTATTTCATTGTATTTGATGCTATTTAGAATGGAGTTGGTTTATTTTTTTCAGATGTCTTATTGTTAGTTATAGAAATGCAACTAATTTCTAAATGTTGGTTTTTGTATCCTGCAACTTTACCCGTTCTTACCATCTTTTGGTGAAGCCTTTGGAATTTGTTTATATACAAGACCATGTCATCTGCAAATAAAGACAATTTTACTTTTTTTTTTCTTTTCTATTTGGATGCTATTTATTGATTGATTGATTGATTGATTGATTCTGCCTTATTGCTCTGAATAAGTATTTCGGTGAAAATATGCATTTGTGTCTAGTTCCTGATTTTAGAGTGAAAAATTTCAACCTTTCATCATTAAGTACTATGCATCTTTGTATATGCCTGTTGGTACCTTGAGGAATTATCCTTATATACACAATTTGTTGATGTTTTCATTTGTAAAGGGTAGTTTATTTTGTCAAGTGCTTTATCTAAGTCTGTTGTGATTATGGGATTATTTTTATCTTTTATTCCATCAATATGGCAGGTCACAGTTACTTATTTGTATATATTGCAACATCCTTACATACCAAGAATAAATTCCACTTGACCATAGTGTATGAGCCTTTAAATATGTTGTTGAATTTAGTTTGCTAATAATTTGTTGAGAAGTTTTGCCAACCTGCAAACATCCATCGCCCCTTACCCAGGCTGGCCAGGCACCCAAGTGGGGACCCCCACACTGAAGGGGGTGTGGCCAGCCTGAAAACGGAACTCAGTCCCTCAGCCAGGCTGGCCAGGCACTCCAGTAGGGACCCCCACCCTGATCCGGGACACCCTTCAGGGCAAACCAGCCATCCCCAACCTGTGCACCAGGCCTCTATCCTATATAATAAAAGGGTTATATGCAAATTGACCCTAACAGCAGAACGACTGGGAATGACTGGTCACTATGACACACAGGAGCTGCCCCCTGGTGGTCAGTGCACTCCCACGGGGGAGCTCTGCTCAGCCACAAACCAGGCTGACGGCTGCCAGTACAGCAGTGGTGGCAGGAGCCTCTCCCGCCTCCTCAGCAACGCTAAGGATGTCTGACTGCAGCTTAGGCCTGCTCTCCACTGGCAAGTGGACATTCCCCGAGGGCTCCCGGGCTGCCAGAGGGATGTCTGACTGCCAGCTTAGGCCCAATCCCCTTGGGAGCGGGCCTAAGCCAGCAGGTCGACATCCCCCAAGGGGTCCCAGACTGTGAGAGGGCACAGGCTGGGCAGAGGAATCCCCCCGAGTGCACAAATTTTTGTGCACCAAGCTTCTAGTATACTTATAATTGTTATATTATCTTGATTAATTAATCCTTTTATAATGACTTTATTATCTCTTATTCACATTTTTGGCTTAAACTTATTTTTCTGACATCATAAAGGTATCCCTACTCTATTTTACTTTACTCTTGCATGGAATACATTTCCTATCCTTTCACTTTGAGCCTATGTGTGTCCTTAAAGCTGAAATGAGTCTCTTGTAGACAGCACTGGAAGAAGCCAGGTTGTGAGGGCCAAGGCAGCTGGGGCTGCGAGGACCCAGACCCTTGCACAAGTTTCATGCACTGAGCCTGTAGTTGTAAATAAAGAAAAGTTATATACATAAATATTTACCTGTCTAATTTTCCCAACACCATTTACTTTTCCATATATATAAATAGAAAGTGAGTGAAGTAGAATTAATTTAGATTACAAAGCATGTGCATGAATATAGAGCTGGAAAATCATTCTATGACAAAAAGGAACTAAAGAAAATCTATACTAGTAATAGAGGAATATGCAAATTGTCTGGAATGCCATCACAGTAACAGTAACAACTGAACAGCAGGCTGCATGGGGTGACAAGGCTGACGGGATTAGTGAGAGATGAACAACCGACTGAACAGCAGGCTGCATGGGGTGATCAGGCCAGCGGGGGTAGCAGTTGGGGGCAACCAGGCTGGAATAGGGGGACAGTTGGGGATGACCAGGCTGGCAGGCAGAGGCTTTTAGGGGTGATCAGGCTGGAGGGGGAGGGGGGCATTTAGCTGCAATCAGACAGGCAGCCAGATGAGCAGTTAGGAGCCAGCGGATCCGGCCTAAACTGTCAGTTGTACATCCCCCAAGGGGTCCCGGATTGGAGAGGGTGCAGGCTGGGCTGAAGGGACCCCCCAGGCATGAATATTTCATGCATCAGGCCTCTAGGGTTAATATAAGCTATATTCATAAATGTATGTGAACATATGTGATTGTCAAGAAGCACATGAGGGTAGGTTTGGAAAAAGTGGAGGCTCAGAACTTCGGATTCCTGAGAAGAACATTCTTACAACTGCTAGAATGTGCCAACTCTACCATTACTGGACCTTATCTTTATTTAGTGCACAAGATGTAACCGCTGGCACTTGAACCTCTTAGTGAAAAATCAATTTATGCAATCTGAATGAAATAATAACAACTGATAGTTGTTGTTTTTTTCTCAGTAAAAGTGTTGGTTAATTTTCCTAGTGTGGGAAATAGTGAATAGATCAAACACAAAGAGAAGAAAATTATTTCTATAGATGCCAGGTTGGGCTAGGAAAGCAGGCATTAGTCTTTAAGCAAATTGGCTTTATTTTTCTCCATATTACTTTCTGTGATACATGTACATGCAAAAATATTAATAAATACTTTCAATTGATGATTCATAATTTTCTAGTAGTGACCTTCTATTCCTGAATATCATGATTAAGTACATAATTTTTATTAATAAAGATTAAGATTAATTTAAATGTGACAAAATATCTTTATCTAGGCGTTTTTTTCTTCTTCCAATACTAGGTTCTTTCTGGAAATAATGAGAGATTTCAGCACTGCGGTCTCCTGTGGAAGCAGTCTCAGTGACAGAAAAAGGAAATAAGCTGAGTTATGGTGCAGAAAAAACTCCAAGACTCAACTTGACAGAGTATTAATTGGAGGTTCTTTTCCCGCCTCATACCAACTTATAATGATGATGTGGTCACTGCTGGGTTTATTACATTTTAATGGCATGCTCCTTTTTTGAAGCCTTCACTGTTCTTCTTTTCATCCATGATGACTTCATTTGGAATTTCCATACAGTGTGCTTCACTGTAATATATGTTGTTTACTGGCACTTTGTGAGGAAAAGGAAGAAAGCAAATTTGAAGCAAAATGAATTGAAGAAGAAAGTTTAAATATTGTCTTGTGTCAGGCAATGTGAAGTGTTTTCTAAAATAAGAAACATAAGACAATATTATATAAAAAGATGGGGATAAATTAAAAGATAAGAAAAAAGGCATTTACTTGATGTTTTTTCAAAGAAGTGAGTTAGTGTGTCTATCCCAACAGTTATACAAAATGAAGGTTGAACTAGACCATGATCCCTACAATCCAAAGGCAGGCACATGTTTCTATTCTATTCGCAACCAAAGACCCAATAATGTCTCCCAAGTTGGACATAATAGACCTTTTACTAAATTCAACTGATCAAAATTATCTTATAGCTATTTGAGGAGAGAAAATGAGAAGAAGCTGATTCAGGTCTCACTAAAATTGGAGTTATTTGCCAAAAACTGAGATCGAGTTTTCATGTCATCAGTACAAAAAGTCCTGTTATTGAGGCTTGACATTTTTGAAGACAAAATGTCTATGAGAAAAAGCAAACAAAAAACCGCATGATGTAACAAAGAGTACATGCACCTCTCTTGAATGTATTATGAAGGTGGATGCACTTATTCTTGCTTGGCATGGTAGCATTGCCCTGGTGGTGAGTCTCTAGAGCAGGGGTGGGCAAACTTTTTGACTCGAGGGCCACATGGGTTCTTAAACTGGACCGGAGGGCCGGAACAAAAGCATGGATGGAGTGTTTGTGTGAACTAATATAAATTCAAAGTAAACATCATTACATAAAAGGGTACGGTCTTTTTTTTTCAATAGTTTTATTCATTTCAAACGGGCCGGATCCGGCCCGCGGGCCGTAGTTTGCCCACGGCTGCTCTAGAGCATGGGTTCTATTTCAGTGTCCCAACATTTTTAGATCATCAGTAAATACAAGCCATTGAAATCTTCACTGCTCCTCATTTACCATCACAGACATTATTACTCGGCACATCACTTTTCTCTCTGTCGAGGTCAAATTCAACCATTTAAGTTTTGGTGATCAGATGATTAGATGTGCTACTTAGAGCCTGCCTTGATGTCTCCTTGAGGTCAAGAACAAGCACTGTTGTTTCTAAATCATATGTGAACTTGCCAGAGATGGTGATGAGCACGGTGATGAAAATGATGACAACAGAATCCACAATTCATTCAAGATTTGTTTATAACTTAAGCTGAAGGGATTATAAAATAGCATATGAATGTTGTCCTTATGGAATGTATGAATCTGACTAAAGAGATGTGAAAAATATATGCATTTAATTATCTGTATATATAAAAGCCTAAGCGACTGGATGACTGGACCACCAGACAACCGGCCGGTAGCTATAACATGCACTGACCACCAGGGAAGACGCTTAACGCAGGAGCTGCCCCCTGGTAGTCAGTGCATTCTCATAGTGGGAGCGCCGATCAGCTTACAGATTAATGCCAGGTGCAGGGCTCACAGCTGGCAAGCACAGCTGCAGCATGAGCCTCACCTACAGACACTCCCCTTGCACACCTGAGCTGTGGTAGTAGCAGTCTCAGCAGGGTCAGGATGAGTGGGAGTGGCACCCAGCCTGGGCCCCTATCCAGCTGCCTGCTGGTTCATGCAGTACTTCGTGCTGTGTGGTATCAATAAGGACAGTGGGCTGGAGCCCGATGAGCTGGTGGGTAAGGCCAGGCTGTGACAGTACATAGGCCCACTGATCCCTGCAGGCCAGGCTGAGGGACCCCACCAGTGCATGAATCCATGCACCAGACCTCTAGTAAATATATATATATATATATATATATATATATATATATATATAAACTTACTATGCAAATAGACCAAATGATGGAACAACCAAAAAAACCAAACAACCAAACAACCAGTTATTATGACATGTACTGACCACCAGGTGGCACACACAGAACATGGTGGGCATTGGCCATGGTGGGATGGTAGAACAGGTGAGTGGGGGTGTCAGACCAAGGTGGGGCACCAGTCACTGTCATCAGGGAGGGCCTCTGGTGGTTACTGAAAATTCTTTGCTACCACACACCATGGTCCTGCCCGCCACTCACACCCACTGCCGGCGCAAGGCACCATCAGCAGGTGCTAGTGGCAGCTGTTAGCCCTGATCACCCCTCAGGGCTTCTCCACCTCCCCCTTCTCCTGAGGAGTGATCAGGGCCAGCAGCTGCCACTCTCACCCACTGCCAGTTCTGGTCCCACTCACAGTGGCTGCTGGCTCTGGCCCCAATCACTCCACGCCATCAGCGGGTGTGAGCAGGGCTGATGCCATTAGCATGTGGGAACGGCATCAGCTGGAGTGGGGCTGCTGGCAGACAGGGGACTTGGGGCTGCTGTAGGAGAGTTTGGGTAGGGGTGCAAATGATGGGCCGATACACACCCCTATGACCACTGCAGCCTTGTGGTCCACCGTTCCTTTTAAGGTGCATGAATCCGTGCCCTATGCCCCTAGTAAAATATAAAGCTACTAGAGGTCCAGTGCACAAAAATTTGTGCACTCGGCGGGGGGGGCTCTCTGAGCCTGGCCTCCATCCATTTGCAGTCCAGGACCCCTTGGGGTATGTCCACCTGTCAACTTAGGCCCACTCCCCCGGGGATCAGGCCTAAGCTTGCAGTCAGACATCCTTCTGGCAGCCAGGGAGCCCTCGGGGGATGTCCGACTAAAGGCTTAGGCCCCCAAGGGAGCTGTGATGAGGAAGCTGGGGTGACAGAGGAGCCACGCTGTCCCACCCCGCCGCCCTGGGTCGGATCGCACACGGGATGCCTGGGTGAGCCGGCAGATTGCTGTTGCCCCTCCTGGCCACCCCGGGTCGGGTCACACATGAGTCGCAGATAGCAGGCCTGGATGGCGGCAGGACAGGCGGGATGGCGCTGTCCTGCCCCACTGCCCCGGGTGGCAAATAGCAGGCCCAGCTGGCGGCGGGGCAGGTGGGATGGTGCTGACCTGCCCTGCCTGCAGTATGCAAATTAGGCGCCATCTTTGTTGGTGGTTAATTTGCATATCGTGCTGATTAGCCAAAGGGAGGTGTAGCAAAGGTATGGTCAATTACCATGTTTGTCTATTATTAGATAGGATATTTTTCAAGTGGACAAAGTAACAGAAAGTCATGGGATTTAGTACTAGAGACATGATGCTAGTCCAGCCGTGGGCAAACTACGGCCCGCGGGCCGGATCCGGCACGTTTGAAATGAATAAAACTATTGAAATAAAAGACCGTACCCTTTTATGTAATGATGTTTACTTTGAATTTATATTAGTTCACACAAACACTCCATCCATGCTTTTGTTCCGGCCCTCCAGTCCAGTTTAAGAACCCATTGTGGCCCTTGAGTCAAAAAGTTTGCCCACCCCTGTGCTAGTCTAAGAAATTTTCTAACAAAAACCTAGATTGAATATACAAATTCTTAGAAAGTCACAACTCCAATATGGACACACAAAGAAAAAGAAAATATAAATTAAGATGTAACACATAAGAGGATTTAATGGCTCATTTTAAAACTTCCCAGATCTAGATGGCTTTATTGGTAATTTATACCAAATTTAAAGATAATCAATAGCAATCATTTACAAATACTTCCAAAAACAGGAAAAGATGTCACTTCCCAACTCACTCTATGAAACTAGTGTTATTCTGATACCAAAACAAGAGAAATATGTCACAAGAAAAGAAAATTATAGGCCACTATTTGTTATGAGTATAAATGCAAAAATCATTTATAAAACATTAGCAAACATAGTTAAGGAAACAAATTGAAAAGGATATGCAATGTAATAAAATAGAATTTATCCCAAGTATGCGAGATTGGTTTAACAAGAATGGGGAGTGACATGTTTAGGGCGTGAGGTTTCCTTTAGGGGCGACGGAAATGTTCCAGAACTAGACAGAGGTCATAGCCACACAACATTGTGACGGTGCTAAATGCCACTGAACTGTACACTGCAATAATGTCAAAATTACAGATCTTATGTTATGTGTGCTTTACCACAATGAAAAAATAGTGCTAAAACTAAAAAATCAATCAATATCACAAATTATATTAATATAATAAAAGATAAAAATAGTACCATAATGAATCCAATAGATGAAGATAAACATTTGATAAAATTTGACACTCAAACTTAAAAATAGAAGAAAACTTTTACAACCTGATAAAGGGTATCTATGAAAAAACCACATATAATACTATACTTAATGGTCAAAGACTAAAGATTGCTCCATTGATCAGAAGCAAGATGTCCACTCTCACCACTTATGCTCAACATTTTACTGGAAGTTCTACCCAGAGCAACTAGGCAAGAAAAATACATTTAAAAACATTCAGGTTGGAAAGAAAGAAGTACACTCTCTATTTACAAATGACATGATCTAGTTAAAGAAAAATCTTTAAAAGAACTTTAAGAACAATAAAATGAATTTAGCATGTTGGCAAAATACAAGATCAATATACAAAATGTAACTGTATTTGTGTATAAAATCAAGGAACAGACTGAAATTAAATTAAGAAAATAATTTCACTTGCAATAACATAAAATGCATAACATTAAAAAATTAATAAAAGAAGTACAAGTGTTTTACAATAAAAATCATAAATCATTGCTAAAAGAAATTAAAGAAAATCTAAATAAATAAAAAAGAACTACCATATTCATGGATCAGAACCTTTAATAAGCATTAAGATGGCAAAAAAGTAATACCAATTCTCCACAAACTCATCCATACTATAGAATAGAATGGTATACTTCTGATTTCATTGAATGGAATCAACAATATCCTGATACCAAGATAACATATATGCCTATTTATGAAAACTCTAGTTGGGGTATCTTCCCCGATGAGTGCTGGGTGTGGAGTCCTTATGGTACCTCAAGAGAAGAGGAAGAGTGATTTTTATTTGTGTGGAATTATATACCTGGGTTTCCAAGTCTAGTCCTGAAAACAGTGTCCTTGGGGTTTCAGTAGAGCTAAAAGCAAAGCCAGTGTGCAGAGTTTCCATTCCCTGTCACAGCTGGGTCCAGGTCAACATCAGGCTAGTTACAGTCCATTAGTCCATTGTGTGTGGGGCCACATGGCCATGGGTCACGTGGGAAAATACAGAAAGCAAGAGGGAGAGAGAGCTTGCAGGGCAGGAGTCAAGCAAGAGGAAGCACAAGGAACAAGAGAATGAACTTCTCTGTTCAGGGAATTAAGTAACCTAAATCTTCCCTTGCTTGCTGTGGCAATGCCCATTCTGGCCAATGATCTCTGTTCCCAGGTGTGACAGATAGCAAGCACCTTTGCTAGTCCTCCTGCTTTACTGGGCATGTGTTTACCTTCCCTCCTGCCCAGTCCCTTACCCCAGTGATCTACAGGGAATGGACCGTGGACAGGTGGCTCCCTGGGTAGAGTTAAGTTGTAGCTTCCTCAAGAAGCTGCCTAAATGGCATCCTTATAATATTTGGCCTTTCCTTTACTCCTTTCTTGTTATTAATAACGAGGTTAATTACAACCATATCACAATCTGCATTATCAGTGCTTATTTCATTCCATTTCTCTAGCAGAGTGCCCATAGCCTACTAAATGCCTCCTCAATACATTGTGAAAATATCTACCAGACAGAGCAGCTCCTGGGATTTAGATAAACCTGATTTCCATGTAGTTTCTGATCCATTCCCTCATGTCCTACATTGGTACAGACTGTCACTGTTAAGATTACACAGACAGATGCCTACTGAATAGACCCAGATTTACAGCTGCCTAATTTTTTTTCTTTTTAAAATATTTGTATTGATTCTGAGATTCTATATGTATGAAATAGGCTAGGTTTCCAGAAGCTAGTTAATAATCCAATATTCCACTGCTTGTTACTACTTTCTACTTATTTTTAGGTTTTCCTGCAAACATCTGGAAACTGAAATCTAGTGTAAAAATACAGAACAGGGTGGTAGAGCAAATATAGTGAAATGAGGGTGCTTTTTCTTAATTGAATTGCTTGGGCTTCTGTACAATCTAAATTGCCGAGCTATAGAATAAATTTCAATAGCATAATATTTTTTTCTTGCCAGAGACGTCCTCTCTCAATTTTACTTTTTTCCTACCAACACCAACTTGTTTAAAATCTCAGCTCAGAGGTCTCCTCTGCTTGGAAGGCATTTTTAATTCCTTTAGAATAGGTTGGGTTCTCCTGTACACTCATACTGTGCCTTACGATCAGAGCATCTACCTCATCCCATGGTTATTGTTCCTGACTGCTTTCCTCACTAGACTGTGAAGTCCTCCAGAGCAGGGATGCCACCTCATTTGTCTCTGTTCCATTTCCCAGCATAGAGCCTGGGGCGTAGCGGTCATGTCATAAGGCAGTGTGACTCAGTTAGTTTCTGAAGGAGTAATGAATGCAGCACTGCAGTCTGCTTCAACAGGGATTTTAGACACTTCCTGGGAGGAGTGAAGCGCTGGTCTAGCTTGGGTCATCCCTGCTATACTTAACACTGGTCAGAAAACATTGTACAAAAGAGCAATGATGTACGTATCTAAAAAAATGTAGTTGTCTCAGAAACCACTTTCTCACTTATAAGATTTTTCAGGGTCATTTTGTAAGCCAATTTACATGCATTTCAAATTAGTTTGCCTAAAAAGAAGCAGATGCTTCTTTGAGCTTCTGGTCTTATTTTCACATCAATTGCTATAATAGGTTATATTGGGATGGCCCTCCTATGCAATCCCAGGTAATGCAATGATCTATTGCTTCCAGTTACCATGTTCAAATATGTGATTGCAAATATTGAAAAAGAAATAAAACTCTGAATACCACAGTATATTTATGTAATCCTCCTATTAGCCTCACTCCAGGGATTATAACCTTATAGGATCAAATAGTCTTTCTTCATTTCCTCTGCTGAGGTCAGAAGGGTTGGGTTGGATCTGCACTTGTCAATATTTCAATTGCTTTTAGTACCATTTCGATAGATATGTCTACTGGCTTCATTTTCTCTGTATGTTTAAAATATCTGACCTGTTGTTGGTTTACTGTCCTCATACCAAGCACTTTGCAGTGTCAAACTTAAATCCAAGAAAATCAAATGTGCTTCTCAAGATAAGCATGTAAAAAGCACTGATTGCATAAAACTTCATTTTATGATGTCAATGTCCGTATTTTATTTCCTTCATTCTGTGGTTTCTCCTGGACTCACCTACAGAACTTTCTATTGAAAATCCAATTAAATAGGTACTTAGAAATTAATGCAAATAAACATGAGAGCTAAACCTACTATGTATACTAATAAAAGGGTAATATGTTAATTAGACCGGGAGATCTTCCAAGCAGGGTGGGGCCAGTTGGGGCTGATCAGGCTGGAGGGGGCAGTTGGGGTGATCAGGCTGGCAGGGGTGGCATTTGGGGGCAAGCAAGCTGGCAGGCAGAGTGGTTAGGGGCGATCAGGCAGGCAGGCAGGTGAAAGGTTAGGAGCCAGCAATCCCAGATTGTGAGAGTGATGTCCAATTGCTGGTTTATGCTCGATCCCTGTGGGGTCCCAGATTGAAGAGGGTGCAGGCCGGGCTGAGGGACCCCTCCCCCCATGCATGAATTTCATGCACCGGGCCACTAGTAGATTTATAAACAGTAGGAATTAATTTCTTACAGTTTTAGAGACTGGACATTTAAGATCAAGGGCTGGGTAGTTTTAGTGTCTGAGGAAGACCCCCCTCCTAGTTGATAGATGCAGGGTTTGTGTTTTTTTTTGTGTTTTTTTTTTTTTTTTCTACCACTTCACATTGTGGAATGTGCAAGAGAGCTCTCTAGGTCCTCGTTTAGAAAGGCATTTATTTCATCATAAGAAACCTACTCTCTGACTTAATAACCTCCCCAAATCCTCGCCTTCAAATACTGTCACTTTGGGGATCAGGTTACAACATTTAAGTTAGGAGATAGAAAGTTTTAGTCTACAGCAAAGTATAATTGTGGTTATGTGTCTATCCAAAATCAAATTTGCTAATTGTGCAAGTTGATTCATTTAATCCAATCAGTAAAATATATAATGAAAATAGCCAATAATTGATTAAGAAGGAAGCAATTTTTGTTATTTTTGTTTTGCTTTTTTCTTATTTACAAATTTTATATAAAACAATATATCCATTTAAAACTTGGAAATGAGCAAAAAAAAAACCCGGTGTCTTTTTCTGTTAAGAACCTATATATCTGCCACACACAATCAGAATTAATGACACATTGTAAAAGATGTCATGTGTGTATCCTATATAATTAAAGCCTAATAAGTAAATTGTCCCCGCAGGTGGTCATTCGGCCATGAGACTGGGAGGTCAACTGCTCGCTATAACATGCGCTGACCACAAGGGGGCGGCACAGAACATGGCAGGCATTGACAACAAGCTGGGACCTCTCCCAGGCTACCTGGGGGCGGGGGTGAAGGTTCAGTGAGAATTCAGGATGTCCGCCAACCTTGCTCTCAGTCCCCCTGCTACCCTCCCTTGGGATGCCAGGACTTGCATGCCCGGGAAGCCTCTGCTATCAGGTGCAGGGTGGCTGTGAGGAGCCCGCCCCACACCTATACGGCCTCTTCTGGGTGAACTGGGCCGCAACCACCGAGACCCCAGGGGCTGGTTGGGCTCCCCGTGGAGCTGGTCTGTGAGGCCAGCCGGGAGAGAGTGCACTGCCCGCCTGGCTTCCGTGTGGTGCCACTGGGTGGCCCAAAGGCCCACACTGGGCCCTGGCCTGCTGCGCCCAGCCACGCTCACTGCATCACAATGTGGGGACTCAGGTGCTGTGACTCAGGCGGAGGGGGGCATGCAGTGGCCCCGAGGCCCAGGTGCTGCCCATGGACCAGAGATCAGCTGGGACCTGCCCTTCCACGCCAGGTGCGTGCTTCAATCACCAGCCAGGCCTGGGGACTGCAACCGTGCAAAAATTTCATACACCAGGCCTCTAGTGTGTGTGTGTATGTTATATAGTTATATAGCTATATATATATATATATATAGTTGTGTTATATAAAACTAATTTTAATAAATTAATTCTATCTCATAAAAATTTCCGTGTGACATTAAAATATTCCACTAATGCACAATATTTGGCATAAGAAGATTTGTGCTTATAAATAAGCACATACATCTACCTTGTTTTGTAATAATGCTTTAGAATATATTCCCAGATGTGAATCTAGTGCACCACAGATGAAGAAGCCATTAAAGGCTTCTGATACACATTAGTAAATGAATTTTAAGAACTAGTATGCCAGTCTCTGCTATGACTATTTTTACTTAAGTTTATAAATCAATCTGTGCGTAACCTCAACATAGCTTCTGAGAAGCATGATAATTTCAGTAAGAAATAACCGTGACCACCTTTTCACCCTTACTCATTTGAATTATCTTGAGGTATATTGGAAAGCTACTGACAATTTTCTTGGCTGAACAGAGGTTTGCAAGGCCCACATCATTATTGGGGAGAGGGCACATGTATGAGATATACTGGATAGAGCAGTGGTAAAGATGCAAACAGGCCTGAGTCCTCATCATAGATCTAATACAGTCACCCCGTATCCATGGGGGATATGTTTCATTCCCCCAGTGGATGCCTGGAACCATGGATAATACCGGCCCATATATATCTAGATCTAGATATATGCACATTTTCTATTCATGTCTTCAACCCCCAAATTCAATGGCTTCTTTATCTTAACTAAGCATATATCTTTCACTTTGGCTGCAATTTTTGCAGTTTGAGGTCAGACAAGAAAACTAGCTCAAAGTTCTCTTTCCTTTTTTACTTCACAATTTCAAAGATAGAAGTCTTGTTCTTACTGTAGATCTTAACAACCTCAAAATATAATCTTTTCTTTATTAAGTTGAAAATTCTTACTTTCTAACTTAAAGGAAACACTTTTTTTATTATTATTGTTGCTTAAAGTCAAAGTAAACACTTTAAGGCTTCTCTCAAACATCTGAATAGCTAGCATCATTATTTCTGTGCTTTGGGGTCATTACTAATTAATTAAGAGTGATGCAAACACAAGCATCACTATTGTGTTTGAGTGATACCACAACAGTCAATCTGATCACCAGACAGACAAGTGACTGAAGAGTGGGGTGCTTATAAGCATGGATACGCTGGACAAAGGGATGATTAACATCCTGGGCAGGATGGAGCTAGACAGTGTGAGATTTCATCACACTACTCAGAGTAGCACAGGATTTAAAACGTATGTTTTTTATTTCTGAAGATTTCCATTTAATATTGGGCATCAGATAATGAGGAACTACCAATGGCAAAACTTGTACAAATTACTTAACTTCTGGGAGATTTAGATTCTTTATTTACAAAATGAATATTTACCTTCCATTCATTTATTCATTCCCTGAATAATTTATTAAAAAGTATATGCTGAGCCCTAACCGGTTTGGCTCAGTGGATAGAGCGTCGGCCTGCGGACTCAGGGTCCCAGGTTCAATTCCAGCCAAGGGCATGTGCCTTGGTTGTGGGCACATCCCCAGGAGGGAGTGTGCAGGAGGCAGCTGATCGATGTTTCTCTCTCATCGATGTTTCTCACTCTCTATCCCTCTCCCTTCCTCTCTGTAAAAAAATTAATAAAATATATTTAAGTACATACATACATATGTGTGTGTGTGTGTGTGTATATATATATATATATATATATATATATATATATATATATAGTTGCTTCTATGTTCCAGGCATTGTTCTATGTGATAGGTATAGAGCATTAAAAACAAAACCAACCGGCCAAACAAACAAAAAACACTCATATCTGTTTCAGTTTTGTTCTGTTTATTTTGTGGAGTTGGTGATTGCCAGAGAGAAGCGAACTTGGGGGACTTGGTGAAAGGGATGAAGATGGGGCGGGGTTAGGAGTACATGTTGGTAGTTATGAAACAATCACAGGGATGTAAAGTAAAGCATAGGGAATATAGTTAATAACATTGTAATAACTATGTATGGTGCCAGGTGAGCACTGGAAATATCGAGGGGAAGACCATGTAAATTATATGACTGGTCTAAGCACAGAACTGTACACCTGAAACCAACATCATAATATTGACAGTGAACTTTAATTAAACAATAAAAAATAAAAATAAAAATTAGAATGCCATAAAAAATTAAAGAGTGAAGGTGTGATGGTGAGGGAGATAGTCCTGAAGGGGTGGGAGCTATGTAAATGAGGTGAGGGATGATGCTATGGTGTTATGCAGGGTATCTTACTTTCTCTTCTCTGGGCTTTGGATTTTGCTTAGATTTGAATTCCAACTGTAAAAGCTCTTAGAGAAAAATAATTTTCACTTACACTAATGGCATTATGAGAGACATTCGATCAGGGGTCCTCAAACTTTTTAAACAGGGGACCAGTTCACTGTCCCTCAGACCGTTGGAGGGCCGGACTATAGTTTTTTTAAAAAACACCTATGAACAAATTCCTATGCACACTGCACATATCTTATTTTGAAGTAAAAAACCAAAACGGGAACAAATACAATATTTGTAATTGCATGTGGCCCGCGGGCCGTAGTTTGAGGACCCCTGCATTAGATGGTTGACTCTTCTCTCAAGATAGTTTCCTTTCTCTGCTGGGACCCAAAATTTCTGGAAAAAATGCTGGATGAGTTAAATGGAAATAGTTACTGAGACTGCAGTTTATTCTCTTAAAATACATTCAAATACAGGATATTGGGATTAAACTTGGATTGATGGATTTCATACACAAAAGGCAGAATAGAGGATAGATCGGAGTTATGAAACTCATGTGTCTGAATTTGGGTTTGCTCACTAATGAGGATATAACCTAGAATAAGTGACATTTCCTTTTGTAATCTTATTTCTGTCATCTACATGATGTCAATGACCTCCTCTTTTCATGGTTGTTGGGGAGATTAAATATCAAATGTTGAGCACATGGTAAATGATAGAATATTCTTGCTATGAGTTAACTCGCCAAAGTCTACATTTCTCACAGTAACTTCTCCTGGGATCATGTGTAATCAGGTGGAGAATAGGCTTTAAAGGCCTGGACACTGTCCAGAGCAACCACTGCATGCTATTTTAGACAATCCTGGTTGCCAGAGAAGACCATGTCCATCGAGGCCCCCATGTCTCCTCCCCGACGCTCCTGGCCTGCTCATTCCTGGGTGTGTCTGATCCTTCCTAATTGTACCTTCACTTGGCATTCCCGGTAACTATTTAACAATGTCCAGATTTGTAAGAGTCTAATTTCTAGTTAAAATACTGCAGTTTACTCAAGCTGACAGCTTAACCTCTGCATATGCTTTATGTCAGGATTTATAGGAGTTTTTTCCTTGCTGCCTTTTGATCCTAATTATGGCCAGCTGTAAACTAATTAACCTCTCTAGGTGTCTCCCAGGAGGTTAGAGGGCTTGGCAGCCAGGGCAACAGCAGCACCGCAGCTGGGAATAAATGATAAGGAACCATATTGACTCACCAGGCTTACCACTGAGGTGGTAATTTCCTAGGAGTCTCTGCCAGAAGAGATAACAAAGCAATCCAGAGCAAGGTTTGTGTAATGATAAAGGCATTAAATGTTCATCTGCTTTTGATTTTGTTCCTCAGTCTAGTGTCCAGTTAAACTGCAAATGAATAAAAAATTTAACTGATAAATGAGCAAAAGAATGGGCATATGTGAGTGAGTAAAAGAATGCAGAACCATGGGGTAAAACCAAATAATCAACTCAGAAGTACTTGGTTTGCATTGTCCCCCATGTCGTTAGTCCTTTCATGGGTCCTGTACTTGGTGTTGAGAAGTGGTTGTAAAGAAGTAAAGCATGGCCTGTAACCCTCAAGGAAGGTAAAACCCAACTGATGGAATAGAGAATCATTCCACTCTCTTCTACGAGGCTTTCTCTCTGTTTTATGGTTTTTAAATCTCTCCCAACCAAAAAAGATAATTAAGTCTCTGATAAAGTTTGAAGATATACCTCAAATTGAATATAATAACTTGAAGACAAAAACAAGAAATAATTACTTCTAATTGCATTGTTATTTTCTAATAAGTTTAACAGCGCATTGTAATTTAACTGAATTTATAGCAAATATTACTGAACTTATACTGAATTTCACTGAATATGCTTTATGCAATCTGGTTTTAAAACTATTTATTGACAGCCTTCATTTGTGCCTCTTCAAAAAATAAACTTAAGAAGTTTGCTGTAATCCTTTGATTTACATATCTCTCTGATTGATTCCAGTAGATTGACAGTTGAAAGATGGAGTCAAACCAGAATAGATCCTTAGAAAAAGCTAGTGGAATAAATATTTAAACAAATGCATAATGCTTATAATCAGAACTTGCAACCAAAGATATCCTGTGAGTTATCTGAATTTATCATTACCTAAAAAAAAAAATCTTGCATCAAAATCATCCTATGGAATTTTGTATATTTCATGCTATCAATAGTTTTCTAAAATTATTATCTTAAAAAATAAATATTTACTGTTCTAAAAGAAAGAATTGTTACTTATGCATAATATGTACATATGTGTGTACAAAAGTCTGTTGTTATAGTATTACAATTAGGACTTATAGTATATACTAAAGGCCCAATGCATGAAATTCATGCAAGAGTAGGCCTTCCTTCCCCCAGCTGCCTGCACCGGCTTCCCTCTGGCACCCAGGACCTGGGCTTCCCTCGCAGCCCTGGCTTCATCTGGAATGTCGTCCAGAAGGATGTTCAGTCTAATTAGCATATTATGCTTTTATTATTGTAGATAATTGTACTTTGGTATGTATATTAAACATGTACATTATAGATATATTAGAGGCCTGGTGCACAAAAATTTGTGCACTGGGGGTGGGGGGTCCCTCAGCCCTGCCTGTGCCCTCTCGCAGTCTGGGATCCCTCAGGGGATGACCACTTGCTGGCTTAGGCCTGCTCCCTGGGGGATTGGGCCTAAGATGGCAATCAGACATCCCCCTGGCAGCCCAGCAGCCCTCCGGAGATGTCCACTTGCCAGCGGGGAGCAGACTAAGCTGCAGTCGGACATCTTTAGCGCTGCTGAGGAGACAGGAGAGGCTCCCACCACCACCGCTGTACTGGCAGCCATCAGCCTGGCTTGTGGCTGAGCAGAGCTTCCCGCTGTGAGAGCACACTGACCACCGGAGGGCAGCTCCTGCATTGTGTTTATGCACATGTACATATTCAATATATGTAAGTATCTATATATATACAAATGTATCTATCTATCTATCTACTATTTAAAATATTTTCTGTTGAAATAGTGCATAAGGTATGAAAGGAAGTTGAAAGAGTAGCAAAAACAATTAAAAATTCTCTAAAAAGCAAAAACAAGAACTGCAAAAATTGTCAAAGACTTTCTAAAAGGCAAATTTCCTAAATTAAATTTCTAGGAATACTAAATCTTTCAACATAAAGTATTCACTTGAGCCTCAATATGAACATAAATTCACATATCAATTTTTTACTGTCAATTACATTGAAAAAATTAAAATGGAAATGAGTAACATTTTCCAATGATCAAATGTCAAAACTGAAGGTGTATATTCATGGAAAGACACATTATGATTAATTATCTCCTCTCACTGTATTTTATATAAATAGGGAGAAGCCAGTGATCCAAAGGACCTGCTCAGTTGACATGATTCTATAGTACTGCCTCACTAGCCCTTGTCCAGATTAGTTTAATTATATCCTTACTGTGTGACTCATAGTATTGTACAGCACTTAGTTGAACATACAAAGAGAATAATGCTGAATCTTTGAACTGCTTGAAAATGCAGAGACAAAGGTCCATGATGAAAATATTTAGGATACAATATTTGAAATTTTATATCTGATAAGGGATTAGTATTCATAATATAAACAGAACTCCTAAAACTCAACAATAAAACAAAGAAACAACCTGATTAAAACGTAGGCAAAAGACTTGAAAAAATATTTTTTTTATTTTTTATTTTTTTTTATTGATTTTTCACAGAGAGGAAGGGAGAGAGATAGAAAGTTAGAAACATCGATGAGAGAGAAACATCTATCAGCTGCCTCCTGCACATCTCCCACTGGGGATGTGCCCGCAACCCAGATACATGCCCTTGACTGGAATCGAACCTGGGACCCTTCAGTCTGCAGGCCGACACTCTATCTGCTGAGCCAAACCGGTTTCGGCGAATAAATATTTTTTTAAAGAGGACATGCATGTGGCCAATCAGCACATGAAAAGATGCTCAACATCACTAATCATTAGAGAAATTCAAATCAATGAGGTACATCTCACATGCATTAAGATGGCCACTATCACATTCAAAACACCAAAAACAAACAAACAAATAAACATATGTTGCTGAGGATGTAGTGAGATTGGAAATCTTGTACACTGATGATGGGAATATGAAATGGTACAGTCATTGTGGAAAGAAGTATACCAGTTTCTCAACCAATGAAAATATGATTCTGTATATAGAAAATCCTAAAGACATCTCTAAAAAAACTATTAGAAACAATAAACAAATACAGTAAAGCAGTAAAGTTTCAGGATACAAAATCAGTGTTTAAAATTCCACTAAATTTCTGCATACTAACAATAAAATTTCAAAATAAAAAGATAAAATGATTCATTTTTCAAATGCAACAAAAAATAAAATAGCTAGGAATATAAAATATGTGAAGGACCTATATAATGATAATTACAAAGCATTTTTAAAAGAGATTGAAAAAGACACAACAAAATGGATAAATATTCCTATTTCGTGTTCATGGATTGGAAGACTCAACATAGTTAAAATGGCAATATTATAGCAATATACAGATTTAATGCCATCCCCATCAAAATCCCAATGTCATTTTTTAAAGAAATACATCAAAAATATCATATTTATGTGGAACCACAAAAGACTCCAAATAGCCAAAGTAATCCTGAGGAAAAAAGAACGAAGCTGGAGGCAGCACATTACCTGACTTCAAATTTTACAATAGCTCTAAAGTTATCAAAACATCTTGGTAATGGCAGAAAAACTGACACACAGACCAATGGAACAGAATTGAAAGCCCAGAAATAAAATCGCATGTATATGGGCAAATTATTTTCAACAAAGAAGCCAAAAACAATGGAGAAAAGAAAGCTTTTTCAATAAACACTATCGGTAAAATTGGAAAGCCACCTGCAAAAGAATGAAACCAGATTAGTTTGTTCCCATGTTTAAAAATTAATTAAAAGTAGATCAAAGACCTAAATATAAAACCTGAAATAATAAATTACACAGGAAAGAAAGATAGAAACAAAAGTTATGGACCTTGGTCTTAGAGAAGATTTTTTAAGAATTTGGCCCCAAAGGTAAGGAAAGTAAACACAAACATAAATGAATGGGACTATATTGAACTAAAAAGCCTGTGCACAGAAAAAGAAATCAACAACCCAACAAAAGGCAACCAATTATTGGGAGATGATATTTGCAAACAACAGGTATGGCAAGAGAATACTATCCAAGATATGTTCAGAACTCATACAACTCAACACAAAACAAACAATCTATTTAAAAATATGGGCAGAGAACCTACACAGAGCTTTCCCCAAGAAGACATACAAATGGTTAGTAGATACATGAAAAGATGCTCTACTTCACTAGCTATTAGGGAATTGCATATTAAAACTACAAAGAGATACCACCTCATACATGTTAAAATGGCTATTATAAACAAGACAAGTAACATATTTTAGAGGTTGTGGAGAAAGATGAATTCTCATTCACTGCTGGTGGGAATGTAAAATGGGGCTGCCACTATGGAAAACAGTAAGGTGATTCTAAAAAATTACCATATGATCCAGCAATCCCTCTTCTAGGTATTTACCTGAAAAACTAAAAAAACATTTATTAGCACAAAGATATATGGAGCCTTGTGTTCATTGCACTGTTCATGGTGTTAAGACATGGAGTCAGCCCAAGTGTCCATCAATACAGGGTTGGGTAAAGAAGATGTGGTACATATACACATGGAATACTGCTCAGCTATAAGAAAAGATGAAATATGCCATTTGCAACAACATGGATGGACCTTGAGGATATTATGCTAAGGGAAATAAGTCAATTAGAAAAAGTTAAGAACCATATGATTTCACTCATATATGGGATGTAAAACTGAAATTCATAGAAAGTATGTTGGGCCAAATATATGATGACAGAAGATGATTTGACTTTGGGTGGTGGGCAAACAGTGCAATATATAGATCATATATCATAGAAATGTAAGCTTAAAACATATATGATCCCATTAACAAATATCAACCCAATAAATTTAATAAAAAATAAAAGACCAGACTTATTATGTAATCTATCAATTCCATTTCTGGAGATACAGGTATTTGTGCATGCATGTTCATATAGGGTGTCCCAAAATTCATGCAAGATTTTCAATTGAATTGAATAGCAAATCTTTTGTGAAATTTGGGACACCCTATAGAAGCTTTATTTATATCTAGAGGCCTGGTGCATGAAATTCATGTTCAGGGATGGTTCCTAGGCCTGGACTGTGATCAGAGCCATCTTCCCCGGCTGCCTGCAGTCGGCCCCTACTCTTGCCGCCACCCACCACTGGTTCCCTATGTGCCATCGGGCGATCGGTTCCTGACGGCTGAGGGAAAGTACTGAGAGGTCAGGTGTTCCTGCCCACTCACTGGCCCCACCTCCACCGTGGGTCGCCCCTCGTGTGTGGGGTGACTGGCAGGGCAGGGGCCTTGGCCTGGCCCTGCCCGCGTCCCCTGCCACCCACCCTCAGATCCCCGTTCCCCATCAGGCAATGTGAGCCTGCTGGCCAGGGAAAGGGACCAAGAGGTGGTCAGTGTGCCTCATAGTGACTGGTCCAGAGGTCAATCTGGTTGTTCTGCCATTGGGGTCATTTTGAATATTACCCTTTTATTGTATAGGATAGAGTAGTGATGGCAAACCTCTTGAGCTCAGAGTGTCAGCATTTTGAAAAACTCTAACTTAACTCTGGTGCTGTGTCACATATAGAAATTTTTTGATATTTGCAACCATAGTAAAACAAAGACTTATATTTTTTGATATTTATTTTATATATTTAAATGCCATTTAACAAAGAAAAGTCAACCAAAAAAATGAGTTCACGTGTCACCTCTGACACACGTGTCATAGGTCTGCCATCACTGGGATAGAGGCCTGGTGCACGGGTGGGGGCCAGCTGGCCTGCCATGATGGGGGCCCTGGATTGGGCTGGGGGGGCCAAACTGTGGGGTGGGGCCAGCCTGGATGAGGGGCTGCGGTTGTTCTGATCTCTGGTTGTTCTGAGATCAGTGGGCTTTTATTATATAGGACTAGAGGCCTGGTGCATAAAATCCGGGCACAGGTGAGGGGGGGGTTCCCTCAGCCCAGCCTGCACCCTCTCCAATCTGGCACCCCTCAGGGGACATCACTCTCACAATCCAGGACTGCTGGCTCCTAACTGCTCACCTGCCTGCCTGCCTAATCACCACTAACTGCCCCCACCCCCGCCAGCCTGATCACCCCTAACTGCCTCTGCCTGCAGGCCTGATTGCCCCAACTGCCCCCCCTCTCCCAGCCAGCCTGGCTGCTTCCAACTGCCCCTCCTGCAGACCTGGTTGCCCCCAACTGCCCCCCATGCCAGCTTCATCATCCCACACAGCCTGCTGTTCAGTTGTTTGGTTATCTCTCACTAACCCCCCTGCCAGCCTTGTCACCCCACACAGCCTGCTGTTCAGTAGCCCATCCAGTTGTTTTGGTTATGATGGCCCCTCGCTTTTTATATATTAGGATAGCTAAAATATGGAAGAAACCCAACTTCCCACCCAAAGTTTATCACCTAAGCAAATTTTGGTACACACATACAATGTGATATTATTCAGTCTTAAAAAAGAAGGAAATTCTGACATAGTATGCAATATGGATGAAACTTGAGACTATTATCAATAATAATTAAAGCATAATATGTTAATTAGACTAGACGTCCTTCCAGATGACCTTCTGGATGAAGCCGGGGCTGTGAGGGAAGCCTGGGTCCAGGGTGCCTGCTAGTGGCCAGAGGGAAGCCCGGGTCCCAGGTTCCTACCAATAGCCAGTTGGAAGCCTGGGTCCTGGGTGCCAGAGTGAAGCTGGTGCCGGCAGCTGGGGGAAGGAAGACCTACTCTTGCACAAATTTCGTGCATCAGGCCTCTAGTAAATAAAGTAAGCCAGCTGTAAAAAGAAATAGTGTGATTCCACTTATATGACATACCAAGCATAGTCAAAATCACAGAGACAGAAAGTTGAATTATGGTTGCCAAGGGCTGGGAAGGAGAATAGAAAGGACTTTACTTTTTTAGTTTTTGAAAATAAGCCTAACATTTATGTCTCTTTTATTGTTGACACTATTACATATGTCTGCTTTTTCTCCCTTTTCCCACCTGCACCCAGCCTTTGCCCCACCCACCCTCTTCCCTCTGGCCATCGCCATACTGGCGTCTGTGTCTATGGGTTATGCCTATATGTTCTTTGGCTAATCTCTTCACCTGCTTTCATCCAGCCACCCATGTGCCCATCCCCTCTGACAGCTCTCAGTTCCTTACA
The DNA here is from genome assembly GCF_964212035.1 of Myotis nattereri. Taxonomy (NCBI): domain Eukaryota; kingdom Metazoa; phylum Chordata; class Mammalia; order Chiroptera; family Vespertilionidae; genus Myotis; species Myotis nattereri. The sequence goes on along the minus strand of NC_138082.1, from coordinate 88,433,567 downwards.
TGTACCCATGTCTCTGTTTCTAATTTGTTCCTCAGTTTATTTTAATACATTCCACATATAAGGGATACAGATGGCCCCTAGGCATGTGAAAAAATGGTCACACTCACTAATCATCAGAGAGATGCAAGTTAGAAATACAATGAAGTATAACCTCACACCTACCAGAATGGCTACCACCAATAAATCAATAAACAAGTGCTGCTGAGGTTGTGGAGAAAAGGGAATCCTTGTGCACTATTGGTGGGCATGCAGACTGGTACAGCCACTGTGGAAACAATGCAGAATTTCCTCAAAAAATTAAAAATGGAACTGCATTTTGACCTAGTAATCCCAGGTCTGGGATCCTAAGACTTCCAAAACACCAATTCAAAAGAATATATACACACAAATATTCATAGCAGAGATCTGGAAGGTATTTTTTAGTGAGTATAGAATTTTAAGTTATAAGATGAAAAGAGTTAAGGAGATAGATGGGTGATGACAGTTGCACAACATTATGAATATAATACCACTGAACTATACACTTTAAAATGGTTAAAATGGTAAATGTTACGTTATGTGTTTTATACCACAATAAAAATAATGGCAATTCCATGTGTTTCAACACAGTAGGTATTAAATATTCTAAGTACTTACTGCTGTGAGATATGTGTTGGCATATGTCAAATAGTAAGGACATTCCTTGAGTGCAGCGCATCTAAGCTTAACTGTGCATCTGGATCACAGAGAACACAGATCCTTATCCAGCAGGGGTCAGTGAGGTTTGAGATTCTACATTTTTAAAAATTATTTATTGTTTAAAGTATTACATATGAATCCTTTTTTCCCCCATTGACCTCTCCCTGCTCATTCTTACCCCCACCCCAGCACATGCCCTCACCCCCCTTACGGACTGTGTCCATGGGTTATGCTTACGTGCATACATAGAAGTCCTTTGGTTGATCTCTAAACCCCTCCCCTCTACACACACACCCTGCCTTCCCCCTGAGGTTGGATGGTCTGTTTGATATTTCTATGTCTCTGGATCTATTTTTGTTCATCAGTTTATTTTGTTCATTATATTCCACAAATAAGTGAGATCATGTGACATTTATCTTTCTCTGACTGGCTTATTTCACTTAACATAATGCTCTCCAGTTCCATCCATGCTGTTGCAAATGGTAACAATTCCTTCTTTTTTTACAGCAGTGTAGTATTCCATTGTGTAGATGTACCGCAGTTTTGTAGTCCACTCATCTGCTAATGGGCACTTGGGCTGTTTGCAAATCTTAGCTATGGTACATTGTGCTGCTATGAACATAGGGGTGCATATATCCTTCCTGATTGGTGTTTCTGATTTCTTGGGATATATTTCTAGAAGTGGGATTACTGGATCGAATGGGAGTTCCATTTTTAATTTTTTGAGGAAAAGCCATACTATTTTCCACAGTGACTGCACCAGTCTGAGATTCTACAGTTCAAGCCAGTTCTCAAAGGACACCATGCTGCTTGGGGAAGCCCACACTCGACACCAGGAACCAGGGGAGGGGAGGAGAGGAAGGGAAAGGTGATTATGACGTACTTGGGAAACCTGAGCACCACCTGAGAGCAGCCTGATGCCCTTTCTTACCCAAAATGGAAAGTTAAACAACAGCAGCAACAGCAACAAAACGGAAAGTTAGGAAGGAGGTAGAAAGAGAATATAGGCAATGGCAGCCTGAGGGTGCAGGGAGCTGTCATTTTTGTGGCCGTGGGCTGAACAGAGCCGCTACCTCTCCTTGATGGGCCGAGTGGATGCTTGTTTACTTTGTGGGATCTAAACAAACCCTGGAGCCAGAGGTAAATAAATCCCAGTTTTGTGGAGACTTAGGTTTATTTTTCTAAGGAAGGTGTGGCTTTCGTAAAGAAAACAGTATATTTAAAGTTAAAATATCAAATTAGAATTGGAAAAAAAAACACAAAATTTACAAATCTCAAAAGCTGTTACATGCATGGACACTGCATTATCGAGAAAAATAGCCTAATTCAAGGAGGTTAAAACACATACATCCTCAAGTCCTTTTTTTTTTTTTTTTACTCAGGTTTTCCAACACCTCAGATGCCTGGAGGGGATAATGCAGAGGCAGCTGATGTGGGCAAGCAGCAGTGGTCTTAAACCTCTGTGGGCAATATACCTGACTTTTGCAACTTTTACTGGATATGTGGCCAAGTGGACACGGAGGTAAATGCAGAGTCTGTACAGGGGAAGGTCCGGAAGCTTGACCTTCATGGCCTGCAGTCAATGTGCCTCAGAATGGGCTTCCACAGTTTGTGTTGCCACTCCACCCCCACCCCCACCCCTACCCCCACCCCTACCTTCACCCCCACCCTCACCAATTCCAGGGAAGGCGGAGCTTGGGATGTTCTGGAAAGAGCAGAGAGCTGGGCATGCGTTTGTAGCAATCATGTGAGGACCAGAAGACATGCCCGTGACATACGCACAGGTCCACCTGGAGGAAAAGAATCACTGTGGGTCACCTGTGTAACCGACAACCGAGGGAGAAACTCCAGGTTCAGTTGAGTGTGATGGGGGGAGGGCACCTAATAAGAATAGAACCACCGTGTAATGACTATTCACCTTACTAACTACAGAAGAGGCTTTCTTACAGACTCTGGGAAACTGGAGGATGAAACAGGCTGTAAAAAGATACGCTGCCTCAGTGGGTCCATTACTCAGAAAGGAAAAAACATTTTGAGAGCAGACAAGGACAGGACAGGCTTTGATTTGGTGGCTGTGATCCTGACCCTGCCCAGGAGTTTTTCTCAGGAGCGCTGATCATTCTCCCTCCCAGGAACAGGCTGAGCTGTTTGTGACATCACAGAGGAATAGCCACCTTGTGTTGGGACTTTGAGCTCCTGAAGGCTGACTGCAGACCCTCCCTTCCCTTCCCCTGTTACACTTGCAGCCTCATGTAGCTGTCCTCTTCCTCACCCGAATATAAACAGGCAACTGGCCAGGGGGTCAGAGCAGAATTCCCAGGATGACCTATTGCTCTCCCCATACTGTCGACATTATGGGAATAAATGCTCATATATGATTCAACCCTGTCTCTGCTTAATTTGGCTCAAGGAATGGCAGGCAGCCCTGGACTCATTTAGTGTCCAGTATCAAGTGGAAGAAACTAGAAGAAGAACCGTGGGGTAAGAGACCAACCATAGGACTTGTATGCATGCATATGAGCATAAGCAATGGACACAGACAGGGGTGGGTGGGTGAAGGCATGTGCTGGGAGGTGGGGAGCAACCAAGGAGAGGTAAATGGGGGAAAAGGAGACTTATGTAATACTTTAAATGATAAAGAATTTAAATTAAAAAAAAAAGAATGAAGTGATTCCCAATATGAAATTAAATTAACTTCTTTTTTATCTTTATTTCACTCTGATTTTGGATGGAAGTAGTTTTATAAGTTTCTATAAAATAACCAGAGTCATTCTGTGTTGGTGTGATAGCTCACGTGAAGAATTATGTTCATGTGTTGAATTAGTTCCCATGGTCCACCCGGTTTAATGTGCAAGAAGTTAAGCACACTATATCTAAATTCATCTCTTTCCTCTTTAGTAAATAATATATATTTAATTACAAATGAGTGGTGGTATTGCAATGGGAATAACCTCGCACATTAAAAAGTAGTTTATTTGCTCTCAAGCTTTGGTACTTAACAGTTATTTGTAACAAAATTATTTATGACACTACTCACAAGGAATCACCACAAACCAGTCTCCCTACACACTGGAGGTAAGAAACTCTTACACACAACACACACACACACACACACACACACACACACACACACACACCTAGTTGACAATACGCTTGTACAGGGACATCACATTAAAACATACTCAGGGTAAAAGCTATCTTATCAAGGCTAAAAAGGTAAAAAATAAACAAAAGGACTGAGACATTTGTAGACGTAGTTTTGGTGATGATTTGAGAAGCTGGTTTTATCAAATATTAGCAAGCGTATTGCCCAATACGTTACCCCACTTAATAGTTAAACATACCAGTAGATAAAAATCAACAATTTGGCTCAAATAAACTCACAAAAGTTCTTAAAAAATAAAAAAAGCAAGAAAGAATTCAGACAAGTGACAGAAAGCAGTGTTGAATCAAAGCAAGTGAATTTCTGAAGAATATTTTGGCATAAAGGATAAGCGGGCAACTCAGCTAGTCTGAGAACCTCACCTGGTGGAGGTTCAAGTGTTTTATACATTTCCCCTCTATAGGTTTCAAGGTTTCCCTGCCAGCTATCTCTCCTGCCTAACATTTCCTCTTCAAGTGATACCATCCAAATGCAATTGGGGTTTGAGGTTTGATGGTCAGTTTTCTGTATGTACTTTCTGTTGATTGAGGATGTAGAGCTGGTTCTGGGGTGGCATCACCTGTTTCTTGTCTGGGAAGCTGGGGATTAGGGTTTTGTATAGAATTTTTCATCATCCTGGTTGAATGAGCATTTATAGGCAAATTGCCTCTAGCCTGGAAGACACAAGATAGACAAGGGTTTTAAGAATACAGTGTCCAAAAAGAAGTAGGAGAAACAGGGAAGCAATGGGGCCTAGAAAGGGTAGCAGCCAAGAGTTCCATGACCAGGTGCTAGACCAGGAACTCCACCCTCAAAACAACCTACTTTCCATTCTATATTACCAAAACCATACATTTTCTCCCCAATTTAATTAGAATTCTTAGAAACTTTAATTTGTAGTGACAACTAAAAGCAAAACATTTTAAAGCTTTCAATAACAGCTTTTCATTAGCTAATACTAGTGACCTGATGCACGGATTCATGCACATTGAAAGGAAAATAATTAGAAGGTGGCTGGTGGGGCAGGACTGGGCAAAACAGGCCGAACACACCCTGGAGCCAACCTCCCACTGTCCCTCCCTGGCCAGCTGCACCTGGGGTGGTGCTGTGGCTCAAAAGTCATCTGCAGAGTGAGCGGGGTACCTTGGCAGGTAGGGTCCCTCAGTCTGGCCTGTGGGGATCTGGGCAAAACTGGCTCTCTGACATCCCCTGAGTGGTCCCAGAGTGTGAGAGGGCACTCTGCAAAGTTGCTGTCGTGCAGGGTGTGGAACGCAAATGCCAAGTGTTCAGTACACCAGATTCGGGGCCAACAGTGCCCCAGCAACAACATTCACACTAAGAGCCAGAGACTCCAATTGGAATCATGCAGACCCAAGATGAATCCGGCTTCCTCCTCTCTGGTTTCAGGGTGTGTCACCCAAGAGCAGCTTCTGCAAAATCACTGCAACTCGTCAGTTCCTGTATTGAGTGTCTGCACCCTGATGGTCAGTGTGCATCATAGTGACCCGTTGGACAGTGGGACGGACACTTAGCATATTAACCTTTTATATATATACTAGAGGCCTGGTGCACAAAAATTTGGGCACTCGGGGGGGAGAGGGGGTCCTTCAGCCTGGCCTGTGCCCTCTCACACTCTGGGACCCCTCGGGAGATAACGACCTGCTAACTTAGGCCTGCTCCCAGGTGGCAGAGGGCAGGCCCAATCCCTAGGTGCAGCACCTGGTCAGGCTCAGAGCAGGGCCGCTTGGGGAGTTGGGGCGTCGCTCCCAGTCATGCACAGAGCAGGGCCGATTGGGAGGTTGCGATGCCACCCTCAGTCACGCTCAGTGTAGGGCCGATTGGGGGTTGGGGCACTGCCCCCTGTCACACTCAAGGCAGGGTCAATGGGGAGGTTGCGGCGCCACCCCCTGTCATGACAGAGCAGGGTCAATCAAGGGGTTGGGGTTCTGCCCCCTGTCACGCACAGAGCAGGGCCCATCAGGGGGGTTGGGGCTCCATACCCTGTCATGCACAGAGCAGGGTCAATCAGGGAGTTGGGGAGCTCTCCCCTGTCATGCACAGAGCAGGGCGGATAGGGAGGTTGTGGCCCCGCCCCCTGTCACACACAGAGCCGCAGGGCAATCAGGGGGTTTGGGCACTGCCCCCTGTCACGTTGATCCCGGTGCTGGGAGGCATATTACCCTTTTACTATATAGGATAGAGGACTGGTGCATGGGTGGGAGCCAGCTGGTTTGCCCTGAAGGGTGTCCTGGATCAGGGTGGGGTCCCCACTGGGGTGCCTGGCCAGCCTGGGTGAGGGGCTGAGGGCTGTTTTCAGGCTGGTGGGTGACTGAAGCTCCCAACCGCTCCTTTTTTTCTTTTTCTTTTTTTATTCTGGGCCAGCTTTAGCTCTGGCTCTAGCTCTGAAGCCTCTGCTGCTGAAAGCAGGTATCTGGTTTGTTTGGGTTCTATAATTGAAACACTGTATCAACTCCAGCTCTGAGATCCAGGCTGGCTGAAAGCAGGTTTCTGGGGTTTTGTTTAGCTTCTATATTTGTTACAATGTTTCAAACTGCAGGCTCAGAGGCTGGCAAGGCAGGCGGGGAACGTTGGAGTCCTCTGTCACTGAAGCAAGCAAGCCTCATGTTAGCTTCAAGCTGCCTGGCTGCTGGCCGCCATCTTGGCTGGCAGTTAATTTGCATATCACCCTGATTAGCCAATGGGAAGGGTAGCCGATGTACGGCTAATTACCATGTTTCTCTTTTATTAGATAGGACTAGTAGCCCTGCACACAAATCCGTGCAACAGTAGCTTGCCAGTAGCTCGCTGTCACCTTCCTGTAGCTCTCCACCCACTGCCCCACCCTCCTGTAGCTCCCCCTGCCTTCCCTCATAGTTTGCTGCTCTGCCCCCTCCTGTAGCTCTCTGCCACCTGCTTGTAGCTCGCTGCCCCACTCTCCTGCTGATCCATGATCTGGTCATTACACATTCAGTCGTTACGCTTCACGGTTTAACGACTATTTGCATATTATATCTTTATTATATAGGATATATATATATATTCAAATTTTTTAAGAGGCATAGCAGACATAACGAATTATTCATTTTGTGTGTTTAAAAGTAAGTTGTCTAATTATCTAGTGTCTTCAAACACTTTTAGGAGGCTGGAGAAGATGCGATGCGGGGCGGGGGAGGGGAGTGCACTTTGGAAATATCTGGTTTGAGTACTCCAGTGGCTTCAGTTTAAAAGCACCATTTTTTTCCTTCAGCCACCTGCTGCTCCCACAGTCTGCATAGGGTTTTGGGTGCTGTTAATTCTCCATTGTTTGCAAGATGGCAGCAGTTCCTGGGCCTCCAGGAGGAGGATTTAGTGTGCTTGAAAAAAAAAGACTAATTTTTACAAATTTTCCTTCAATTACCTTAGCCTTGTTTACATTTTAATTACCTAGTGGGAAGGCATATTTAGCATCAGTATACATCTTCAGTCTTTTTCCTTTCCCTAATTCTAAGGCTCTTATGAGACCTATTATTTTTGCCAGTTGTGTGGAGGTTCTGGTGATAAAGCTTGGGCCTCTATTACTTTATGTGAGGAGACTATGACATATCCAGCATAATGTATCCCTTCTCTTATAAAATTACTTCCATCCAAAAACCAAACCTCATCTGGATTTAACAGAGGTTGGTCTTAAGATCTGACTTGCCTGCATAGACTGATCTATGACCTCACAGCAGTTATATTCTATTTTTGAATTGGATTCGGGCATTAGAGTAGTTAGTTTCAGGACTGTGCAATTCTCTATTTTCACTTGAGGATTTTCAATCAAGGTGACCTGGTATTGTAACATGCTATCATTAGTAAGCCAAGGGAGCCCTTTGGTATTTAATAAGCATCCTATTTGATGAGAGGCATATGGGGTAATTTCTTGTCTTAAGGATATTTTAAAAGCTTCCTCTAAAAGCAGGGCAGCTGCCATGACTATCCTCAGATGGTGGAGCCAGCCCCAGGCTACTGTATCCAGTCATTTTGAGAAGTAGCCACATGGTCTCTTGGTAGGTCCAAGGCCTGTATTAAAACCCCTAATGCAAACCTCTGCCATTCAGTATCATATAATGGGAAAGTTTTTCAAAGTCCTGCAAACTGAAAGCCAGCCTTTGGGCCTCAGAAGGCCCTTCTTGATCTTTTCCCCATTGTAAGCTAGGTGTTTCCTGCTGATTGATTTCTTTTAGGGTCTCATAAAGGACTCAGGCCTTTTCTCCATATCTTGGGATCCTTAGTCCACAGTGTCCCTAGAAAGGCCTGTAGCTGTCTTAGGGTGGTAGCCTGGGGATACCCCGAATAGCCAGGGTCCTGACTAAAGACAACATTCTTTTCCCAGGAGTAAGCACAAGGCCTAGATACTCTACTCTTTGTTGAGGATTTGAGCCTTATTTTTAGAGACCTTATATCATCTCTCAGCCAGGAAGTTTAGGGTTTGTATTACATGTTTGTGCCCCAGTTCTTCAGTAAGAGAACAGATTAGTAGGTCTCCCCCCATCAAAATATAGGTCTCTTGCATTCTCTGCCAACACCTGTCCAAATAAGTGTGGGCTAGCTCTGAATACTTGGGGAAGAACTGTCTGTGGAAGCTTTGTGTATGTCCCTGGGCGTCTGTCCATTCAAAGGCAAACAAGAATTGGCAATGTCGGTCTAATGGGATACTTAGTCTGTCTATAAAGGAAGTGGGATTTTCTTTTGGACTTTGCTCAATGGCTGCCCAAGTTTGTTATATTTAACAGGTTTCTTTTGTGGGGCTTTCATTCTCTGCAAGAGGTAAAAAATAATGTGATTTCTGGCCTATCTCCCATTCTCCGAATCATAGTCCCAATTAGGATTAGAATAGGGGATGGCTTCCTTTCCTGGTGGATAGTTATCATATAGCATATGGATCTCATTTGCCTAGGATCAGTGGTTGGCAAACTGTGGCTCGCGAGCCACATGCGGCTCTTTGGCCCCTTGAGTTTGGATCTTCCACAAAATACCACATGTGGGCACGCATGTACAGTGAAATTGAAACTTCGTGGCCCATGCACAGAAGTCAGTATTTTGTGGAAGAGCCATACTCAAGGGGCCAAAGAGCTGCATGTTGCTCGCGAGCCACAGTTTGTCAACAACTGGCTAGATCAGTGTCTTTCACTTAATGATGTCATTTTCTGAGGTGGTCAGGACTTCTTGGAGGATTAGATTAACATCCCTCCAAGGCAAGTCATCCACTAAGGTGAGCTTTTTCCATTCTTGGGATAATTTGCCAAAGTCATCCGCAAATACCCCTACCTGTCCTTTATGCCCATTAAGTCTTGTAAGCAAATGGAGCATGGAACTTCCCTTAAAGAGAAGAGTTAAGATTGTATTATTTCTTTGGGGGGGGGTGCAGATTCTGGGGCAGGTGGTTGTTGAGGCACCATGGGTGGAAACAAACATTCACCCTCAAGACTTAGTTCTCTCTTTGCTATGGCTGCTAAGAGCATAGGATCTACCTTACAGTTTGGTTTTGTTTTCACATTTTAGAGTGATTCCTCAGGGCTATGAAGACCTAAACATATTGCATTTCAGTCCGCTTGCCCTTCCCTAGACAGAATAAGTCTAGTTGCAAGATTGTACTGTAATTTAGGCTTCCATTTCTGGACCAAACTTCCTCATCTCCTTATTCATATTGGAGCCAAGTTGTATTACAAAAGAAAACCAATATTCTTTTTAAGAACTGAGGGTCAACATTTTTCCAGTTTTACAAAATGGATCCCAGAGGTAAATTTTATGGTATTGAATTTTGATTTCCCATCTGAAAAGAATAGAGAAGATCATAGAAGAGAATGGGCACTTCCATTCCTTCTCCTATGTTGTTTCCACCATCTGGAGAAGATATCCTTTCTCAGGCGCGGGTTTCCAGAATTAACTAGTCCTCTTGGCTCAGTTACCCCTGGACATGTCTACCCCATGCCCAAAAGATGGCCTTACCAATGACCATGGTACTAGTCGGTGCTTTGGGAATGGAGTTTAACCCACTCAAATAGGGGACTCAATGCTATATTGGTCTCCTGAACCCCTCCTGATGGCTCTATTCACATTTGACTTAAAACACTCCTTTGCCTCTGACCTATACCGTGGAGGGAGGCCTTATACCTTCCAGGTACACTCCTATTTAGGCAACAGTGTGACTAGTTACTGACCTGTTTTTCTTGTCAAAGATTTCGATAGAGCAAGAATTGCAGTATTTATAGTTCCACCAGCTGTTGTAAAGATGGGACCCTTCTAGGTTCTTGCAATATTTTCATTCCCTCAAAAAGTTTGCTACCCAATATATTTGTCCACTGGAGTGCCTGAACACATGCCATTCCTGTCTACTCCTTCAGTATCCTGGGTCCTGCAGAGCTATGCATAACAGATGCCTAAATAAAGTGGGTAACCCTTTTTTGGTCCATATCCAAGCAGATAATTTACTGATGTCCCCTAAATTTTGGTAAGGTTCAGAAAGTTAAAGCCAACATTTTCTGTTGCCTTGTCAGCCTTCTCAAGCTATTTAAAAAAGTGTCTTTGGGTCTCAGAGTTAGGTATTAGAGCCTAGAGTATGTACGGAAGAAGGATCCTTTAACCAATTTATTACATAATTGGCCCAGAACCAATCCATCAACTAATGCAATAGAGTAAAGGGTCCTGATCAGCCTGTAAAATAACATTAAGATCTTAGCTTCAATTTGTTCAACCAGAGTATCTCCCCTGTGCCTCTGCTCACACAACAATAATAGTTGTCAGTTAACAGCTTCTGGCCAGTGTTTTTCCTTACAATCTAAATATATAAAAGGCTAATATGCAAAGTGTCCCTGCAGAAGTTCAATCTGGAGACCAGGAGTTTGATCACTAGCTATGATGTGCACTGACCGCCAGTGAGGAAAGAAGGAAGGCCCTGGCCAGTAGCCAGAAGGCCCCGATCTGCCCTGATTGCTGGCCAGGCCTAGGGACCCTACCCATGCATAAATTGTGTGCGCCAGGCCTCTAGTGTTCATATAAACAAGCAAGGGAAGGGACCTCCTCCCTGAATCTGGGTAATATCTTGTGAATAAGTGGGGTCCCCGATTAGGTCTATACTGTGAAGCCCTGCACACACAGCAAGTTCCTCCCCCGCAAGCACCACAGAGAGAGTATAAATGCCAACAGACTTGCCAAAAGCCTGATGGGGCAGAGATGCAGCAGCTTAGTAACCAAACAGCAGCTTAAATTTATTATGTTAGTAGTCATGCCTGTGAACAGATGGGCTAGTAATTAGATGTAGTGGGTCTCTGTGTGCTGTTTGAGAGTGGGGCTCCAAGAATTTGTTACTTTTCTGGTCATCCCATACTCTCTAATTTGTCTCAGTTTCTCTCCTGGCCCTGTCAAACAACCAGTAGAGCTTGGAATGTTGGGTGACTAATGCTATGTGCATATCCCTGGATAAGCCAATCAGTTAATTTCAAATTAAATGGAAGTCCCTATCAGGCCCCTAAATGTCTTAGGTTTCAACTCTAGACACCATCACATAAGGACATTCAAGATTCGAACCAGAGAGAGGAACTGACCTTTTCCTTCAGACCCTAGGAGAAACCTAAGTGGACATACCTTATTCTAATTGCCTAATTCCTTATGCCACTGCTCTCTCCTCTTTCCCTAAGAAAACTAATATGCATGCATAAAAAGTTTCCTGGCTGGGGATAAAGCTTACTGCTTTCCTATGTCACAGTCAAAGTGAAATCAGGTGATTTAGTGATCCAAGTCACAGCACCAGAAAGATGTTACCGGAGAACCATCTAGGTCAGAGGGGCCAATCCCTTCCTTGACTCTTGTCTTGCTCATTAGAAAGAATTCAGACAAGTGACAGGAAGCAGTGTTGAGACAAAGCAAGTGAATTTCTTAAGGACGCAAAGCAAGTGAATTTATTAAGAATGTACTTGGCATAAAGCACAAGTGGTCAACTCAACTAGTCTGAGCGCTCCACCTGATGGGGGTTCAAGGATTTTATACATTTCCTCCCTGTAGGTGTCAAGGTTTTCCTTCTGGATAGACTAGACTCCAAGGACCCTTCTTACATTGTGTGGCTCTTCCCAGAATTTATGAAAACATCTGGTGGTTTTATCTTGGAAAATCCCAAGACTGCTTATTTCTTTGTTCAGTGGGTGAGATAATTTCCCATTTTCCCCTCCCCATCCTTCTGCCTTGGAAGCTATATCCTCAAATATTTAGTACAGTCTAAAAGGTCTATTCCATAGCATGATATTTCCCAGACTTTACTTACCAAGTTACATCTAAAATAATACTAACAACTGCAGAATATGGCTTAGACTTAAACTGGAATAAAAAGCTTCTTAAGTCAATCAGTAATTTATTTCTAATATATATTTTGTTGCAAATATATTAAAATATGAAAACCTCTGGGCAAAGGAAATGTGATCATATTTAAAAGAACATTTCAGGATTCGTATAACTACATCAGCTAAGGTATATAACATACCTGAGCCTGTGTCCCAGCTCTGCCACTCACCAACTCTATGATCTTGGAGAAGTCATATTTCACAAACTATTCCTCATTTGAAATTATAAATATAATGTTACTTTATACAAAGGAGTTTTAGGGAGATTAAGAATATATGTGACAATTCCTTTGAATCAGTAATATTAATATAATGGATGCTATTGTGCACTGCAAGAAACCTAACTACTCAATTTATAATTTAGTACTTTTCTAAATCTTAATAGTTCCTCTAACTGGGATTACATAGAGGCAATACAGATTAAAAAAAAATCTTCACCTGAAAATATAACATTGAATTTTAATTTCATACTTGTCATTTTACTACCTGCAGATCTTTGGAAAATTACTAAGCTTCACTAAGAGCCTCAACATAAAATGAGAATAAAAACATTTATTATCAAAATACACTTTATGATTTAGTCATAATTTGTAGGTAGAAAAGATGTTGCTAGCAAGAAAACAAGTACATTTAACTTGGTTTAAAAAATCACCACTCTCACTAAGAAGAAGGTAACAATCCCTTCAACGTTCAGGAGCTTTGCAAGGTATTATTGAGAAATGCCCCATAAACGTTGAGAAGTTTTGCTTGAATATTTCTGACAAAGAAAGGGATTCAATATTTGTTTAGTGGTTTGCATTAGCTTGGCATGTAATAATTGCTTTATATAAGTTATCCCATTCTTTTATTTTATAGACACTTCCATAAAAGAGTGAGTGACTTATTTGACACATAAGGCAACTACTAATTGAAGATATTAATTACATTATCCATAGACAAAGAGCTACTGAATGAAAATGCAAATATTTATAATTCAAGTCTTTTTAGCATCAACTGTCTATGCTTTTTCTAATATACCTTCTATATATTTTCCTTACAATGGAGATGTTCTTCATTATTTGCTGTCTATTATCAGAACCAGACCATCAATGTGCAGAAAGATAATTCCATACTTTTAAATGATACCCACATGTCAGCTGCTTTTTCCCAATAATTAAAAAAATCTTTATTAACACATTCAACAAATAATTATTGAGTACCTATATATTAAGACTCAATTTGGTTGTGCATAACAGAAGAGCTAACACTCAGTGGCTTAAATAATGAAGGTGTTTATTCATTTCAGGTAGTAATAGAAAGTGCAGAGATGGACAGTAATCATTCATTTGCAGCTCTATCCTGCTGGTCTTTCTATCACACCCTCAGCATGTACTTCTTAGTCACCACCTCACGATTGCAAGATAGCTGCTAGACTTCCACATTTGCCTTTAATATATGAAGAAAGCAAGAGAAAAAGGCAAAAGTCTTGTGCCATGATTTCTGTTTCTGCTGACAAAGTAGTTTATAAGAAAGAATTCCATGGAACGAAATTACATAGAAAGATAGGATTTTAAAAATAACTAATTTTTAAAATAACAGATTTACAGAAAAACTGTGATGATAACATGACAAGTTCCCAAATACCACATTTCTCAATTCCCTGTTATTAATTTCTTACATTTGTTAGACTCAGTGAACAAAAACAGATATATTATTACTAAGTAAAATTCATACTGTATTCACATTTTCTTAGCTTTTTTGTATATTTTTTCTGTTCCAAAATCCCATCAAGGTTACTACATCATATTCCATCTCCATATCTCCCAAGGCTCCTCTTGACTGGGACAGTTTGTCATAATTTCTTTGTTTTGGATGGCTTGATAGTGTGGGGTGTTCTTATCATTTGTGTGTGCGTGCGTGTGTGTGTGTGTTTGTGTGTGTGTGTGTGTGTGTGTGTGTGTGTGTGTGTGTGTGTGTTTGGTTTGTTTTGTGTAGAATGTCCCTCTTTGGAGATTTTGCTGATTTTTTTTTTTTTTTATGATTAGATTGGAGTTTCAGTCTTTGACAAGAAGACCACAAAAGTGAAATGCCCTTTTCATCACATTTTACCAAGAGTACATGATATCACTGTGGATACTGCCCTTGATCACCTGGCTGAAGTAGTATTTATTAGTTCCTTGGTTGTCAGGTATGTTCTACCTCTTTGAGGGCAGTATATTTACATAAATAATTTGGAATTTTTCTGCATGGGAAATCTCTTTCCTCATTTTTAAATTTATTCAATCTTTTATTTATATCAGTATGGGCTCAGGTATATTTATTTTGTATTTCAGGTTATAATCCAATATTATTTTTTTGACTATTTTTCATGAAAAGTTGGACATACTTTTTAATATATAATTCTTGGTAATATATAAAAAAAATTGCTAAAGGCTTAGAAGATTTTAACAACATGATAAACAAATTTGTGTAATTCACATATGTAGGACTTGGCATCTAACAATGAGAGAATGCACATTATTTTAAAGAGTGTGTAGAAAATTTACTAAAATTGTCCTATGAAATGGGTTAAAAGGCAAGTCTGAGTAATTTCAAGAAGCTAGAATAATCAAGTGTATGTTTCCTGACAACAGTATGAAATTAAGCCAGCATAAAAACATTACTAACAACTTTTAACATAAAGCAAAATAATTTTCAATAAATAATTGTTTAAAAAAGAAATATACCCACTCCTAAAATGTGAGCAGTGATCAACTATTTTCTTCCGAAAAAGTTACTTCTGAAAAGAATAGGGAAAGTAACTTTACAGTGGAAAAAACAAACACTACTTCAGCCAGGTGATTACTGTCAGTACCAAATGTCATAAATCATGTTGCTAGCATATAACCCTAATATGTCCTGAAATGGCACTTTCCCTCTTTGATCTTCTCCCCAAAACACATCAGGCTTTTTAATTATGATAAATTCTAATAGAAGGTTATCTTGCAGCACGCTTGACCAGTGTTTCTCAAAACTATCAAGGTTATTTAAAACTAGAGGCCGGATACATGAAATTTGTGCACTGGTGTCCCTCACTCAGCCCAGCCTGCACTCTCTCCAATCTGGGACCAATCTGGCCTACACCAGCAGTTGGACATCCCTCTCACAATCTGGGACTGCTGGCTCCCAACCACTTGCCTGCCTGCCTGCCTGATTGCCCATAACCATTTCTACCCATCACCCTGATCACCCCCTAACCACTCCTCTGCCAGCCTGATCGACACCTAACTGTCTCCCTGCTGGCCCAATTGTCCCTAACTGTCCTCCCCTGCAGGCCTGGTCACCCTCAACTCCCCTCTCCTGCAGGCCCGGTCCTCCCCAACTGCCCTCCCCTGCCAGCCCAGTCACTCCTAACTGCCCTCCCTGCTGTCCTGGTTCCCCACTGTTGGGGTCCAGCCCCAGCAGGTCCAGGGGTTCCCCAAGATGTAGATGGAGTCGGTGAAGAAGGAATGACATGGAAGCAGCGTTCAGGTGATCATCATAGCCAGGTTCTTCTCTTTATTGTCCTCTTACATCTGTATTTATACTATTTGATCTTAATCCTATCCATTCTAATTCAAAGGTCAGGGCATTTCTTATCTCCATTCCAAGGTTACTCTATTGTTCTATTAAGCTACAAGGAAGTAACTGAAGGAGATCAGTCTAAGTAAAGATTACGTAGCTTAAGCGTGATTGTTCGTAGTTAAAGTGATTAACTACCCGCCTGGCACTTAGTTAAGGGGTTTTTCTGATAAAAATCCTCACCTGGGGAAACAACCTTTCTCGGAGAGGTGGTCCTGTTTAAAATACATAGCGTTAAGAGGGGGAGCAAACATATTAAGAACAGTATGCCATATATGCCAGGTCCCTTGAAGCATAAGCTGTGCAGATGTTTCTTCCCTGCAGCGACTGCGTCAAGCTTGGATCAGCTTCCAGCACCTGACAACTGCCCTTCCCTGCTGGCCATCATGTGGTGGCCATCTTGTGACCACATGGGGGGGACCATCTTTGATCACATGGGGGTGGCTATCATGTGTGCGGGTGTGACGGTCAATTTGCATATCACCTCTTTATTATATAGGATAGGAAAGTCTGAGGAACTGTCTCAGTCAAGAAAAATATAAAGAGACTGATGAAATGTCATATGGTATCCTAGATAAGATCTTGGAAGGGGAAAAAAAGATCAGCTTAAAATTGTGGAAAATATTAAATCTAGTAAATTTTTGGTGGAATCTTTTGGGTTTTCTATGTACAATATTTGCAAATAATGGACTGTTTTACTTCTTACTTTCCAATTTGGATGCCTTTTATGTTTTCTACTTGTCTGATCGCTATGGTCAGGACTTCCAGTACTATGTTGAATAAGAGTGGTGAAAGTGGGCATCCTTGTTTTATTCCTGGCCTTAGGGGAAATGGTTTTAGTTTTTAGCCATTGATTTTGATGATGGCTGTAGGTTTGTCATGTATGGCCTTTACTTTTTGAGGTATGATCCCTCTATTCCCACTTTGCTGAGAGTTTTTATCAACAAAGGGTGTTAGATTTTATAGAATGAATGCCTCTTCTGCATCTATTGATATTATCATAATGATTTTTGTCTTTCAATTTCTTTATGTGATGTATCACGTTTATTAATTTGTGAATATAACACAAGCCTGGAGTAAATATCACTTGATCATGGGGTATGATCTTTTCAATATATTGCTGGAGCTAAAATTTTGTTGAGGATTTTAGCATTCATCAGGGATAATGGCTGTAATTCTCTTTCTTTGTAGTATCTTTATCTGGTTTGGGGATTAGAATAGTGCTGGCCTAATAAAAAGAGCTTGGAAGTGTTCCTTCCTCTTTGATTTTTTGGAAAGGTTTCAGGAAGATACGTGTTTGTTCTTCTTTGAATGTTTGGTAAAACTCCCCTGTAAAGCTGGGCTTTTGGTTGCTGAGAGTTTTTTGATTACTGCTTCATTTTCATCAATTGTTATTGGCCTATTCAGGTTTTCTGATTCTTCCTGCTACAGTTTTGGAAGATTGTATTTTTCTAGGAATTTTCCCATTTCATCCACATTGTCCAGCTTGTTGGTATATAGTTTCTCATTTCTTATAATCCTTTGTATTGTTGTGTGGTCAGTTGTTACTTCACTGCTTTTATTTCTGTTTTAATTTATTTGGGTCCTCTCACCTTGTTTCTTGATAAATATGACTAAAGGTTCATCAATATTGTCATCTTTTCAAAGAAACAGATCTTGATCTCATTAATCTTTAGTGGGTTATTTTTTTATACACCAATAATGAATTCTCAGAAAGAGAAACTATGAAAACAATCCTACTTACCACAGCAGCAAAAAAATTAAGATACATAGAAATAAACTTAACCAAGGAGGCAAAATATTTGTATTCAGAAAATTACAGTACATTGAAAAAAAATAGAGGATGATATAAACAAATTGAAGAATATATTATGTTCATGGACAGGTAGAATTAACACCATTAGAAGCTGCTCGATTAGCTAAAGAGAAAGAAGAAGAGGAAGTTAGACAACAAGCATTACTGGCAGAGAAGGAAAAAGATATCCAGAAAAAGCCATCAGAAAGGAAAGGCAAAAACTTTGAAACTCATGCAAGGCCTGGAATCACTTTTCTGACAATGAGGCAGAGCGTGTTAAAATGATGGAAGAAGTGGAAAAACTTTGCGATTGCCTTGAATTAGCAAGTTTACAGTGGTTGAATGAAACACTCACATCATTTACAAAAGAAGTAGGAAAGGCTGCTCTGGAAAAACAGAAAAATAAATGAGCAAATTAGAAAAGAGAAAGAGGAAGCTGAGGCTCGTATGCGACAAGCATCTAAGAATGCACAGAAGTCAGCTGGTGGAGGTGGAAATAGCAGTAAAAACTGGTCACAAGATGATTTGCAATTACTAATTAAAGCTGTGAACCTCTTCCCTGCTGGAACAAATTCAAGATGGGAAGTTACTGCTAATTACATGAACATACATTCTTCTTCTGGAGTCAAGAGAGCCGCCAAAGATGTTATCAGCAAGGCAAAAAGTCTTCAAAAACTTGACCCTCATCAAAAAAATGACATAAAAAAAAGGCTTTTGATAAATTTAAAAAAGAACATGGAGTAGTGCCTCAAGCAGACAATGCAACACCTTCAGAACGATTTGAAGCTCCATGCACAGATTTCACCCCTTGGACAACAGAAGAGCAGAAACTTTTGGAACAGGCCTTGAAAACATACCCAGTAAATACACCTGAAAGATGGGAAAAAATAGCAGAAGCAGTGCCTGCCAGGACAAAGAAGGACTGCATGGAACGATATAAGGAACTTGTCAAGATGGTAAGAGCAAAGAAAGCTGCTCAAGAGCAAGTACTAAAAGCAAGTAGAACCAAGAAATGACTTAAGACAATCTTTGTTGTGTGTGCATTTTTATAATAAAACTGAAAATACTTTGCAAAAAAAAAAATGGAACTCCCATTGGACCCAGCGATCCCACTTATAGGAATATATCATAAGAAATCAAAGACATCAATCAGAAAGAATATATGCACTTCTATGTTCATAGCAGTGCAATTTACAATAGCTAAGACTTGGAAACAGCCTAAGTGCCCACCAGAAGATGAGTGGGTTAAAAAACTGCAGTGCACCTATGCAATGGACTACTACGCTGCTGTAAAAAAGAAAGAACTTACCATTGGCAACAGCATGGGCGGACCTAGAGAGCATGATGCTAAGCCAAATAAGCCAGTCAGAGGAAGATAAGTATCACATGATCTCACTTATATGTGGAATTTAATGAACAACATAAACTGATTAACGAAAATAGACCCAGAGATATAGAAGCATCAAACATTGTCAAAGAGTGGTTAGTCCATGGGAAAATGTTTTCCATGCAGCACTAATTTTTTTTTTAATATTACAGAACAATAAGTTCATTATGCATATATTTTCCTAAAAATTTTTTCAGAAAAAAATGAGTTATAATTTGAGTGATTTTATCTTTCTACTTTTATTTTCCATACTGTGTATGTATTATTTCTTATTTCAAAAATAAATATACTGTGTAAATATAAAAAAAGAAAAAGAAAAGAAATCCACTCATTTAAATGTTCTTTCTCTGTAGTTAAGGTTTTGTTTCTCTTCACTGCTTTAAGAAAACTTTTATTTGTCTTTAATTTCTGAATTTTTACTAGGAAGGGCCTTACTGTGAATTAATTTGTTTATCATTTTATGGTGTTTTCCAGGCTTGTTGAATCTGTATATTTATATCTTTTGCCCAAAAATGTGAACTTCTCAATCATTACTTATTTGAGCACTTTTTAATTTTTTTAAAATCTTGACCTCTTTCTCCTGTTAAGGACTTTGATGGCAAAACATTTATAATGGTGCACTGGGTCCCTCAGCCTGGCCTGCACCCTCTCGCGGGGAGCAGGCCTAAGCTGGCAGTCAGACATCCCTCTTGCGGTCCGGGACTGGTCACTCCCTACCTCCTGCCTGCTCGCTGCTCCTTAGTGCTGTCACGGAGACCGGAGAGGCTCCGCCATTGTCTCTGCGCTCACCAGCTGTGAGCCTGACTTCTGGCTGAGCTCCCGCATTGAGCGTCTGCCCCCTGGTGGTCAGTGTGCATCATAGAAACCGGTTCTTCTAGTCGTTCTGCAGTAAAGGTCGCTTTGGTCCAAGGTGTCAGTATTTTTCCATGGCCCCTTCTCACTCATGTGGCTTCACAGCTCCAACTAGCAAAAGCAGAGAAAGAAAACATGGTGTTAATCTCCTGGTCTAAGTGAAAATAATAATAAAATAAGCATGATGTTCTTTCTTCAACCAACACTTTCCCAATACCCTTGGCAACAATTATTTTTATTGGTTTATTCTTCTGCAGATTAGGAAATGATCCCCTTTCACTTTTTTTTTTCATCTTCTGGTTAGTGCAAGACATTAGCAATATTCCCCTCCCTTATAGTTACATGCTATTCTATTTTTTTTGTAACAAAATTACTATGTGAAACAGAGCCTACTGCATATTCAGACAGAAATACAAAATGGTTTCTGAACATACTTTTTGAAAATTGTAATGTTATTTATAGTTCTTCAATTTTATTTACTGGATCTCATTGAATATTAATTTGCTGCATGGATCCTACTTTAGAGAATCAATGTTGGGTAAAATCAATTCCATCCCTCTGGTGAAAGTCTTTTCCTCTTGCCTTTTCATATTCTCTTTACAATCTGTTTATATTAACTTTATATGACTGATACAGAAAAAATTCTCATGTGTCTTACGCTTGAGAATGTTACATGATAAAAGGAATATATTATTTGTATTTGCAGGAAGAAAACCAAATCCCATTAGAAGCCTTACAGAAAATAAAGCATTCTGAAAGTGCGTTTTACATGCACACTTGCGTATCCTCCAAGATAATGGGAGTTAATTATTTCTGGTCAGTGCTTCAGGTCAATGGGCCTGTTGGGAGATATGGTGGGAAAACATGGGTGGTTTATGGGCCATTTAAGCTGGAAAAATGCAAAGGCAGAAAGCCTTATACATTATTATTTTCCAGAGAAATAAATTATTGCATGGGGATTTAGTGAATAAGTGAAATGTTTACTTGGTGAACTAGTGCTTCTTGTGTTTTTAAGCAAGGATATTACCTAGGAACACTCATGCCTCTTTCCCAGCTCTCATTAATGGTTCATTTCATTTTGTGATCCCACCACTATCTCCCAAATGTCCAGAGGGCAAGAAGAAAGTCCATGAACAGATCCGCAGCTAACTTGTCACATACAAACATAGTCTAGACTAGAGACATACAGTTTCATTTCTTCAGCAGCAGCATCTTTGTGCTCCTCTGGTGTCAGTCTCAGGTGAATTTTCTCCCTCCTGTCTATCTTCCTCTTTTTATTTCTACATCTTCACCCAGACTTCCTGCTACTCACCTCTGCCCCTGTTTTATTCTGACTTAGTGCTGTGTGATCAAGAATGTGGAGGTATCAGCCCTCCTTCTCATGCCCTTGGGGTTCTCCATGGTATGAGCTCACAGTTCTCCACAGAAGTACTAGCTATTATAGACTGGTCAGTACAGGTCCTCTATGAGACAAACTATGTGCCATAGGCATTGCTTCTCATAGCCTAACTTCAAAGGTTTACTAGATGAAAAACACTCCCATTTCAGAAAGAGTATAAGTGAAAAAGAAAATAGTGAAATAGAAAACCCTGAGCTCCCATTCACTTATTCATTTAGAATTTAATGAGACTCATCTAAGCACCTATAATTATCCAAGCTTCTAGGACATTAAAATAAATCAGATGCTTTCCTTTTTCTTAGACTATCTCTTTCAAATGAAGACGTAATGCATGTAAATAGATGAATGACACTGCAATGTGTGGAAGGGCTATAATGAGTCTAAACAAAACACTGTAGAGGATAAATGATTTCAATGGGACAAAAATTGAAAGCTTAGTGTTTCCGGTAACAATCTACCTAGAGAGAATCAGGGAACAATGGACGTACCACTTTTCACCTGCAATGTCCACAAGCTCCCTACAAAAGAAATCTGATAAATTTATTCTATATTTTTGCTTTATTTTTTCAATTAGAATTGACAGACAATATTATATTAGTTTCAGGCATACAACCTAGTGATTAGACATTTATTTTTTTAATTATTTATTGTTGAAAGTATTACATATGTCCCCTTTCCCCCCATTGACCTCTCCCAGCCTGCCCCCCACCACCCAGCATAGGCCTTCACCCCCTATTGTCTGTGTCCATTGATTATGCTTATATGCATGTATACAAGTCCTTTGGTCGATCTCTTGCCCACCACCTCCCAACCTTACCTGCCTTCACTCTGATGTTTGAAGGTCTGTTCCATGCTTCTATGTCTCTGGATCTATTTTTGTTCATAAGTTTATGTTGTTCATTATATTCCATAAATGAGTGAGATCATATGATACTTATCTTTCTCGGACTGGTTTATTTTGCTTAGCATAATGCTCTCCAGGTCCATTCATTTTTTTGCAAATTGTAAGTTCTTTCTTTTTTACAATAGCGTAGTACTCCATTGTGTAGATGTACCACTGTTTTTTAATCCACTCATCTGCTGATGGGTACTTAGGTTTTTTTTCTAAATCTTAGCTATGATAAATTGTGCTGCTATGAAAATAGGGGGGCATATATTCTTTCTGATGAGTGTTTCTGAATTCTTGGGATATATTTCTAAAAGTAGGATCACTGGGTCAAATGGAAGTTGCATTTTTAATTTTTTGAGGAATCTTCATACTGTTTTCCACAGTGGCTGCACCAGTCTGCATTCCCACCAGCAGTGCATGAGGGTTCCCTTTTCTTCACATCCTTGCCACCACTTGTCATTTGTTGATTTGTTGATGATAGCCATTCTGACAGGTGTGAGGTGGCACCTCACTGTCATTTTAATTTGCATCCTTCAGATAGTTAGTGAGTTTGAGCAGTTTTTCATATGCTCTTGGCCTTCTGTATGTCCACTTTCGTGAAGTGTCTATTTAGGTACTTTGCCAATTTTTGATTGGATTGTTTACCTTCTTTTTGTTAAATTGTATGAGTTCCCTATAAATTTTGGAGATTAAACCCTTATCAGATGTAACATTAGCAAATATGTTCTCCTCTGAAGTGGGCTCGCTTCTTGATTTTTTGATGGTTTCTCTTGCTGTGCAGAAACTTTTTATATTGATGTAGTCCCATTTGTTTATTTTCTCCTTAGTTTCCATTGTCCTAGGAGCTGTGTGGTAAACATATTGCTATGAGATATCTCTGATATTTTGCTACTTATGGATTCCTCCAAGATTTTATGGTTTCCCATCTTATATTTAAGTATTTTATCCATTTTGAGTTTATTCTTGTGTATGGTGTGAGTTGGTGTTCTAGTTTCATTTTTCCTCCAATGCCATTTATTGAAGAGACTGTCTTGACTCCATTGTATGCTCTTGCCTCCTTTGTCAATATTAATTGAGCATAATGACTTGGGTTGATTTCTGGGTTCTCTTTCTGTTCAATTGTTCTATATAACTGTTCTTGTGCCAGTACTAAGCATTTAGAAAACAGTGGCTTTGTAGTATAACTTGATATCTGGTATTGTGATTTCTCTAACTTTGTTATTCTTTCTTGGGATTGCTGTGGCTATTCAGGGTCTTTCTCTATTCCATATAAACTTTTGGAGAGTTTGTTCTAGGTCTGTGAAATATGCTATTGATATTTTAATGGAAATTTCAGTGAATCTATAGATTGCTTTGGGTAGTATAGACATTTTAATGTTGATTCTACCAATCCATGAACATGGTATATTTTTCCAATTGTTTATATTTTATTTTATCTCTTTTTTCAACATTTTATGGTTTCTGAGTATAGGTATTTTATCTACTTGGTTAAGTTTATTCCTAATATCTTAATGTTTTTTTTTCTTGCAATGGTAAATGTGACTGTTCTTTTTAGTTTCTCTTTCTGATTTCATTATTGATGTATAAAAATTCCATAGTTTTCTGGGTGTTAATTTTGTATCCTGCTACATTGTTGAAATGTTTTATTAAACCTAGTAGTTTTCTGATGAAACTTTTAGGGTTTTCTATGTATAATATAATGTCATCTGCAAATAATGAGTTTTACTTCCTCTTTTCCAATTTGGATGCCTTTTCTTTTTTCTTTTTATCTGATCACTATGGCTAGCACTTCTAGTACTATGCTGAACAGGAGTGGTGAAAATGGACATCCCTGTCTTGTTCCTGTTCTAAGGGGAAATAGTTTTAGTTTTATTTCCCATTGAGTATGACAGGTTTTTCATATGTGGCTTTTATTATGTTGAGGTATGATCCCTCTCTTCCCACTTTGCTGAGCGTTTTATAAAAAAATGGGTGTTGGATTTTGTCAAATGCTTTTCCTGCATCAATTGATATGATCATGTGATTTTTGTCTAGCAATCTGTAATGTACTATATCACATTTATTGATTTTCAGATATTGTACCATCCTTGCATCCCTGTAATAAACCCTACTTGGTCATGGTATATGATCTTTTTAATGTATTGCTGGATCTGATTTGCTAATATTTTGTTGAGGATTTTAGCATCTATATTCATTGGGGATATTGGCCTATAATTCTTTTTCTTTGTAGTGTTTTTATCTGGTTTTGGATTAAGATAATGGTAGCCTCATAGAAAGATCTTTGAAGTGTTCCTTTTTCTTGAAGTTCTCGGAATAGTCTGAGAAGAATCAGTGTTAGTTCTTTGAATGTTTGGTAAAACTCCCTCTTGAAGCCATCCGGATCAGGGATTTTGTTTGCTGACTTTTTTTTATTATTATTAATGCTTAAATTTTATCAGTAGTTATTGGCCTGTGTAGGTTTTCTGATTCTTCCTGATTGAGTTTGGAAGATTGTATTTTTCTATGAATCTGTCCATTTCATCAAAGTTGTCCAGTTTGTTGGAGTAGAAATATTCATAATTTTTGTTGTTGTTGTTTTGTTGTTGTTGTTGTTTAGTTTTATTTTGTTTTGTTTTTATAATATTCTGTATTTCTATGTGGTCAGTTATAACTTCACCTCTTTCATTTCTGATTTTTTTTTTTTTTATCTGGGTCCTCTGTCTTTGTTTCTTGTTGAGTTTGGCTAAAGGTTCATTAATCTTATTTATCCTTTCAAAGAATCAGTTCTTGGTTTTATTGATCTTTTTGTGTTATTTATTATTTATTTATTTATTTATTTATTTATTTATTTATTTATTGTCTCTATGTCATTTATTTCTGCTCTGATCTTTATTATTTCCTTCCTTCTATTTACTCTGGCCTTATCTTGTTGCTCTCTTTCTAATTCTTTAAATTATAGGCTTAGATAACATTACAAGTTTTTCTTGTGTTTGAGGTATGCCTGTAGTGCTATGAATTCTGTTTCAGGGCTGCTTTTACTGTATCCCATAGATTTTGGATTGTTGTGTTTTCATTGTCATTTGTTTCCAGGATCTTTTTTTTTCTTCTTTGAACTCTTTGGTAATCCATTCATTGTTTAATAGCATGCTATTTAGCCTCCATGTGTTTGATTGTTTTTGAGTGTTTTTATTTTATTTAATATATTTTTATTGATTTCAGAGAGGAAGGGAGAGGGAGAGAGAGAGAGAATATCAATGATGATATATAGAGTCATTTATTTGCTGCCTCCTGCAGGCCTCTTGCTGAGGATGGAGCCCTCAACCCGGGCATGTCCCCTTGACTGGAATCGAACCCAAGACATTTCATTCTACAGGCAGATGCTCTATCCACTGAGTCAAACTGACTAGGGCTTTAGTATTTTTATTGTAGTTGATTTATAATTTTATGCCACTGTGATCTGAGAAGATGCTTGCTATGATTCCAGTCTTCTTGAATTTGTAGAGACTTAGCCTGTGCCCTAACATGTGGTCTATTTTTCAAAATGTCCCACGTGTGTTTGAGAAGAATGTACACTGGTACTCCATAGCTTTGGGGTGAAATGTCCTGAAGACGTCAATTAGTCCCATCTGACCTAGTGATTTGTTTAGGATGGCTGTTTCCTTGTTGATTTTTTGTCTAGAATATGTATCCTGTGATGTTAATGGGATACTAATGTTTCCTACTATGCTCTCCTGAGCTGGGTGTCCTAGGAAAGGCCCCTACTTGAGTTATTTGGGTTCTCTTGATGTAGTTGGGTCTTGACGGTTATTTTCCCATTCGCGGATGAAGTCTCCTCATAGTCTGTCTGACTATGTGGCTCACCCAGACCCCGTGCAAGCTTTTGAGTGTTTTTTGCTGCTCCAGGCGATGCACAGAACCACCGATCCACCACTTGTGTCGGGCTCCACAGGCCTTGCCCACAGTAGGAGGGGTCTCTCTGCCCTCTAAGGTGGTGCTCAGGGCTTGGCTCAGCAAAGTTCTCCTGGGTCCCTTGGCTTTGCCTCTGCCTGCCTTTGCCTGTCAGCCACGTGTCAATCTGAATCACGCAAAAGTCTGTTTGTTGATGGGGTTTTAGGGGGGACGGTGCTGTTTAGCTTTCAGGAATATGGTGGGTGTGTTTTCCTGCCCCACTTGATTGTTGATGTTCTGTTCATGGGAAGGATCTCCCTTCCAACTTGCTATCAGTGATGTTGCAGCTCCTGTATTGTGCTCTGAGGTTGTTGAATCTGTTCCCTTGGTGTGTCTATCCAGGGTCTCCTGGAAGCTGCTGCGGTGCAGGTGAATGTGAGTCACTATTCCTTTATGGACCTGGGCAACCTGATTGAGGTCCAAGGAGTTGAATCCCCTAGCAGTCCAGTGGTCAGTCCGAGGCTGGGTGTGCCTTGAGTCTCCTGCCTTGATTGTCTCTGTTCTGAGTTGTAATCTCTGCCCCTGTGCATCTGGTCTCGCAGGCAGCTGCAGAAGCTCAGGGTGTGTGGGGCCAGGCGAGCGGTCCCTCTGGCATGTGACTCCCTGTGAGGTCCTGGAGCCGGTGGCAGGGTCTCTTCAGATCCCTCTGCAACTCATTGGGGAGGTCCCGGAGCCACAGGTGGGGTAACTGCAATGTCCTGCTAGCACACTGCTCACTGCATGGGGCCAGGGTGGTGTCCAAGGCCAGTCTGCCTGGTGTAAGGCTATACTCCTAGCCTCTGCTGCTCCCACCTTCAAGATGCCCTGGTTTCCATCCCAGAGCCTCTCCCACCTGGGGAGTGTCTGTGGTGGTAGCAGGGGTTCTTTGTCCAGGAGTGCCTGATCCGCCACCCCCTAGACTCCTGCAAGATCTGTCACACACACACAGACACACAGACACACAGACACACACACACACACACACACACACACACACACACACACACACACCACATCCACACGCTCCTCTCTCGCTCCCTTACTCACTCACACTTTCTTCCTCACTCCAGTCTTGCCGGCTGCCATGTTGAATTTCTCAGATGGTGTCACTACCACTTCTTTATCTGTTCATCTATTGGTGAACCCTTTGGTTGCTTCCAAATCTTGGGTGTTGTAAATATTGCTGCAATGAACATATGAACATATGTGTTGTTGCTTTTTATTTAATGTTTTGGTTTTTTTCAGATAAATTCCCAGAAGTGGAATCATTGGGTCTTTCTTCATCTATTGTTATATATCATTTGTTTGTTTTTTTAAAATATTTTTATTGATTTTAGAGAGGAAGGGAGAGGGAGAGAGAGATTGAAACATCAATGATGAGAGAGAATCATTGATTGGCTGCCTCCTGCATGCCCCCCACTGTGGATCAAGTCCACAACCTGAGCATGTGCCCTTGGCCAGAATCAAACCCAGGACTGTTTAGTCCACAGGCCCATACTCTATCCACTGAGTTAAACCAGCTAGGGCTATCATTTGATTTAAAGTTTATTTTTTCTGGTGTAAGTACTGCTACCTACCCCAGTTTATTTTTTCCCTTTTTTTTTTTTGTTTTGTTTCCATTTTCATGAAATATCTTTTCCCATCTTTTTTCTTTCAGTCTGTATGTGTCTTTTATCTGAAGGGAGTCTCTTGTAGATGGCTTATGAAAGGTCTTGTTTTGTTATCCATTCAGCATCCATATATCTTTTGATTGGAGCACTTAATCCATTTGCATTTAAAATAATTGTTGATTGATATGTATTTATTGTCATTTCTGTTATTTTTTTTCTTCTTTTTCTTCTTAAAGAAGATGCTTTAACATTGCCTGCGCTGTTGATGGTAATGAACTCCTTTAACTTTTTATTGTCTGAAAAGCTCTTTATCTGTCCCTTGATACTAAATGATAGCTCTGCAGAGCAGCATATTCTTGATTGTAGGTCATTGCTTTTTATCACTTAGAACAAGTCTTGCCAATTTCTTCTGGCCTCCAGAGTTTCTGTTTTGAAATCAGCTGACGGTCTTATGGTAGTTCTCTTGAACATAACTGTTTTCTCTTGCTGCTTTTAAGATTCTTTCCTTGTCTTTAATATTTGTAATATTAATTATGATGTGTACTGGTGTGGAACTTTTTGAGTTCATCTTGTTTGGGACTCCATGAGTTTCCTGGACTTGTATGTCTATTTCCTTTACCAGGTTAGGGAATTTCTCCATCATTATTTCCCATAGGTTTCTAATTGCATGTACTCTCAATTCTCCTTCTGGCACCCCCATGATGCAAAAGTTGGTTTGCTTAAAGTCATCCCAGAGGCTCCTTACACTATCCTCATTTTTTGAATTTTTAAGTTGTTTCACTTTTAATTTTTTATTGTTCACACAATTGCAGATGTGCTCCAATCCCCCCCTCCCCCGCCACACACACACAAACACACACACTTTTTCCCACCTCCATCCAGTCACCACCTCCCCTTCCTTTGCCCTCACAAGACTATTGTTTGTGTCCATGTCCTTTAGCAAATCACTTCACCTTCCTTTATCCAGTTACCCCCACACCCCTACCCTCTGACATTTATCACTCTGTTTCATGTTCCCATGCCTCTGGTTCTATTTTGTTCATCAGTTTATTTTGTTTATCAGATTCCACATATTAGAGAGATTACATGGTATTTGTCTTTCTCTGACTGGCTTAGCTTAGCATAATAACCTCTATGTTGTCATCAAAGGTCAGAGTTCCCTGCTTTTTACAGTCACATAGTATTCAATTGTGTAAATGTACTATGGCTTTTTCCCCCCACAAATCTACTGAAGGGCATTTAGGTTGTTTCCAGATCTTGACTATTTTAAATAGTGGTGCAACAAACATAGATGTGCATATATACTTTCTGATTGTTTTTTAGGGTATATACCCTGACGTATATATTGGGATTCTTTGGATATATACCCTGAGGTGGGATTGCTGTGTCAAAAGGCAGTTTCATTTTAATTTTTTTGAGGACGTTTTTAGTGTTTTCAACAGTGGCTGCATCAGCCTGCATTCACATCAACAGTGCACTAGGGTTCCCTTTTCTCCGCATCCTTGCCAGCATTTCTTATTTGCTATTTATTGATAGTAGCTATTCAGCTAGGTAAGGTGATACCTCATTATAGTTTTAATTTTCATCTCCCAGATGATTAGTGATCTTTAGCATTTTTTCATATGTCTCTTGGCCATCTGTATGTCCTCCTTGGAGAAGTATCTATTCAAGTCATTTGCCCATTTTTTTTTTTAATGGGATTGTGTGTCTTCCTGCTGTTGATTTGTATAAGTTCTTTACATATATTGGAGATTAAACCCTTATAAGGTGAATCATTGGCAAATATGTTCTCCCATACAGTGGCTTCCCTTTTTGCTTTGTTGATGGTTTATTTTTTTGATACAGAAGCTTTTTCATTTGATGAAGTCCTGTTTGTTTATTTTTCTTATGTTTGCCTTGCCTTTGGAGACATATTGGCAAAAATATTGTTCTGAAAGATGTCTTGGATTTACTGCCTATGTCTTCTTGTATAATTTTTTATGGTTTTACAACTTACACCATACCATCTTCCTGCTTTGTCAAACATTAATTGAGCATAAGGCCTAGGTTGATTTCTTGGTTCTCTGTTCTGTTCTATTGATCTATGTGCCTGTTCTGTGCAAATATCAGGCTGTTTTGATTACAATGGCTTTGTAGTATAGTTTGATATTTGGTATTGTGAATCCTCCAACTTTGTTCTTCTTTCTCAAGATTGTTGAGAAGCCATTTAGGGTCTTTTTTGGTTTCATATATATTTTTGAAATATTTGTTCTAGATCTATAAAATATGCCTTTGGTATTTTTATAGAGATTGTGTTGAATCTGTAGATTGTTTTTGGTAGTATAGACATTTTAATGATAATAATTTTTCCAATCAATGAACATGGTATATGCTTCCACTTGTTTGTATCTTCCTCTATTTATTTTTTCAATGTCCTATAGTTTTCTGAGTAAATTTATTCCCAGGTATCTTATTCCTGGGAATAAACTTATTTTTGTTGTCGTTCTTGCAATGACAGGAGCAGATCAGTAAATGTCTCAAAGTGACTAGGATCCACCTCCACCCTTTCCATCAGAATTAGTCACTGAAAATGCTATTTCTGATAGGGCTTATGGCAGCATCGAGAGGATAGTACTCTAGATTTGTAAGAGAGCAGTGCTATTCAGATTCAGGGGAGATGGTGGGTGTTTCCTCCCAGCCCATAACCACAGGTCTGATCTCAGAGTGGAGCATCTTCTAGGCAGGTGGGTAGGGTCTGCTGGAAGCCGGGCATTTCTATGAGCTCTTCTATGAGGGGGAAGCCAAGTTAGGTTCCTGGGAAGGTGGGAGGGACGATCCCACTCAAATCCAGTCACTGACATCCCTTGAGACTGCCCAAACCAATAGGCCTGGATTCTGCTGTTGCCTCTTCAGCAGGAGCTGAGATGCAGAGCAGGGGAGCTGTATGGCAGAGGACAGAGGGCGGGTAATTGTTGCTGGGAGGGGCTTGTGCTTCTCAGGAGAAATGGCTGCTGCAGTACCAGGGGGTGGGGTAGTGAGATGACCCAGCACAGATATACTGGAAGCCACTCTCCCACATCTCTCCCCAATGCCTCCCTCCACAGACTCTCCTCAGAGGACTACATTCTGCACCATCCTCACTCTGCCGAAGCCCTGGGTGAGTGGCTGTCAACAATAATCCTATACTCTGGCTCTTTTTAAAAAGTATCTTTGTCACCAGCATGGTCCCTCTCTGCCTGGTTGGTGAAAGCCCTGCTGATTTTCACCAAGAAGTGACACCTGGCTGCTGTTCCCAGCTCTGGCACTTTGGGCTGGGGAGCCCAGC
This sequence comes from Myotis nattereri, assembly GCF_964212035.1. Classification (NCBI taxonomy): domain Eukaryota; kingdom Metazoa; phylum Chordata; class Mammalia; order Chiroptera; family Vespertilionidae; genus Myotis; species Myotis nattereri. Next base: position 88,402,672 of record NC_138082.1, on the reverse strand, counting down.
CTGGGATCCAGGTCTCACTCCTCTGTGGGGGGAACCCTGCAATGGATATATCCCTCCTCACCCTCAGCCTGCTGACCATGGGCCTGGGCCCAGCCCCTCTTGCAAACCCACCCTTCCTACCAGTTTGAAGGTGTTTTCTTCCCTTCCTTGTTTAAAAGTCTCTTCAGCCCTGGCTTGTGTGGCTCAGTTGGTTGGAGCATCATCCCATATGTTGAAAGGTCCAGAGTTTGATTCCAGTCAGGGCACATACCCTGGTCTGGGCATGTGTGAGAGGGAACCGATTGATGTTTCTCTCTCACATCAATGTTTCTCTCTCCCTCTCCCTTCCTCACCTTCTCTCTAAAATCAATAAAACCATGTCTTCAGGTGATGACTTAAAAAAATAAATTAAATAATTAAATAAATAAACAAACAAACAAAAGTCTTTTCTTTAGCTTGTCTTTAGTTGGTAATTCAGGGTGAATGTTATCCAGTTTGGTTTTATTTCCAGTTTGGTTCTGAGAGAAGGTGTGAGAAAGATGCACCTACTCCACTGCTACCTTGAACTACCAGCTTTTTTAGTTGTTTTGATTGGGTGTTTTCTGCTTTCTTAACTTCCAAATCTATAATTTGATTCTCTGCTTCATCTACTCCACTGTTGATTCTCTGTGATTCATTCTTCATTTTAGATAGTGTATTCTAATTTCTGATTGGTTCTTTTTTATATTTTCTAACTCTGTTTTTATGTTTCTTATCTCTTTGTTGAAATTCTCACTAAGTTAATATACTCTTTTCCTAAGTTCATTGACTATCCTTTAACCAGTATTTTAAGTTCTGCATTTAGTAAACTGCTTTTACCCATTTTGTTCAGTTCTTTTTCTGGGCCACATTTTTTGTATCCTCATTTTGGCAACCTCCCTGTGTTTGTTTCTATGTATTAGGTGGTGATGCTTGGTAGAGGGGCCTAATGTAGTAGATGTATAGTGGCAGATCCTCTCTGATAATCAGAATAATCAGAGGTGGGAACTCCAGTTGTGCCCCGTTTAGACTTTGTACATTCCCCCTGCCCCATTGTAGCTGAGCCTTGATTATTGTTGGCACCTCGATGGAAGGATTTACCCCCAGACTGATTGGCTGCAAGGACTGACAACCATGTAGGGACTGACCTCATGTAAGAGCATGCTGAGGAATGATGTTGTTTGTTTAAGAGATTTTAAGAAAGTCCAAAGCATGAGCCAATACAGGCCTTTTGTCTGGAAAAGGATTTGGTGGGTCCACAAGTTGGGTAGGGCAGGGTCTCTGGGAATCATTAGGGCAGAGTGAGCACTTTAGCCAGGTTAATGGAGACTCAGATATGGCACCTGATTTCTGGGCTCAGAAAAAAACAATGATCTCCACCAGGTCTTCTGTCCTGGAGAAAGCCGCACCTCCAGCACTCACCTGATGTCACATAACTGTTCTTCACCATGTGTCCCTGCTACCCCAATGTGGAATGTGATGAACATGGTCTGGGTGTGGTGTTTTCAACATGTCACTTCTTCTGCCTACAGTGTACAGATTGGCCAGTGAGCAGTATGCCACATACAAACCTAGGTACTTGCCTGAACTTTAGTGGCTTGGTCTCCAACTCTTTCTTTCTCTGACCTCAAAGCTTTGACTAGATATCCAGTTGGATTAAATTGTGAGCATAGTACAGTAACCAACTCTGTATTTTTCAAATACTTTGATTTCATATACCCTTTAATATATGCTCAGGAAATCTCAGCACTTTGGGGAAAAAGAATTAATGAGCACATTTGAAAGTGAGTAGTTTCTTACCCTTTTGTAAATAAAGATCAAAGATAAAAGAGATAAACAGGAACACAGAATTTTGAAATATGATAAGACTAGAGGCCCAATGCACGAAATTCGTGCAAGAGTAGGCCTCCCTTCCCCCAGCTGCCGGCACTGGCTTCCCTCTGGCACCCAGGACCTGGGATTCCCTGGCAGCTTCAGCTTCATTCGGAAGGTTGTCCGGAAAGATGTCCAGTTTAATTAGCATATTACACATTTATTATTATAGATAATTAAAATAGTAGTTTTATGGACTTGTTACTAGGGAGTACTAGGATGACAAGCATCAGGGTTAGCTGCCCAGGATGGACACTCCCCATAAACTGGTTTTGAAGGTAAGAGGTTTTTTGGGTTTTTTTTGTTTGTTTGTTTGTTTGTTTGTTTTTTACCAATTGTCAGGTGCAAAGAGGTGTCTGAGAGAATCATTGCACTGCAGATCAAAAAAGGCTGTCACTATCATGTAAACTCTAGTCATTTACACATTCTAGGAGAAAATGCCTTGGTGGCTATTGATCTGATAGTGTTTAGGACCCTATAAGATGAAAATGGACTAAACTTGAAAAATTATAAGAGAAAAATAGTCTACTTATGACAAGGGCATACCCGGATATAAGCAAGCTACATCACATCTATATGTATTATTTCTGTATGCTATGCTGCAACCCCCCAAACCCCCGGGTCAACAAAAGAGTTATGATGGTTTTTTTTCGGAGTAAGGCCAGTCTCTGGAGAACCAGGGTGGGAAGAGGTGGAGCCTTGCCTCCCTCGCCATGCTCTCTCTTACAGGTGAGAAACCTAAGAGGTTGAGAGGGTGATGATATTACTACATGTAAACAGAGCAAGGTAAGAAAGAGTCTTAATTTTCAGGGGGAGGACAGGGCGCCCAGACAACTGGAAGAATTGGTTGAGACTAAGAAGTTAGGCAGGAACTTCAGTTACAAGGCTTGGGTGGATCCCAACAGACTTAACGCAATCCAAACTGTCACACTCTACTCTTTGACCAGCTATGGTACGGTAGAGGTAGTATGTGGAATCTACTGTCTACTATTCTCTGACTCAGGGTTAAATGCCTTTATTTCTGGGGAGCTGCCATTAGTTTGGACAGATCTTGCTGTTACCTGAGTTTTACTCTTTGGGTTTTCATTGGCTGATCCCTCATTCCTTCCTTCTTTGTTTCTTAGATGTGATGTTAAAATTAAGGTAGAATAAGTTTTGTGAAGTGTCAGAGTCTTACTTTTCAGGGGATTTGATAAGTTAACTACCCAGTGATCTTTATGTTGTTCTAATAAACTCTTAAGAAAATTTTTAAAAAATACGAATATCTTCACAAAATTTAAGCTGATTTAAAACATTTTCCTCTTATGTTTAATACTGTAGTTGCAAATAGTGTATATGTTGAAGTTTTGAAGTACTGACATTTTAAAATAATGTTATATGACTTTTAAATGTGTACAGTGAAATAACATTACATAGTAATTAAACACCTATAATCATTTACTTAGAAATAATCTTTTTTTTTTTGCATACATGCTTTTATTATATAGGATAAGCAAGCCATAATAGTGGGCTCCATCTTTAAAAGGTAATTTTACATACTACACTTTGGACTTTAATCATTTGATTGTATTGGATATACTTAACATTAAACCTTTGCTCTCAGAGTTTGTTCTAGATCAGTGCTTTCAAAAAGAACATTTCATGATGATGGAAACAGTCTATATTTGCACTCTCCAGCATGGTAGCCACTAAGCACATGTGGCTATTTTAGAAGTCATAAATTTTGTAGTGTTTAATGTACTCCTTACCTTGTATTTCTCTTCACAGGCAATTTTACCTAATGTAATATAATGTTATCATTTAAAACATTTTATGTATCATTGTTTTATGCATTCCTTTCATAAAATATGTTTATATATTTAAATTTAGATGCTTGTATTTCTTGTGAATAAAAATACTTTAATCATTTTTTCTTTATGAATTAAGCTATAATTAAAATAACTAGCAGTGCACAACTGATTAAAACAACACTATACTACAAATTTATATTAGAAATTATTAAACACAAAAAGTGTGTGTGGATTTTCATGTTGAGACCTATAAGTTAATGTTAACCAATGTCACCCCAATTAATTTACTTAATAATAAATAAAATGAAAAAATAAACACAAAAAAGTAAACTTTTAAATAAAACCCATTTCTTAATGAGGCATATTTTTTCAATTAATTCATTACCCATAAATAAACATTACTAATTGCTAGAATGAGAAATTGTTCAGTGAAAAATTAACAAGAAAAAAATGTTTAGGCTATATTAGCTCTGAGTCCTGAAAGGTGAATTACTAATTGTTGATGATGAATTATTTCCAGTAAGATGAATACATTTTCTTATTAATTATTCCAGATTTAATTAATTCATTCCAGAAATGAATAAATGATCAGATAAAAGTTTGGGTAACAATAGAGAATCAGAGACTTAATAGCAAGTAAAGTGAATATGAATTTAGAAAATATAATAATCTTTTAGGAAAAGTTAATGAAAATATTTCTCCTATAAATTTGAATAAATAGTTGAGAACATATGAAACTTTTACCGATTTCTAATTTATGTTTTAATTACTCAGTAAGTTAAGTTGATTTGAAGAGAATAATCATGTGTTTTTTTGTTTTTGTTGGTTTTTTACCTCCTCTTCTTTGATCCTGCAAAACTTTCAACTGAAATGCTAACCAAGACAAGAATAAAAGAAAAGATACACCAAGATGCAAAAGTTGTAAGTGCAGAAAGGACACATTTTCTAACAAATTAGTACTTTTCAACATGATTTTTATAATTCTTTACTATTTTACATCTAGCTATATCATAGTATACATAGATAGTCTTACCGTGTATTTGTTGTCTGGATGAAATGAAGCATTATCATTGTCAATATTTCTTAACTGACCTTGTCTTTGATCATACAAAAAGTACCTCCAGAGCACTGTATTCCTTGATAATTGTTGGGCCATAAAATAATTCCATTTTTATATGTAGTGTCTTGACTAAAATACATACAGTTGGCTTCAATATTTTAAATGGTCGATTTTACTGGTATCTTGAATTTTTACATCTCAAATTTGTACCTGTATGATTTTTCTTCAATCTTTAAGTATTTATTGTTCTTTTATTATTTCAAAATAGGACTTTTTGCACACTGTTTAATAGAAATGCTAATAGTATAAACCCATGACATTTTACTTCTGAACAGTAGTTAATCATTAATCATGATGTTCACTGTTTATTGTTCCTCTGTAGAACTTTATTATCAAATAATGAATTAATTTTTTTATTACAGTTTGGTTAAAATTTTTTTATATCTAAGACAAATTGGTGTAGAATTTTAATGTAATCTTTTCTGAATATTTAGAGATAGTATATGATTTGTTTTTATTATTTAGTTAAGGTAATGATCAATTATCAAATGTTAAGCCAACTTTTACTCCTATAATGAACCCAATTTGAACATTGTGTATATTTTAAATGTCACTGAATTAGGATTACTACTCTATTGCCTAGAGTTATTTGTGACTTATAATTTTATTTTCCTGTAATTTCTTTGTTAGTTTCTGAGGTCATCACCATGCTATCCCCACAAAATTGATTAAGAATATTTTCCTTTTTTTTCTAGTCTCTAAAATAGTTTATGTAAGATTGATTTAAAAGTATTTTGAAAAGTTTAAAGATGTTAAATATTTAGAAACTAGCTGCGCCTGGAGGTTGGTTTTTGCTTTTAATAAATACAAAGTTCTCACAAGAACAGACATATAGATCACTGGAATAGAATAGAGAACCCAGAAATCAACCCAAACCACTATGCTCAATTAATATTTGACAAAGAAGGGAAGAACATACAATGGAATCAAGACAGTCTCTTCAATAAATGGTGATGGGAAAATTGGACAGATACATGCAAAAAATGAAACTATACCACCAACTTACACCATACACGAGAATAAACTCAAAATGGATAAAGGACTTAAACATAAGACAGGAAACCATAAAATCCACAGGCAGCAAAATCTCAGACATATGCTGAAGCAATTTCTTCACCTATACAGCTCCTAGGGTACTGGTAACTAAAGAGAAAATAAACAAATGGGACTGCATCAAAATAAAAAGCTTCCACACAGCAAAAGAAACTATCAACGAAACAATAAGAAAGCCCACTGCATGGGAGAACATATTTGCCAATGTTATCTCTGATAAGGGTTATTCTTAATAATTTATAGGGAACTCATACAACTTAACAAAAGGAAGATAAACAACCCAATCAAAAAATAGGCAATGGACCTAAATAGATACTTTTTGAAAGAAGACCGAAAGAAGGCCAAGAGACATATGAAAACATGCTCAAAGTCACTAATCATCTGAGAGATGCAAATCAAAACGACAATGTGGTACTATCTCACACCCGTCAGAATGGCTATCATCAACAAATCAACAAATGACAAATGCTGGCGAAGATGTGGAGAAAAAGGAACCCTCATGCACTGCTGGTGAGAATGCAGACTGGTGCAGCCACTGTGGAGAACAGTATGGAGTTCCCTCAACAAATTAAAATTGGAACTCCCATTTGGTCTACTAATCCCACTTCTAGGAATATATTCTAAGGAATCTGAAACACTAATTAGAAAGGATACATGCCCCTCTATGTTCATAGCAGCACAATTCACCATAGCTAAGATTTAGAAACAGCCTAAGTGCCCATCAGCAGATGAGTGGATTAAAAAACTGTGGTACATCTACACAATGGAATACTACGCTGCTGTAAAAAGGAAGGAACTCCTACCATTTGCAACACCATGGATGGAGCTGGAGAGCATTATGCTAAGTGAAATAAGTCAGAGAAAGATAAATATCACATGATCTCACTCATTTGTGGAATATAATGAACAACATAAACTGATGAACAAAAACAGATCCAGAGACAGAGAAGCATCGATCAGACAGTCAAACCTCAGAGGGAAGGTAGGGCAGGGTGGAGGTAAGGGAAGAGATCAACCAAAGGACTTGTATGCATGCATATAAGCCTAACCAATGGACACAGACACCAGGGGGGTGAGGGCATTAGTGGGTAGGTGTGTGTGTGGGGGTGGGCAATGAGGGGATAAGGACACATATGTAATACCTTAATCAATAAAATAAAATTTAAAAATAAATTTTAAAAAATAGTAAAACTACCATAAATAAATAAATGTATACATACATAGGGAGTTCTCACAATATCCTTGGTGTCTTGTTAGTGTCTGTATGATTTATAATTATATTTCTTTTACTTTCCTTGATATTAGTAGTTTTGTTCTTATTTGGTTGGTTTTATAAGAGCATTTTTGTTGTATTACTTCTTTAAAAGAACAACCATTGAATTTGTGAAAACACTATCTGTTCACTTAATTCCTGCTTTTATGCTTATCTTTCTTTTAATCATTGTACTTCCCTTGGGTTTATTTTATGGTTCTTTCATTAATTTATTGGAGTAAATATGTAGCTGAATGGTTTTCAATTTTATGTTTTAGTTTATAAATTAAAAGCTATGAATGTTTTTCAAAGAATGCCTTTAAATGCTGTTCACACATTTTTGTTTTTACTAATTCAAAGTTTATTCTTATTGATATTATCAACTATTTTTTATTAGGGGCCCAGTGCACAAATTTGTGCACCTTAAAAGGAAATGTGGGCCACGAGGCTGCAGTGGGCACAGGGGAGGGTCTCGGCTTATCCTCCCTGCCCCCGTCTGGCCCCTTCCACCACGGGTCCCGGTCCCCTGTCTGCCAACAGCCCCATTACTGCTGCTTCTGCTCCCACATGCTGACGGCACTGGCCCTACTTGCACCTGCTGATGGCACAGAGCAATTGGGGCCAGTACCAGCAGCAGGTGTGAGCGGCAGCGACTGCCCCGATCGCCCCTAAAGAGCAAGGGGAGGTGGAGAAGCCCTGAGGGATTATCAGGACCGGCAGCTGCTGCTCGCACCTGATGATGGTGCCAATTGATCAGGGTGGTGCTGGGGGTCAGCAGTGGGTATAAGTGGTGGCTCCAGCACTGGCAGTGGGTACAAGAGGGGCCAGCTCCAGCAGCAGGTGTGAGCACCAGGTGGGACCACAGTGTGTGGGAGCAAAGAATTTTCAGTAACCACCAGAGGCTTGCCCTGATGACAGTGACTGGTGCTGTGACTTGATGTGGTACCCCAGCTCACCTGCTCCATCATCCCGCCACAGCCAATGCCCACCATGTTCCATGCTCTGCCTTCTGCTGTGACACTCTCCATGTTCCATGGGCATTCCCTGGTGGTCAGCGCACGTCATAGCAACTGGTTGTTCCATTGTTCTGTTGTTCTGCCATTCGGTCTATTTGCATATTAGGGGGTTATATATATAAACTAGTAGCCTGGTGCACGAAATTCGTGAACATTAAAAGGGAATTAATTGCCCTAACCAGTTTGGCTCAGTGGATAAAGCATCAACATGCGGACTCAAGGGTCCCAGGTTCGATTCCGGTCAAGGGCATGTACCTTGGTTACATCCCCAGTAGGGAGTGTGCAGGAGGCAGCTGATCAATGTTTCTCTCTCATCGATGTTTCTAACTCTCTATCCCTCTCCCTTCCTCTCTGTAAAAAATCAATAATATGTATATTGATTAAATAAATATATTGATAATATATATATATATATATATATATATATATATATATATATATATATTTTAAAGGGAATTAATTAGCGGAGATATTTTAGTATTGCTATTCGCCCTTTCTCTATAATAGAAGTGTGAGAGATGAAAGGAATTGAGTAAAATGTATATGAAAATAATATGTAAATTTATTAATAAATAAACAGTAACAAAAGGATTTAACAACAACAGAGGCATGATATAAAAACCACAAAAACATGATATGGAAACAACAAAAACATAATATGAAAACAACAAAAACATGATATAAAAACAACAGTGATGCAAACAATGCCTGATAAAGTGATTAAACTTATTCTAATATCTCCCTGTACACCACATTAAGAGTGAAAACACTTTCAGAGTGCTTGACTAATTTCCCTTGTGATGAAGTTCTTAGAGCTGTAACTGTAACATCACATGCTCTTCAAACTCAAGAGAAAGCAACATATAACTGACCATGTGCAAAAACGGGTTCAGGTAGGAATATGCTACTTTGTCTAGAGTTTGTCCTTGTGATTTATCAATAGTCATCACAAATGCTGGCATTGTGGGAAAACGTCGTCAAATCAATTTAAATGGGAGGCCAGTGTCAGATGGGGACAAATTAATTCTTGAAATCAGAACAACATCTCCCTCTGCAGATCCTGTTAATACTTCAACTTCAATAATGTTAGGTTGTAATCTTTTGATAATAAATCCGATACCATTACAAAGACCCCATTTACTATTGAGATTTCTCAATAGCATGATGATTGCACCCACTTTCAATTTTAATTTATGACATGGCATTCCTGAAGGAGTAATACTATTAAGAAATTTGATGGGAAAATTTTCCTTTTCAGCATCATCTGTAGAACCAATGGAATCATCACTCAAATATATGTGAAAATCTCCATCGAGTATATCCAAATTTTCTTCATTTAATTTTTGAACATGCTCATTTTTTGGATAAAGAATTGCATGTTTAGATATATTTTTAATATTATCTATAGCAGTGGTTCTCAACCTTGGCTGCACATTAGAATCACCTGGAAATCTTTTTAAAATCCTGATTCCTGAGCCTCACCCTCTGGAAATTGTTGCTTTGTTATGGGTGGGGCCACAACATTAGTAACAAAGAAACAGAACTTCCGGAGGATGAGGCCCAGCAATCAGGATTTTAAAAAGATTCCCAGGTTATTCTAATGTGCAGCCAAAGTTGAGAACTACTGATCTATAGATATAGTATTTCCAAAGTTAGCTTTAATAATAGATCCATTACAAATCATTTCACTTCCATGCTCAGCTCCAAGGGCGGGTTCCTGCCTGAACCTCTCCCTCCATGAAACAGCTGGGGGAGGGTGCAGCCATTTCCAAGACGACAGCTGCAGGACTGACTTCCTTCCAGTTGGAAGCTCTTCTGGCTGTGATATAACACCCAGGGTTTTTATATAAGTAGATTAAAACCTTATTGTGGGGAGTCACTACAGTGTTTTGGACAGGTTCAAGCCTTGGACTGATGAGAGGGCACAGTCCTCTCATTGCCACATGCAAGTCCCAGCTTTGAGGTCAGGGCCCTCCCAGCACAATTATAGCCAATAGCTGTAGTTGTAAGCTTGAAACTATGGTCTGAACACTTGGCCCCATGTGCCTGAGTGATGTAGGCTTGATAGAGTTCAGGTGCATGTAGTTGAGTAGGATTGAAACCCTGAAGAATGTTGTAAACATCTTGGTCACGCCCTTACTTTGCCTCATGGTATCTGCTATGAAATAAAGACACGGCTGTGGGCATGGTCGCTGTCTCTCAGAGAAGCAGCATCCCACCGAGACCTGGCTTTCATTCTCTTGTCTGTCTTTTCTAACCCTTTCAGCCGCCCCCACTCAGGTTCACCCTTGGCTGTGCTGGTGCAGCACACTTTATAAAGATATGCCTCCACCCTCCCAGGGCGGGTTCCTGCCTCAAACCCCACCCTTACCGGAAACAGCTCCAGGAAACAGCTTGGGGAAGGCTGCAACCATTTCCAAGACAACCCCTGCAGGACTGACTTCCTTCTGCTTGGTCTCCAGACAGGTCATGATGTTACACCACCCAGTGTTTTTATATAAGTAGATTATTTACATAAGATATCTTTTTCCATGTCATTATTTTTAATACTTGTGAGTCCTTATATGCAGTTTATGTCTCTACTATCATATTTGTTTACTTGATTGTTGTATGCTTTATTTGTTTATTTTATTCACTCTGATATATATTTTTATTAATTGGAGCATGCAGATTACTTACATCAAGTATAATTACTGATGGATTTGGCTTTTGATCTACTGTCTTGCTATTTATACTTTTTTGTTCTACAGTTTATTTTATCTTTATTCTATAATCTTAAAATAAATGAGCTTTTCTAATAATTTAAGTAATTATTTTCCTAATAATTTGAAGAAATTATTTTTAATATTTTATTTCTAATTTTTAATATCACTTATTTATATTTATAATATTTTAAGAAAAAGCAATAATTTATTTTAAATTATTTTAAATAATTTATTTACATAATTTTCTTATGTAATTTTTGTTACTAAGTTTTTGGTTAGAATATTTAGTTTTTATTTTCTCATTTATTTGTTTGGCATTTGTATATTTTTAAATTACCTTACTGTCTTATAGTGAATTAACTAGATATTACAGGATGCTTACATACCAAACAGTGTATACATGGCCATTTACCACATTCCATATAATCAGAAACCTTTGTATAACTTAACTTAATCACTTTCTGACTTCTGCTCATTTTTGTTATATATTTTAATAGACAAATATTTCCCCCAAAAGAAATAACTTTGTCATATAGAGTACATATTTATGTACAGTTTATTTTACCTTTAGGCTTTCAGACTCTACTCCTTTGCATTAGCACTTTTTCTCCACCCATTTCAGTGGGCTTGATTCATACATTTGTAATTTGTAATTTGTTTTTTTTGTTTGTTTGTTTGTTTTTCTTATTGCTTAACGTATTACAAAGAGTATTACATATGTCTCCTTTTTTTCCTCTGCCCTTGACAATCCCCTGGCCTCCTCTCCCCCTCCCACCCCCCCCCCCAGTGTCTTATGTCCATTGGTTATGCTTATATGCATGCATACAAGTCCTTCAGTTGATCTCTTACCCACCCCCCTCCTGCCCTCCCACCCTCCCCAGCCTTTCTGCTGTAGTTTGACAGTCTGTTCGAGGAAGCTCTGCCTCTGTATCTATTTTTTGTTCCTAAGTATATAATGGTCTTCATTATCCATAAATGAGTGAGATCATGTGGTATTTTTCCTTCATTGACTGGCTTATTTCACTTAGCATAATGCTCTCCAGTTCCATCCATGCTGTTGCAAATGGTAAGAGTTCCTTATTTTTTACAGCAGCGTAGTATTCCATTGTGTAGATGTACCTCGGTTTTGTAATCCATTCATCTACTGATGGGCACTTAGGCTTTTTCCAGATCTTAGCTATGGTGAATTGTGCTGCTATGAACATATGGGTGCATATATCCTTTCTGACTGCTGTTTCTGGTTTCTTGGGATATATTCCTAGAAGTGGGATCACAGGGTCAAATGGGAGTTCCATTTGTAGTTTTTTTGAGGAAACTCCATACTGTCTTCCATAGTGGCTGCACCAGTCTGCATTCCCACCAGCAGTGCACAAGTGTTCCTTTTTCTCCACATCCTCTCCAGCACTTGTCGTTTGTTGATTTGTTGATGATAGCCAGTCTGACAGGTGTGAGATGGTACCTCATTATTGTTTTGATTTGCATCTCTGGGATGATTATTGACTTTGAGCATGTTTTCATATGTCTCTTGGCTTTCTGAATGTCCTCTTTTGAAAGGCGTCTACTTAGATCCTTTGCCCATTTTTTGATTGGATTGTTTATCTTCCTTTGGTTAAGTTGTATGAGTTCCCTATAAATTTTGGAGATTAGGCCCTTATCAGATATGACATTGGAAAATATGTTTTCCTACGCAGTGGTTTTCTTGTTGTTTTGTTGATGGTTTCTTTTGCTGTGCAGAAGCTTTTTATTTTGATGTAGTCCCATTTGTTCATTTTCTCTTTAGTTTCCAATGCCTAGGAGCTGTATCAGTGAAGAAATTTCTTCGGCATATGTCTGAGATTTTGTTGCCTTTGGATTCTTCTAGTATTTGTATGGTTTCCCGTCATATATTTAAGTCATTTATCCATTTTGAGTTTATTTTTGTGTATGGTGTAAGTTGGTGGTCTAGTTTCATTTTCTTGCATGTATCTGTCCAATTTTCCAAACACCATTTATTGAAGAGACTATCTTGGCTCCATTGTATGTTCTTGCCTCCTTTGTCAAATATTAATTGAGCGTATTGGTTGGGGCTGATTTCTGGGCTCTCTATTCTATTCCATTGATCTAGATGTCTGTTCTTGTGCCAGTACCAGGCAGTTTTGCGAACAGTGGCTTTGTAATACAGCTTGATATCTGGTATTGAGACCCCACCTACTTTGTTCTTTCTCAGGATCGCTGCAGCTATTCGGGGTCGTTTTTTATTCCAGATGAATTTTTGGAGAGTTCGTTCTAGGTCTGTGAAATATGCCATTGGTATTTTAATGGGAAGTGCGTTGAATTTATAGATTGCTTTGGGCAGTATGGACATTTTAATGATGTTGATTCTACCAATCCAAGAACATGGTATGTTCTTCCATCTCTTTATGTCTTCCTCTATCTCTTTTTTTCAACGTCCTGTAGTTTTCTGAGTAGAGGTCTTTTACCTCTTTCGTTAAGTTTATTCCTAGGTAGCTTAATTTTTTTGGTGCGATGGTAAATGGGATTGCTTTTTTAGTCTCTCTTTCTGCACATTCACTATTGGTGTATAGAAATGCCATAGATTTCTTGGCGTTAATTTTGTATCCTGCTACATTGCCGAATTCTTTTATTAAGTCTAATAGTTTATTGATGGAATCTTTAGGGGTTTTTAAGTATAAGATCATGTCATCTGCAAATAAGGACAGTTTTACTTCTTCTTTTCCAATTTGGATGCCTTTTATTTCTTCTTCTTGTCTAATTGAAATGGCTAATACTTCCAGTACTATGTCGAACAGGAGTGGTGAGAGTGGGCATCCCTGTCTTGTTCCTGTTCTTAGGTCAAATGGTGTTAGTTTTGTCCATTGAGTATGATGTTGGCTGTGGGTTTGTCATATATGGCTTTTATTATGTTGAGGTATGATTCTTCAATTCCTACCTAGCTGAGAGTTTTTATCAAAAATGGGTGTTGAATTTTGTCAAATGCTTTTTCTGCATCAATTGATATGACTATGTGTTTTTTTTTCTTTCAATTTGTTTATGTGATGTATCACTTTTATTGATTTGCAGATATTGTACCATCCTTGCATCCCTGGGATAAATCCTACTTGGTCGTGGTGTATGATCTTTCTGATGTACTGCTGGATCCGATTTGCTAAGATTTTGTTGAGGATTTTGGAATCTATGTTCATGAGGGATATTAGCCTTTAATTCTCTTTCATTGTGTGGTCTTTACCTGATTTTGGTATTAGGGTGATGCTGGCTTCATAGAATGAGCTTGGAAGTGTTCCTTCCTCTTGGATTTTTGTAGTAGTCTAAGGAGGATAGCTTTTAGTTCTTCCTTGAATGTTTGGTAAAACTCCCCTGTGAAGCCCTCTGGTCCTGGGCTTTTGTTTGCTGGAAGCTTTTTGATGACTGCTTCAATTTCTTCCATAGTTATTGGCCTATTGAGATTTTTAGATTCTTCCTGATTGAGTTTTGGAATGTTGTATTTTTCTAGGAATATGTCCATTTCCTCCAGGTTGTCTAGTTTGTTGCAGTAGAGTTGTCCATAGTATTTTTTAACAATCATTTGTATTTCTGTGGGATCTGTTGTTATTTCGCCTCTATCATTTCTGATTTTGCTGATTTGGGTCCTTTCTCTTTGCTTCTTGGTGAGTCTGGCTAGAGGTTTGTCAATCTTGTTTATCCTTTCAAAGAACCAGCTCTTGGTTTCATTGATTTTCTGTATTGTTTTTTTGGTCTCTATGTCATTTATTTCTGCTCTAATCTTTATTATCTCCTCCCTTCTGCTCACTCTGTGGTTTTCTTGTTGCTCTCTTTCTAATTCTTTGAGCTGTAGATTTAGATGATTTGCTACCATTTTTTCTTGTTTGTTGAGATAGGCCTGTAGACCTATAAACTTCCCTCTCAGGACTGCTTTCATTGTGTCCCATAGGTTTTGGATTGTTGTGTTTTCATTGTCATTAGTTTCCAGGATGTTTTTAATTTCTTCTTTGATCTCATTGGTAACCCAATCAATATTTAATAAGGTGCTATTCAGCTTCCAAGTGTTTGAGTATTTTGAGTTGTTTTTGGTGTTGTTTATTTCTAATATTATGGCCTCGTGGTCCGAGAAGATGCTTGGTATGATTTCAATCTTCTTGAATTTGGCGAGACTTTGTTTTTGACCCAATATGTGGTCTATTTTTGAAGATGTCCCATGAGCACTTGAGATGAACGTATATTTTGTGGCTTTGGGGTGAAGTGTTCTGAAGATATCAATTAAGTCCATCTGATCTAGTGAGTCATTTAGGATTGCTGTTTCTTTGCTGAGTTTTTGTCTAGCAGATTTATCCAGTGATGTCAGTGGTGTATTAAAGTCCCCTACTATGATTGTATTGTTGTCGATCTCTCCCCTGATATCTTCCAGGAGTTTTCTTATATATGTGGGTGCTCCTGCATTGGGTGCAAATATGTTTATCAGGGTTATATCCTCTTGTTGTATTGATCCCTTTAGTATTATGAAGTGGCCTTTCTTATCTCTTGTTATGGCCTTCACTTTGAGGTCTATTTTGTCTGATATAAGTATTGCTACCCCAGCTTTTTTTTCATTTCCATTTGCCTGAAAGATATTTTCCCATCCCTTCACTTTCAGTCTGTGTGAGTCCCTTCTAATGAGGTGGGTCTCTTGTAGAGAGCAAATATATGGGTCATGTTTTTTTATCCATTCAGCCACTCGATGTCTTTTGATTGGTCCATTTAGCCCGTTTACATTTAAAGTTATTATTGAAAAGTACTTGTTTGTAGCCCTTTCTTTTTTTTGTGTGGCTGTTTTCTTTCTGGGCTTTTTAGTTCTTCTTTTTACACCAGTCCCTTTAGCATTTCTTGCGTTGCTGGCTTAGTGCTGATAAACTCCCTTAGCCTTTTTTTTTCTGTGAAGCTTCTTATTTCCCCTTCAAGTTTGAATGATAGCCTTGCTGGATAGAGTATTCTTGGATTCAGTCCTTTGCTTTGCATTACTTTGTAAATTTCTGTCCATTCTTTTCTGCCTGATGTGTTTCTGTTGAGAAATCATTTGATAATCTGATGGGGGATCCTTTGTAGGTAACTCTCTGTTTCTCTCTTGCAGCCTTTAAGAGTCTGTCTTTGTCTTGTACATTTGCCATCGTTATTATAACGTGTCTTGGTGTGGGTCTTTTGGGGTTCATCTTGCCTGGGACTCTGTACTTGTGTAACATTTTTTTCCCCCATATCAGGAAAGTTTTCTGACATTATTTCTTCAAATAGATTTTCTAATCCTTGCTGCTCTTCTTGTCCTTCTTGCAGCCCTATTATGCGTATGTTACTTCGTTTCATGTTGTCCCGAAGCTCCCTTAGGCTCTCCTCCTGCTTTTTAATTTTTTTCTCCAGTTGCTGTTCAGATTGAGCTTGTTTCTCTGCCTTATCTTCTAATTCACTAATTCGGTCCTCTGCTTCTTCTAGTCTGCTGTTGAAACTTTCCATGGTGTTTTTGATTGTAGCTATATCACTTTTTATTTCTTCCTGATTCTTGCATAGGTTGTTGATTTTCTCATCCATCCGGTGAATGAATTGTACAACCATTATTCTGAATTCTTTTTCTGTCATGTTGCATGCTTCAACTTCATTAATGTCCTTTCTTGGTGACTCCTCATTGTCTTTTCTCTGGGTGTTGTTTCGTCTCTTTATTCTGATTATCTCCCGATGGTTCAAACGTCGAGTTGTGTGGGCCTGGGCTGTGTGCAGTGGGAGCCTCCCACCACCCTAGTGCCACTGAAGGCTCTGACACTAAGATGTGTGGTTGTTGTGGGTTGGTGGAAACCAGGCTCACTCAGAGTCAGTGTTGTCAGCGCTCAATGTGGCCTCGTACGCACCCTTAGAATCAGGGACCCTGCCTGCACTGTACTGAAACAGAGACCCCCCTGAAGCGTTTTGAAAACCAGAGCCCCCTAGCGTGCGCCAGGAGTCAGAGTTCCCCAGAATCCAGTATCAGAGTCTCTGTTGTTTCGCGCGACCTTGCCTTGAGAATCAGGGTCCCTGTGTGCCCTTGTACCAGGAATTGGAGTCACTGGCTCTTAGTATGAATGCACAGGGAATCAGGATCTCAGGCGCAGGTGATATGAAACACAGTTAAGTCCCTGGTGCTTGGTGCTGCCTCCTGCCCAGAGAATCGGGGTCCCTGGGCCTGTGATATGTGGGAGAAATTCCCGGTGTTCGTGCGATTGCTCCCAGCCCAGGGTTCCTGGAGCAGGCAGTGCACGTAGGACCAGTTACCGGTGTTCGCATGATTGCTACCAGCCCAGGACTCCTGAACCCGGCCCTACGCAGGATCAGTTCCAAGGTGCTCCAGGCTAAAGTTCCTGGAGCCCTGAGGCCCTGGCAAGGGGTGGGTCTATCAGTTAGTTACTCTGGCGCTGCCCACTAGCCTGCGGGAAGTGGGGATGGGCTCTGTTACTCACGGATCTGCCACGGGGATTTCTGAACTTTTGGTGTCCGCAGGTCTGTAGCTGTGGTCACAGGTCTCTGTCCCCAGTGGCTGCAGGGTCCTGGTATGCTTCTGAGATCAGACTGGGTGGTGCTGAGGCCAGCATCCTAGTCTCAAGCAGCTCTGTTTCCCAAGATGGCATGGTCGCCGTGCCTCTGCTGGCCACCCAGTAGTGTCTGCGCAGGGAGCGGGACTCCGCCGCCTAAGACTGCCCGGTTTAGCAGCCCCTTAGAAGACCTTCAGAATCTAACTGTCCCTAGCTCATACACACACACCACACACGTCCACACACTCCTCTATCACTTCCTTGCACTCTCACACTCTCTCCCTCCCTACCTTCTTGCTGGTCGCCATTTTCTGCCCCCTGTAATTTGTAATTTGGTTGAATTGTTTTGTCACATTCACATTCCATCCTGGAATTGGATGGAATTTGGACTCATTTGTGCTAATGTTCTTAGCACTTAACAAATGCATTATGTCAAATAGTCACTATTAGAGTATTCAGTAAAATAGCTGTGCTGCCCTGAAAAATAATCCTCAGTGCTTTAACAACTCAACATTTCATCTCTCTGAACCTCTGTAAATTACTAATATTTTCTATTATAATAACAGTTTTTCATTTCCAGAATGTCATATAATTTAAATAATATTTTATGTAACATTGAAATGCTCTTCTCTTAGCAATATGCATGTAAGGTGCCTCTATGTCATTTCATGTCTTAATAGCTGTGTGTTCTTTTTTAATTACTGAAGAGATTCCATTTTATGGATGTAGCACAATTTTTTTTTTTTTTATCAAATCATGTACTATTTCACACTATAAACATTTGGCTGCAGGTTACTCTGTGGACATACACATACATTTTTAGTTTATGAGTTAGTACCTTAAAGTATGATCGCTGGATCATGGGCTGTGTAAGAACTGCCAAATTTTCTTCCAATGTGGCTGCACTATTTGCATTCTCATCAGAAAGTTATGATATTTCTTTTTTTTAAAATCCTCACCCAAATATATATTTTTCCATTGATTTTTAGAGAGAGTGGAAGTGAGAGGGAAAGACAGAAAGAAATATCAATGTAAGAGAAACACATCGATTGGTTACCTCCTGAACAAAGGCCTGACCAGGGAAGGGGTCAGGGAGGAGCCTGCAACCAAGGCACATGCCCTTGACTGGAATCAAACCCTAGATCCTTCAGTCTGCAGGCCGACACTCTATCCACTGAGCCAAACCAACTAGGGTAGAAATTTATGATATTTTTTTGTACTCCAAATCCTTACTAGCAATTGGCACTATGAGAATTTTATATTTTAGTCAATACTTACATAATTGTATACACTGTTGTTGTTTTTTGGTTTTTTAAATGTATATTTCATTGATTTTTTACAGAGAGGAAGGGAGAGGGATAGAGAGTTAGAAACATCGATGAGAGAGAAGCATCAACCAGCTGTCTCCTGCACAGCCCCTACTGGGGATGTGCCCACAACCAAGGTACATGCCCTTGACCAGAATCGAACCTGGGACCCCTCAGTCCCTAGGCCGACGCTCTATCCAGTGAGCCAAACCAACTAGGGCTACACTGTTGTTTTAATGTTCAACTTTCTAATGACAGATGCTTGAACATCTTTTCATACTCTTATTTGCCATTAATCCTATATAATAAAAATGTAATATACAAATGGCCATTACACTGTGCGGAGTAACTACCAACTGTGTAACAACCGGATCACAGATCAGCAGGAGGGTGGGGCAGCGAGCTACAAGTGGGCAGCGGAGAACTACAGGAGGGGGCAGGGCAGCAAGTTATGAGGGGGGCAGCAGGCGGAGAGCTACCAGAGGGTGGCAGAAAGCTACTGGTGAGCTACTGGTGCAAGGATTTGTGTGCAGGGCTACTAGTATATTCATATTTGGTGAGATGTCTATTCAAAATGTTTGCCCATTTTTAAATTCAAGTGTTTATTTTCTTATTGTTGAAATAAGTGCTCTTTGTAAGGTAGGTGAAACAACCTCAGAATTAAACCTACCTTACTAGCATCTTTATTTTGTACTTCCCAGACACTAGAACTATAGAAGATGCATTTCTGTTGCTTATGTGATCCATTCTGTGGTATTTTGTTAAGGCAGCCCTCAACAACCAATGAACATATTTTACATTTTAAAAATTATAGCCATTTTTAGTAGGTGTGAAGTGGTATTTCCTTGTGGTTTTGATGTGTTTGCATTTTTCTAATGATTAATGAGATTAAAAATATTTTCATATGCCTACTGGCATTTACATATCTTTTTTTGGAGAATTTCAAATCCAAGACTTTTGCCTATTTTTAAAATTGAGTTGTTTGGTTTTGCTTTTGAATTTTAACAGTTCTTTATATATTCTAGATATCAATTTCTTATCAAATATGACTTGGAAATATTTTCTCTCATTACATATGTTGTCATTTCACTTTCTTACTAATGTCCTTACATGCACTAAAGTTTTTTTAATTTTGGTAAAATTAGGTTTATCAGTTTTTGTTGTTGTTGCTGTTCATGCTTTGTACCCTCTTCCATTTCTAATTTTGGTTATTTGTATTCTCTCTTTTTTCATTTGTCAGTCTAGCTAAAGTTTGTCCATTTTACTGATCTTTTCAAATAACTAACTTTTTATGTGTTTAATTTTTTCTGTTGTCTTTCTATTCTTTTATTTGTTTCCACTATAATTTTTACTATCATCTCCAATTTTCAGCTTTAGGCTTAATTTTCTTTTCTTTTTTTCCTAGCTCCTCAAAATGCAAAGTTAGATTATTGGATTATTTTTGTTTTTTCTTTTTTTTTAAATCTAGGTATTTACAGGTATAGATTTCCTTTTGAGAACTACCTTTTTTCACTTTATAAGTTTTGGTATGTTGTGTTTTTAGTTTTATGTGTTTTCAAATATTGCTATTTTACTTTGCAATTTCTTCTTTGACCTATTTGTTGTTTAAAGCATATATTTTTAAATTTCCACGTACTTGCACATTTTTCAATCTTTTTTCAGTTATTGATGTCTAGCTTCGTTCTATCACAAGAGATAATTTGTATGATTTTGTTTTGTTTTAATTTCCTGAAACTTTTTTGTGGCCTAAATTATAGTCTATCCTATGGAAGGAAGTGCTTGTAGTCTGTGTTGTCAGGTGAGGGCTCCATGTCTATATGTCTGTGAGGTCCAGATGATTTAAATTAATAAATTAAACCTTTTAAATTATCTAAATCCATCCAACATAACTTTAGTCCACTTGATGTGAACTGCAAGGACTCTATAACAGAATACAGTGGGGACTTGACTTACGAGTGTCCCGACTAAGGAGTTTTTTGAGATACCAGCTGTCTCTCGGCTGATTTTTTGCATTGAGTTGACAGAGTAATTTGAGTTAATGAGCTCTTTAACGAGCTCCTTAACGAGCTTGGTCTCGGAATGAATTAAACTCGTAAGTCAAGGCCCCACTGTATTCCCATTTCCCACTTTCCACCTGTTAGGATATTGCTGTTATTAATTTGACTTTTCTACATGATATCCTCCTATATAATAAAAGGCTAATGTGCAAATAGACCGAACTGCAGAACAACCGAACAACTGAACGATGGAACATCCAGTCACTATGATGTGCGCTGACCACCAGGGGGTGTGCATGGAACATGGCGGGCGTCAGCTGTAGCGGGATTGTGGAGCAGGTGAGTGGGGGTGTCAGACCAAGTCAGGGCACTAGTCACTGTCATCGAATTGAGCTTCTGGTGGTTATTGAAAATTCTTTGCTCCCACACACTGCGGTCCCGCCCGGTGCTCGCACCTGCTGCTGGCACTGGCCCCACTCACACCCGCTGCTAGTGCCCAGCGCCGGTCCCAATTGTTCATCACCATCAATGGGTGCGAGTGGCAGCTGCCAGCCCTGATCACCTTTGAGGGCTTCTCCACCACCCCTTGATCCTGAGGGGTGATCGGGGCAGCAGCTGCCACTCGCACCCACTGAGAGTGCTGGCCCTGCTAGCACCTGATACTGGCACCAGCCCCAATCGCTTCATGCCTTCAGTGGGTGCAAGTGGGGCCGGCACCGTCAGCATGTGGGAATGGTGGCAACAGAAGCGGGGCTGCTGGCAGACTGGGGACCAGGGGCTGCAGTGGGAGGGGCCAGGCAGGGGCACAAAGTCTCGGTTGAGACTCGCCCCTGTACCTACCTCAGTACTACAGGGTACCCTGTACCTATCCTGTACCCTGTACCTTGTGGCCCACAGTTCCTTTCAAGGTGCACAAATTCATACACTCAGCCCCTAGTAATCTTCTAATCTAATAATAGACAAACATGGTAATTGACCATACCTCCGCTATGCTTCCCATTGGCTCATCAGCAGGATATGCAAATTAACCCAACCAAGATGGCGGCCGGCAGCCACGCAGCTGAAGTGATCAGGAGGATTGCTTGCTCCAGTGATGGAGGAAGCCAAGCTTCCTCCCTGCTGTGGCCCAGATCTGAGCTCAACTCTAAGCAACAAAGTTGCAATTATAGAAGCTAAACAAACCTGAGATGCCTGCTTTCATCAGGCCATGGCCTGGGAGCTGGAGTGGTAACAAAGTTTCAATTATAGAAGGTAAATAAATCCCAGAATTAAAAAAAAAAAAGAATAAAAGGAGAGGTTGGGAGCTTCAGTTGCTGGCTTGGCCAGCCTGAAAACAGCCCTCAGCCCCTCATCCAGACTGGCCAGGCACCCCAGTGGGGACCCCCCACCCTGAAGGGGGTGTGATCAGCTGCAAACAGCCATCAGCCCCTCACCCAGGCTGGCCAAGCACCCAAGCGGGACCCCCACTCTGATCCGGGACACCCTTCAGGGCAAACCAGCTGTCCCCCACCCATGCACCAGGCCTCTATCCTATATAGAAAAGGGTAATATGCAAACTGACCCTAACAGCAGAAAGACTGGAAATGACTGGTCACTATGACACACACTGACCTCCAGGGGGCAGACGCTCAATGGAGGAGCTGCCCTCTGGTGGTCAGTGAGCTCCCACATGGAGGAGCTCTGCTCAGCCACAAGCCAGGCTGATGGCTGACTACAGCGGTGGTGGTGGGAGCCTCTCCTGCCTCCTCAGCAGTGCTAAGGATGTCTGACTGCAGCTTAGGTCTGCTCCCCGCTGGCATGTGGACACCCCCCGAGGGCTGCCGGGCTGCCAGGGGGATGTCTGATTGTCATCTTAGGCCCAATCCCCCGAGGAGAAGTCCTAAGCCAGCAGGTGGTCATCCCCCGAGGGGTCCCAGACTGTGAGAGGGTACAGGCCGGGCTGTGAGACACCCCCCCCCCCCGGAGTACACAAATTTTTGTGCACTGGGCCTCTAGTTGCATAATGCATTGTTACTATTCTGTTTTTAAAAAAATATCTTTTAGCTAGACTAATAAGAAAAATAAAGACTTAATTTTACTCCTATTTATTACTTTTTAAAGCTTTTTATTTCTTTATGTAGATCTGATTTTCTGATACAAATCAGTAATATATATATATTAGAGTCCCGGTGCACAAAAATTTGTGCACCCGGGGGGGGTCCCTCATCCCGGCCTATGCCCTCTCACAGTCTGGGACCCCTCAAGGGATGTCCACCTGCTGGCTTAGGCCCGCTCCCCGGGGGATCGTACCTTAGCTGGCAGTCAGACATCCCTCTGGCAGCCTAAGAGCTGGGCTGCCAGAGGGGGATGTCAACTTGCCAGGGGGAACCAGGCCTAAGCTTCAGTCGGACAGCCTTAGTGCTGCTGAGGAGACGGGAGAGGCTTCTGCCATCACTGCTGTGCTGGCAGCCGACAACCTGGCTTGTGGCTGAGCAGAGCTCCCCCTGTGGGAGCACACCAACCACCAGAGGGCAGCTTCTGCTTTGAGTATATGCCCCCTGGTGGTCAGTGTGTGTCATAGTGACCAGTCATTCTGCTGTTAAGGTCAATTTGCATATTACCCTGTTATTATTTGCCTGGTGCATGGGTGGGGGCTGGCTGGTTTTCCCTGAAGGGTGTCCCAGATAAGGGTGGAGTGCCTGGCCAGCCTGGGTGAGGGTCTGAGGATCATTTTTAGGCTGGCCACAGCCCCTTCAGGGTAGGGGTCCCCACTTGGGTGCCTGGCCAGCCTGGGTGAGGGGCTGATGGCTGTTTGCAGGCTGACCACGGCCCCCAGCCACCCAAGCTCCCAGTGGAGGCTGGCTGGAAGCAGGTATCTGGGATTTATTTAGCTTCTATAATTGAAACGTTATTGTCTTTAGTGGAGGCCACAGCCAGCCAGGACAGGCGGGAAGCTTGGTTTCTTCCATCATTGGGGCAACCAAGCCTCCTGCTCGCTTCAGCTCCCTGGCTGCCGGCCGCCATCTTGGTTGGGTTAATTTGCATACAGTCACTCTGATTGGCTGGTGGGCATGGCTTGTGTGTAGAGAAGGTGCGGTCAATTTGCATATTTCTCTTTTATTTTATATATATATATATATATATATATATATATATATATATATATATTTTTGTTTTTGGTCTAACTTAACATATCTTGCATGACAAGTTTGCTGATGACAAATTTTCTTAGTCTTTTTTTCAGAAGTTTTTATTTATTTTTCTTTTATTATTGAGGAACATTTTCACTTAACGTAGAATTCTATGTTTGTGTGTATTTTAGCACTTTAAATAGTTTATCCCTTAACTTCTTGCTTGCATAGTTTCTGGCCAGTTGGAAACAGTTATTTTCATTTGTTTTTTTGTTTGTTTTTCTCTCAGATTTTTAAAAATCTTTTATTTTTTGTCTTTGGTTTTCTGCAGCTAAAATATAATATGTCCAGGTGTAGAAATATTGGTATATACCTTTCTTGGTGCTCTTAAAGCTTCCTGAAATTGTAGCTTAATTTTTGTCACTAATTTTTAAAGTTCTCAAACTTTTATTACTTAAAATAATTATTTCATTCTACTCTCTTTTTCTTCTCCTTTTAATATTACAGTTATGTGTATTTTGGAACTTTGAAATTATCCCACATATTTTGAATGTCTAGTCTTTTTTTGTTGTTGTTTTTCATTCTCTCTCTCTCTCTCTCTCTCTCTCTCTCTCTCTCTCTCTCTCATTTCAGTGTAGAAATTGTTTTATTTGATTTTCTTCAAATTTACTTATTGTTTTCTCACCCATATCTGATCTACAAATTACTCCATTAAAAGTATTGTTGTTGCACTGTTTTATATTTCTATCTTTGTTTTGGGGGGAGCTCTTTTTTACAATATCTATATCTGTGCTTACATTACCCATATGTTATTGCAGTTTGTCTACTTTTATTCATTGGAGTCCTTATCACATGAATTCATTATTTTAAATTCATTTTTTGAAAATGTCAGTATCTATGTCACAGCTGAGTCAGATGTGATTCTGATGCTTGATTTGCTTTGTAAGACTAGATTTTCTTGCCTTCCAGCACCTGTTGTAATTTTTCCTGTTGTTGAAAGTCAGACATGATGTAGCATGTAATAGGGACTGAGTAAATAAACCTCTAGCATAAAGATTTATATTAATCTCGCTAGGTGTTGAGCTGTTTTTAATTTTTATTATACTTTTAGTGAGAGTTTTCTAAGCCTTCTGTGTCCTTTTTGACCCCACTGCCAACCTCCCCTGCCACACACACACACACACACACACACACACACTCACACACACACACACATTGACTTTGGGCTTCCCTAAAAGAACTCCTTGTCAGATAGAACCCATTCTTGTCTACATTTTTTTTTTTTTACCTGTAATCCAATGTTATTCTACTGAGGCCCTGTTTATATGGGAGTAGCATGTTTTGACAGAAAAGCATTCTAAAATTTCAGGATTAAATCTCAGTCCCTGGAAAGTGACGTCCACACTGCTTTATTTTTTACTAACCTCACTCTGTCATTTTCCCTGGAGAGTAAATCTTTATTGTGGAGAATGCTCTTGGTACACTCCATCAAGGTTACTTTTTCTCTCTCTACCAGAGCCAGGAGAGTATCTCCCCTAACTCCTTTCTGTGAGAACAGGTGGCATTCCTGGAAGTAAAATTCATCAAAGTGAAGGGATCCTAAGAAGTGTTTTGCTTTACAGGAGTCACACTCAGCCTTCAGGAGTGCCATTGTAGTGTTCCTATAGTTTACGGTTCCAGCATCTTTTGCTCCAGGTAAGTAGGTCTTGCCTGTGGCTCTTTGAATTTGCCACCTCTTCAGATTTCAGAAAGCTCATCCAGTAAACTCAGCTTCCTGAGGGATCCAGAGAAAGTGACTGATCCTCATTAAACCAGATGTAACTTCTTTCTAAAATTGTCTTGCTTACCAACATCCAATCGGAAGTATGCAGGTAATTGATTATTTAGATTCAAGTACTGAATTTTACATGTGTCTCTTAATTTGACAGGCTAATCTCTTTTCTTTGTTCTCATTCCTTAGTTTAATATTATTTTCAAATAACTTGAATGTGCTTCATCTAATTTTATTCAACTAATTAATAAAAAAGTTCTTCAGTACCTGGTTGACATTGTCATATCCAGGGGAAAGTGCTTGGAGAGGAGTTTCTTGATTTTGTCACTATTACTTAGTATATTCTGATATTTTTAGTCAGTAAGATGTTGATTTACTGAATAACTTCCACACCATTTCTAAAAAGTTTTCCACCAGGTGGCTACCATGAGAAACTGTGCAGAATGCAATTTGCAAGACTACCTGCCTTTTACACTTAATTGTTAATTTTATTATAATTGAATACTAACAATTATAACAGTAACTGACATTTACAGAGACCTAATATGTACTACATGTTACCATCTGCTTTACATTTAGTATTACAATTTTTGTAACAACTGTTCAAGTAATATATTTATGTTCATTTAAAAAGAGAAAATGAGACTCTGCCTTGGCTGGTTTTCTCAGTGGTTAGAGCATCGGCCCACACAGACTAAAGAGTCACAGGTTCAAATCCTAGTCAAGGGCATGAACCTCATTTGCAGGTTTGATCCCCAGCCCTGTAGGGTGCTTGGGAGGCAACCAAAGGATGTGTCTCTCTCATATCGATGTTTCTCATTCTTTCTCTCTCTTTCTCTCTAAATATCAATGGGAAAAAAAATATCCTTAGATGAGGATAAAAAAAAAAACTGAAAAAAAAAGAGACTCAGAGAAGTGAACATTATAAGAACCACAGCATCAGTAGAGCCCACAGTGGAATCTTGTGTTTGCAAAACATGCAGTCATACAATACATTAATGGTCCCAAGTATGACTGCATCATAATTACTTGGATAGATAATTTTAAATTTTCAAAATCTATGAAGGAACTCAAGAAGCACTTATTTTAAAAACTGATAAAATAATTTAATGTAGCTAGTTTTTAAATGACTCTATGGTATGCAATTAGTTGACAAGCAGCGATTTGGACTTCTAGGCTCTTGAACAAGCTTTCCACATGTCTTTTTATTTCCAATTACAGTTGACATACAACATTATATTGGTTTCAGGTATACAACATAGTGATTGGATATTTATATAACTCATTCAGTGATCTCCCATAAGTCTAGTACCCATCTGCATGATACATCATTATTATAATATTATTGACCATGTTCTCCATTCTGTATTTTACATTCCAGGACTGTTTTTATAGCTGGCAATTTGTACATCTTAATCCCTTCCCCTTTCTCATCCATCTCCCCAGACCTCCTCCCATATGACCACCATCAGGTTGATATTTGCATTAAGTTTGTTTCTGCTTTGTTCATTCATTTATTTGATGACTTCATCCAAATCCCACCTTAATGCTTTTTGATCAGGATAAAATATGCCCTCATGACGAAGTGCCCCACCGGCCTTACATAGCTGTCCTGACATGTCAGTTATTACTGAACTCCAAACCGTGCCACAATCATTTCTAAATCCCTGTGTGGTTAATCTGTGTTTGCACACATCCCCCCAACCAAAGGTTCACCTTCGTTGCCACAGTCTGCACCCCGTGAACCAGACCTGAGCGCAGGGCATCACTGAGGCCACCTCACCCTCAGGCACTGGAAAGCAGGAGAGGAGAGAAGAGGAGGTCGAAGTGTCTATGCTCTCTGTATATGTTTGTCCTAGGGCCGCATTGTTTTAGGCAGATAGCTCTGCTGGCAGCCTTTTTTCGATGTTCTTGAATCTAAGTTATTTTGGTAGCACTGATCACTCCATATTCACCTTCAGGCCAAGGGGTGGTAGGGGCTCTCAGTACTTACTAATCTCTGGGATCCCCAACCTTTCTTGTTGCTCTTGGGCTTACACTTCTAAAAAATCACTTTGCCTTGTCTGGTGTGGCTCAGTTGGTGGGGCATTGTCCCATGCACTGAAAGGTTGCCAGCTCCATTCCCAGTCAGGGCACATGCCTGGGTTGCAGGCTTGATTCTCGGTAGGGAGCATGCATTTCTCTCTAAAAAAAATAAGTAAAAAAAAATAAAAAAATCCCTGTATTGAATTATTTTGAATTGAACCCTTTTCAGGTCACTATAGGTTTGCTATTGAATACCCTACTGATACAACTCAGGCAGCACACATTGCATTGAGAATAAACTACAGATCTTGATCTTGTTTCTGATCCGACTTTTCTAACCCCTGCCTATATTTTCCAACTTTTCCTACTGTACTCCCCCCTCATCCTCTGCCCTTTCTTCCTGTTTTGAAAAGGGCTAGTCCAATTTACACACTTAAAAAAATCTTACCAGCCCTAACTGGGTTGGCTCAGTGGACAGAGTGTTGGCCTGCAGACTCAAGGGTCCCAGGTTCGATTCCGGTCAAGGGCATGTACCGTGGTTGTGGGCACATACCCAGTAGGGAGTGTGCAGGAGGCAGCTGATAGATGTTTCTCTCTCATTGATGTTTCTAACTCTTTATCCTTCTCCCTTTCTGTCTGTAAAGAATCAATAAAATATATTTTAAAAAAATCTTACCAGTAGGTTCACCTTTGAATAATGTAGGTTATGAAATTCCAAAATTTTATAATAGGCAGAAGCTTCCCACAAAACCAACAAAATTTGTTTTTCCAAAATAAAATTAAACAAATAGTTTTAAAACTTTTATGACTTCAACAATATTGCTTCAACAGTAGGGGATTATTTGCATAATCTACCTATGTATATTATGAACTTTATTTCCCCTAGTACCTACCCGCTCTGTGAATGTGTTTACAAGGCTGATCTTAATGAGTCATCCTGCCAGCTCCTTAGCACACACAAGGGTATCTTGTCTTTTTTGTGTTATTTCCATCAAAAGGTGTAAACATTTGCTTGATTTACTAACAACAGGAAAGGTATGAGAAAAGATACAGTGTCTGGAAAAAAAGCATCAACCCGCCATTATGATTTATTAAGAAGCAATCTGAAACACCTTTGCAGTATGTTTCTATAAAAAACTCTATAAAGATGAATGGCTGGGTGGAATTCATTATAGAATGAGATTTGCATAAAAGGTGTGTTTTCTGCTAAACAAATAACTGAGAAAGCTTTAGACAATTTGGAAACATTCGAGACCTACAAATCAGTTTCTGAGACTGACAGAAAGCCTACCATCTCACCTGGGTAAAGACCTATGCCCTGGTTAGTACCTGGTCCAGCAAACTTGAGGCTCTGTCAGGGGCCATGTCCACCGTCCTTCAGAGAAAAGGCGCCGATGCAATTGCTCACCAGTTAAAATGCAGCTCCCTTGGGCTACTCTGAGAAACAACAGAACCATATTTAGATAAAATACTGATCGGTTACGATATGCAGAAACCTGAATTGATGGCACTTGTATTTGCTTAATAATTTATAGATTTGCTTGTCTATTTAGACTACAACAAAGAGCCAGCATCTACATGTTAGATTTTCAACTCTTTCTTGCTGTTAGGGACAGAGCCAAGTTTGAGACAAAATTAACACAGCCTGTTTATTCACAAACTTATAACAAGGGAAGCCATTCGCTATGACTTGGTTTCAGCAATGGCTAGGAGGTGTTTAGAGGAGAATCCATCCCATAGGATAAAAGAAGGAACACTGACTGCGAAGCATTCTCTCAAGGTGCGAGTTTGGAAAGTGAGAAAACTTTCAGGTTGGTCTTCGGGTACATATGGTGGGCCGTGGTGGCAGCAAGGGCCAAACAAGCAGCTTGAGGACATTTTAAATGGGAAGTGCTTATTACAATGTGGGGGCAGAGGGTCCTGTGTGGCCAGCCATTTCCACCAACGAGTGGGGTTGACGGAGTCTCTTTGTAGTCAAACTGCCACGATAGTGATGGTGACGGATGGCAGGGCATTTCTTGCTTTATGCAAGGCCTGAGCCCTTTCTCTTGCCCTTTCCCTTCCAAGATCTGGCTACATGTTGTGATCTCCCTTTCAGCATGTGGAGGCTGTGGTTAGCCACACTGTCACCCTGGCATGAGAACCCACTTACACTCCCATCTCCCCAGGCAGGAGCTGGGGGCTTGCCAGTGGCTTAATTCACATACTTAGAAGGGAAGCTGGGTCTGAAACTGTGTGTGGTGCTTCCAACCCCAAATCTGTCTGATACTATGTTTTGCCTTTCCTGAAATCAAAAGAAAATTACATATTGGGAACTTCTGAGCCAGAGAATGTCATCTTTACAATTTAGTTCAATGTTTGGTGGTTTCTGTGGTCCAAAAGCAAAATGTACTTGTGGAATAGTGTGTAGCTAATTGACAGCAGATCACAGAGCTGATCAGGGTGAGGATTACGCTGGATTCCCCAACTCCCGGGCTCATCTGCTGTGACTGGAGTGACTTTCGTTTGGGATACGAATGTGGAGGTCCCATGTCACAACATGCTGCTCTGACTGCTGTCAAGAGTGCGGTGTAAGAGGAAGATAATACCTAACTCACCAGGTTATTATGAATATTAAATTAAAAATTATACAGGTAAAGTTGTGTCACATTATTGAGATGCATTGGGAGCTCACGGGCACCCACAAGAGGACAAGCAGGAAATGGTCCCCTGGATTTGCACTTTCTAGGCCAGCTGCCCTGATCCCTCTTATGTAAGGGCCCCATTTTTATTCATGACAGACATGATGCTTTCTAGCAAAGTTCTCCTCATCCACAGCCCAGTGCCTCGCCCTGGCTTTACTTAGACTGCTCATAGCATTTGAATAAAATCGGAAACTGAAATGTAGCACAAGTAATGTAGGTTTTGGGGGAATGTCCATTTGGATTTCTATTATAAATGCAAAGGCAATACATTTCTGAGTAAGGGACACTGCTCTGCTCAGCCTCTGAGCTAGGTTTACCAGAAGGCAGCAATCCTATTTATTAAATCAATATGCATTGATCAATAGCTGATATTTTTGTCTTTACATACTATGTCCTCATAGAAGGGTACCTTTGCTTTATTGCTTAAATTTAATGGGTGGCTTCAAAAGGACAAAAGCTTCCTTTGAATACATGCTGAAGGCAAGAAAATGCTGACTGAACTCTCAGAAATTTACATGCAATATTCAGTTCAATGGTTTTGTTTCTGTAGTCACCTTTTCAATGTAATGCATTCTAATAGGCAGTCTCTAATGAGACACCCAAAGGATTATCATTTGCATCACTGCAGGTCCCTGAAATCTGAAGGTATTCTACTCCTCCCTACACACCCTAACAGATACACACATACACACACTCACACACACACTCACACACTCTCACACACATTAACACGCAAACATTCACTCATACACACACTTGCATACACACTCACACATGTGCACACTCACTCACACACCTCTTTCATTAACTGCTGCTCTGATCCTCCAAACTGACAGGGCTTTTCTTCAGCTTTCATTGGTCAGCCAGAGGACAAGTCAGTGCATCACCCATGACTGTGAGTCTACATGCTTATGTGCACATTATATGCACACTACATATGTGAGTAGATTATGCAGGTTAATGTTGCATTATGTCATGTACATTATATATAAACTAGAGGCCTGGTGCATGAAATTAGTGCAAGAGTAGGCCTTCCTTTCCATGGCTGCCAGCACCAGCTTCCCTTTTATACCCAGGACCTGGGCTTCCCTTGCAGCCTTGGCTTTGTCTGGAAGGTCATCTGGAAGGATGTCCAGTCTAATTAGCATATTCCACTTTTATTATTATAGATTATATTATGTATATATGCACTGTATACACTTATACATTGACACCCCCAAGATTCCCTAATGTTGGAAAAGTTCACATAGTTCTGGGAAAGGTGGCTTTCCAAAATGTTTATAACCCCCATTTACATTTCAGTGGTTTCAAAATGTCAGTGGTCTTCAGCAGAAATCCAGGCTTTGCTTTCTGGAAGCAGCATGCTACAGTGGAAAGCACAAAGTCTGGGTGTCAGACTCAGTTTCGTAGTTTATCAGTTATGTCGACTTGAGCATGTCATCCCATTCTCCTGCCCTGAGCCCCTGAGGATGAGGGTGAGATGCCTCTGGAGCCTCCAGCACAGTGTCTAGACTGCAGCAGAGGCTCAGAATGGCCTTTCCTTGTTCCACAGTGAGAGAAGGGCCTGTCGGGCTGCAGAGAGTGGTGAGCAGGCCTCTGACTTCTGTCCCTGGTGCAAACTCAGAGGCCTTGAGCTTCTCCTGAGCAGACCCCAAGCCCCCACCCCAGCCAGGAAGAAGCAGGGACAGCAGGTGGGAAGGTGCTCTGGAGGAACATGTGCTCTGAAAAATCCCAGGGCTTATTTCACTTAGATTAATACTCTCCAGGTCTCTCCATGCTGTCCCAAAGGGGGAAGAGATCCCTCTTTTTATGGCTGCATAGTATTCCACTGTGTAGATGTCCCATAGTTTTCTTATCCACTCATCTACTGATGGGCATGTGGGCTGTTTCCAGATCTTAGCTATTGTAAATAATGCTGCTATGAACATAAGGATGCATATATTCTTTATGATTGGTGTTTTGGAGTTTTTAGGATATATTCCCAGAAGTTGGACCACTGGGTCAAACATAAGTTCCATTTTTAATCTTTTGAGGAAACTCTATACTGTTTTCCATAGTGGCTGCACCAGTCTGCATTCCCACCAGCAGTGAGTTAGTGTTCCCTTTTCTTCACATCCTCACTATCACTTGTTATTTATTGATTTTTTTTTTATGATGGCCATTCTGACAGGTGTGAGGTGATATCTCATTGTGGTTTTAATTTGCTTTATGCTAAGTGTAATAAGCCAACCTGAGAAAGACAAATATCACATGATCTCACTTATTTGTGGAATCTAATGAACAGAATGAATTGATCAATAAAATAAGACCCATGGATGCATGGAACAGACTGACACACCTCAATAAGGGGTCAGGAGGACAAGAAGAGATAAACCAAATAACTTATATACTTACTAGAGGCCCAGTGCACAAATTCCTGCATGGGTTGGATCCGGCCGGCCCAGTCCAAATTGGGGTGGATCGAGGCCAGGCCTGTTGGGAGGAGGAGACAGGGGGAGGTTGGCTGGCCAGCCCGCCCCAATCAGGGCCCCAAAAAGGGGCCTGGACAGCTGTGGGGAGGGACTGTGGGTGGTTGGCCGCTGGCCCTGCCCCTGATCAGAGTGGGGGGGGGGGCAATTGGGGGTGGAGCTGTCTGGGGGAGGGGCCACGGGTTGATCGGGGTGTTGGGGCCCCATTGGAGGTAGGGCCGGCTGAGAGGAGGGGCTGCAGGAGATCGGCCGGCTGACCCCTTCCCCTATTGGGGTGGGGGTGGGGGGCAATCGGGGCCGGGTTGGCTGGGGGGAGGAGCTGTGGGTTGATTAGGGTGGGTTGGGCCGATCAGGGGTGAAGTTGGCTGGCTGGTCTTACCCCCCCCCCCCCCCCCCCGTCATCTGGTTTGCTGGCCACAGTGGCCATAGTGACTGGTCGTTCTGGTTGTTACAGTGTTCCAGTTGCTAGCTTGCTGGCTTTATATATATATATATAATATCATAGCCCATGGACATGGGCAATAAGGTAGTAAGGACATGGGAGGGTGGGTAGGGGCTGGGAGGAGGGGGTAAAGCAAGGGAGAAAATGGGAGATATCTATAATACTCTCAACAATAAAATGTATATCAGAGAAGCACAATGATAAAAGTACTCTGACATAGAAACTCCCAGGGATTATTCTTTAACAGCTGGTAAGTTTTGGGTGGCCCACCTAGCCTCCCAGGTTTTGAATTCTGCTGGATTTAATGTAGTGGATGCTTATTAATACACTGAGAAAGTCTGCTCCCAGGCTTTCCTCTGCCCCAGGCTATTCTCATTTCTACTTTTCCTGTCATTTGGCAGTGATTTTTTTCCTGACCCTCAAGTAGGGCTCACTGCTGCCACTGTGGCTCCTAGGCAACAGAAAGGTGGGGAGGCAGGTGAAAGGGACAGGGAGAAGCAAAAAAAGCTTTCCCACCAATCCTCTATCAGTTTTCTTAAAGGTAGGCACTGAGACATCTAAGCATCTCTTCCTGCCCCCACCCCTGCCCTGACTGCAAGCTCCTCCTCCAAATGGCCTGCACCCAGCCTCCAGGCAGAGGCAGCCCTGGCAGGACCCCTCAGGAAGGCTTCTGGAGCCTCTGTGACCTGACATTTTCTAACTGGTTCAGTCCACCCCTGGGTCTCCTCCTCACCATTCATTTGTCTCTCGCTCTGAAAGATTAGCTGTTCTTAGGACATAAGCCATGGCCTTGGTCTCTGCTAAGGCAGATGCATGGCTGGTACTCAGTCAGTGACTGAGGG